>NC_134723.1:39375000-40000000 GCF_049634645.1 Pelodiscus sinensis | reverse complement strand
TCAGTATCACTGGCACACTATGCTCTAGTGGTGATTACATGGTTGCACATACTTGCTGAAAGGGCGCGTCTAGACAGCACCCTTCTGTTGGAATAAACTACGCAATTTCAGCTTATTCCAAGTCTAAATTGAAAGAGCTTATTTTGAAATTTGGTGTCTATACAGCACCAGATTTCAAAATAAGGCAATATTCCAACCAATAGTAACCCACGAGGGTTACAGGAACTCTGGAATAGCATGCCTGCTATTTTAGGAAATAGCGGGCACTTTTAAAGATGTGGCATTGCTATTTCAGGTACTTCTGGTATCCTGAAAGAACAACTCAGTCTAGACGTACCTCCAGAGTCACAATGTAGATTCAAACAGTAGATAGTAGTGGATATGATATTCTCTCTTCACTTACTACAGGAGAAAAGTAGAGAACAAGGGAAAACACTTTTTATTGCCTATATGACAAGAGTGAAGGATGCTTAGTCTGTACAAAGTACTTTGAAAAATTGGATCTCCCCCAAAGCTCTCCAGCTTACTAAAATCTTTCCACAACAATGTGCAAAACACAGTACAATTTGAAGGAAACTCCTCTGAAGATTTTGAGATAAAAAGTGGAGTAAAACAAGGATACGTCTTGGCATATGTTTGGAATATTCTTCTCAGTACTTTGAGCTATGCATTTAAAAATCAAGGGCCAAAGGCAGAGAGGACTCCCTCTCCATTATTGTGAAGGGTTAATGGTATTTGCATCGTGCATATTGTGAAGAACTTTTTCTTCTTTCCAACATTGAAGGAGACTATATAGATGTAGTACAGTTTTGGTTTCCCAGTTGGAGTTGTTCTGCCAGTATGCTGTCTTTTCCAGCTGCTTTTCCAATAACGAGAGAATCTAAAGCCTTACCCACTTCTTCAATGCTTGGTTATTGATCAAGCTTGATTAGTATATCAAACTGTGAGATATTTTCAAATGTGTTATCAGGAATGTTATTATTTGCAGGCTAGATCTCTAAATACGTTCCACTCAATACACCATCTGCTGTGATTTGTCTGTCAATATGTGATCATCTTTAGATTTGATAGGAGTTGCTTTGGATTTGGTTGAGAGCATTTTTAATGCCATTGTACATGATTTGCAGATTTCCAGCATCTGCTGCCAATAACGTACTGTGGCATAGATTTTTCCAGAACTCATTAACACATTTCCTCAAAGCCTTCTGCAATGACCCTTTTGCTTTTCACGAGTTTTCTAAAGTCAAAGGTGTGGGCTTCTCTGTATGTTCTGCATAAGTGTAGTTCTTTGCTCGAATAAATGGCTGTAACACCTGTTTATAATATTCAAACCAGACTTGTTTCCTGGTTTTTTTAGGATCATATGTATTAAGTCCACTTTCATAAATCTTTTTCTGTAGAGTTGTCTACTTTTTCTTCAGCATTTTTAGGTAAGCACCAAGAGAGGGATTTCATAAATTCTGTACATAGTTTAGGATCACACGTTTTCAGAACATTCATTTGTGTGTGACCTTCGTTCTTAGCTTTGTATAACAACTTAGGACCTATTTTTACTCTGCTAATCCTGAGAAAGTAGTCTGTATCTGTATCACCATCTGTGCAATGATAGGAATGAGGGTTATTAACACAGTGAAGAGGGCATCTTCCAATCAGCACCATGTTGAGTTGATGCCAGTGACCAGAGCTTTGTTCTAAGATTTGCCTGCCCACCACCAAAAATAGATTTTTGTAACACAGAATTTATATATAGCACAAAATTCTAGAAGCTGCTAACCATTTTCATTCATTTTTCCTATTCCAGGGTGTCCTATGCAAGAAGGTTTCATGGTTAAAACCGACTTTGGCATTAAAATTGCAAAGCAGAATCAGCTTATCATGTCTTGGGATCGAATCCAAAATTTTCTGAAGTCTGTTATGGAAATTATCCTTGTGATCAGGATCATAATTAAAGTTGGTGCATAAACATTAACAATACTATCTGATTTGCATGAAGTATGGAGTTGCAGTAGAATAATCCTCTCAGATTTAGCTACTGGTATCTGTATCATTCTCAAAAGGGCATTCTTCACTGCAAAACCTACTCCATGTTCTCTTTTTTCAGCAGGCTGTTTTCCTTTCCAAAAAGTCATTTCCTCCCCTCTTCCCCCACCCCCCATGGAACCAATATCACCCAGTCTAGTCTCCTGTAGCCCTGCAATATCGACATTAGATAGCTTTAGCTCCTTTTGGATTGGAGCTCTCTTTCTAATGCAATCTGCCTTCTCCAGGTCATCTCTCATACCTGGGCATGAAGTCTTGACATTTCATCTTCCAAGTCTAAAAATATGGGTTACTTTTTTGTTTATTTTGCCTAGTACTGAATTTGTGGTAGGCATCTGGATTTTGTCTTAGTCTCAAATACCCAATGAGGCAAGCAGACTGTGACGGATCAGAATCCTATTGGCTGGTGACTGCCCAGCTTTAGGCGAGTGATATCTGACCAAAGAAGTATGATGACTTCTCCAGGGCCGGCCTGAGCCATCCGTGCACCCCAAGCCTTGGGAGCACGGCACTGCCCCCCAGGCAACTGGCGCATGCGCAGCCCCACCCCTGCCCAGTCTGGCAGCCCTGCATAGCACCCCCTACAATGGGGCGCCCTAGGCAGTAGCCCGGTCAGGCTGTAGCTTGGGCTGGCTCTGGACTTCTTCCAATGATGAAAGCTACCCTTAGCGCATGCTCTGTGTCAGTTGAGCTATCTAATAATTGGTCAATGGCTACTTCCTGTGGTGTTTTCTTGCTGGGATGAGCAACAAGATGAAGTGCCCTCTCCATTTGTGACGTAGATGGAGTATTCTCCACTTTCACCTAGACAAGGATAATATGGAAAGCACAGCGTGTCCAGGACTGCATTCCCTCTCTTAACTGTGCAAGCAAATTCCATGGGAAAGGTAAGGCCTCTCTGTCTGGTGCCAGCACAGTTGCAGGAATTACTAGAAGACAGTTTATTAAACCTCATTGTCAACCGCTTTAGGGACTTTACTCTGGATTTTCTGTCAGGGTTTACTCCTTTAGTATTATGACTTGAGTGCTAACCCAAAGCAAAACCTGACTTGACAGTATTCAGCAAAACGCTACAATGAATTGCATTCAGGCTGAACTGATGCTTAATGAATTGACAGGAAGATTTTGCATTGGGTTCTGTTGAATGGCTTTATGGTGCATCTAGTATTCAGTGCTGAAAGAGTAAATCTTATGTTTTTCACATGTGCAATGATTTTTTATATATATGTAAAAAAGCAGGGCTTGACAAACGGCAACGAAATCTGCTCGCCAGCTCCACACTGCACATGCGCAAGACCCGCATTGCGCATGTGCGTACCGCCGGTGAACAGGGCGACCGGCTGAAATCTACTTGCCACGGGCGAGTAGATTCAATGATTTGTCGAGCCCTGTATATGAGTATCAGGCTACCTCATTAGAAACACCCAAATGTTGCCTGCCACAGTTGGATAATGATTTTTTTTTAATTCATGTGGTGAACAAAATTTGTTTCTGACCTGTTTTCTGTAGACTCCATCTTGAATTTTTAAAAGGGTAGTTTACCTGCCATATTGGACACCCTTTCCTTCAGATAATTGACACCATTTCGAGCCTTTTTCAAATCAAGACTGGAGAAGGTCAAGGTAGTTAAGTCATGTGACAGTGTAATCTGCCCAGTAACTGCTGATTATTTAAGAGTGGTGCTCCCAACACTCAGGGCTGCCTGTCTGAGTTGAAGTCCCACAAGAATCAGTTAACTGCAAAGGGCCCTAGAGGGACCAGGACTCATATGACTTTGGACTGTTGGTCTCCTTAACACTCATCTGCATGCAACCGTTACATCTCATTAGCTGTGCACGTACACATACTGGACTATGAAATCAAGAAGACCTATCTGATAGGGAGATAATCTGCGCAGAGGAAAAGACGACCTGCCCGAAGGACTGTCCTGAGGGAGAACAGATGATTCCTGAATTCCTGTCTAGCATCCGGCACCCCAGCCTCCACCATTGTCCATGTGAGCATCATGAATCCTTGTCATGGTGTCCGTGTCATTAGATATGGTATTGTAATACCCACTGTGGTAGTCCTCTGTTTTACACCCAACATTGAAGGGCTTAAGGGGTCTGAAGTTCATGGTCTGGCATTTGTTAATAGCCAAATGTCCTTGCTTATCTTTTATCACCTGAAGGGGTCCCCGCATAGTTTGTTTGCCAGTTGAATAATCCATGTTTTAAGTGTTGCACCTTATTCTGCCTCTGTTTAATAACTTACCATATTATAGATGTGGGAGGGAGTAGATCCATATGTTTTTTTCTTATGCTTTTTTGTTCAGCACTTAATATTTGCATTTAAGTAATCTTCACTGAGCATCAGTTTTAACGTACTGAGATAAACAGAAAGAGTTCACTCTACTCAGGGTCTGAGCAAATTTTTTCCCTGAGCAAATTGTTTCAGGATCTCAGGAAATTCTGGCAGACATTGCTGCAGCGGCTGATGCTTTGTTCATGTGTTGAAAGTTTTCTTTGTAGTCATGAGGACTGGATAATTTATTTTTTCCCTGCCCCTTTTAAATGACAGCTGAGGTTCAGGCATCATACAACGGGTCTTGGATTAAGATCAGGCCAATATTTTAAAATGTACATTTCAGAAAATAAAGTTCTTAAGTGATGAGATGCTGAAAACAGGTGGGGAAGGAGGAGGAATGATTGAGAAGTAAAATGTCAATGCAGCAAGCTCTATAAATGACAAATAATGGAATATTTCCAAAAGTTTCAGAGTCTGAAATTCATCAGTTTATACATTCAGTTGTTTTTAAAAATTCTTGAATAATGATTCTATGATCTGAGACTGCAGAATTGTAACAGTTATCCCCTCTTGGCTTGGAAAACCACTACCCGCTAACTTTCCTGGTAAATTCTCAAAACTCTTACAGGTAGGGAGCAAATTCCTCATTTGGGTATATACCTGTGCATCTCCATCCCACACACTTTTAATTTAGAACCATGTGCATCTGAGAACTTAGCCTTAGCTTTGAAGTACAAGGATAATAGAGAGAATTCCAAAATTGGTCATTGATTCCCCAGAACCTGATCATATCCTTATCCTGCCGGATTACCCTTAGGTTTGCTAGTCTACATCCTTTACAGATAGAAGTTGAACAAATGGGTTAGCTTTAATTTTGCTTCATGAAAATTTCTAGAGTGTCCTCTAGCTCCACTGGAAATCTGCAGCTCCAAGCCATTGTCATTTGATTGAACTACACATAAATCAGGCAAGTCAAAATTTAGTAATGATTTTTTGTTTCTTTCCTGCCTCAATCAATCCTAGGTAATTCATTTTTAATGTACTCAACATGGCCAAAACACTGGTGTTGGTACTATTTGTCCAACATTAAAATAAAAACAGAGGAGCCCAGGAAAACAATTTGGTAACTGTGTGCTTTTGAAATGGTTACAAAATTGTACGTCTCTATATCTATCGTAGTAGATTGATTTCAGTGATGCTGCATGCTCATAGCAACATAGCAAGTGGATGGACTTTTTGGTATATATTTTCAACTGGATAACAAGTTTTAAAAATTACATTCCTACAACTCTTTGGGGATCAAATGTAAACATAACTAGCTAGAAGTTGTCTTCTGTAGTGGTGGCATGCCATTTTTTTTCTCTGTTATGACATAGCTTAGTTGGAGAGCGTACATACAGCAAGTCATTGTCTTGGTGTTGTGACCACACATGTATGTGGGCAATAGGGTGGCATGTGCTGAGCCTTTGGTATGTATGCAAATGGGAATCCTAATGTGTGAAAGCTTGTTCAAACCCCACTGAGTGCCGCAATATCAGGATAGACCCCTTGTCAGTGGGAGTTTGGTCTGAATAAAGGCTGCAGGGTGGTGCTGGGAAGTTGGGGCCACCTGGTTGGCTCTTTTTCATGTATACTCATTCATGTATGTTTATAAACCTCTAAAATCCAGGACTCTTTGGTCCGGTAACATCCATGGTCTGATAGGAGCATGGATATTGCTGGATCGGAGAGTCCCGACTAGCCAGGTTCAGGGACTGGACTGGCAGTGAGCTGCAGCCCTGGCAGCAGCTGGCTGGTGCGGTGGAGAGCACAGCCCCAGCTGGGGCTGGTGGCAGAGCGCGCAGCCCTGGTCAACCGAGCAGAGTGGGGAATGCAGCCCTGCTCAGGCTGGAGGCAGTGTCTGGGAGTGCAGCCCTGCCCGGGGACGGCACAGTGCAGAGCACAGGCCTGCCTAGGTCGGAGGCAACCTGGCATTCCCAGCATGGTGGGGAGCACAGTTCTGTCCCCAGGTGGGAATGTAGCCCCAGCAGGGCTAGGGACAGCAGGGCTGGCAGTGGAGTGGGGCTAATGAACAGGAGAGGAGCCTTGACCACCTCTGGTCTGGCAAACTCTGTGGTTCGGGGCCAGTCAGATCCCCATTATATAGGCCGGGGATCTAAACACCTCATCCATTAACTATGGAGTATCAGGACCATTTTCCTCATCACTGGATCATCAAGACCATCTGCTTCAACATGCAGGGTATAATCTCTTGTGGTAGGTAGCAAATATGGAGTGGGTGGCACTTTGTCTGAGCCAAAAGACATAGAAATTTCCAAAACACATTTTTTACATGAACTATTACTTCATTCACTAGACCTCAAACCAGTTCCTCATTTGTGCAGACCCCAGCTGTACAAGCTTCTATGGTGCAGTTATTGACCCCCTGAAAACAGAGTTTTGTACGGGAAATATTGATAGTGTATGTCCTTGACTACTGAAGCATGATGCAAATTTGTCAATATAATGAATAGAAGGCTGCCCTCCATCTGTTAATGCTCCATTTTTGGTGGGTCAATAAATATAAAGGGACAATGTCTCCCACAAAAGTTTAGCAAGCATGAGGGCATATACAGTGTATATTTCACCTGCAAAAGACATCCTTCATTAAATGGTGAATTAAAGGCAATTCACGTCTCCATTTTTCAATGCAGAAGTGATGCATGATTTGCAAATTTGGGCTAGAAATAGACCTTCCTTCATCCATCTAGATCCATAGGAACATTTTTGCATGAGCACGATGGGTTTGGGATGTGTGTCTGGTGGGAAGGCTGTTACTGATGTTATCCTATAGCAACATTAAAGATGCTCCCATTGTCATTAACTCACCCAAAATTAAAACACAGTACATTTTTCAGCTAAAATATTTCAGAGAAATATACAAATTCAGTGACATTGAAACATTTTGCAAATTCTTGTTGTTCAGGTGAAAAAAAACCCTTGAAAATCAAAATGCTTTATTCTGACATTTTCAAAACATATGATTCTGATTTTTTTGGTTCTGCGTGACTTTTTGTTTTTTCTAAAGCACTAAAGGTCCAAATGCACAACATTTCAGGTCAAATAAGTTTTTCATGCTATCTAATACATTTTTTACTTTTGGATGTCCTGAAAATATTTTTTTTAAATGGTTATCGTTTGACCTAAAACGGGTTTTTCCATATTTTTTTTCAATTGCCAGCATACCACAATATATGATGTTTTCTTAAATCCATATAGTATCCATCTCTGTACTTTTACTGAGATAGTGGGAATGATTGGTCAAGTGCAGATGACAGATATGGTAGCATAGCTTTGAAGGAAGCCAAGTGGCAGGGAGTATAATAGATCCAGAACTATGCCTAACTGATTTATGACTTTGTCTGTTCCCTGAAATCAAAGTGATTTTCCAGCATATATGATGACATTTGTGCCTTTGAAAGTCCATGATCCCACATATCATGGACTTTTGGAAAACAAAATCTTTCAAAATGTTCTTTAAAAAATTAATGGGCATCTTCTCTTGAATAAAAAAAGTAGATTTTGGTTTTAAAAGTCATAAAACTGAAACTCTTGGAAGGGAACAAAAAGTTTCCACAGAGAATTTCCTTTGCTTGGAAAAAAAAGAGCTATTTCTCTTTGAAGAAGACTAACAAAAATTTCACCCATCTTTATGCCCATCCAAAGAATAGCCATTAGTCTTCTTTCTAATGCACCAGTAAATCAAGAGTAATTCCACTACAGGCGATGGAATTTAAACTGATGTCAAACTGGAATAAGAGGAGGGAGAACCAGTTTTATCATGCTGAGATCTGGAGCCATCCATAACTTTGTTCCTTCCACATATTTGTGCCCTGAACCAGGGAACTCATAATCCAATAGCATTTCTAAATAAACAAATAATTATATCCCTTTTTGCTTTGCAAAATAATTGTGACTGATCTTATATTTCACATGGTGGATCTATATATAACATTTTAAATCAAAGCTGGCAATTATTGCTTTAATTACTTATATTTAGGGAGCAGAAAATAATTATTTCAATGTATGCTACATGACCTATGACAGAAGATTTAGCAAAATGGGTTTGTTTAGCTTAGAAAAGAGAAGATTGAGAGGGGATGTGATAGCAGCTTTCAAGCGCCTAAAAGGATGTTACAAGGATTAGGAAGAAAAAATATTCTCCTTGACTTCTGATGGTGGGACAAGAAGCAATGGGTTTATATTACAGCATGGGAGGTTTAAGCTGGACATTAGGTCTAGGTCTACACTACAGTCCTTTGTCAGAAAAAGCTATGCAAATTGAACTCTGGAATTTGCATAGCTTTTTCTGATTGCTTTCCAGAAGAGGGTTTTCCACTATTTGGCCCAGACTAAATGGAGCCAAATGGCATAAAAGCCTCCTCTTTCAGAGGAACCCGTATCCTTTGTGGAATGAGGTATACAGGGCTTTCCAAAAGAGCATGTTAGCTCTTCCACACAAAAAAAAAGCGAAAACAAATGTGTTCTTTGGACACGGCTGAGTTTTTCCAGGGTACCTTTGGTATCCCGGAAAAACTCCATAGTGTAGACATAGCCTAGGAAAAACTTCTTAATTGTCAGAGTGGTTAAACACTGAAATAAATTGCCCAGGGGAATTGTTCAATCTTCATTACTGGATATATTTAAGAGCAGGTTGGACAGACATGTGTCAGGTATGATCTAGATAGTGCTTGGTCCTGCTGTAAGGGCAGGGGACCAGACCTGATGATCTCTCGAGGTCCTTTCTTGTTCTAGTGTTCTATGATTCTATGAGTCTATGCTAAAAATAGTCCTTAAATAAATATTTGCATTAATAATTAATTACTCAGCAGGAACTCATTGCTATCACAGTGGAGTACAACATGAGATACTGCTTTGAGCACAATGGATGGTGGGGTGCTCCCATAAACATACACTGAAATCATTATGCCCTGGGTAATGAAAAACATGCATCATAAAAAGAACAGTGTGGTAGAACTTTGGAAAAGCTACCTGAAAATATTATAACTGTGGCTTAAACTGTAGAGAACAGAATTTCATAGTTAAAGATGAAGGGTTGGATCCCCAGCTGCTACAAATTAGTCAAGCTCCATTGAAGTTAAGTGGCTATTCTGATTTATTCCTGCTGAAGATTGGGTCCGAAAACTGAGGTAGCTATTGCATCCACAATGCAGTGCATTCAAGTTCCCTTTGTGCTACCATAGCTATTGAACATGCCAGGCCAAACCCTTAGCTGGTGCAAATTGTGTAGCACCTTTGCTTTCCATGCTGTTACACGGATTTACCAATGTCTGGTATGTGGGGTGTTTTAGAAAGGAAAATGAGTTTAACTAACGACCAATGTCAAAAGATTTCTATTTTCTGCTAAATGCTGTTTGTCTCCCATTTGGTGCTTTCTTTTATCCCGTCTATCTGTTTTGTCCACTTGTTACATCCAGTCTGAAGTGTAAGCAGTGAGCTCTATGTCTAGGGACCGGTTGTGTTACTTGTCCATTCACACCTAGGATCTCTGGGTAGAAAGTTTATGCAAATGAAACACTCTTTAGTCACCAAAGAAGGATCACAGGTCCTTCCCTTCTGGAATTCTGAGTAAATAGGTTATGAAGATAAAATAGCTCTATGGTAATTTTTTCCCCCTTTTCACCAAAACATGGCAGGAGAAAGCTCCTTACCCTCTCTAACTTCAGGCCACAGAGCTTACATCGGTGTTGTTAAAATCCGAATAACGAGTCATTTGCTTTGCTTTTGTGTGCTTTTGGCATAAAAAATGGGTGGCGCCTAAAGCTACATCTAGGCTACATTTCTCTTTCGACAGAGGAATGTAAATGAAGGACTTCGAAATTGCAAATGAAGTGCTGATTTACAAATTTCGCGCTTCATTTGCATAATGGATTCCTATTGCTTTTTCGAAAAAGGATTTTTCTAAAAAAAGCGATCTAAACTCAGTTCTTTCAACCCCCCCCCCACTTTTTCAAAAGAACCCTTATGCCTGAAAAAATGCAGTTTACAGAGTCTTTTGAAAAAGGGTTTTTTTCAAAAGAACCGCATTTAGACCGCTTTTTTCCCCAAAACTCCTTTTTCGAAAAAACGATCGGAATCCATTATGCAAATGAAGTGTGAAATTTGTAAATCAGCGCTTCATTTGCAGTTTTGAAGCCCTTCATTTACATTCCTCTGTCGAAAGAGGAATGGAGTCTAGACATAGCCTAACTGAAAAGATGAGAGGTTATTTTAACCACAGAGGATGAGTGGTGCTTACTGTGGAATACCCAGTTCTGTAATGGCTCCGGGCAAAACTCTAATTGACTTCAATGAGCTTCAGGCAGTGATTGGCAACCTGTGGCCTCTGGGCTGCAGGTAGAACCCCAATGAGCTACATGTGGCCCAGAGGCCACAGGTTACCCATCACTGCCCTAAACTCACTGAAGTCCATTAGAGTTTTGCCCTTAGTCATTGCAGAGTTTGGGTGTTCTGCAGTAAGTATCATTCATCATTTTTGGCTTGAGGGAAGGGTCCAGAGAAGGGGTGTGCAGGTTACGGGTGAAACCCGAGTGGGCCATGGACCACAGGTTGTCACCACCGGTAACCATGAAGCCCGCTGAGACATTGGAAGGCCACTCACTGGTCTTGGTTGCCATCGCTGGTTTAGGTTTCAACCCATCAGCATGCCCTGACCCATGACTCAGTTTTCTCATGCGTAGATAATAACTTACACATGTCTGTGGTCCAGCTAGATTATAAGGGTATTAAGGCTGTTTTACTGATGTAAGCTCTGTGGCCTGAAGTTAGAGAGGGTAAGGTGCTTTCTACCTGCCATCTTTTGGTGAAAAGGGGAAAAAAATGACCATAGAGCTATTTTATCTTCATAAAACTTCTTCATAACCTGTTGATCCAGAATTCCAGAAGGGAAGGACCTGTGATCCATCTCTGGTGACTAAAAAGTGCTTCATTTGCATAAATGTTCTACCCAGAATTCTTCCAGTCTCACTTTGGGAGTCACCATAACTGTATAAACTCAGAGTTTACTGGGCAGTGGAATTGAAATGAGAGAGTGAAGAGGGAGGAAAGGAATTCCTACTTTATGGCCAAGAGTGCATCTCTGTTGTCAAGGTCTTTATTCAAGTGACCTACGTGCTATTGGTTCCCCTCCCCTGAGGACTGTGCACTACTGGAAGGATTCTTTGATGGGAGATGATGCAGAGGGTTTTAGCAGAGCTGAGGGGAATTCAATGAGAATCCTTGTGCCTACATACTAAATCAAGCTTAAATTATTATAACTGAGTGAGTTGGTGGACCAGGGATCATTTCTCAAAATACTAAAGACTGGTCTGCTCACATGCATCTCAAGACTCTAGCACTATGATACCCACTGACACCAAACCAGGAGTGGGGTTTAGTGGATGGGGTCCAGGGGAGATATTTTAGAGATATTTGCCAGTTGGTTATTAACTGAGGAGTCTAGGTAACAGACAATTGCCAAAATTACCTTTGGGGTGGGATGGGGAGGAGAATTTGACTCTCATTTATCTGGTTATATTGTTGATCCTTTTCCTCAAATAGTTTTTCTAGTTTCATACACACACACTGCTTGTGGGTAGGGAAGTATTGCCTAGTAAGGGTGCATAGGGAAGGTATTTAATGGTCTTCACATTTTTGTGTGGAAATTTAAGCTGAAGGTGTTGAAGTAAGGGTTCCCATTACAATTATTTGATCCCTTCCTTGTTGCTACCACTACAGAAGGATTTCACATTCATAGATTCTGTAAGCTTGAATTATTTTGTTTAAAAGAATGATTTATAAAACATTATTTTAAAATCTTCTATACACATAGTTTCTCTGAGTATATGCCCACCCACCTGCACATACTACAACATGGATATCCAATATAAATTGCTCTAGTTTAGCATACAGAAAGACAGAGAATGATATTCAGTCCTGATTCCCCAATGCCTTATACATGATGTTGTAACTGACACCTCTGCAAAAACACAGTAAATGGGTAGCATTTTATACTCACTTTCCACAATGTTGATTATGACTTAATACAACACAGTGAATTGTTTTTATTACCAATTTATTTTTAAATAAATATACTTTTTTTTCTCTGGGAAAGTGTCCTGAGTCAAGACTTAACATTTCCTACCAGGGAAAAAAATTGAAATGTGCATTTCAGACCATTATTAAAAAATATTCAAGTCTGTTTATCAGCCATAAATGCCGTTGACATTTTATACTGTCGATTTCTTTTTCATACAATACTAAGCATGTTTTCCCCACTATAACTGGTGTCAGCATGATGAATTGTCTTTTTTTTTTGTTTCTGTTGCTATAGTTTCTTTCATAATAAAGCTTTGTTCAGAATTAATCAAATGATTCCTGTGGAAAATGTGTTTTCTGTAGGTTATGTGGATTGACAACAACAACAAAAAGGGAGAGTCCTTAAACAATACTATCCCTCTACTCTAACGTCGTGGGCCTGAACTTTCCCTCATGTGAGAACAGGTGAATCAACTGAATGACCTTTTGTAGAAGCGCGTGTTTAAGTTAGAAAGTGAAAAGACATGCATGACAACAGGGAGTGTGACCTCAAAAAATTTCAACAAAGACAGGACTGATGAAAGGGAAAAGGTATTGATGGGAGACCACAGGCTGGCATTGGCTTATAAGTCATTTTCAGTATTTCTTAAGGGAGAAAGAGTAACGAAGAACACATTTAACAAAAACTCTGAGGTACCATTAATTTCTGATAGCAATTTCACAGTTTATTGACAATATCTCAGTGGCTTATTAAGCAGCCTTCTGAGTCTCTTTATCATTTTGTTCCATTGATTCAGTGATGGTGCATCACAAAGGGGGAGCAAGAAGATTCGCTCTTGATTGTTGGACTGGACACTGTACTAGCCGGGACAGGGAAATACTTGAAATGAGAGCTACAAAGATCCTTCTTTACACTCTCCTTAGCCTGACTCCAAATTGTAATGGAGGCATTGAACATTCAGTGTACAGTCCTGTAGAAGAAGCCGTGCTGAGTGGCATGGTCCCTGAGTAACTCAAGGGGAGTATGGCAAGGTGAAAGGCACTAACATTTAGCTGTGAGGAAACACAGATACAGACAGGGAAAGCACAATCCAGAGACCTGGTGAAGACATTGACAAACGGGGGAAAGGTAGGAACAGCTCAGGAAAGTGGCAGAAGGATTAAAGAAAAAATATTTATCTTTCTAAAGAAGGGTTCCTGAGCTGGAACCCAGATAACAGGGTAGGTCTGGGTTGCCTTGCTTTCCCACAGACCAAAAGGGAAGGTATGAGCATCAGAAGTGGATGAGGAGGAGAACTGTAAGCCCCAGATGGGGTGGTGGAAGTCTAGCTTCAAAAGGACATTTGTATTAATCCCAAGGAGGGAACAAATTGAGGGCAAGACCATGTACAACAGCCTGCTGTGGTACCCGAACAACTGAGAGAACTCCTGTATCATAGCACTTGATGCTCAGAGAAGCTCTGGACATAAAATGCAATTAAAGGGAGATTTGTGCTTAAGGAAACACAAATCTTTCTAGGGCTTGCACAGGAGCTATGTAGACAAAGGCCACGTCTTCACTCCATGGAAGATTGACGCTGCAGTGACCAATCTTCTGGAGTTTGATTTAGGAAGTCTAGTTAAGACTTGCTAAATCAAACTCAGAGGGCACCCCCACTGATGATTGGTACTCATGCTCTTGTGAGGAGTAAGAGAAGCTGACGGGATCCCATCAGCTTCCCAGTACGGGGATACCACTAAGGTTGGGTTAAAGAACCTTAAGCTGAGCTTCCAGGTCTAGCATAGACATGACCTAAACAATTAGTGCAGGTTCTACAGATCTCTGGAGTACTGGCGCCCCCTCATTCTGCAGTGATTTTGAAGGGTGGGAGGAGGGTGGAAGGCAGTCACTACTCATGGAACTATTGTGAGCAGCTGACAGAAGGGAGAGAAAAAGGATTGTCTTCTCCTTTGCCCATGCATACCCACTACACCTGGCCTTAGCAATGTATCTTCCTGTATTTTCCTACAGTGTGGGTATGTCTACACTACATGGCTCCATCAACGGAGCCATGTAGATGAGCTTTGTAAGCATAGCAAAATGAAGCAGAGATTTAAATAATCACCGCTACATTTACATCAAAATGGCTGCCGCACTGTGCTGATCAGCTGTTTGGCGGCACAGTGTGGTAATGTGGACCCTCGGTGGTCAACATCAAAAGCCTTTGTTGACTGCCCCGTTATGCCTCGTGGGATGAGGTTTACTGGGGTGGTCGACAAAGGCTTTTGATGTCGACCACCGAATGTCCAGACTACTGTGCTGTGCCGCCAAACAGCTGATCGGCACAGCGCGGCAGCCATTTTGATGTAAATGAAGGGGCGATTATTTAAATTGGCACTTCATTTTGCTATTTCTACAAAGCTCATCTACTTGGCTCCATCGACAGAGCCATGTAGTGTAGACATACCCTGAGAGCAGAACGAGGGTACAGTACCCAGGCTCAGGGGCTGGGACAGCCACCAATGAATTGAGGCTTCGATCGAGGGAATGATTGGCTCAAAATTGTGTGATGGTTCCTTGGTAGAGAAATGCTCTTTATCTTGCACAGATCTGTTATATGAGATAAGGACTATGACAGGGGTAGGCAAACGATGGGCTCACAAGACAAATGTGCTCACTAGGGAGCCAGATATGGGTCTTTTGAAGCTTGAATTCAGCCCTCCCTTACTCCCCCCCCCCCCAAAGCAGGGAGCCACTCTAGCTTCTCAGCTCCCCCTCCTCCGGAAGATTAGAGACCCAGCACCACTTCCTGTGGGGGAGGGGTAAGCCCTGAGCCTCCCTGCCAGATTCAGTCTCACATGACCTTCTTATCAATAAACTAGGGAAATAAAACCTAGATGGGGCTACTCTAAGGTGGGTGCATAACTAGCTGGATAGCTGTTCTCAGAGAGTAGTTATTAATGGTTCACAGTCGTGCTGGAAAGACATAACAAGTGGGGTTCCACAAGGATCAGTTCTGGGACCTGCTCTGTTCCATATCTTCATCAGTGATTTAGATGATGGCATAGAGAGGACGCTATTAAGTTTGCAAATGATACCCAACTGGGAGGGGGTGCAAATGCTTTGGAGGATAGGGTCAAAATTCAAAGTGATCTGGACAAACTGAAGAAATGGACTAAGATAAATAGGATGAAGTTTATTAAAGACAGATGCAAAGCACTTAGGAAGGAATAATCAGTTTCACACATACAGAATGGGAAGTGACTTGGAAGGAGTACTGTAGAAAGGGATTTAGGGGTTATAGTGGATCAAAAGCTAAATATGAATCAGTAGTGTGACACTGTTGCAAAACAATCAAACATGATTCTGGGTTGCATTAACAGGAGTGTTATGAGCAAGCCATGAGAAGTAATTCTTTCACTCCACTCTGTACTGATTAGGCCCCAGTTGGGCTGTGTCCACACTCAGGGGTTTTTTCGAAAAAAGTAGCCTTTTTTCGAAAAAACTTCCCCTGCGTCCAGACTCAAGCCGCGTTCTTTTGAAATTAATTCGAAAGAACGCGGCTTTTCTTTCGATGGCGGTAAACCTCATTTCACGAGGAAGAACGCCTTCTTTCGAAAGTTCCTCTTTCGAAAGAAGGCGTTCTTCAATGTAAATAGGGCTTCTTCGAAAGAGAGCATCCAGACTCACTGGATGCTTTCTTTCGAAAAAGCAAGCCGCTTTTTCGAAATTTCTCCGTGCAGTCTAGACGCTCTCTTTCGAAAGAGGCTCTTTCGAAAGATGCTTTCGAAAGAGCCTCTTTCGAAAGAAGCCTGCAGTCTAGACACACCCTTGGAGTACTGTGTCCAATTCTGGGAGCCACATTTCAAGAAAGATGTGGAGAAATTGGAGAAGGCTCAGAGAAGAGCCACAAAAATGATTGAAGGTTTAGAAAACTACCCGTGAGGGAAGACTGAAAGAATTGGGCTTGTTTAGTTTAGAAAAGAGAAGACTGGGAGGGGACGTGATAGCTGTTTTCAAGTGGTGAACCGTGGTAAGTGTTGGTCTGTACATTTTGTAGCAATTTAGCAAAAACAGTTTAAAATAACTAGTTAAATCATGGTAAACAGTGTGTAGACCAAACCATCAAGTTTTATTTTCCTTTGGTGTTTTCAGTCTACCAGAATATAATGAGTCTTATCTACCTGGATCAGCAATGTGCATTACATGGGTCTGAGGAAGTGGGTCTGGCCCACGAAAGCTCATCATCTAATAAACCATCTTGTTAGTCTTTAAAGTGCTACATTGTCCTGCATTTTGCTTCATTACAGGGGTGTGATTTCTACCCTCTTGCACATGAATTGGTCTTTGTAGACCCAGCTGGTGCACAGTAGTGTGTGTTAACATCAATAAATCCATCCATCTGTATTGTCATGTGCCAAGAGTGAGGGGTTCAATAAATAATTTATGTCCTCTTCTCATTGCTCTGGTCAGGTCAAGACATGCTCCAGAGCTCAATCAACTCAATGGGAAAGACTCTTTTTAACTAAAATGACTTCAAATCAGGCCTTTATCTCAGAATGCTTCTCATAATGTCAGTCTTCTCCAGCCTGCTGTGTTATGCCAGTTATTTTGCACTGAAGGTCTGTGTCATGTTCCCAGTATTGGAATGTTCCAAGTTCACATGGGTTACAAGCTATTCACTCCATTGCAGCATTGTTAGGGGTGCAAAAGGTTAAAAGAACCAAACTGCTAACTCACATACTACGCACTTGTCATCCTTCTGATAAATACATTCCTAAAATATTTTCTCCCTAGCAAAACATTCAAGAAATTATATGTAACCTTTGAAATAATACCCTCTTTTCTTCCTGCTGCACAGTATCCCGCTAATCTGAGTTCCGCCGTTCATTTGGACGTAATGATTTCACATCAGAAACTCTGAGAGGAAATACTGATAAAATAATCTTGCTCTCACAGGATTTTCCCCTTTCACTCAGCCTAGTTTAATCTTGTGTAAAACTACATTTCTGTTCCATGTTGACCTAATAAAGGCATGAGGGTAAACTTTTAATGAAGCATAATAATGTCATAAGTTCTGACTGAAATTTCTCTCTCTGTATTCTTTTCGTTTTTGGTGCTATAAGTTCTGTGAGCTTATTTACCTGCTCTATCTGTCAATGGATCTAGACTTAACTGAGATCATGTTCTTAGAGACCCCTACATGCTCTGAAAGGGTTCAACTCCCATTGCAATGGAAGGTTTACAGGTTCATGCCCATAATACCATCTCTCCCTTTTGCTCTGTGTTTTCTCACGTGTGTCTGGGAAATATCAGGAATATCTCTTGACAAATCACATTTCTACACTAAGGTGTATTAGCCTTAACTGCCATGTGATCAATCTTCTGTCACTGTCTGTCTTAGATAACTGTATTCTTACTGAAATCAAAAGAAATAGGAATATATCAGCCTTCTCTGATTGTTATAGTGAAGCATGAATAATAACCATCTCAAGAAAAAAAAAGAAAAGAAAATCTTTTTTTTTGGGGGGGGGGGAGTATTAGCTTATGAGCAGACTGAGCAGTAGATCTCTGAACAATACATATGAATCCCCCATCAATGTGTTTCTTGATGTAAAGGCACAAGGGAAATTATTAAAAGGAGCCCTAATTTCAAGTGGTCTGATGAGTTACCTGAGCTGAAGCACATTTTTGAAAGCCACATTTTTTTTTCAGGTGCATGAGTCCTGCTAAAATCAGTGAGAGCCAAACAGTGAAAACATCAAGAAATGTGCATACACCATTGTGTCTCACACTGGGATGAAAATAAGACTTTGAGGGAGCAAATTGGGGAAGTCCCCCCCCCCCCACACACACACACAGTTGTTCCTGTGTATATTCAGTATCATTGGGGCTTGAGAACTGGGACATTTTTCTTGTGGGTTGCAGCCAGAAGAATCTCTGATCATGTCACCATGTTCAGATCCTGAAACCCATATTGCTGTGTATCAAATTCAAACTCCTTTACTTTCACAGCCCGATCTCACTTATCCTTTACCTTATCTGATCTTGGGCCAGATCTTCAGTGGCATAAATTGTTATAAATTCATTGGGGACAAAAGAATAATAAAGGAATCTTTTTGTGAGAACAATAAATCTGGCTCAGTAGTTATTTCAAAACGTAATTCATAATGATAAGAGAAGTCTTCCCTGTTTTCCAGTTTGATACATGTGGATAAGACTTTTCACGAGGGACCACTTTAATTCAGGATTTTATATTTATTAGCCACAAATCTCTTCTCCAATTTGTCTCTTTCATTTATAACTCGAAATATTGACTGAGTCTTTGCGAGCATTGATGGCGTTGATCTAAATGAGAAAAATACGACATAGTGGAATGGGGAAGTGTTGCTGAAATGACACTGAGAAATCAATAGGCTGTGGAGGTAGGATTAATTTTGAAAAGAGGGAAAAGAGACAATGGCTGCTGACTGCACAAGAACCAGATATGCAGTCTATTATTGAAATATCAAGGCACAATAGTCAACTGAGAAAATGGCCAGAGATATGGAGGGATGAGGGATCTTTTGGGTTATCTCTGTACCCACCTATGAAATCTGCATGCCATTGTCAAGAATGAAAGATGATTAAACCAAAGAATACCTCCATAGGAATTTCAGCCAGTGCTATTTTTGTGACACTGCATCTAACTGGGTACTCCTTACTAGCGATGTTGACTAGTGTGTATGTGTGGGGGTGGTGGCGGTGGGAGCCGGTGCTTGCAAGGAGCCAGCTTTTAAAGAGAGGTGGCTGATAAAGAGGCAGCAGCTCCCTGGGAACCCATATGCATGGGAAGCCATCTTGAAAGCTGCTTCCTACATGTACTAGCTCCCGCCTGCTCCCCTCACCGTCCTGCACTGCTGCCTCTCTATCAGAGGCAGCAGTGGGAGGAGGGAGGGGTAGCTCTGTGGGAGCCGGCATGCATGGGGAGATGGCTTAAAAGGCATCAAGGAGGGAGGGGTGTGTATAATCGTTAGGATAATCAATAAGACCAGGCTTATCGGTTAATCATGTAAATGACTACATGCTAAGATCCCAGCTCCTTACTCCAACAAAGCTCCCATTGGCATGAATCCCTTTAATTTAAGCTTGTACATATAAGGGATTCAGTATTATGGCCAACTATTATTTTTGATTCTCGGTTTTTAGAGGCAAGGTTTTTATGGAGAAGACACTGCTGTAATTTTTCTTCCCTCTTCTACATTTATGCTTGTAGAAAGTGACAAAGCCATGTGGGTGGAATTCATAGAATCCATACAATGAGTCTGAGCCTACACGTGTTCTAATGTTCCATTGAATCAAAAATGTTTGTACAATTAAAATGAGATTTAAAATGCAATATTTTTCTAGCTCTTCTGGTTGCAAATATAATGTTAAACTATGTACTGATAGCCGATTGATGACACAGTCTAATAGACTAAAGGAATACAGAAGTGTCAATTTCCCTTGTTCCCTTAATAGAATGTTACTTGTAGAAGTTAATTATTAAGAGCTGAAATGTAGACATAATTGTCAAGAATTCTGGCCACTTGCTGCTAAGGAATGTGCCAGAGATATCCAGAAAATGAGTTTATCTGAGGCAGCTTGGAAAAACTTGAGTTCCTTGACATTCCATGAATTTGAACAGAAATTCTATAGCAGCAGATTTCTGCTTTATTCTACTAGTTAAAAGATGGGTTAAAGAAACTGAAGTGTCTGGCATCTGTGGAGCATACAAAAAATAACACAAAAAATATGACAAATTAGCACAAGCTCAATGGAATTGAATGGGAAAAAATCTGATTTGAAAAAAAGTCCTAACTCAATTATCAGCATTCAGGTTCTAATTTAGCTCCCATGAAAATCAATGGAAAGAATACTATTGTGTCGATTTCATTTGCAGTTGGATGGATAGTCATAATGAGTATGCTACTCTTTCTCTAAAAGCTAATGCTATCGACACTTGCTAAGCTACAGATGTGACCATTTTCTTTCTTCAGACGTCATATCTTTGTAAAAATAGCACTCTATAATGGGAGGAACCCCAAACACTGAAGAGTTTACACTTGATTGCCATGACTTTTAGTCACTACATAAACACTCTTTTCTACCAGACTACAGCATATTGCTTAAGGAAAACTCAAAACCATCATCCTATTAGGTGTTACAGGAACCCCAGACCACAAGACAATCACAACTAATAACTGGATTCTGTGGTTTCTCAGCATTAAAATACTGTGTCCTTTTGGCCTAAAACATTAATCTGGAGCTCGCTTTTCATTATGACTCTTAAACCCTGCTAGTCACCATTCAGTTGAAAGACGTGTAAACATTTTGATGACTAAGAGCTAGCTTATGGCACTGTAGGCTTACACATGGACTGGCTGATTTCTTTCATTCTCACTTTCTAAATAATTTATAACTCTATATTTTGGTTCAAGTAATCAACAACATTTATTTTGGAATTTTTAAAAATTGTTGCTATGCATCTTAAACTGTCAGTCAGAAGCCTAGGAGGATGACAGTCAGGCATGTAAAGGCTTGTAACTGTGTGGCTAGCTGAATTGTATAGGCCAAATCTATGAATAACCAATTGTAAGTAATCCAAAATTCTCAGGACAGACTGGCCTGAGGAGGTGTGTACAAGTGATTAGAATTTCAAAGAGCCCAGAATAAACACCAGCTCTTTGATGGGATAATTTATGCATGAAGTGGCAGGAAGAGCTGTCTGAGTTGTTCTTGGAAAGTTCACACAGAGCAGTATTAAATTAATGACTTAAAGCAAGCTTTGGTAATTGATATCTGGTAATAGAAACTCGGTCTGAGACCATTACTAAATTAAGACGCTGACCAAGGGTAGGTTGTGAAGAATTTTAGAATAGGTTTCAGCTTTTACAGATTGAGTGATAAGGAGAGGGTAAACCATACAAAAATTGGAGTTATGGAGCGTAGATTATAACATTATGCAGTTGTCATTTTTTTCCCACATAAAATTTACTAAATTCTAAAATGTTAATTATATGAAAAGCCTAACTGGACTGACAGAAAAAGGCTACCTATTAATTCCTTTATGGAGTAGCACTTATTGGATATATTTATAGGGAGCTAACCAGCTATGTTTCTCTGTCTAGTCCAATATATTTTATCCAGTGTGTAAATGTTTACAAGGTCCTTATTATCTTGGAATCTTAGTGTGGAAACAGACACATTTTAAATAACTAAAAAGGAAATGCTTCCTAGAATGGGTTGGAGAACTGTTTGCATCCTGAAGAAAAAAAAAAAGAGAGATTGAAAAATATTTCCCATTCTAAATCAGGATGTCGTCAAAGTCTCAAATGTTCATGAATCAAAAATTCATTTTTGAGGATGGTTTGGATCAATTCAGTCTACACCAATCCACACCCCTGTGCATAGGTTCCTATGTAACTGCTATTCCAACTTTTGAGATTCTCCTTTCTGGAGGTTTATACCTTGTATATTATCTGACCCCTGCCCTAGTTGGTCTCTTCAGGCTGACCAGTTGAAGACTAAAATAGAAACCCCCCTAGCCACATGCAGGGAATACAAAAGCCTTCCTGCTTCCCACTGTACAGCCCTGCCTCACAATGTAAATGGTTCAGAGGAGTAGCTGACTTAGTCTGTAACTGGAAAGACTGGAAAAACAAAAAATAGTCCAGCAGCACCTTAAAGACTAAGAAAGCATGTAGGTGGTATCATGAGCTTTTGTGGGTAAAACCCACTTCTTCAGATGAATGGAATATTAAAAGTCCAGATCCGAAAATAGAGGATGGAAAGGAAGAGGAAAAAATAGTGAATTGGAATGTTTAAATTACAAGAAGCTGATAGAGGAGGTGCAAATTGTTCTTAAGTAAATGGTGTGAAAGGTCTTGTGTGGATTTACCCAACCTCATCCAGCTTTATGCCAGCTTTTGGGCTACATTGCACAGAGAGTCAATAGTGTCACAGAACTTTAGATGGGGACAGGTAATTTTGTGAACAGTGATGAGGATTTTTCAAGTTGAGAAATGAAATGTCATGACTGGCTCTTCCTTCTTTTCTCCACATCCTTCAGCATACCTTCAAAACACACACACAAAAATTAATTCTGCGCCCATTGAAGCCAGTGACAGAACTCTTGTGATGGAGGATCTGGTTTATATGCATTAAAGGAGGCTTACATCTTCCTTTACAGCTTTGTGTGCTGGGTATTGCCAAAGTCCCTGTACTAGCCTTTTTGAACCAATGGTTGTATTCAATATCATGCCTTTTCCCATAAAATGCCTTCAGGTAGTACCAGGGTTATGTCTAGACTACATGGCTCCATCAATGGACCCATGTAGATGAGGTTTCTAGACATAGGGAAATGAAGCGGCGATTTAAATAATCACCACTTCATTTACATCCAAATGGCTGCCGTGCTGTCCGATCAGCTGTTTGGTGGCACAGTGCGGTAGTCTGAATGCTCCGCAGTTACAGAGGGAAGCCCTTGTCGACCACCCTGTGATGCCTCATGGAATGTGGTTTACTGGGGCGGTCGACAAGGGACCAGTATTGTGGAGCATCCAGACTACCGTGCTGTGCTGCCAAACAATTAATCGGCACAGTGCAGCAGCCATTTTGATGTAAATGAAGCGGCGATTATTTAAATCGCTGCTTCATTTCGCTTTTTTGAGTACTCTAATCTATGTGGCTCTGTCGACAGAGCCATGTAGTTTAGACGTACCCCAGGATAATATTTTTATATCAGAAAAATGCAGATTTAAAATTTAAATACTAAATGGAGGATGATATTCATTTAAATTTTGAGCAACATTTGTATAAGGAATCTATCAAGCACAGCAAAATAATGTGTGCTAGCCAATGATCAAAGTACAATAGATTTAACAATTTAAAACATTTTTGGAAGAGCTATATTAGCATATCAAAAAAGCACCTTTGCTCTTGTTGTTAGGCACTACAAGTAGTGATGAAAGCATTACATCTCTGTAACTGGTAACCCTCAAAGCTATTTAATAGAAATGGAAAGGAAACATGATTCTTCTCTTGGTGAATAAGATTTTATACTCACAGGATCTGACTCAACCGTACCTGTCTAAGAAGCTTCAGAAAATGTGTGCTTAGAATTAAATTAATCTGGTAGTGAATTCAACTCCTTGGAATGTACGTTTTCTCAGCAGAGACTACGCTGGCAGAGAAAATCAGTGCAAGATACACCACTCCAGCAATGTCAATTACCTAGCTTGAGTCAACGTACCTTGCGTAGGTTTTCTGGGAGCTCCCACAGTGGGAGGTCGATGTAAGAAATTCTCTCAGCAGATTCCCTTCTTGCAACAGCACAACACTGAGGCTACTCCTATTGACCCTTGCTGAGGCTGCCCCCATTGAACCTCACTGCCCCTGGCAACAGTGAGGTGTACCACAGTCAATGGGGAAATCCTCAGTGTTCAATTTACTTAGTCTTTACTAGATCCTCTAAATCAAACCATGATATATATATATCACTGGGGCATTGATCCTCCATTAAGTGGAGACAAGGTCCTAAGCTTAGTCCTTGATATCTTAGAAGATCTGTCAAGTTACTGGGGAGAATAGGTGGCATAGAGGGAGGAACAACTGGATCCTCAGCTGAATTTGTTTGCTGGGAACTCCTGCACAAGTGGGAGTGACCATCATTCCCATACCTGTCATGTATTTGATTATATTCCACACTTTGTCTAACTTTCACTATTAGATAATATAGAATCAAGATAAAATATGCATTAAGTGCCAAATCAAAGTCCATTAATCCAGTATTAAGTTTGCAGTTATAATTCAAGAAATGCAAAAAACGAAGATTCCAAGAGCACTGTTAACTCAGCTGCTGTCTGTCTTGTCTGTTTTAGTGTAACATCAAACAATGGCTTTAATTAGAAAAAAATGAACACTAACCTATCCTTCTAGAACTTTCTTTGAAGCACCTGCTATAGGCCACAGTTAATATACAATTGCTAAGATGGATTAATCAGGTGTGGCATCTTCTTTTGGTGTGCTAGATCTTCTTTGCTTACTAATGTGGAAGCAGGACTAAGGGAAAGGGGATTTGGGTGGCCATTTTAGGGTTTGTCAGTAGCAGAGCAAGAGTCTGGTTCACTCTGACTCCTGCTAATGCGAGAGCTAGAAGAGATGCTGTGTTCACCTCTCTGTCTCTCTCACATTGATAAGAGTGGAATGCTTACCTCAGTGAGAACCTTGAGATAAGACAGTGTCCGATGGGAACTGAGTGGGCAGGGAAGTAATTGTTTACTGTTATATGTAACAGAAAGGTATATATATTGGCTTTTAATTGTTTTGTATTTGAAGATCCGCTTATGCTGTCTTCCCTTGCAATATTGCTCGAATAAACTGCCTCTGGCTACATGTTGCTTAAACACAACGCAGAGTGAAGGCTTGTTTTCTTCCACACTAACATTTCCCTTGCTGAAAAGGGTGTAGTTTGGGAGCTATATTCACTATAGGTATAAATCTATTGACTTGAATAGGATTGAATTTGATCTTTTATTTTTGTTTAAAAACAATGAGTAGTCCTGTGGCATCTTCAAGAAAAATATAATATAATGAGCTTTTGTGGGTAAGATACACTTCATAAGATGAGTTAGAGAGGAAATAACAAAATCCAAGATCTATATGCCAGTGTGAAAGTAGAAAGAATTATACTGTAAGAGAAAGATGAATTATGCTGTAATAATCGAATAAGTTGAAGGAATACTGTTTGTCTCTGAACAGGAAGAAGAAAACATAAGTTAATGTTGTTTGTAGGTATGCAGATCAGAGTGCTAGCCAGGTGGGCCTGAGATAATAGGAAAAAGAACATTAGGTATTAGGCAGAAAGTAATTGAGATAACCAGGGAGATATGGACAGGAGATTGCTGTGTGCTTAATGTGGAAATGAAGATACTTGACTAGTCTCATACTAATCATGTGAAGTTTTGCCACCTTTTAATCTTGTTAAGTTGGCTTTCTTTTGACTGTGTAAATCTAAGGGGTTTGAGCCTTGCATGGTACTCACATTTTCTGGGTGCATTTAGCAGAGCAGCTTTCTAATAAACAGAGTGGTCTGACAAATCTGAGCGAGTCCTGTCTGACTTTGACACCAGCAAAAGAAGTACCTGTGAATTGTAAGACCTGCATTAATAAAGCTAATTAAGTGGGCTGCATGTGTCCTGTACACAGATTTTCATGAGAAAATGTGAATGCCAAAGGCAGGAGAAATTGGCTTTGTAATGTATTAATCAGTTAATGTCTTTATTCAAGCCCAGTATAATAGTGCCAAATTTGTAGATGAATTCCAGTTCTGCAGTCTTACTCTATAATTGGATGGTGAAATTCCTTTGTAGAAGAATGGCTGCTTTTAATAGCAATGAACTGCTCATTGTTTTTAAAGTTACAGACTAACTCTCTGAGACTTACTTTTGTTTAGTTTATTTTCATACTACTGTGTGAGGGAATTAATAGGATAAAATGCAAGCAGACCAGTGCACGCATATCAGTTAGGTTCTATAACAGATCATCACTTAAATGCATTTATTGTGCACAAATATATTTATATCATCCTGGTCTTGAAATTCCACAATTTTCGCAAATCAAACCCAGTAGGGTTAATGGAATGAAATTTTCTCTGAATGAAATTCTTCACGTCAGTTTGCTAACATGAATAATTTTAGCCCCACAGAACTTGAGGTCTTTAGAAAAATATGAAAAACTGAGTGTCAGCCAATGTATGTGCAGTGGATACAGTTATAAACAGCAAGAATGTAATGTCTTTCTACACGAATGCACAGTAGTTTTAGACTGAAGGGTAACATTCATGCTGGAGTACCTACATTTTCAAACATCATTTGCCCTTTCTATAATTATTAGATACTCTTGTCCTCTACCCAAATTATTTTCTTCCAGACTGCCATTTATTAGAAGGTTCACAAGCTGAGCAGAGCTGATTTTATATTTCTTTGGAAGGGAGGATTTTATTCTTGTATAGAAAGGTTTTTGTCTTTCATAACAGTATTTGATTCCATCTGTGCAGTCTAACCATACGTCCACAGGCAAAATCTATCAACTCTGTAGAATAACCATTTGTGTCATGTGTGCTTTGACCTGATACAACCTTGAAGTGAAATTTCTTAATTTTTATATGCAGATCTAAGACATTGACTTCAGATGGGCACCTACGCCAAAACATCCCATAAATTCCATGGTGCTTGGAACCATGGAAGTTTTCCTCTAGATCTATCCCAATTATTTTCTTTAATTCCTAAATATACATCCTATTCTGTAGGGAAAATTGTTGTTAGAGCCTCTCATCACTAAACAAATCCTTTACCTGCATGAGTGATTATATTTTGAAATTAAAAAAAAAAAACAAGGAAATATTTACAACCCACTAACCAATAAGAACATAAGAACAGCCATACTGGGTCAGACCAAAGGTCCACCCAATCCAATATCCTGTCTGCCAACAGTGGCCAATGCCAGGTGCCCCCAAAAGAGCAAACTGAACAGGTAATGACCAAGTGATCTCCCCCCTGCCATCCATCCCCACCCCCTGACAAACAGAGGCCAGGGATACCACTCCTCACCCATCCTGGCTAATAGCCATTAATGGACTTAACTTCCATGAATTTATCTAGTTCTCTTTTAAATCCTGTTATAGTCCTAGCCTTCACAACCTCCTCAGGCAAGGAGTTCCACAGGTTGACTGTGTGCTGTGTGAAGAAGAGCTTCCTTTTATTTGTTTTAAATTTGCTGCCCCTCAATTTCATTTGGTGGCCCCTAGTGCTTATATTATGAGAACAAGTAAATAACTTTTCCTTCTTCACTTTCTCCATAAATAAAAAGTGGGGAGAAATGATGGAAGGCAGTCTCTGTTGTCAATCATTCATATTTGAATAGGACATCTACACCTTACATCTGGATGCATTGTTTGACATGGTAGCATTTGCATGCCTATTTTCTGGATCTGCTCTTATAAGGTGATCACTTAGGGCTCACCTTAATTTTAATCATAGAATACTAAAACTGCAAGGGATCATGAGAAGCCATCAAATCCAGTCCCCTGTATTCGTGGTGGGACCATCCCCGACAGATTCTGTCTCACTTGCTCTTAAAAATTTCCAATGATGGAGATTCCACAAACTCCCTAGGCAATTTATTCCAATGCTTAACCATCCTGACAGTTAACCTAATGTCCAACTTAAACCTCAAATGCTGCTATTTAAGTCCATTGCTTCTTGTCCTGTCCTCAAAGGTTACAAAGAATATTATTCTCCCTCCTCCTTATAACACACTTTTATGTTCTTGAAAGCTGTTATGTCCCCTCTCAGTCTTTTCTTTTCCATACTAAACAAATCCACTTCTTTCAGTCTTCTCTCGTAGGGCATGCTTTCTAGACCTTTAATCATTTTTGTTGCTCTTCACTGGACTTTCTCCAATTTCTCCACATCTTTCCTGAAATATGGCACCCAGAACTGGACATAGTATCCCAGTTGAGGCCTAACCAGTGCAGAGTAGAGAAGAAGAATGACTTCTCATGTGTTGCTTACAACACTCCTGTTAATGCATCTCAGAATAATGTTTGGGGTTTTTTGCAACAGTATCACACTGTTGACTCATATTTAGCTTGTGGTCCGCTATGACCCCTAGATCCCTTTCTGTTCAATACTTGAATAGCCCCTAAATATTCATATGTTGGTTATAGCATCCAGATGTCTGATTAATGTGCCCTTGCTGTGATTGTGCAATCCTTTCCCCAAATACAAATTCCCCCAGAGGCATTCTACAGAGCTGCCTCTGCTTGAGAATTTATTTACCTACAAATAAATGATTCATCAGGCAAATTGTTCTCCTGGGAATCTGGGATTTGCTTGGGATGAGAGAATAAAAGCCATGGAACCAATGCCCAAGGAATGTTAGAACCCAGAGCTAGCCACAGCACCAGTGAAGGAGAAAGAGATGGACTTAGTTATATTGTTGTGAGCTTTGCAATCATATGCGCAATCGTGGAACTGGTAATGAGCTTTAAATCTGTGTTACAGAAGGACGAGCCCTGATCACTTCATCTTCAGAGACGTCAGACCATTAAGACGTGATGCATTTATCTAGACGGTGCTTGGCTCTGCTGTGAGGGCAGGGGACTGGACTTGATGACCACTCGAGGTCCCTTCCAGTTCTAGTGTTCTATGAGTCTATGATTTTTGTAAAGGACAGGAGCACAGTGGTGTCTGTAAGGAAACTATTGGCCCCTTACTTCAACTCAGTTGAGGGATTTTGGCTGGCTAGCCCCAGTGCCAAAAGGAAGGAGCAGGGTCGATGAGAAATCAGAACCCTGAGACTGACAGTGCCCAGGAACTATAGGAAGATGCCAACACTAGGTGTCAGACTGATTGATTGACAAGGTGGGCAGGTAAATGAGGCAGTCAGAAGACCAAGGTGAGCTGGATTTGCCTGGATCAGACAGAGAAGCCACGTGGAAGCTGGAGGCAGCATAGTAGAGAATGGAGCTTGGGCTGGAGCTGTCCAGAGCTGGGGGTGGTGAACAGCTGGGGAAAACAAAGGGGGTTGTGGGCTGAGGACACCATAGCCCCGGCCCTAAGTGACTCCAACAAGTTTGAGGGTTGAGCCCACCTAAGAATCTTAGGCCCGGCCTTATTGGGGTTACAAGGACTGTGCCAGACAGGAGAGTGGAAGGGAACCCTTGAGGTCTGGGAGGCTTCTGGGTAAAGGAAGTACCAAGGGGGACTCAGATCCTTTCACTAGCCCATTTTACCAGGGTAGCATAGAAGCCAAGAAGGTTCTCTGAAACAGCGGAACCATTCCCCCGCTGTCACATGTCTAACTTGCTCACACATCCAGAAACACCCAATTTCTGCTCCTGGTACACGTGCATGCTTAAAGTAGCAGATAGTCAGACCTTTTTTAAAAAATCAGGTCCTGGCAGTTTTATGTGCTTGGAATTCTGCAGTGAAGAGCTGGTAAATTCTGGACAATACATATGTTAGCGTCCTATCTTACCTTTACAACTTTCCACTGGAGACTGAGGGATAGGAGTGGTTATGGAGTCTGTATATACAGTATCTATATTGCACCATGTCTAGTGATTTTGTTAAGCAATGTTGATTCATGTGAAATCTTAAGCTAGAATAGGTTTTATTTTTATTTATAGGCGGCTAAAAATTTAATACCTTTGATTTTGTATAATTATCTGGCCATCCTGCTTTTGCATCAGAAGTGATGGTTTAAGTATAATACAGTATCAGAAAAACACTCAATATGGCTCACAGCCCAATTAACAGAGGTGGATGTTGTGATCAGGCTGACTCCAAAAGCAGAAACGACTTTATTTTATAATACAATCCTTTTAATGAGCTACAGAGTTACTTTTAAACCTTGTTACTTTTGGGCTGCTAGATATGTAACCTTCTGACTGCTAATGTCAGAGGTGTTAGATGGTTAACTGACACCTAAATCTAATTCCATACAATTTAAGAGACACTTGCACAGTTCATTCAATTTTTTTTTATATTCTCATTGATAGGAACAAAAAGTGCCATCACACACATACTGACAGCCTCATTATCTCACATGGTGTGTATTTTGCCATGTGCTGAATTAAAATATCTCCTTTCAGTGCTATCATTACATTTAATATTGGTGCTCGTTTAAAAAGACAATAACACATGGAATTTCAAGCTTCAGTCTGTGTTTCCATACTGTGAAACATTAGTATATAATTGTACTTTAGACTATTGTGCACAAAGTGATGAATTGCAAGATCTGGCATAATTAGTGAAAAAGTTAAAAGCATAGCTATGAAATGAATGGTAACAATGCAAACTATTTTCCCCAGGGTTCAATATACCTTTTTCTTTTTATATTGCAACAAAGAAAGGAATTAACAGTTTGTTATTTTAGTAGGGCTCAATTAAATCTGTACAACAGCAAATTAATATTTTAAACTGTCTTGATGATAGCTAAGCTTTGTGTTCACCTGATTGGCCTAGAAAAGGCAGTGAAGAGCATGCATTTGGAATGAGATATATTATTAGGCTAAAATTGAACTTTAACAAATAAATGCAATATTCCAGGTGGTATAAATATAGACAAATGACTAATATCTTAGGGTTTTTTCAAGATTAACTGCAAATACATTTATGCTAAACTTTTGTGACTGTGGAAAAATACATGTTGCCTTTTTTGTTTCTTCAGACTTGTAACAATGAGTCGGGTGCAGGGGTGCTATGGATCACTTTCATAAATCATTAAACATTTCCAGAGTTCAAATTTAAATTTAGCTGCTGCTAAACCTCTAGCGTGCTGCTCTAAAGTATTTGCAGAATCCATGATGTGACTGCAGAATTTATATCTTCCTTGCCACGAGATAGGTCTATGCTTATAATCCACTTTCTCCTAATTGCTGAACAATTTGTGTAGCCTTCCAACATTTGGGCAAACATGTTCTGCCTTGCAATAACCTGGTGTGTAATCATCTCAGAGAGGTAGCCATGTTAGTCTGTAACTTTAAAAACAACAAGTAATTTGTGGCACCTTAGATTTTAACTTTGTATATATAAAGAGATTTTAACTATGTATATATAAAGAGATTTTAACTCTTTATATATATGAGAGAGAGAGAGAGAGAGAGAGAGAGAGTGTGTATCACGAGCTTTTCATGGGCAAAGCCCACTTCCTCAGATGAGCTAGAGTGGAAAAAAAAGGAGGACCCTCAGAATATATAATAAAAAAAGAAGGAAGCTTTAGGGGGTAGCTGAGTTAGTCTATAACAGGATGTAGCCAGACAGGAACCCCCGTAACATCCATCTTGCTTGCCTGGAGCATACAGGGCATACACAGAGCAGTAAGATCAGCATAGTCTTTGAAGCCTTGACAGAAGGCCCGGATATGCTGGCTGCAGTGACCCTGGATGGCTGTAAGCAGAGATATTCCAATAGCTGACCAAGAGGTTGCTGAGGAGTGCCCTTGACTGAAACCCAAATTGATGCGATCACACACTCACCCGCACGGGGGAGGAATCTCCCGCCCAATAAAGAATGTCCAGTACTCACAATTTAGTTATCTTTCTTGCAAGTGTAAATTAAGTTGAAACTCCCTTGTAAGAACTGGCGTCACAAAGACGGACCAACACAATTTGGTATCTTAGATAAGAAAGAGGATACGGGCCCCTATGGGTATAAAGATGGGTTCAGCAGCACACTTACTCTGAGTGTCAATCTACCATCTATCTGCTGATCGGGTTAGGTGATTGGCCTCCCAAGGTTCCACGGGGACGCCCACCTCGTATTCGTCTTTCTTAGGAATTGAGGGACTGGCCCTGGCCTGATACGCTGGAATTGAGAGGCACAGAAGGGGGTAAAAATTGTACCTGGATGTGTCCTTTGTCTTAAGTGTACACATAGACTAAGAGCTCTTTAAAGAGTAAGCTGTCACTTGGTACCATTATTTCTATTTTCTATCTTTATTTTCTTTGTAACCATTTTTAAGATCTATATTTGCTAGCAGTTAAGAAATAGAGCAACAGCCATTGTAACCATGTGATTTATAAGCTTCTTTAAGAAACCTGTAACTGTTTAAGCTTTAACCTGACTCCTTCAGTTGCTGTAACAGAACCAAGCACAATTTAAAAGAACTCCAGCCGGTCATAGGGAGCAGATGCAGGCAGAGCTGGGCAATTGGATCGTGTCACCTCCAGGGGACACATCCGTGGGGTGCCTGTCAGCCTTCCCTAGGCTCCCCTCTGCGAAAGGGACTGTGTGCCCTAGCAGTTAGTCTCATACAAAATCCTTCCAGTTTGGGTGTAATTCTTTTCAGTACATTTCACTTGCAGTTCATGGCAAATGATTTTGGTGTGTTGGTGAAGAGATCATTGTCACATGGCTTTATTGTGTCCCCATAATGCATTTCATGTTCATGAGAACAAGCAGGCCTCTTAGCCACACCGTTTATCTCATTGCCACCAATGTGGCATTCACTGATCTCCGGGAATCTGTCGTGTTTGGGAATGGGTCTCCCAGTCTACCCCATTGTGGAAGGGTCATGCTCCACTGAATGATAGAGAAGGACCCTGAGGGGATCCCAATCCGGTTTTCATTCCTGACGTTTCCGTCCATGGATTTATATCAGAAAATGGCAAACCACCCCCAAATGATCATTCAGCAGGTAGCATGCAGTTCTAATGCTTTTGTGCTTCACCAGGTCCACTGAAGAAAAGTAATTTTACCTTCACAATTTAGCTAGATGTTGCTGATCATATTAAAAGGGTTAGAAGTCCATGGACTTTGGATATATGTGGATATTTGTTCCCCTCTAGACAGTAGTGCAGAAAAAATTTCCAAGAAATATCTTTTTTTCCCTAATATAATTTATTTTCTTTGCCCCCTGGCCATTTTTGCTGCATATTCTTTTTCTTTCTAATTTAAGCATTTCACAAGAATTGGTCTTGCTTTTTCACCACTTCTGGGGTCTGTGACCCTTTTCTGTAACGAAAAATAAGAATTGTGTCTGGCAGCTAAGTCTTTAAGCAGAGACTGAATAAATTCTACGAAGTCAGAGCCCTTCACACCTTCTGGAATGCCAATTACTCTCTTGTTTGATCTTCTATGGCAATTTTCCAGATTGTCAACTTTTTCATGAAGATAAGATATTTCCTTTTCATATTATTCTTTATCCTTCTTAACGCCTGAAATATCATCTTCTGCATTACTAATCCTTTTCACCACAGCACTTGTTGTAACATATACTCTATTTGCCATGTCTAGCAGCTTCCTTTCTCCTTCTAACTTTTTTTGTTGCCATCAGAAATGATTCTGTGCACAAAAATCTGACTAGTGTAAATTCAAGCATGTTGGGTGTCTGCAACAGCGATACTGATTTTTCCCTTATGTAGGCACAAATTTTTCTCAGAAAAAAAACAAAACAACTTTGGATTTTTATGTTACCCTGCAAGTTAGTTCCTTGCATAAAACCAGAGGACCTGCACCAATGTTCCCTCTATTTTTTTCCATACATGTGCAGAATAAATTTTGTTATGTTCACCATAGCGTGTATGGATTAGTACCACCAATAGAAACACATGCCGCCAGGTGTGGGCAGCTGTGGATACTCTATTAATCAGCTGGAGGCACCTGAATCTCTTCTGGGTGGCTGCCTAAGCACTCAGCTTACAGAGAACACTGATCTGCACCTCCAGCTAAGTAACTGAAGATACTGATCTGGTAGCTTAACATATGTGCTTATATTATTCAGGCCTCAGTTGAACTGACACACTTCAATATACACAACTCTTTGGATCCCATCCTGCATTTCTTGACTCCTAAAACTCTCATTAAAGACATAATCCTTTGGAACTTGGGGCTTAGAATTCCCGAGTTTCATGCTTAGTCAGGCAATCATACAACTTCTTCTAAAAGTTCTAGCTCTTCCAGGAAACATTTGGAATTGCTAGAATGTGGAAAGGTACAGAAGGTTTACATGCATCCCTGATGATCCTTGGGTATTTCCATCCCTTGAAGAGAACCCAACTTTTCCAGCATTAAACTCTAGGTTTTGTCTGATGTTTGTAGGTATACAGTGGTAGCAAGACTCCTTCATTATCTAGTGAAAGCCTCTAGTAAAGGTACAGAGATCAGGAACCGAATTTTAGAAAACCCGAGAGGTACCTTAAATTTTTAATAGAGTTACAACTTGAGCTGATAAGTTTCCCACTCTTAAATGTGGTGATTCGGGGACTTTTTTATTAGAGATAGAAAGTTCAGCTAGGAAACATTCTATCACAGGATCGAGAGAGAGTAGATGGGTGATGCCTCCTAGCAGTAGCAGAGAAGAAAGATAAAAAACAATAGTAGCACAAACATTGGAACTGTTAGCCCTGATGTTGTCTAGAAGGGGAAAAGTTCCAAAATAATTTATTATGGGGGGTTCTAATATAGATTCTTGTTCTCAAAAAAATCGATTATTTTAGCTTCAGATATCTTTTCACTGTTTTATTACAGCAGAAGAGAAGAGCAAGGCTAAACATCTTTAAGAGGAGATAATACATATTCTTCAGGTCAGGAGGTGCCCATTGATGTTTTGTTGAGAGCACCATTGAAAGTGAAAGCTAGTCCTTGGAGGAATATTGCAGAGGTTAGTACAGGTTGGACCTTCTTTGTCTGGTACCCTCAGGACCTGATCGGTCTAAAACGAGAGGGCTTGCCGGACCTGGGGAGGTCCCTCTCAACATGAGCCATGTTGCCCTGCTGCCCCTGGCCAGGGCTCCAGCCTGGCCCTGTTGCTGCCTGCTTGGATGTGGCTCCCCGAGCTGGAGCTTCCTGGCTACCCCCACTGCCAGCCCCCGAGTGCCGCAGCCGGGCCCGGCTCCCCTCTACCATCTGACCGCAGGGACTAGAATTTCGTGCTGCATCACCCACTCCTCTATCCCCAGCACCCCAACTCAGGACTCCTGCCTGAGTCAGCGCTCCCCCCTCCTGGCCGTTCCTGCTCTTCAGCCTGATCTCCCTATACCAGGGCTCTGTGGTCCAGGAATATCTGTGGTTCAGCCCGACTAGCCAGTCCCAGTTAAGCAAGGTACAACGTGTAGTACATTATATTTTGTAGAGACTCACATAAGTTGAAACAACTGAATTGTACTAAATGCAAAATTTGTGGGATTTACAGCTAAGGAATGAAAGTGAATAGTTTTCAACACGCCCTAGGGATTTTGTGAAGCTGTTACATTAAACTTCATAAACAATATTTCTTTAAAAGTGCTAATGTTTTCATGTCTTTGAGTGGACTGTGAAGAAAGAGACTCAAGAACCAGCTCACTAATCCAAATGCATTGCTTTCAATAGGAAGGTGAAGAATCCAGTTGCACTCTATGGAAAGATGTCAGCTGATACCAATGGACTTTGGCTAAGTCCCTTTAAAGATAAGGGTGGCGTGTAGCCACAAAACTATCTGCCAGAAAGAAATCAAGTGTTGCCTTTTAATTGATAGTGTTACTGGGATATTTGCAAGTAAATACGCATGTAATATACACGGATAACTATTCATGTGTTTCTATTGCTGTACCTTAGACTGGCTCGGACTTCATTTATTTAAGTACTAGCACATTTACCCAGCATTGCTCAGGTCTTTAAGGAAGGGTTCCGAGCAGGGGGATGAGGGTCTGGGAGGTGCAGGAGTCAGGGTTGTGGGGAGAGGAGGGCCTTTAGGGAGGGGACTCTGTGTGTGTGTGATGGTGAGCAGGAAGTGGGGGGGAGAATCCCCCTCCAACATTTGTACTAGAACTACTTGCTCTTCCTCTTCCTGTCCGTGTCAGGGAATGAGAGCAAATTGTACAGCTCATCTGCTCCCTGCGCTTCTAAGCTAGAGTGAGGAATTCCGCACACTGTGCACTTTCCTCTCATTCTCTGATAAAGGGAAACAGCCAGCAATGTCCCCCTATGAATCTGAGGGGGGCGCTTCAGTCTGAGGGGGAAGCATTGCAAAGGAGCCTGGGGGCTGGGAGGCTCAGGGCTGAGGAAGTCCCGGATTGGGGGGGGGGCACCCTCATTCAGCCGCTCTCACCTGCCCGGTGATTGTCTCTTTTCTGTGTGGTTTTATGCGATCCCATTCCTGGCACAACCAAACCCTTATGTTTCTTTAAGTTATAAGAGGAATCTCTGTACCAAATTTGGTGCTCCTAGCTCTTATGCTTAGTGAGAGTTCTTGAACAGAGAAACCGACAGACAGACAGACAGACAGGCAAACTCTCTCAAATATATAGGTGATTTGAAATCTTTTATCTAATGGTAAGGTGGCTACAATGGATATATACAGCATCTGTTCTAAATTAGAAATCAGCTATACAGGGGCCATACAGAAATATGGCTGCATACATATACTCAGTGTGCTCTGATACCTGAATGTATGCAGAAGTATTGAGATAGTTAGTGTTAGAATACAAAATAGAGCATGCGATTTCAGGACAGATCTCCTATATTTTCAAAAGAAAACAATAGTTATCTTTTTTGATGCCCAACTTGAGCCTTCAAATATTCTTAATTTCTACAGAGTAGTCGTTAGAACGTCTAAAAGGACACCTATCATTTAGGGTACATCTACCCTGCACCCTTAGCTAGAAATAAGCTACGTTCTCTGAGCTATGCAAATTGCATATCTAATTTCAATCTGATTTTGAAAGTTTATTTTTCACTTTGGCTCTACACAGCGCCAAATTTAGAAATAACCCACTATTCTGAAACATCCCTTTCTCCTCGTGGAATGAGGTTTACAGGGGTGTCAGAATAGCGAGCCCGTTATATTTCGAACTAACAAACTTGCTGTGAAGATGCAAGAGAGCTATTTCAGGATACCTCAGTATCCCATAATAGTGTTGCAGTGTGGATGTACCATTAAGCATCCAGATTCACTTTTGAAATTGTAGTCCATATATAGATATTTGATATAGATATCTCTGAAGAAATATGTATATATAATACTTACACCAGTAGCTAAAATGCTGCTTTCATACAGAAGTAAGAATATGGGTCAAGAACATGCAGTCCTTTAAATAGTTTTGAGACAGTTTAATTTAAGCTGATATCCCTACCAAATCTTATATTGATTGTAATTTTTAGTCACACTGTAATTCTGGGGTTTATCTCCTTGTTGCTGTTAAAACTATATGTAAATCAAGATCTATCACTGTTTGAGGGGTTATACATATAAAGTAGTTTATAGTGTTAGTATAATAGTGTAGGAGTCCGTTGAGATATGATAAAAGCTTTGTGTAAACTTTTCGGCTTGTGTGATCAAAACCTTTCTGGTTGCTGAATATATTATGTGATGATATACTAGTTCATGCCATTTCTAATAGCAGTTGGATTTGATTGAGTTCATTTTTTAATGCTGATTGGTGCTGGAAGTACAGAAGTAAACAATTCTATTCCATTGGAATTCTTTCCATGATGGTAAAGGAATGGCAGGCTAATTGGTTAGGAAGGTATCTCCTTACACTGAAAATCTCACTTTAAGATCATGGGCAGCTATCTACATTTTATAGCTTCTGGGAACAGTAGCTATGAGTGGATAAATTAAAGAGTTTATTTGTGCTTCCCTTCATAGTGAGGAATATCATACATTATTTTATTTCATTTATTCTGTTTTTAAATCACCAAATTATAACATAGGATTTGTGGGTTTTTTAGATGTAATTACTTAGCTTCCAGGCACAGATCCTCTGAATGACTTGTGCATAGCTCCATTCATCTCAGTTTCCTTTCTGTTCTTGTTCCATTCTGTTTTTTCCATTATATAAATTTGATGTTTATAAACAAAAAAACCACCCTCTTCATTTTATACAATTTTCAATTCCAAGCAGAATATCAGAGTGGTTAAAGGTAAGTGAAGCAGGCTCCACAATTTTATGCCATGATTTATTGTGTAGAGTGGGTTGAGAATTTTTTGATGCAGTGTTTTTGCATCAGATGATGTGAACTTATTGAAGCTGAAAATGATTGTATTGAAAGGAGCAGTTTCAACACATTTTCTATATCAGAATTTTTTTTCAAAAACTAAGGTTCAAAATTGTCAGCAGATTCTATTTCAACTTTTTTTTTAAACAAAAATGTTCCAGGTTTTTGTTCAAAACAAGTTTGCATTTGAAAGTATAACTCTAAATAGAAACAATTTGCAATAACCAAAATGAAAGATTTTCCTTTCAATTCAATCTCAATTATTTTATTGATTGATGGGTTCTATTTTCAGTTTGCAACTATTTTTAAGATTTTTATATTTTATCCTGATTTGAAAAGGATATTTTTTTTTAATTTTCAAACATTTTCAAAGGCCTGCAGAACTGTTTCCTGCCCAGCTCAGGTAGCCAAACTTAGTTTTCCCTATTGCACTTATACAGATTACCAGATAATATCTTTAGAGTGATTTTCAAAGACAGAAATGGAAGTTGAGTTCTGGTCTCTCATTGAAATTCTTGTAAGGCTGGTTGTCCGCATTGAAAACTTACGTTGGCATAGCTACCATACCTCTGAAATATTGAGCTATGCCAGTTGTAAACAGTGCTAGCTCTATGGAGGAATTTTTCCATCAACCTAGCTATTGCCTCTCGGGAAGGTGGATTACCTGTAGCAATAGGAGAACCCCTCCTACTGCAGAGTGAGCAGCTATGAAGATGGCTCAGAAATGGGAGGGAGCATGGGCTTTAATAGGAGAGATAAAGGAGGGACAAAGCAGAACTGGGGGGCAAAACCAAATCAGTATCTTAGGTGCATATATACAAATACAAGGAGTATGGGAAGAACTTGAAGTGCTAATAAATAAACACAATTATGCCACAGTTGATATTACAAATAATACACATGACTGGAATATTGGTATAGAAGGGTACAGCTTGCTCAGGAAAGATATGGAGGGGAAAAAGGGAGGAGGTGTTGACTTCTATATTAAAAATTAGCGCTGTCAAGTGATTAAACAATTTAATCGTGATTAATCATTTGTGCCTCCCCTTTGGAACTCAGCCGGGGTGTTTCAACGGGGCAGTGCTGCATGGAGTCTGGGATCAGCTAGAGTCCCCAGCTGATCCCCGGCTCCATGAAGTGCTGTTCTTTTAAGCACTGGGGCAGCGTTTCCAAGGGGCAACGCAAGGCAGAGCCCAGGATCAACTGGAGTGCCCAGAGTGGCGCTTCAAAGGGGCAGCGCAACGTGGAGCTGGGGGTTCAGATGGGCACTCCAGCTGATCCACGGTAGGGAAGTTAAAGACTGATCGGCCAGCTGATCCTGGGTTCTAGGGGAAATGCCGCACGGAGCCTGAGATCAGCTGGGCAGTTCCCAGCTTATCCCGGACTCCACTGCCCCTTTGAAACATGCGGAGGCAGCATTTCTAAGGGGCAGTCACCATAGAGCTGATCCCTGGCTCAGTTATGAGGCAGCTGCCCATTTGAAATTCCTCCTCTGCGTGTTTCAAGGGGCAGTGGAGCCCGGGGTCAGCTGGGGAGTCCCCAGTTGATCCTAGGCTTGCATTGCTCTGCCTCTTTGAAGCACTGCAGTGGCACTTCAAAGGGACAGTGCAGCATTAATGCCTGTGATTAACATGTTAAAAACTTTAACACGTTAATCCTGGACTGCGTTAATCGCAGGCATTAATGCATATAAATTGACAGCCTCATTAAAAATGTATACATTGGGCTGTGTCTACACTGGCCACTTATTCCGGAAAATCAGCCGCTTTTCTGGAATAACTTGCCAGCTGTCTACACTGGCCCCTTGAATTTCTGGAAAAGCACTGACGATCTACTGTAAGAAATCAGCCGCTTTTCCGGAAATACTATGCTGCTCCTGTTCAGGCAAAAGTCCTTTTTCCGGAAAACTGTTCCAGAAAAGGGCCAGTGTAGATAGCACAGTAGTGTTTTCCGCAAAAAAGCCCCAATCGTGAAAATGACAATCGGGGCTTTTTTGCGGAAAAGCGCGTCTACATTGGCACGGACGCTTTTCCAGAAAAAGTGCTTTTCTGGAAAAGCATCCTGCCAATGTAGACACGCTTTTTCTGGAAATACTTATAACGGAAAACTGTTCCGTTTTAAGCATTTCTGGAAAAGGGTGCCAGTGTAGACGTAGCCTTGGACTGATGTGATGATGGACATAGGAGGCAGACTTGTTGAGAGTCTCTGAGTTACGTAAGGGGTAAAAAACAAGGGTGATGTCATGCAAGGGGTCTACTACAGACCACCTACCCAGGTAAAAGAGGCGAATGAGGCTTTTTTTAAATAACTAACAAAATCATCCAAGTGCAGGATTTGGTGGTGATGGAGGACTTCAACTCTCCAGACCTATGTTGGGAAACTAACACAGCAGGGCACAGATTATCCAAGAAGTTACTGGACTGCACTGGAGACAGTGGAGACTTTTTTTTTATTTCAAAAGGTTGAAATAGCTACTGAGGGGAAGCTGTTCTAGATTTAATTTTAATAAATAGGGAGGAGCTGGTTGAAAATTTGAAAGTGAAAGGCAGCTTGGGTGAAAGTGATCATGAAATCATAGAGTTCATGATTATAAGGAATGGTAGAACGGAAAACAGCAAAATAGAGGCAGTGGATTTCAGGAAGGCAGATTTCAGTAAACTCAGAGAGCTTGTAGGTAAAATCCCATGGGAAGTAAGACTAAGAGGAAAAACAACTGAAGAGAGTTGGTTAAAGAAGTGGTTAAAGAAGAAGCGATGCATGTAGGATACAGTGAACCTTTTGTTATCCAGCACTCTGTTAACCAGAAAACTTCATTAAATGGCATTGATCCCAGAGCCACAATACTATTACATCTTCAGGCACACAGGCCTGGCTTGGTTTACCATGATTGGCTTAACAACTTTTAATTTAAGTAGTATTAGTCATCTTTAACTCAAAATACAAATGTGAGACCAACTGCCTCACAATACAAAACTACCAATATTAAAAACTTGAGTTTTACTTTTATTGTCCATTGGTTTTTCCTAGGTTGATGGGACCCTCAGATAACCGGAATTTTTAGATAACTGGAACTCTCTAACCCCTAAGCGTGTTGGATAACACAGGTTTTACTGTACCTAGAATTTACTAAGGCATTTGACATGGTCTTGCATGGCCTTCCTTGCAATAAACTCATAAAATATAACTTAGATGGGGCTACTAAAAAGTGTCTGGATAACTGTTCTCAGAGAGTAGTTATTAATGGTTCACAATCATGTTAGAAGGGCGTAACAAGTGGAGCTCTGCAGGGGTCTGTTTTGGGACTGGTTATGTTCAATATCTTAATCAACTGTTTAGATGATGGCATAGATTATTAACTTTGCAGATGGTACCAAGCTGGGAGAATAGGGTCAACATTCAAAATTATCTGGAGAAACTAGAGATATGGTCTGAAGTAAATAGGATGAAGTCTAATAAGGACAAATGCAAAGTACTCCACTTAGGTAGGAACAATCAGTTTCACACATACAGAATGAGAAGTGATAGTCTAGGAAGTAGTACTGCAGAAAGGGATCTAGGGGTCATAGTGAAACACAAGCTAAATATGAGTCAACAGTGTAACACTGCTGCAAAAAAAAAAAAAAAAAAAAAAAAAACCTAAAACGATTCTGGGATGCATTAATAGGAGTGTTGTGAGCAAGACACGAAAAATCATTCTTCAGCTCTTTAGGCCTCAGTTGGAATATTGTGTATGGTTCTGAGCACCACATTCCAAGAAAGATGTGGAGAAATTGGAGAAGGTCCAGAGAAGAGCAACAAAAATGATTAAAGGTCTAGAGAACATGACCTGTGAAGGAAGGCTGAAAGAACTGGGTTTGTTTAGTTTAGAAAAGAGAAGACCGAGAGGGGACATGATAGCTGTTTTCAAGTATCTAAAAGGATGTTATAAGGAGGAGGGAGAAAAATTGTTCTCCTTGGCTTCTGAGGATAGGACAAAAAATGATGGGCTTAAATTGCAGCAAGGGAGGTTTAGGTTGGACATTAGGAAAAACTTCCTAACTGTCAGGGTGGTTAAACACTGGAATAAATTGCCTAAGGGAGTTGTAGAATCTCCATCACTGGTTAGTCAGGGATGATCTAGATGGTGCTTGGTCCTGCTGTGGGGGCAGGGGACTTGGTTTGATGACCTCTCAAGGTCCCTTCTAGTTCTGATGTTCTATGATTCTTTGATTCTGTGAAGGAGTGCAGCTGTGCTGCTGTAGTGATTTCAGTGTAGACGTGCTCTTCTGCTTCTTTTGAAAATCTCATCCTGTCTTTAGATACAGGAATGTTGCTCTAGGTGTATGAGTGGGATTTTGAGAAGTGCTTAAGTGACTTGGGACCACAAATACCAGTGATTTTTTTATTCCAAGTCACTTAGATGCTTTTAAAAATTTCACCCCACATCCATAGTTTCCCTCTTCTGAGTGGGGGCAGGAATGTAAATTTCATGATTCAACAAAACCAGCATACATTTGCTCCACGTTCTGAGGTCACTGAATCTGCACTTTGGCCAAAATTTTGGCTGAACAATTTTGCCCAGCTCTAAGTGGTGTCTTCTAAGTGGTGATTCCAATGGAATGGAAGGCTGTGCATGTGCAAGTTAAAATTACAAGGGCTGAAAATCCAATCCTTATTCCACAATGCATCACCAAACAAGGCCTGATCCTAAGCACATTAAAGTAAATGGAAATTTTCCCATTAACTTCACGCTTTTAGAACAGTGCCACTGCGATTTTTTAGTTTAACGGAAGCACAATTTGCAGAACTGTAAGTTAAATTGCATGCCAGGAAACTAACCAAAACATTTTGATGTAAGGGCAACAAAGTCTGTAGATGAAATAACTTGAAATAAATGGATTTACTCCAGCTCCAGTAGAAAATTGATCTGTATAGTGCTAAATTACTTTGTCAATTTAAAGTTGCCGTAGGAAAGAACATGCTAACATTTATTTATTTACAGCATGGAAGTATTTTTTTACACACAAAAATTTTAATAAGGAAAGAATATTTTATTTTATACGAAATATGGAAAATAATGAAAGTGTCATCCCTAGAGTTGAAAATATCAAGTCGTTTCTATAGATTGAAATGAAGTTTTTTTTAAAGTATTTGTTGCTCAAGAATTTGAATTAGTTCTGATCTTGATGATAAAGAAAAGGCACACCGTTAATTATTTTGTGCTCCTTATACTATTAATGTACAATTACTATAGGTATGTTGCCTTACTCAGTGTTTTGTGAAATAGCTCTATGGATGTGCCTTAAAATTTTATCTTTAACAATTATCACATTTATTAAGGCAAGAAAGTGGGAGAAATATAAACGTAATAATTTTATTGACCTGTGCTATATGAGACAGTGAGCCTATAGAAACTGAGAACAGCCAAAGCAGCTACATCTAGCAAGGGGTGAGACAGCTGAGGAGAATCATAGAATCATAGAATAATAGGACTGGAAGGGACCTCAAGAGGTCATTGAGTCCAGCCCCCCGCCCTCAAGGCAGGACCAAGCACCACCTACACCATCCCTGACAGATGTCTATCTAACCTGTTCTTAAATATCTCCAGAGAGGGAGATTCCACCACCTCCCTTGGCAATTTATTCCAATATTTGACCACCCTGACAGGAATTTTTTCCTAATGTCCAATCTAAACCTCCCCTGCTGCACTTTAAGCCCATTACTCCTTGTCCTGTCCTCAGAAACCAAGAGGAACAAATTTTCTCCTTCCTCCTTGTGACACCCTTTTAGATATTTGAAAACCGCTATCATGTCCCCCCTTAATCTTCTTTTTTCCAAACTAAACAAGCCCAGTTCATGAAGCCTGGCTTCATAGGTCATGTTCTCTAGACCTTTAATCATTCTTGTCGCTCTTCTCTGTACCCTTTCCAATTTCTCCACATCTTTCTTGAAATGTGGCGCCCAGAACTGGACACAGTACTCCAGCTGAGGCCTAACTAGCGCAGAGTAGAGCGGCAGAATGACTTCACGAGTTTTGCTTACAACACACCTGTTGATACAACCTAGAATCATATTTGCTTTTTTTGCAACAGCATCACACTGTTGACTCATATTCAACTTGTGGTCCACTATGACCCCTAGATCCCTTTCCGCCATGCTCCTTCCTAGACAGTCGCTTCCCATCTTGTATGTATGGAACTGATTGTTCCTTCCTAAGTGGAGCACTTTGCATTTCTCTTTATTAAACCTCATCCTGTTTACCTCTGACCATTTCTCTAACTTGCTAAGGTCATTTTGAATTATGTCCCTATCCTCCAAAGAAGTCGCAACCCCACCCAGTTTGGTGTCATCTGCAAACTTAATAAGCGAAACAAAGAAGTCATTGAGCATCTCCGCCATTTCCAAGTTTCCTGTTACTGCTTCTCCCTCCTCACTAAGCAGTGGGCCTACCCTGTCCTTGGTCTTCCTCTTGCTTTTAATGTATTTATAAAAAGTCTTCTTGTTTCCCTTTATGCCTGTAGCTAGTTTGATCTCATTTTGTGCCTTTGCCTTTCTAATCTTGCCCCTGCATTCCCGTGTTGCTTGCCTATATTCATCCTTTGTTAGTTGTCCTAGTTTCCATTTTTTATATGACTCCTTTTTTATTTTGAGATCGTGCAAGATCTCCTTGTTAAGCCAAGCTGGTCTTTTGCCATATTTTCTATCTTTCCTACACAGCGGAATTGTTTGCTTTTGGGCCCTTAACAATGTCCCTTTGAAATACTTCCAACTCTCCTCAGTTGTTTTTCCCTTCAGTCTTGCTTCCCATGGGACCTTACCTACAAGTTCTCTGAGCTTATCAAAATCTGCCTTCCTGAAATCCATAACCTCAATTGTGCTGGTCTCCCTTCTACCTTTCCTTAAGATCATGAACTCTATTATTTCGTGATCACTGTCCCCTATACTGTCTTCCACTTTCAAGTTCTCAACTAGTTCCTCCCTATTTGTTAAAACCAAATCCAGAACAGCTTCTCCTCTGGTAGCTTTTTCAACCTTCTGAAACAGAAAGTTGTCTCCAATGCAGTCCAGAAACTTATTGGATAGCCTGTGCCTCGCTGTGTTAGTTTCCCAACATATGTCTGGATAGTTGAAGTCCCCCATCACCACCAAATCTTGGGCTTTGGATAGTTTTGTTAATTGTTTAAAAAAGGCCTCATCCACCTCTTCCACCTGGCTAGGTGGCCTGTAGTAGACTCCTAGCATGATATCACCCTCGTTTTTTACCCCTTTTAGCTTAACCCAGAGACTCTCTACACAGCTATCTCCTACATTCATCTCCACTTCAGTCCAAGTGTGTACATTTTTAATATACAAGGCAACCCCTCCTCCCTTTTTTCCCTGTCTATCCTTCCTGAGCAAGCCGTACCCTTCCATACCAACATTCCAATCATGCGTCCCATCCCACCAGGTTTCTGTAATACCAATGATATCATAGTTGTATTTATTGGTTAGCAATTCCAGTTCTTCCTGCTTATTACCCGTACTTCTCGCATTTGTATATAGGCATCTAAGATACTGATTTGATCTTGCCTCCCTGTTGTGCCCTGACCCTCCTTTCTCCTTGCCATTATAGGCCGTAGTCCCCCCCATTTCCAACCCATCTCCCCGTCCCACACATGCAGCACTTACCTGTGGGCTTTGCTCACCTGCCCCCGACAAACCTAGTTTAAAGCCCTCCTCACAAGGTTAGCCAGTCTGTGTCCAAACAAGGCCTTCCCGCTCCTGGAAAGGTGAACTCCATCTCCGCCAAGCAGTCCTTCCTGGAAGAGCACCCCGTGATCAAGGAAGCCGAATCCCTCCTGGCGACACCATCGTCGCAGCCAGGCATTCACCTCCAGGATGCACCTCTCTCTGCCCGGGCCCCTACCTTTGACAGGAAGGATAGAAGAGAATTCCACCTGCGCTCCAAACTCCTTCACCCGTACTCCCAAAGCCCTGTAGTCACACTTGATCCGCTCAGTGTCACACCTGGCAGTATCATTTGTGCCCACGTGGATGAGTAGCATGGGGTAGTAGTCAGAGGGCCGGATAATCCTCGACAATGCCTCCGTAACATCTCGGATACGGGCCCCTGGCAGACAGCATACCTCTCGAGATGAGCTGTCAGGGCGACAGATGGGTGCCTCCGTTCCCCTCAGAAGAGAGTCTCCAACCACCACTACCCTACGTTTCCTCCTCGCAGTGGTGGCAGGAGACTGCTCAACCTTGGTGGTGCAAGGCCTGGTCTCCTCCACTGTGGGGGGTGACTCCTTGTCTCCTGCTGAAAGTAAAGTGTAACGGTTATGTAACAACACAGTGGGAGGGTTAGGAGCAGGGGTGGAACACTGCCCGCTGCCGGAAGTAACCAGCTGCCAGTGCTCACCCTGCATCACTGCCTCCTCCATAAGTGGCTGGTCAACAGTCCCACATCCTAGGACAGTGACCTCCGTGGACTCCACAGGAATACTGTCCAGGAATTCCTCATGGCTTCGAATGCTCCTCAGCCTGGCCACCTCCTCCTGTAGCTCTCCCACCTGCTGCCTGAGAGATTCTACCAGCAGGCACCTTTCACAACTGTTGTCTCCCCCAGCCTGGAGATCACTCAGTGGGAATTGCAAGCCACAAATACAGCAAGACCACACCAGGACCTGGGTAGAGGCATCCATGCTCAGGTTCTCTGTCTGGATACAGGCACAGGTGGAGGAGACAGGAGAAGTACTGGCACAAGCGCTTCGGGTCTTCATCATCATCAGTCACTCCCTCTGCCCAACTCCCTCTTCAACTCCCCTGTCTGCAGTCCCCTGTCCACTGTTCAGGTGCCACTGAACTCAATGCATTTTTTATCACAACTGAAGTGTTTGTGCACGGAAAGTCTGGATGCCAATACCTGGCATGTCCAGCTATGCTGAAAGGACAGAGACATTGGAACTGGTTTTATTCAGACCACAACTTTATTGTTAGATGTCTGGGACTACCTCAGCAGCTAAAAATGTATAATACAGCACTATGTTCTTTCAATAGGAGGATCCCCTGACTGCCTCTACATGTAGAAGCCAGAGGGGGGATATGCTACTGCTTCCAGGAGCTGTACAGAGCCATCACATACATGAAGTAGGGTAAACAAGAGCTCGAGGGCTGGATTAAAATGTCCAATGGGTCGGATTTGGCCCCTGGGCCATAATTTGTTCACCCCTGTATTTGACTTGTATAATTCCAATTTATGTAAACAGTATTCCAGTGGCACCAGTGCTGTGCCTGTATTCCCTAGCAATCCAAGATTTAGATGCTCCTCATGAAAGTCTACTGATACTAAAGGGAGCTGTAAGAACCGCAGAAGGCAGTAAGCATTGGAAATACTGTGGCTTGTAAGGTGACATGTAATTAGAAATGAACAACACAACAATGCATCGCATTAGAGTGGCGTGTGTTTATTTGCATGCTGCGTTGCACAACTCACTGTGTCCTTCCTTGTGGAGATGCCAAGGATACGTGAGAGAAAACCTGCACCTCCATTCTCCCAGTCTTCAGAGAGAACACTAGCAAGGCTTAATAAACAGCATTGGGAACATTCTTAGAACTAAAGATGAAATTTTACAGGACCATAATCTCCCTATTAACATTTTGGTCTAGCTGCTGCACATATGCTGATACTAAAATATCTCAGGCAGTGTCTGTCTTGGTTTAGAGCTGCTAGTAAACAGCATATCCAATTAATTCACTTTATTTATGTGCGAGTTTTTCAGATGCGGGTGAGAAATTGGGCCACAAAGATATTCTGCAAATATCGTCATTAATTATATCAGGGAATGTGCATTGCTTTCCCTTCCAAGTACAGCGAGTACGTTAATTATGGGTTGCACTTCTATAAACTGGAACTCTCTGGTCCAGCAACATCGAAGGTCAGGAAGGACCATGGATGTTCCAGGATCAGACTGTCCTGGGACACTGTCGGGGGGAAGAAGGGGCCAGCAGTTATGTGGGGGGGAAGAGGGGTAGGGAATGATGTGCAGTCCATCTGTCTGCGTGGCTTCAGGGGTAGGGAGGGCGAGCCAAGAAGCTTGATGCACAGCTCAGCTGGTTTGCAGGAGCAGCCAGGTAGTCCAGATGGGGGCAGGGCAGGGCAGAGATTGGGGTTGGGGGAGGGGCAGAAATTACCTTCCCTGATCTGGAAAATTCCCTCATACAGGACCAGTCAGGTCCCAAGGGTGCTGGACCAGGGAGGTCCAATCTGTACTGAGGTACAGAACAAGCCATATCTGTAATGGGAATCAGTATTTTGTTGCCCCTCTGCTGAATAGCAGTGAATGTTGAGGCCTTGCAGTTGGTCACATTGGAGGAGACACCAATGATGAAAGCAGAGTCTGGTTTGTACAGCCAGTTGCTTTATGCTGCATGCCATGTCACTGAATAGTTGTGGACACTCATGGCATGCAGACAGTCTCTGCCTTCACACTTCTCCCAGAACTTGACTCTAATTATGCATCTTAATATCACCCCTGTTCCCTACTGCAGAGCTAGTCCCAGCAACAAAGTCTTTCATCCAAGACTAAAAACTTTCTGTATGTCAAGAAAAAAAAAAGAACTTGTGAGACTCCGTATACAAGTCTGGTGATCTGAACTGTAACAGTTTGAAGAAAGGCCGTAGTTTAATCTCCAACGGAAACTAGTAAATGTACCCCCACTTTAGACATTTAAAACTAAATGAACACAGCAAAAGACAGCATACCTAATGGGAATGGACAAAACGATCACGTATGTCTTTCTCGATATTCTCATAAGTCCGTCATGATGCTGACCGGTTGTGGAGAAGGATGAGCCATGGCCAGAACAGGCACACAGAAAAAGGAAAAGCTTCTGCTGTTAAGTGAAGGTTTTTTTCCCAAGCAAATTAATTATTTCATCCCCGAGGAACAATTTAGGAATTGTTGCATAACTATCTATCGGGAATATTGTGCTTGATAAGCAAAAAGTTAAGCTTTCAAGGTTTCATTCTGTTTCACTAGTTTTCAGTCTTCTTTTTCAGGCAGAATGTAATCGCTTCCAAAATATAGGTTCTCTTCTGTGATATTTTTGTGGAAACAGAAATCTGTATTGTTCTTTCTTCTCATGTGTCATCTTTCAAGTGCTAGACTTTTATCCCTATTCAGCGTGAATGCTGTTCTCTCATGTGATTTTATATAATGACTAGTTTGGTGACAGAGTGCACTATATGTTTCTCACTGTGGAACACGTAGTTAAAAAAAGATTGTTTTCTTTTCACATTTTGATTTTTTTTTCATATTCTTCCTCCTCCTGCCTCCATTTTTTTGCCGCTGATCTACATGCAGCTCTAAAGAAGTTGGTATTGTGAAGAGATCTTTCTACTATTTTACCAGATTGGTAAATTTTGTGTTTGCGTTCTTTGCCAAATGCTATGAAAATGTGGTGAATTTTTTCTGTGGGATCAAATCCTAGAGGCAAGTCGCACACGACAGTCAAACAAGAGTTGTGAAATTTCATTTTAAGTTTGTTTGAGTAAGAATCTTGATAGGAAGGCACCGTATGTCTTAATTTTTTGTCACATGATTCTAGCATATCACACAAGATAAAAAAGTCAAGTAGTTTGAGAATAGGTTGGAAGAATTAATGGACAGACAAAAATGTATATTATGTAATGAGTACAGAGGTATTTCTTTAGACACCTATATGTTTGAGATGAAACAAGTGGTTAAGGTACTGGACTAAGCCTTAGGAGATCTGGGTTTGATTCTCTGGCTATGTCTACACTACACAGTTCTTCCAGAAAAAGCTACGCAAATTGCGGTTTGCTCTTTCTGAAGTTAGTGTATCATCATCCTAAAATAATGTCTTGAAAAATACCAAGTAGGAAAGTAAAAGTGCAGAGGTGAGTGTTGATGTTGGGGTTCTAAATGCATTGTAATTCCACAATCCCTCCTCCCCGCTTTTCTGTTTGTATCTATTCAAGGCAGCAATTGTCAAGGCATTATTTTATTCTGAAATTATGATGCAGCTAGCCTTCCAATACATAAACTCATGCAGCGACACTTCTCTTTATCATAGTGATTAATCAAGGAATAGGAGGGCCTCAAGGAGAGAGAGCCTTTGGAGAAGCAAAAAAGGACTAAAGCCAAGTGAAGAAAAAAAGGCAGATAGCACCACTGACCAAGCCCGAGAGAGAGAGGCTGTTGCACCGGTAAGATAACATATCTTAAAGATCTAGCCATAGGGATTTCAGTGGAAGGGTTTTTATATGTTTTATTAACACAAATATAGTCATAAAAAGGGGGAAACAAATGTACTAAGCAAAACCAAACAGGTAACCCTACCCAGGCTCTTCACCCCACCCCACCATCTGAGCATAGGGCGGGGAAACAGCCCCAGCCTCCCCAGCCCCAGAGCATGAGGACGGCAGACACTCAGGGGCAGGGGTGTAGCAAGAGGGAAATGGAGGGGCAGCTGCCCAAGGGCGCTACACTAAGGAGGCACCAATTTAGTCCCCCTTTTCTCCCCCTGTCATCCCTCGGCTCTCCGGTTCCTACTCTGCCCACCATTACTGGCTGGAGCGTCCTCCCTGCCTCTTCACCCCCAACCCCACCCTCCTCCATCTCCGCCCATGGGTTAGTGTGTGCGGGGGCCCGGCCCCAAATTGGAGGGGGCAGGGGAAGATGCAGTACAAGCTTCTCCCCCACAGGGGTCGGGCTCAGACGTGCACCAGATTTGGGGCCTCACCACTAGGTGGTGGCAAGGGGGAGGTGCAAATTTTACTTTTGCCCCGGGCGCATCACACCCTCACTACACCTCTGCTCAGGGCAGCAAAACTCTTTGCCGCCAGCATGCCTACAGTCGGTGTTCTGGGGACAGAGTCTGGGTGGGGCCAGGCTGGTGGTTTGGGAAGGCAAAGCCTATTATATACACCACCCATGAAAAATGTGTCTCGCACCCATCTCTAGTCATAGCAATAAAGGCTGTGAAATCTACCCTATTTCTCTGGCTGAAGCAGTCTCCCTGGTGTGTGTCTGCTGTCACTGTGCATCGGATGGAAAATACTCCTCTTTCCCCTCCCACTGGAAAACCACAGCAGCAGCACAGTGTCTCTGGCTGTGCGCAGCTCATGGGATTTGGGTCAGAATGACGATACTGAATATTCACTTTGCTAAATAAGCTGTGAGAGGGCGAAATACAAAGCAATCAATACGAAATGACTAATGCAGGTTTCCTCTGGATCTGACAGGATTGACTGTCCTTTCCTTGTTCTGTCTCTTTAAAATTAACAACTGCGCAGGGAAATAAATGAAAGATTGTAGCCAGCAGTTTCCTAGTTACCTAGATGCCTTTTTTCTACCTTTCTCATGTGGGTGGGAGGAGGGAATATTACTCAGTCTCTATACACACTCACCTGTTTAACTGTTGACCAACATGAAGAAGAGAAGGAGAGCTTCAGTTCCTATTTTAGATCCCTGCCCAAATGGGATTATCCTAACATATTAGGCTCACGGTTGTAATCATTTGACTTCATCCAAAAATTCAGCTGAAGGGATCAAAGTCAGGTGCCTGTCTGAACAAGGATCTAACTAAAATGGTCGAGACAGGCAGAGGAACTAACGGAGAAGGGAAATGGTTCGTGCACAACAGAGATCAGAGAACACGAGAAGCTAAAACCACAGTTAATAACTTGAACCAGAATGAGAGCTCAGCTCATGACCAAGGCTCTGAGGCACCAGGGTAATACTAAAATAATAATTAATAAATAATAAATACCTAATGATCCAATTCTTTTGGAAAGAACAGAGGGCTTGGAAAGTGTGAAAAGTGACTCAGAAATAGGGAAGGAGGAGGCTGAAGGTGTAAATATCCATGGAAAACAGACACCTTTCACAATAAAGGTCATTGAGTTGAAAACACAATTTTCTGTCAAAATAGATTTTCATGGACATTTTTCAACCAGCCTAATTCTTGCCTTTGCTTCTGAAGCCCCTTTGATCAGCTGGACAGTCAAAAGCACCCTGAAGGATTTCTTTAGTGATGTGCATTGCAGCCTGTAAAGAGAAGGGTATCTCTGGTAACTAGATATTCTAAATAACCTGGCTCAAAATGGACACCTCAACTTCTGTCTGTAAATGGATGGGAAAATGGTGAAGATCCCCGAGCTCGGGTGTGAGTCTCCTTCTGGAATTAATAATGTTCCCTTCAATCAATATCAGGGCCTAGATTTTTAACACCTAACATGTAGGGGCCTACTGATAGTCAATGGGCTTGTCGAAATCTCTTTTGAATATGAGCTGTAGGCTCCTAAATCAGTTAGGTGCAATGGTAAACACAATAGTGCCTAAATATCTTCAAATGATGGCCTAAGTCAAATATGAAAACTAAGTCCTGCAGAAATTATTTTTACTCCCTACTTTTTAGTCTTTTTCAAGGGGAGGACAGGACAGAGGGAAAAGAAGATGAAGGTGTGCTTAAATTAATTCTATCTTTACTTTTAACTAGGGCTATCAATTGACCTGCGTTAATGTCTGTGATTAGCGAAGGACAGGGTTAACGCGTTAATCGCAGGCGCTGCCCCTTTGAAGTGCCGTTCTGGCACTTTAAAGGGGCAGTGCATTAAGAGCCTGGGATCAATTGGGGACTCCAGCTGATCCCTAGCTCCACGTTGCAAAGCCCTTTTGAAGGGGCCGTCACCGCAGCACTTCAAAGGAGCAGTGCTGCATGGAGCCAGGATCAGCTGAGGCCTGCAGCTGAACCCAGACTTCCGCAGGGCTGCCCCTTTGAAATGCCACCACAGCATTTCAAAGGGGCAGCATACGCGATTCATCATGTGATTTATTGCGATTAAATTATTTAATCCCTTGATAGCCCTACTTTTAACCGTTCTTGTGTGTTTTTCTGGGAGGAAACTTTCAGGAATTTCTTTTTCATCAAGATTCTCTACTTGTTTTACATTTGTTGTGCCATAGCGTATTTCAATTTTTTTTATCGTGATATCATTGGAGTTAAAAATATGCTGACTGTGTTTCTGTCTACTTACAATCATCCACACAACAGTGTTCCTTTGGAGGCTAAAGCTGGTGGAGTGTATTTTGGGTTTGTTTGTTTGTTTGTTTGTTTGTTTGTTTGTTTGTTTGTTTGTATATAAAAGCATTATTGAATAGGACATACAACAGCTTCAGCATCTTTGTGACAATGTAAGTTAAATTATTGGCAGAGACTGCCATTCTGAATAAATACTTAGAAACAGCTGTCCGAAGAAAATGTCTTCATCCTAGTGTCTGTGACTGAGTGACACAGACTAGGTCAGAAAGTTATTTTTATGGAAGAAGTGCTCACGTCACATGACAGAGATGGGGCAGACTCATAAAAGTTACAAGCACTTGAAGGTTACATGTGTGGTGTGCGTATTTACTGGTTTTGAGCTAATTGGCTTGGTCCTTGGTCCCTTTAAAACCAGGATTTTCTTGCATGAAAGACCAAGCCCATTAACTGAAAGCCCATAAATTCACAGGTGTATGCCCTGCCACGTATTCCTCCACACTCACACAGATGACTGGAGGGCTTGATCCAAAACAAATGACTGCACTCATGTGGAATCATTGACTTCAGAGGCCCAGGCCGTAGTGTTGGGATTGCTTTCAAACTGCTTTCTCGTTTGCAGGATTCACCCTTTGGTTTCTCAGAAATCAGGAGCGGCCATAGGCCGGCTACGGCAGCAGGCGCCCCAGGTGGAACGCACGATTGGCGCCCCCGCCTGCAGGGCCCTCAATGGACTGACATCGTCGGGCACCCCCGTAATGCCATCATCGGACGCCCCACGAGGCAGTTGAGTCCGCCTATAGCCATGGGCCGCCCTTGTTAGAAACCTTTCCATTTCTGAGACTTTGGCACAAATGTACATAAAACTGAACCAGTTCAGTCCAAAACATGGGGAAAAGTCCTTCTTTTCAGTATTTTCAATTTCATCCAGTAGTTCTGTGGCACCTTAGAGATTAACAAATATACATATATACAGAATTATGAGCTTTTATGGGTAAAACTCACTTCTTTAGATGATATGATCTTGAGTGGATAACAAAAGAGGGACCCTCAGAATAAAAAGGGAGAGGAAGATTTAAAAAAAAAAAACCTGTGTATTGTAGTCCTAGTGCTAATGAGGCTGAGTGGACTTGAGGTATCCTATGCTTAGCTTTTGATGTCAATAGGGTGTTGAATGTAAGGAAATGGTTTTATAATATGTTAACCAGTTCAAGACTTTGTTCAAGCCAAGGGAGACAGCGTAAAATTTGCATATGAAGGTCTGTTCTGCACTCACTGTAGCTGGCTTGTGAAATACCCTTGTCAAAGAATGTCTACATTTAAGTCCATGAGTTTACCATACAAAATACTGATTTTGCTATAAAAGTTACTGAAAATTGTAACAGCCTCAAATATTCCTATACCTGATCACCCCATTATTTCAGTCAACTATTTGCATGGGGGAAAACTGTCTAGATCTGACCTCTGGGCTGTTTGTTTTTCTGGTTCTGAAAAGTTGGGCTCTTGAGATACTTCTGTGTTTGGAGGGAAAGGGTAAATTATCCTCTTCTCCTTCACTTTACTGTTTTACTGTGGTTAGATCTGAAAGCAAATCTAAAGAAAAATGTCAGTTTGATGTGATGAATCAACTAGTATTTTGGGGCTTAACAGAATGAGTCTCAACTAGTTGAATCAGAGGACCAGCTCTGATAGTTCAAAGACTTCGACATTTTGGTATGTAGCTTCTCCCTCTTAGTAATTCAGAGTTAGCATGAATAACTCTGAAAACAAATAATTTAACTATTTAAACATGACATTGTAGATTTTCAAATTAGGGCCAGTTTTATTCGGTAGTCCTACAAAAGTTAATTAATTTTTTTCTCCACTTCCCCTTTGCCCTCCCCGTCCCGTTCATGGAATGTAATGTGATTGGCAGGTGGAAACTGTTGGCTTCTAATTAAAGTTTGAATTCTAGAAGCCTCTGCTGATTGGCTGAGCCTTGGTAGGGGGAGGGACTTTTAGGCACTCCAGGGCTTTATAAGGCAGTGGGCAAGCGACCAAGGAGCTTGCGAACAGGTGAGTGCTAACAGGGAGTTTAGGGAGGGAGTTGGGAAGGGGAAAGGGAAGGGCATGAGGTTCTCTTGCCTTTTTTTTAAATCCCCTCTCCAGGAGAGCAAGGATGGATGGTGATAGGTCTGCTGTTGTTACCTGCACAGCGTGTGCCATGTTTGTCTTCCTCCCGGAAGAAAGAACGGATTTCATCTGCACTAAGTGCAAACTGGTTGCCATTTTGGAAGAGAAAATTAGAGGACTGGAGGCCCAAGTGTCAACTCTAAGATCCATCAGAGAGGATGAAGACTTCCTTGATAGAAGGCAGCATTTCATCTTTCAAGCACGGCAGGCAGAAGAGCCAGAGAAGGCAGTATGTGACGAGGAAGAGAACTGGCAGCATGTAACTTCTAGAAGGGAAAAAAGGCCAGCACGGGAATCCCCCAATGCCATAGAGGTAAGTAATCGCTTTCAGGCTCTCTCCATAGGCTCTGCAGTGCTGAATGCTTTGGAAGGGACATCATAGGGAAGAAACTGGAAGGGAACACCATCTACTGGAAGGCATGGGATGCGTAGTCTTAGGGATGGGGGTTCCACGGCCACCATCCCCAAAAGTAAATGAAGAGTGGTGGTGGTCAGGGACTCCCTCCTAAGAGGGACTGAGCCATCCCTCTGCCGTCCGGACCTGGAATCTCGAGAGGTGTGCTGCTTACCGGGAGCTTGCATTCAGGATGTGACTGAGAGGCTTACCAAACTGATGAAACCTTCAGATCGCTACCCCTTCCTGCTTCTCTATGTGGGAACTAATGCTACAGCCAAGAATGACCTTGAGCGGGTTACTGCGGATTATGTAGTGCTGGGAAGAAGGATCCAAGAATACGGAGCGCAAGTGGTGTTCTCGTCCATCCTCCCTGTTGAAGGGAAAGGACTGGGCAGGGATCGTTGAATTGAGGATGTAAATGCGTGGTTGCTCAGGTGGTATCGAAGAGAGGACTTTGGTTTCTTCAACCATGGGACTCTGTTCCGGGCACAAGGATTGTTAGGAAGAGATGGGATCCACCTAATTAAGAGAGGAAGGAGCATCTTCGCGGACAGGCTTGCAAACCTAGTGAGGATGGCTTTAAACTAGGTCCGTCAGGGGACGGTGACCAAAACCGTGAGGGGAGTGGGAAAGTCAGATACCGGGAAGAAATGCAGACAGGAATGAGCAACAAAGGAGGACCCCTGATTCGAATGCAGAAGATAGGGCATTCAACTGGTTACCTGAGGTGTTTGTACACTAATGTGAGAAGCCTGGGAAACAAACAGGAAGAACTGGAGGCCCTGGCCCTGTCCAAGAAATATGATTTAATTGGGATAACAGAGACTTGGTGAGATGGCTCGCATGACTAGAGCGCTGTCATGGAAGGGTATAGACTGTTCAGGAAGAACAGACCAGGGGAGAAAAGGAGGAGGAGTTGCACTATATGTAAGAGAGCACTATGATTGCTCTGAACTCCAGTATAAAGAGGGAGAAAACCCTGTTGAGAGTCTATGGGTTAAGTTTAAAGGAGCAAACAACAGCAGTGATGTTGTGGTTGGTGTCTGCTACAGGTCACCAAAACAGGTGGATGAGATAGATGAGGCTTTTTTCGGACAACTGAGAGAAGCTTCCAGATCGCAGGCCCTGGTTCTCGTGAGGGACTTTAATCACCCTTGTATCTGTTGGGAAACCAATACAGCAGTGCACAAGCAATCCAGGAAGTTTTTGGAGAATGTTGGGAATAACTTCTTGACAAAAGTGCTGAAGGATCTGAACAGGGGCCGTGCGCTGCTTGACCTTCTCCTCACAAACAGGGAGGAACTAATAAGGGAAGTGGAGGTGGGTGACAACCTGGGAAGCAGTGATCATGAGATGGTAGATTTCAGGATCCTGACCAAAGGAAGAAAAGAGAGTAGTAAAATACACACCTTGGACTTCAAAAAAGCAGATTTTGACTCCCTCAGAGACGTGATGGGCAGAATCCCTTAGGATGCTAACATGAAGGGGAAAGGAGTCCAGGACAGCTGGCAGTATTTTAAAGAAGCCTTATTGAAGGCACAGAAAGAAACCACCCCGACGTGTAGCAAGAGAGGCAAACCTGGTAGGAGACCGGATTGGCTTACAGGGAAAATCCTTGGTGAGCTTAAGCTCAAAAAGGAAGCTTAGAAAAAGTGGAAATGTAGACAAATGACTAGGGAGGAGTTTAAATGTATAGCTCGAGAATGCCGGGGGGTTATCAGGAAGGCGAAAGCGCAAATGGAATTGCGACTGGCTAAGGATGTGAAGGATAACAAGAAAGGTTTCCACAGGCATGTTAACAAGAAGAAGGTGATCAGAGAGTGTGTGCGGCCCCTACTGGATGAAGGAAGTAACCTAGTGACAGATGATTTAGGGAAAGCTGAAGTACTTAATGTTTTCTTTGCCTGTGTATTCACGGACAAGGTGGGCTCCCAGACTAATGCGCTAAGTGACACAAGATGGACAACCCTTGGTGGGTAAAGAACAGGTTAGAAACTATTTAGAAAAGCTAAACATACACAAATCCATGGGTCCGGACTTAATGCATCCAAGTGTACTGAGGGAGTTGGCAAATGTCATTGAGGAGCCTTTGGCAATTATATTTGAAAAGTCGTGGATATCTGGATAAATCCTGGATGATTGAAAAAAGGCTAATGTAGTGCCCATCTTCCAAAAAGGGAAGAAGGACGATCCAGGGAACTAGAGGCCGGTCAGTCTTACCTCGGTTCCTGGAAAAATCATGGAAGGGATCCTTAAGGAATCCATTTTGAGGCACTTGGAGGAGAGGAAAGTGATTAGGAATAGTCAGCATGGATTCACAAAGGGAAAGTTGTGCCTGACCAATCTGATTAGCTTCTATGATGAGGTAACTGGCTCTGTGGACGTGGGAAAGTCAGTGGATGTGATATACCTTGACTTTAGCAAGGCCTTTGATACGGTCTCCCACAATATTCTTGCCAGCAAGTTAAGGGAATGTGGATTGGATAAATGGACAGTAAGATGGATAGAAAGATGGCTAGAAGGCCGGACCCAGCGGGTAGTGATCAATGGCTCAATGTCAGGATGGCGGTCAGTTTCTAGCGGAGTGCCCCAAGGTTCGGTTTTAGGACCAGTTTTGTTCAATATCTTTATTAATGACCTGGATGAGGGGATGGATTGCACTCTCAGCAAGTTTGCAGATGACACTAAACTCGGGGGAGAGGTAGATCACTTTAGGACAGAGATAGGATCCAGAGGGACTTAGACAAATTGGAGGATTTGGCCACAAGAAATCTGATGAGGTTCAACAAGGATAAGTGCAGAGTCCTGCACTTGGGACAGAAGAATCCCAAGCATAGTTACAAGCTGGGGACCAACCAGTTAAGTAGTAGTTTGCAGAAAAGGACCTGAGGGTTACAGTGGATGAGAAGCTGGATATGAGTCAAGAGTGTGCCCTTGTAGCCAAGAAGGCTAATGGCATATTAGGTTGCATTAAGAGGAACATTGCCAGCAGATCCAGAGATGTCATTATTCCCCTTTATTCGGCTTTGGTGAGGCCACATCTTGAGTATTGTGTCCAGTTCTGGGCCCCCCACCACAAAAAGGATGTGGATGCATTGGAGAGGGTCCAACAGAGAGCAACCAAAATGATTAGGGGGCTGGAGCATATGACTTATGAGGTGAGGCTGAGGGAGTTGGGTCTGTTTAGTCTGCAGAAGCAAAGAGTGAGGGGGGATTTGATAGCAGCCTTCAACTTCCTGAAGGGAGGTTCCAAAGAGGATGGAGAGAGGCTGTTCTCAGTAGTGACAGATGGCAGAACAAGGAGCAATGGTCTCAAGTTGTGGTGGAAGAGGTCCAGGTTGGATATTAGGAAAAACTTTTTCACTAGGTGGATAGTGAAGCACTGGAATGGGTTACCTAGGGAAGAAGTGGAGTCTCCACCCCTAGAGGTGTTTAAGTCTTGGCTTGACAAAGCCCTGGCTGGGTTGATTTAGTTGGATTGGTCCTGCCTAGAGCAGGGGTCTGGACTTAATGACCTTTTGAGGTCTCTTCCAGCTCTATGGTTCTATGATTCTCTGGTTGGTTCTACTCATAGTTTCATAGAATTTAAAGTCAGGAGGGACCGTTATAATCATCTAATCTTACCTCTTTCATGACATAGGCCAGATACGTCTCCCAGCAGTTTTAATCTCATTCTGAGATGCAATATAGAGAATGTCCTAGTTGAGGTGGCAGTGATGTTTTCGATGCTTGTAGAGCATACTTAACCTAATCTCTTGATTTTATTTTTTGATCCTAGACAAGTGTAGCTGCTACTCTTGGGCCATTTTTTACATTTCCTTAAATTTTTACAACAGATCCTTTTGCCTACCCGAAAAATGAAAATTTGCTCACACAGATCTTGTACTGCAATAAAAAATATGCAATTGGAATAAGAAATACTGGTTTGCATCTGTTCAAACAATGCACCCCCCCAAAGTCAGAGATTAGTTTGCAGCTACTTGGAAAACATGCTAGTGTTAAAACAATATTAAGTATGATCTAGTTGTCGAATAACAGGAATAGAATCTATTCTTGACAGTACTATTGACTCTGGACACATCACATAACCTCTCCAAATGCCAGCTTCTGAAACAGAAGTGGTAATATTCACACAATATGTTAATGTCTTTGAGCTCCTGGGTTTGAATATGCAATAGTAAATGAAATATGACTGGTGGCTGGGGATATTCACTGGTTATCTGCATTGTGGAAATATCATTATGAAGCTCTTTATGGAATACAAATCTTTTTGTTCACCTATTTGACTCATTTTGTGCAAAAACAGAACTATTTCAAGCAAATAGTATAAAACGTAGGGATTTTGTTTGTGTGTGTTGTTGGAAGGAAGGGAATTATGTGGTGCTTGAAGAGAAAACCCAACTGCTGTGGTTTAGATGGCTTCAGAATTTGGAAGGCTTTTTGTAGCATTGGTTGGAATTAATATTCAGTCTCCTATCAGCCAGCCTTACTATAATTCAAAAGAAGAAGTTCAGAGAAAAGCCTCAACGTCTGTCAACCACAAAGTGCTGCAATGGCGAACAAACTTATAATTTTTCTGTAAGTGCTGCTTGTCACAGGGATATCAAAGGAAACAGCTATAAAATAAATACCATATTAAGTTAAAAAGGAACTGTAGAGACAAAGCACATTGCAAAGATCCAATAAGTGGCATGGCTCAAGTATTTGAGAGGATAAAGATTAAGATAATGACAGTAATTATAATACATCTTAGCTTTATTAAGAGTTTTGAACTGCAAGCCAATCTGTGCACAAGAAAAATATTTCAGAACTGATTTATTTCACGGATACCTTTTTTCCAGTGATATATTCCAATAATGCACTTCTTCCCCTGTGTTTTAATCTTATTTATTCTCATTTTTAATCTCTTGCTGTGACATAGGACTACCCAATATTCAACTCAGTACTCGTACTGTTAAAATGTATTCATTCTTAGAGGGAAGGAACCCAAGCCAAAATAAACAGATTAGAGAATGTATTACTAAATTAGATAAAGTAGACTTCCGATAATCCGGCTCCTTTGGGACCTAGGTGGTGCCGGATTACCGGATATGCCAGAGTATCAGGAGGTTGCATACTTCCAACCCAATCTCCCTTCCCCCCCCAACCATATGCTCAGGTCCTGGAGCCGCCAATAAAGCTGTACGTCTCCCTCCAGGCACTGAGACGTGCACTGAGCGGTTGGCTTTTCACTGTGTGTAACCCAATTCCCCTCCCCTTCCCCGGAGCCAAACACCTCCGCTCCCTGCTGTAAGCCACATGAAAGTGGCTGACCTGAATGGTTCCAGGTTCCATCCCGGTTCAGTCAGGAGCACTTGTCATTTTGATTCCAGACTATTGGGAGTGCTGGACAACTGGGTGCCGGACTATTGGAGTTTTACTGTATATTCAAGTGGTCAGAAGCCAATGAAATTCATCCTAGGGTACTTAAAGAGCTAACTGAAGAAATCTTGGAAACCTTAGGAATTATATGAGAGAACTCACAGAAGTTGGATGATGTCCTAGACAATTGGAGAAGGGTAAAGATAGGTACTATCTTTAAAACAGAAAAACAGAGGACCTGCAATTATAGACCTGTTAGTTTAACATCAGTGCCTGGAAAAATACTGGAATGAATTATTAAACAACCAATTTGTAAGAATAAGACAGTGAGAAGTAATAGCCAGTATGCATTTGTCAAGAACAAATCATACCAAACCAGCCTAATTTCCTTCTTTGACAAGGTTACCGACCTAGAGCAGCGGTTCCCAACCACTGGGGGGCCGCAAACCCCTGTCTGCTGAGCTGCAGCACGTTGCCAGGCCATGCCCCCAGCTTTTATTTAGCTCTGCCCACTGGGGTTCCCAAGGAGTTTCCTTCCCACCCACTTCCCCATGCAGCAGCTCGGTGAGTGGGGCATCTGGCAACTGGGACCACAGTGAGGCTATCTCTAGTGGGGCAACGTCACCATGGTCCCAGTTTCAGCTCTGGCAGCCACATGTGGAGAGCAGCAGCCCTGGCCAGTGGGGCCCAGCACCCTGTCATGGGCAGCTACCCCTGCAACCCCTTTTTCCTGCCTCCCCACTCTGCAGGCGGCTCCCCTGGCTTCCAGCTGTTCCCAACCAGTGGGTACACACATTATTATTATGTTTTCTTAAGTGCATAGGAAAATATGAATGTTCAGAATGTGTCAGCACTGTCAGAACTGTTAAGTACTGAAGGAATGGCCAACCCATTAAACCAATAGAAAACTATGGGTTAGACTTCAAGTTCCTGCAGCTGCCGCCATTTTGCCACACTGGACAGATCCCCTGCACCTGGTGAGCACAGGGAGCCGGGGGCTGTTTGTAGGGATATGGGCAGCTTCACAAGCCACAGGGGAGACTTTGCAAGCCGCACTTTCAGGGGTGAAGAGCCGCATGCAGCTCATGAGCCACAGGTTGGCCACCCCTGGACTACTGCATCTTTAATTCTGGTGCAATTGAGTCAAGAGGTTTGGACTGTATTAGCAACTATTGTTATAGTATTAGCAACTATTGTATTTTTTTAATGTGTGTGCAGCAGTTTTTCAAATTCTTGTTAACCATCAAATCCCTCCTCCTTTGATTTGCCAGCTATCCCATGGGCTAAAATGACCATAATGAATATGCAAATATTTCAGTGTCATCCACCAACGGTTTTTGAATGAGTTTACCAGTCCGTGGTATAAAAAAGGTTGGGAACCACTGGTTTAGTAGTTAGCGGCAAAGCTGTAGATGTCAGGCTTTTGACACGGCCTCAAATAACATCCTCAAAAGCTAACCAGGGAAATACAGTCTAGCAGAAATTACTATCAGGCAGATTGAAAGGCCATACTCACAGGTTTCCTATCAAACTGGAGGGATGTATTTAGTGGGATCCCACAAGGGTCTATTCTGGGCAGGGCCCCATTATGACTTACGTGGGCCCTAGGCACTTTTGCCTTCGAGGGCCCCTCCCACCATAATAATATCAATATTAAAAAATATTTTTGATAAACTTTAAATACTTCAAAAAAAATTCTGTTTTAGGAAAAATTTAATAGATTTTCGTGGGCCCTAAAAGTTTCATTTTTTTCTGATGTGAGAAAAAAATTAAAACATTTTCTTTGACCCTAAGAGTTCAATTTTCTTCTGATTTTAAAAGAAATTAAAACATTTTCGTGGGCCCCTAAAAGTGTCATGGGTCCTAGGCACTGTGCCTTCTGGATAAGTCAGCCCTGATTCTTAGTCCAATACTTATTAGTCCAATACTAATCAATATTTTCACTAAGGACTTGAACAATGGGTTGGGGAGCATGCTTATAAAATTATGGATGGCAACAAGATGTCAAAGATTGTCACACTTTGACAAATTCAAAACCTGGACAAATTAGAAAATGGGTGCGAAATAAAAAAGTTGAAATGTAATGAAGACAAGTGCTAAAGTACTACTCTTAGGGTACGTCTACACTAGTGTCAGCCGATGGTCAGGGCTGTGTATGTGTGTGTGACACCCAAGTCTTTAACTGCTAAGACACAAGGTCTCATCGCAGCGGGCAGCCTAGGAGGCTGAAGGGTGCCCCGAAAGTTTAATGTCCGTGCCTTTACTGCTAGGACCAGGGTCCCATCGCAGAGGGCAGCCAGCAGGCTGACAGACGCCCCTTAATTTAAAGGAAGAGTTTATTACATCTCAGATTTCAGGTGCTAGGATACAAGATCCCTCCGCAGCGGGCAGTCTAGGGAAGACTGAGAGATGCCCCAACGGATCTGTTACCTGGGAGTGGCACAATCCAAATGCCCAAGCTCTTCCTATACCTGTCCCTTATGACCGGCTGAAGTTCTTTTAAATTGTGCTTGGTTCTGTTACAGCAACTGAAGGAGTCAGGTTAAAGCTTAAACAGTTACAGGTTTATTAAAGAAGCTTATAAATCATATGGTTACAATGGCTATTGCTCTATTTCTTAACTGCTAGCAAATATAGATCTTAAAAATGGTTACAAAGAAAATAAAGATAGAAAATAATGGTACCAAGTGACAGCTTAATCTTTATATATATACTTAAACAAAGGACACATCCAGGTACAATTTTTACCCCCTTCTGTGCCTCTCGACTCCAGCAGGTCAGGCCAGGGTCGGTCCCTCAATTCCTCGGAAAGACGAATACGAGGTGGGTGTCCCCTATGGAATCTCGGGAGATCAAACACCAAACCCGACCAGCAGATAGATGGTAGATTGACGCTCAGAGTAAGTGTGCTGCTGGACCCATCTTTATACCTAGGGGCCCGTATCCTCTTTCTTATCTTAAGATGCCAAATTGTACTGGTCTGTTTTGTGGTGCCAGTTCTTACAAGGGAGTTTCAAATAATTTACACTTGTAAGAGAGGAAAATAGCTAAATTAGGAGTGCCAGATATTCTTTGCTGGGTGGGAGATTCCTCCCCCTGCGGACGGCTGTGTGTTCGTATCAATATGGGTTGAGTCAAGGGCGCTCCTCTGCAGCCTCTTGGTCAGCGATTAGTTTGACCACCCTCTTATCTCTGCTTACAGTTGTCCATGGTCACTGAGCCAGCATATCTAAACCTTCTGCTCCAAGGTTTTCAAAGATCATGCTGTTTTATTGCTCTGTGTGCCCTGCATGCTTTCAAGCAGACAAAGATGGATGTTAAAGTGGGGTTTCATGTCTGGCTACAACCAGCCCCCTAGATTGATCTAGGAAGGCTAATGAGGGTGACCGGAATTGCAAATCAAGCCCAGGATTTAAATATCCCATGCTTGATTTGCATGTTCCCGGCTGGTTGCCATTTTAGAAATTGACCAGTCTACACGCGGCAGTGAAAGGGATTCCGATTTAAAGCCCTAACTCGAATTAGCTTGCATTCCTCCTGCAATGAGGTTTACCAGCTAATTTGAATTAGGGGCTTGAAATCGGAATTCCATTTCACTGCTGCGTGTAGATGCGGGCAGTTACTTCGGGCTAGTCAATTTCTAAAATGGCGACCGGCTGGAAACATGCAAATCAAGCACGGGATATTTAAATCCTGGGTTTGATCTGCAATTTCGGTCACCCTCATTAGCCTCCCTAGATCGATCTAGGGGGCTAGTGTAGACTTACCTTTAGGGAAGAGAAAACATTCAAATTCAAAACTGCAATACATAAGATAACTAGCTGAGCAGTTGTAATGCAGAAAAAGAGGTTATAGTGGACCACAAATTGAATGAGTCAACAATTGGATGCAGTCATGAGAAAGCTATGGTGGATAACAAGAAATACAGATTGAACCTATCTAGTCTGGCACTCTCTGGACCAGCAACATCTTGTGATTCTGTATAATTTTAGTTAGCCAGATGCCCACTTACCATGGGTGTGGCCAAGTGTCCCAATGTCCTATAAAGGTTGTTTACAGCCACTGGTCCTGACTCTCAGTGGTCTATGCTGTTCTTTAGCTCTATTTTGCCCTAAATTATTTTGAAGAGCCCACTAAGCAGCGGAAGTGTTGGTAATGAACCTAAACAATATTAACTTCCTGTGGTTTGGCAAATCCTTTGGTTTGGCACCAGTCATGTCCTGAGGGTGCTGGACTAGAGAATTTCAAACTGTGTAACATAGGATTGAATGCTTGGATTTTAGATTTATTTTAATACTGCACTTTTCCGAATTTGAGTTTTGCTTGTTCTGTTGTTGGTGTCGCTGGAGACAGAGACCTCACATGCAGCCACTTGCAGAGAATATTCCTTGCCAGAATTGGCCTAATTTCTCATCCATGTACCTCAGTTATAGGTGTCCAGGGGGAAATCTTACTCAATTCGAGGGATCCCAGAAAGAGAGAGAGAGAAAGAGCATTATAATAAACTTAAACTGACAGTAGCTTGAAAATACTGATCGCATTGTTCCTTTAAAAAGGAAGAGAAAAGCTAGTAATATAAGATTTTGAATTTTTCCATGGAAATTTGCTGGATTTGGTAGTGTTGGGATTTTGTGGTTCCCAGAGAGTCAGGTGCCGGCCAGAATCAAGGGTCTTCAATTCAATTCAATTCAATTCAACAAGACTTTATTCAATGTGCACAAAGGGAGAGCCCCTGGTACTAAAAGCAGCCAGAGCCCCTCGAGCAAGGAGCCCCTCCCCTTGCTGTTTTATAGCACATGGCAGTTACAGGTTACATAACACAAACTTCTAAATCAATCAGATTCAACCTTTCCATATATGGCTTTGTTTGTCACATGCTTGTACTTCTCCACTCCACATGTTGAGTTCACCCCCCTCCTTGGCCTTTTCTAGGCTGTTGCTAGGGTGGTGAACCACAGCATGCTTCTTTATTTTGGCCTTGGAAAGGGTTCAGAAAAGGGCAACTAAAATGATTAGGGGTTTGGAACGGGTCCCATATGAGGGAGAGGCTAAAGAGACTGGGACTTTTCAGTTTAGAAAAGAGGAGACTGAGGGGGGATATGATAGAGGTCTATAAAATCATGAGTAGTGTGGAGAGGGCTGATAAAGAAAAGTTATTTATTAGTTCCCATAATAGAAGAACTAGAGGACACCAAATGAAATTAATGGATAGCAGGTTTAAAACTAATAAAAGGAAGTTCTTCTTCACACAGCGTGTTGTCAACCTGTGGAACTCCTTGCCAGAGGAGGCTGTGAAGGCTAGGACTATAAAGAGTTTAAAGAGAAGCTGGATAAATTTATGGAGGTTAGGTCCATAAAAGGCTATTAGCCAGGGGATAAAATGGTGTCCTTGGCCTCTGTTTGTCAGAGGCTGGAGAGGGATGGCAGGAGACAAATCGCTTGATCATTGTCTTCGGTCCACCCTCTCTGGGGCACCTGGTGCTGGCCACTGTTGGTAGACAGGATACTGGGCTAGAAGGACCTTTGGTCTGACCCAGTACGGCCGTTCTTATGTTCTTATGTTATGTTCTTATGTTTATGCATACCTACTTTCCAAACCACATTTTGTTTAAAATGAACACATGCATACCCTTCAGTAGATTAAATGAAAATGCATTTTCATAGGTTTTAAAGATCTTTCATAACATTTGTTGGTTTTCAATAAACTGAATAATTGTTTGTTTGGTTTAGAGTGGCTGTTTGCTGAAAAGCAGGACAGTTAAATATGCTTTTTTCATCAAAAGCATAAAATGTTACAACAGCAATTTTTGTACCAGTATGCGAGGCACACCATATGCATAATAAGAAATAGTCCTTGCCTGAAAGAGCTTACAAGCTTACAGGTAAATAGACAATATTGATGAAGGATCGGAGTGAGGAAACTCAACCCCCCTCTTTTACATGTTGGGGATTGAGTTTTTATATTGAGACTCTTATAGACACCATTTTAAAGCCTGCTTCTACTTCCATTGAAGTCAATTGGCCCTGGATTACACTAATGGTTTGTCTAGACTCTAGACTACAGGGTTTTGTCAACAAAAGTCCACTTTTGTCAACAAAATTATACCTGCGTCTACACTACTGCCGAGTTCTGTCGACATAATGTCGACAGAACTTGGTGGCTTTGTCGATGGCGGTAAACCTCATTCAAGGAGGAATAACGCCTTTTGTCGACAGAATTCTGTCGACAGAAGGCATTATTGCATATAAACTGTCCTTTGCGTCTACACTTTCATGTCAACAAACAACTTGCTTTGTCGACAGAACTGGTTGTAGTCTAGACGCTCTTTGTTGACAAAGCCTCTGTCGACAAAAGCCTGTAGTCTAGATGTATCCTGGGACATTATTTCAAAATAACCTCCTTAAGGTTGAATTGATAAGTGGAGTGTCCACACTACCAAGATGTAATTTCATAATGAGCCATGGAATTTGAAATCTATACTACTGCTTGTCGTCAGGAGTAACGCTAATTCCAAAATATTTATTTCGAAATAATGGTGGTGTGGACACTCCAGTTCTGCTACTTTAAAATGATTGGTCTCCAGAGGCTTCCCAAAGCTGTCAGCTCTGACTGCTCTGGCCCCATTAAGCATCTCCACTACTCTCCTCCTCCCGTGGAGCTGTAAAAGTCCCAGGATCAGGAGAAGGGCTTGTTCCATGTGGCCAGCTTCACAAGCTCTGGAAGGAAGCACCACAGGGATACATGACTGACCACAACATCCCCTCAAATGCTTTTGATATCTACCAGGACTTCTGCTACTCCCACAGCCTCTACTTCCTAGGAATGCAGAAGAGCTTTAGCCTGGACTGGTGCAGAGATCCTTGACCTCATCGAGGTATGGAGGGAGGAGTCCAACCTCCAGGATCTCCACACCAGGAAAAGGAAAGCCGACATCTACAGCAGGTTGGCCACCAGTCTGGCCAAGAAAGGGCTCATCAGGACCCTCAACCAGTGCTTGATGAAAATAAAAGAGCTATGCTAGGCTTACCGTAAGGCCAGAAACAGAACAAATACTCCGGGCAACACCGCACACTTGCTACTACTATAAGCAGCTCAATGCCATTCTGGGAGTGGGTCCTGTCACCTCTTCTGCCATCGGCATTGAGTCCAGCCAGGACACACCCAAAGTCAGCATGCAGGAGGGTGGGGTGGCAGAGGAGGATGACGAAGAGGAGGAGCTCTGGGCTGACCAGGAGAGTGCCAGGATGACCAGGAGCAGAGAAAGGCTGCCTGGAACCAGCTGGCATGAAGCATGATGCCATGTTCTTCACCCTCAGCTTGGTGATGGAGCCCATGGCATCATGCATGGAGCAGGCCACCAGCCACCTCCCCGCCCATCCCCATAGCTTCCCTACCCAGGCTCTCCAGAAGCCACTGGGACCCCAGAACATGGGGCAGTGGGGCCTCTAGGGTAGCCAGAGCCTCTAGGGTAGCCAGAGCCTCCAGACCATCCAGAGGCAGGCACCAATCCCAACCTCATCCTTGAGAGCTCTTCTCCCTTCCCCTCTCCAGGTTCTTTTCCCATTCCCCCCATTGTATTCCCTGAAAAAAGACCCCTTTTTCAGAAGGATGTCTTTATTGTTTGCTCTGCAGGGGAGGGGAGAAGATGGGAAGGGAGGGCAGGGGAAGGGAGCAGTGGTTAATGAAAGGCACACACAGGTAATGCATTGTGGAGAGGTCCGGGGGAGAATGTCAGAACTGGCCTTGCATGAAACTCTCCTTCAAGTCCTCTTTGATGAGTACAGCCCCTTGCTGTCCTTTCCTGATGGTGCTGGTATCCAGCTGCTCGGACTCCCTGGCCACATTTTTGGTCTCAGCCCCCTACCCTGGCAGAAAAGTCCCCCCTTACTTTCCCACAGGTTGTAGAGCACACAACAGGCTGCCACCACGAGGAGGATGTTGTGCTTGCTGAGGTCCAGATGCGGGAGAAGACTCCTGATCCTCCCTTTTAAGTACCCAAACGCACATTCCATGATCTTTCGGCACCTGCCAAGCCTGGTGTTGAATTCTTCCTTACTGGGATCCCAGTCTTCATGAGTCAGAAAAGCAAGGGGAAGGCTGCATCACCCAAGATCACTATTGGCATGTCCAGTGCTGCTTTTTCGGGGAGGAGGGGGGGGAGAAGGTGCTGGTACTCCAAGAGAAAAGTTGAGCAAAAAAACAAAACAAAACAAAAAAAACATTGCTGTTTTAAGAGACACAGCCCCTTTAAGACACATAGCCCAGCCGGCTGTTGGCTATTTTCATTACAGAGGTGCTGATATGCTCTGTTCTTTCCAGGTAAACTCTGACTAGAGGTGCTGATACTGCATACTGGGCAGTACCATCACAAAAAAAGCACTGGGCATGTCCATCTCTCCAACTCTGTTGGTACAGTCTAGGAAACAAGTGCCGGTGCACATCTTTCGGAAGAGGCAGGAGTTCTAGAAGATGCAGACATCATGCACCTTTCCTGGCCATCCCATGTTGATGTTGGTGAAGCATCCCTTGTGGTCCACAAGGGCCTGCAGCACCATGGAGAAGTACTTCTTGTGGTTGAAGGGGTTAAACTTCAAGGCATGGTGGTCAGGGGCCAGGATGATGATGTGAGTGCTGTCTATGGTCCCCCTGAAGTTGGGGAAGCCCGTGTCGGCAAAGCCATGTTATCCACATTGCCCAGAGTTACGACCCTCCATAGCAGCACATAGTTGATAGCCTTGGCTACCTGCACAAGCACGGCCCTGACTCTGGATTTCCTCACACTGAACTGGTTCCCAACAGAGCAGTAGCTGTCCAGCATGGCGAGCTTTCACAGAGTGATGGCCATGCATTTCTGCATGGGAATGGTGGGTGTCCTGTCACCTGTGGGCAGGGGCGAACCACTCTCAGAGTTCCAGGAAGGTGGCCTTGAGCATACAGAAGTTGTGCAGCCACTGCTGATCGTCTCATCCCTGTTAGTCTCTGAGGCTATGTCTAGACTGCAGGCTTCTTTTGGAAGAAGCTTTTCCAGAAGAGATCTTCTGGAAAAACTTATTTTGAAAGACAGCATCTACATAGCAAAAGCGCAACGAAAAAGCAATGTGCTTTTTTGAAAGATAGTGTCCACACTGATTGGATGCTATCTCGCATTTCAGTTGTGTTTACTGTGGATGGAGTAGCCACCAGGGCACTTGTGCTTTTTCCTGGAGGCCTCTTCTTTGGAAAAAAACACTCTCTTCCATGTCCACACATGCCTTTTTCCTAAAAAAAATGCTTCTTTGTTGTAGAATGAGGTTTACCACCATTATAAAAAAACCTCCGGTCTTTCAACTTTGTCAAAAAAAAAAGCAATAGCAGTGTGGACGTAAGTATTGTTTTTCTGGAAAAAAGTCTTGTTTTTCCGGAAAAACTCTGCAGTGTAGACATACCCTGAGGTGCCACAAGATTACTTGTTGATAAAAAGCATAGTTCTTTACGCCATGTTTCCAGAAAGCAGTGTTATTTGTGGCCACATTCAGTTGCCTTCCTGATGGAAGACAGACATTGCCCAAGACAAAAGCTGATCGATGTCCATGTTCCTGTTTCTTAATTTATACAGCTTCTGGAACACTTGGAACATCTTACCTTCCTGGTATTCTCTTGGATCCTGGCTCCTGTACAGAGAAGCAAGGGGGCATGGGTTGTAAGGATAAAGTGAGTGCATTTGTTCAGGTTTTTCTTGCAGCACAGAGGAGGTGCTGAGTAGGCAGAAGGTTGTGATTTATTTTGGAGGCAGCTTTGTTGACCTTGTGCATACTGTGCTATTGGGAGTGGTTCATGTAATTAAAAGTGGAATGGAATGTTGGAGAATCTGTGCTTAGCTTGGTGTGTTCTTGATTGTAAAGGTTTTGGATAGGATCTTTCCCTCAGTAGCTATAAGTAGTTTTAACAAAGTTTTGGGGGACGATATAGATGTAAATACAGATATAAATTAACTTCAAGTAGAGAAGTAGGAAAAGAAACCTCAGGTGTGAATAAAGGAGTCACCTTTTCTTGTGAATCTTTAGAAGTCTACTTCAGGGTTTTCTCTTTATAACATGAAAGATTAAAATGTTCACTTGTTTCTTTCATTTTCTTTAAAAATAGACTGGTCTAGGGAAAAAAAAGTACACCAGAGCATCTGGTTTTAACAAGCTTTAAATCCTAACTGAAAAGTGTGTATCGTGGTACTTTATTTAACACTTTTAATATAGTGTTGCCCTAGGCCTGGCTCCATAATTCAGGTGTTAAAGTGTTGGACTTATAAATCAGGGGTTATAAGTTCAGATTTCAGGGGGGTCTGGGTGACAGTTTCTTGAGGTGCCTATCGTTGCTCAGCACTGAGGTGTTTGGCTGCTCTCTTCCGGGATGATCTAGCTGGTGTTTGGTTCTTGCTATCTGTTCAGAGGACTGGACTTGATGACTTCCAAAGTTACTTCAAGTTATATTCTTGCTATATTCCAAATACTAGTAGCGTATCTCAGCAAAAACTGTATTGATTTACATTAATCAACTGATAATTCTTTCAACATGCTACAAACACGGGTTTTCATTCTTTAGATACTAACACACATGATTACCCTAACACTGTCAACCATGGCTTGAATTAAGATATTAACTGGTTAATGCATTATAAAGACAACTTCTCCTGCCTTTGACATTCATATTTTCTCATCAAAAGGTATGAATGAGACACAACCTGCCTACTTAACTAGCTTTATTAACACAGCCTCTACAGTTGACAGGTAACTGTAACCTCTGTTTGTCTGTAAATGAGTGACAGGAGAGGGATTATGTGAGGATTACCTGTTGCATTCCCTCCTTCTAGGGCATCTGGTATTGGCCACTGTCGGCAGTCAGAATACTGGGCTAGATGATCCATTGGTCTGACCCAGTACGGCCATTCTTATGTTCTTATGTAATTGGTTTTGCTGTTATATAGTTTCCTTGGATTCTGTTATTTCCACTCAAGTCCTCTGATAGTTTGACCCACGAAAGTTCATGATCCTATACTGCACTACAGAACCACTTGTTTTTAAAGTTACAGACTAACACAGCTACCCCTAAGACTGTTTACTTTAATGTCCTTCACTGCAATATGATAAGCGCATAGAGTCAGTAACTAGCTGAAGTCTTAATAAATTATAGCTATTTTTGGCATGGTTTACATAATAAACAACTCTATATGCATCTTTTCAGAGGTGACTTTGATTAAATGTATTGTTCCTTCCTAATATTGAAGTATCAGAGAGACATTTGTCAAATAATTACAGGCAGTCCCCGGGTTACATGGATCCGACTTACATCGGATCCCTACTTACAAACGGGGTGAGGCAACCCCGCACTAGCTGCTTCCCCCCAGCAGACGAGGGAGACGCGAAGCTAGCGCCCCCCCACCCCCAGCAGACCAGGGAGACATGGAGCAGCTTTTCTCAACAGACACCTCAGCTTGAGAATAAAGGACTGAGGGAAGTGAGGTGTGGGAGAATAAAACTGAGCTCTGGAGAAATGTTTGGCTAGAGTTTCCCCTACAATATGTACCAGTTCCGACTTACATACAAATTCAACTTAAGAACAAACCTACAGTCCCTATCTTGTACATAACCCGGGGACTGCCTATAATTATGCTAATGTTTACAGCGCATTTTAGCATATATAATATTCTCTTTATTATCTAATCGCCTTCCAATCCACCATTCCCCTGAAAACAAATACCGTGGACCAAAATCCTTTCGATATTTTATTTAGTTAGAGGTTGAGCAGCACCTTGATGATAGAATAAAACATTGAATATTTGAAATGTTGAAAACAAATGTGACACTTTAAAATAAAGTTTGATTTATTAATACTTTATGAAGGATCCACACCTCCTTAATAGTTATATGCAAGTCTGAGTGGATGCTTATAAGAAAATTGGGAGTTATAGAGTATGATAAGCAGCCTACTGACATGTTGGATTGTATAACAATCTAAAATGTTACTTAACTGTGTTTTCAAATGTAGGCATTAATTGAACTTATGTAGCTGTGGTGGGCTAATGGGCTACCTGCGGCCAATGGGCTACATGTGGCCCAACAGGGGTTTATGGTGGCCTACGAGATGTTTTGATTACTGTTGCCTGCATGCAGAGTTTGCGAGTTTCCGGCTGGTATCACTAAAGTGACATGCACACCAAGGAATGGCACGTGAAGTTAATTGCATGCTGATTGCACACAAACTGACTGTGAGAGCTGTGTGCTCCCTCTCCAGCCAATCAAAGCGCTACTACGGTTCAATTGGCACCCCCTGCAAATTCTAGGTATGCAAGCACAGCAAGCAAAACTACCGACTCCCTGAAGACTGTCTTGGTGATGACAGTTTTGCAGCTCACTGAACGAAGAGGGGCCACTCATGTGGCCCACTCACTAGCCTAGGTTGCCCACCACTGTTTTATAGCCTGCGTACACATGGACCCACAATATGAAGAGCGACCCTGATGCTGATGAATACCTCTCCTTATTGAAACTGGGCAGTGAGAGAAGGTCCCTTTGACCATTCCACCCAGGCTCTGGGACCCTGTTCTGTTCTTGTTCCCAGTGCTATGATGTGGTTTTACTATTGCGGAAATCCATTCCACCATCTCTCCTGTATATTGGGAGGTCATGTTCATGCCCTCCGGTCAAGCCTTTGCTAGCTCCATATCCCACTTTGGTTCCATTGTAATCAGTGGTGTTATTCATTGACCACTCCATGGGATTATGGATGCCAAAAAATGTCCCTCAAAGGCCAGTGATTTAGTGTTACTAAATATTGAAACTCTAGACGTGTCACTCTCCTAATCACCATGGAGATGGAAGAACCACAGTGCAAGCTCAGCCAATTGCTTTGTCACTCATCCCAAGATGTAAACTTGACCTAATGACTTCTACATTGGGAAATCTGAAAGGTGGCACATGAATTCTTAATGCTCAGTCCTTTATTCATGCAGGGTTTTTTTTTAAAGAATACAATTTTCAAAAGTTCTTAAATCTCATTTTTCAAAAGTGGCTTAAGAACGTGGAAGCATAAGTCTGATTGACTCTCAGTGAGATTTAGGGATTGTCTACACTTGAAAGTTAATTTGTATAAATGTAAGGTGAGAATTTAAAGCACACTAGCTATTTCAGAATAATTCTGTGTATGGAGACTCTTATTTCAGAATAAGAGTTCCTTATTCCTGTTTATCTTAATCTGTTTTGTACTGAAAACTGGCAAAAGTTACGTCTCCCATTATTTTCTGGTTTCTTGCCAAAAAATCCCAGTTCATGGAAAATCAATACATATTATACCATTAACAAACATTGGCAGAACAGAATTAGAAAATCTTTAGCACGATGTATAGTAAATGTGACATCTCTCAAGAGTTTATGGTACTCACAGTTCATGCTTTCACATAACTACCTTTTTCATCTGCATTGATAATGGGAATTTTAATAAATGAGTATTTTTATGTAAATATATTTCAGCATGGTTTCTTATAATTTCTGTTGATTTGCTTGTTTAAGATACAAACTATGCTTTTCTATGCACATAATTTTGCATAATGTGGTAATTTCTAGTGTTTTTCAGTTTAATTTGGCACTTAATTTGATGCAGTCTGCATAAGTATAACAATGTGCAGATACTAAACCAAATACTTATTACAGCAATGACCTGTGTTAATGAGTCAACAGACAGAGTGCTGGGTTAAGGCAGAAAACATTTCTAATTATGCTTTCGGTCAAAAAGGAGAAGCACTGATCAGCTCTGATGGGACTGATATATACAAGAATTTTGAAAAGCAGTTATTCAGCCCTGCATTTTTCACTGAAGCATAATAGTTAGAAATGTATTCTTTGCTTTCAGTTCCTATGTCCATGTACCATGAGAAGTACACATAAAATGACCAAGTAAAGAAAGCTGTGTCTGTTGTTGGTAGCTCTGATCATTTTCTGTGAAAACCCCACCCTTTTACACAATCAATTAAAATGTTTATTTTATGCACACAGAACAATTTTCAGACATTTAAATCATCTTTAATTTTGTGCCTTCAAATGATTGCTTTTAAATGGCTAAGTGTCTGACTCTCCGTGCCAATCAAATTCTTGAATGTCTACAAATTCTTCAATGTCTAATTGTATCGTTTGGTATATATGGTTGTGACAATTTTCTTCCACTATTTGATCTGAGGAAGTGGGTCTGGCCCACGAAAGCTCATCACCTATTAAACCATCTTGTTAGTCTTTAAAGTGCTACACAGTCCTGTTTTTTGTTTCAGCTGCACCAGACTAACACGGCTACATTTCTACCACTACATGGAAATATTTGTGTGTGCGCATTGTCAGTTACAGTGATAACAGGCAAATAAGTAAGCTGCCTGAAAGCCAAGTAGAAATTGGCCTCTGTACGTCTCTAACATTAATTGCATTGCAGCAAATTTATACGCATAGAATGAGAAGGGTGTCTCTGATTAGCTGAAGGTCACTAGCTGGAGTGGCAAAAACACCCTTTTAATAGAACTGGCCTTTGAGTCCCTTGAAAGAGAATTCACGTGTTTCAAAATAGGACGTCTCTAGTCTCTCCTTTGTTGTGGAATCCTCATGCAAGCAAAACTCTCATTGTTATACAAAGCTGCTTAAATCTCTTATCTTCTCTATCCCACATGGCATTCCAAAGTGCAATCGTGGTTCAACTCACTTTCTATGTTGTGGCGTTTAATGCAAGAGTTTTCTGTATGGGTGGCACTGGGAGGCTAGGTCGGTTTTAACAAAAATACACTGTTCATTGCAAAAGAGTTTGATACAAAGGTGGCTTCTAAAACGACTTCCTGCTATTCATGTTTGTTCCCATTCAGGGTATGTCTACACTACAGAAGCTTTTTCGGAAAGATGGCAGTTTTTCAAAAAAACCTTCACTTATGTCCACACTGCAATCGCATTCTTTCAAAAGAAAACCGAAAGAACAGAGGAGTTTTTCTGACATTGGTAAACTTTTTTCTATGAGGAAGAAGCCTTTTTCTGAAAGAGCTCTTTCAGGAAAAGGCATGTGTGGACAGGGAAGAGGAGTTCTTTCGCAAGAAGAGGAAAGGGGAAAAAGCACAGGTGCCCTGGTGGCCACTCCACCCATAGTAATCACAGCTTACATGTGAGAGAGCGTCCATTCAGTTGTGATGCTTTCTTTCAAAAAAGCAGATTGCTTTTTCGATGCACTTTCGCAGTGTGGACGCTCTCTTTCAGAAGAAGTTTTTTCCGAAGATCTCTTCCGGCAAAGCTTCTTCCAAAAGAAGTCTTCAGTGTAGACATAGGCTCATCCTCAGTTACAAAAACAGAAGAGAACAGAAACATTTCCGGATGTTTTTGGTCTAAAAAGGTCATGATTTTCCTTGGGAGGAAAACCCCATTTTCTGACCAGTCTTAATACTAATCATTCATAAACCTGATCCATATCTAATGAGAGATTCCATGATAGGAATTAAGACCCCGAACACCACCTTTATACAAAGACAATCAGGGACACTTTGCTTCTGTGCACAGTGGGTTATTTCATATTCTGAAGGCACTGTGACAGAGGAAGAAAAATCAGAGACTTTTTTTTTTCAGTTGATGAAACTATTGTGCGGGTAGATTAGTTGCAGCTTTGAAGTACCTTGCAGACTTCTGCAGTAGCCTACAATTTTAAATGCTGATGATGTAAAATTCATAGCTTTTGCCCATAAAGTATTATGGAACACCCTGGTAGCAGAAATTATCTTTAAAAGATGGAGGATTCTTTCCCCTTATAACCCAGTAGGATTTAAATATTAAAGGCTGTACTTTGCTCATATTGCCCAACATATGCAAGGCAACCTGTTTCCCCTCCCCCACCCCAGCAGTTACCACTGTATTAGCACACAAAAAGGAATCATAAATACAGCAGGCCTGATTGACAACTGCCTTGTACCCTTTGGAGTCATTTATACTCATGCAAAATAGGTGTAAGAGATGATCAAAGCAGCATGCTCTTCAGACTTCCTGTGCAGAAGTGAAAATGATTATGCAAGTCGTTGCAAGGCACTCGGTGGTTATTTTATAATGTACGATCTTGGAGTATATAATTTGACTAAAAGTTTATTCTTTTGCTCTTGCTCTCTACTTTAATTTTCATCTTATTGCCCAGGTCTGGTTTGGTTAGAATCTAGTGAGGATAACTTTTGACATGGAAAACTTGGATGAATCCTCCTTGTTTTATTCATATTTATCCCTTTCAAAATCTTGTTAAGTGAAGGTGTTAATCTTCTGTGGTGTTGGAACAAAATGTATAGTCTGGAAGTGAGAGTGAGGGTGTGTGCTGATAGCCACTGCCCTGAAGAATTAATGATCCAAAAAGAGACAAAGAACATGCTATTCTGAAAGGGTATGTCTACACACCAAAGTTATTGCGAAATAACTTTCCTAGCATCTACACAGCCAACCGGCTATTTTGAAATTAATTCGAAATAGCGGTGCACTTATTTCAAATTTGGTAAACTTTATTCTGTGAGGAATAATGCCAAATTCGAAATAGCTATTTTGAAATAAGTGCTGAGTAGACACTTATTTTGAAATAGGGGCCTCTAGCCTTCCCAGGATTCCCTGGTGGTCACTCCAGCCTCAACCAAGAACACTCCTCTCCCTTCCCAATCCCTGGTGCCCTTAAAGGGGTTGACTCTGGACACAGTGCCAGCTCCAAGCCTGCCAGCCCAGAGCCAGCAGTCACTGCCCCTGACTCAGTGGCCCCAAAACATGAGTCAGCAAGCTACTGACAGCCAGCCCTCCACCGCTCCTCAGGAGCAGACTGCCGGAGAAGGCGGGAGCCTTCCTGGTCCAGGGAGGAGATCATGGACCTTATCAGGTTTGAGGGGGATGCCCCCAATGTCCATGATCTCTGCACTAGAAGGAGGAACATGTCTGTCTATGGCAGGATAGCTGCCAGACTGGCCACCAAAGACCACATGTGAACCCAGGAGCAGGTTTGCATGAAAATCAAGTTGGTCTGGCGAGACCTCCAACCCTGAACCCTGAGCTTCCCCTCCCCCTTTTCCCCCTTGCTTTCCCCTTCCAGCTCCCTCCTCCCAGGTTTCCCCCTCCCCTCTTCCACCCTCTTTTCCCCCTCTCCCACCTCCTTTCCCTAATCTCACCAGAGTTTCATTCCCTCCCTCCAGTTTTGTTAAATAAATAGTTTATGTTCATGAAAATACGTATATTTTATTTGACATCAGGAAGGGGGGTTAGGGAGGGTTAAGTGGAAGGACGTGAGGGAGGAATGAGGCACAAGCCCCCAGTGGGGCAGATCAGGGAGGCTCTTAGTGCTCCTCAGGGTGGAAGCTCTCCCGCAAGGCCTCCTGGATACTGACAGCCCCCCATGGACCTCCCTGATTGCAGCTTGCAGAAAGTGCAGCCAGGCTCGCAGCAATGCATCTAAGAGAAGCACCAGAGTGCCCAGGGGCAGCTCTGGCTCCATGGCACCAAGTGCTGTGACGTCCCAAGTCAGGGCAACCAAAGCAGGCAGAGACAAAAATGCTTTGCTGTCCCTCATCACGGTAGGCAAGCAATCAGGGAAAGCTGGGAACCGGCTGTCTAGGGGGGTCCCTTTAAGCACAGACCTCAGATAGCCTCAGGCAGAAGCCCCACACAGTAAGTCCTGACCTGGTGCTCTGCTGGAACTGGTTCCGGCCAGCCTTAAATGCAATTCAGAGTTCACTCAGTGTGGACGTGCTATTTTGAAAGAGCAAAACGCTATTTCTAAATGCATTTTGTGTGTAGACGCATTATTTCAAAATAAGCTATTTCAAATTAACTATTTCAAAATAAGATATTTCAAAATAACACTGTAGTGTTGATATACCCATATATTGCTATGCTGTGTTCTACTTTCCCATTTCCCGGACACAGACTGCTTTGTAGTTCATCAGTAAATAGGTGTCCTATCTTGCGAAAATGTGAAAAATAGTCAACTCATATGCTACCTTTTTCATGGTAGAAGAACAGGGCTTACTTGGTTCTTGGTTTCTCACTTGGTTTCTTGGTATTCCAACTTCTCCTAAGTCTCTCTTACTTCACCAGTGGATTTCAGAGTCTCTAAGCATTATTTGCAAAACAGAATTTGTGTTGCCAGTAACTGCCTTTGTGACTTTGGGCATCTTGCTTATTTCTCTGTGATTTAGTTGACAACTGTAAAAAGAGATAAATTATACTACCTTTGGTTTTACTTTCTGGTCTATTTAAACTGTAAATTCTTCACTACAGGGACTGACTCTTACAGGGTATGGATAATTCCTAAAATAATGGGGCCATGATCTAGGCTGGGCATTGTAAGTACCATTGTAATTCAAATCTATATAATTTCAAGAATTACCTTTGCATTATCTCTTCAGGATAGCAATGTCTCCAGACAAATCCAAATAATTTGGGGTTATTACATTTGATCTTAATCCGATTGTCTTCTCTGCTATCAGTCATTTCATTACAGACCTCAAAAATGTGAATGTTTTAGGTGTGAATTTTCCAAAGGGACTAAGTCACTTAGACATTTTTGAAACCTCTGCCCTATCTAGCCCACAAATTCTCCTTTTGTTTCTATTCATTCCAAAATATCATCCGCTGACTACTGCTGTGAATAGCAGAATTCTGCTATAAATAATTTCTGATATGAAAAGCGTCACCCCTTGGGCAACTCAAATATAAAAATAAGGCTGACAATCATTAAATTATCTCTCCGAGTGAGGTCAGACTCACTACCACTCTCCAGAGACACCAGAAAGAAGTGGGTTTTGTTGTTTGTTTTGTGTTCGCAATATGCTGTGAATGGTGTTTGCTGAGTGCTCGTCACTTCAAGCATGCTCTTTAGGTTGCATCTGGCATGTGTGTCTCTGTCTCTCTTTAATGGTCACTGTATCTCTGTTATACTATCTTATAGATAGTCTACCCTTGCTCCTTGACTTATGTAGACAATAATTTCTTCCTATCCTGTGAGCAATCTCATTTAAGCCCTTGACAGTCTCAATATGCTCAGCATTTTTAGTTTGATCAGGTTGTGAGGATAACCATTTTCTGTGGCACTGCTGAAGTCTTTTTTCATGTGTAACCTTTCAGATGCTTTGGTGTGACAGGGTGCATTCCCCACCCTGGAAGAGCTAATGTAGGCCAGAGGGGCCAAAGAGCCTGTTACTCTGCACAATGGGAGGGAATTAAGACTGAGAGGAAAGTCTTAATTAGGGGAAGCTCACCTGCACAGGAACAGGTGGTGTTTCTATAAAAGCAGGGAATTAACTACAAACAGAGCTTTTAGGCTTGCAATCTCTCCTAAGTGGAAGGGAGGTGAGTTTGGGACTATGCACATTAGTCTGTATTTATTTCTTGGGGGGAAGGAGTTTGGTCTGGGAAACCCGGAGTAGGGGAACCAGAAGGAGAATAAAACACAGAAAGGTTTAGGATAGTACAGACTTCGGCTGTTAATTAGAGGATTCCTGAGCTGGAATGTGGAATAGAGGGTAGCCCCAGATTTCTCTACCAGTCACAGGGGAACAGGCACCCTGAGGGCCATGAAAGAGAAGATAGATTTTAGAAATGGGAATTAGGCACAGTGACTGGGATAGAGGGTCCAGTCACAAAAAGGGAGCAAAATCACTGAGAGTTAGGGTGTGTCTAGACTACAGGGTTTTGTCGACAAAAGTCTCTTTTGTCGACAAAACTATACCTGCGTCTACACTGCCGCTGAGTTCTGTCAACATAACGTCAACAGAACTCAGCAGTTTTGTCGACGGCTGTAAACCTCATTCTACAAGGAATAATGCCTTTTGTCGACAGAGTTCTGTCGACAGAAGGCGTTATTGCGTCTACACTGTCCTTTGTGTCGACACAAAGGGGCTTGCTTTGTCGACAGAACTGGCTGTAGTCTAGACGCTCTTTGTCGAAAGACGCTTTGTCGACAGTATCTGTCAACAAAACTTCTGTCGACAAAAGCCTAGACTTACCCTTAGAGAGAGCAGAAGCAGGGCAGGCAGTGAGTAGTAGAATGAGGCTTCAAGCCCAGAAAGAAAGATTCTCTCTCCCGCCTCCCCCCGCCCAAAAACCTAGAAGACACACCATCTGCAGAGACAAGATTCTGTGATAGTTGGCATTAAACACTGTACACTTCCCAACCTTCATTATTAAGTTTAGAGGCATTCCCTAATCTTAAAATAAGGGAAATTGCTGACCCCGGGAGTTCAGCACAGTTGTAATGAGGTTGTCTGTCTTGAGTTTAATGTCACTGACTCGAAGGGTGAAATTTTGATCTCACTGAAGTCTATAAAGCTTGCCCTGGGTTTTCATCTCTTATTTATATCACTGATGGGATCCTCTTTGCTTTCTAATTATACTTTTTATTCCAGTAGTACCCACAATCCGTGTTCCCTGGAAGCTGTGTGCTTGTGCGGCCATTCAGGAGAGAGAAATGTCACCCTGCTGATCAGCAGAACACCCCCAACTAGGTTTTTGTTTCCACTGGTGGTGCACATTTGTGCATTCCTTCTGTGCACATAAAAATGTATGCCTCACATGGATGGGAAAAATCCACACATGGAAGAAGGAGCTTTGCCTACAATATCTTTGGTGCTTTCCACACTTGAACAGAAGAAAAAAGTCCCATCCTAGAAGAATGCATGATTCTTAGAGAGACAAAGAACGGGTAGTGGAAAGGGATGGATGGATACCAAGTATAAGAACAGTGATCAAGAAGATTGGCAGGCTGTAGCAACACAAACGTAGGGTATTGGTTTAAATAGAAAATGAAGCTATTCTCAATCATTCCTCTCACTTGCCATTTCAAAATGACATTTCATATGAAGTGTGGCTTCCCTCCAATTAGTCATGCTTATTCAGTGCATATAGGCTCATAATCACTACTTCCCTTTGGCTATGCTAATAGAAACAACTGCCTCATACAGGAGAGCAAACTTAATGAAGTCCATCCATTCAAATGATTCTATAGGCTCCAGAGCTCTTCCTTTGTTTTAGAGTGAGGAATGTCTATTGTAACAGGGACCTCCATTATTTATTTTTAGGACAAACTATTTATCACATCTCTGGATTGGGTCACTGCTTTCCTTTCTGTTGTGTAATGGAGAGAGTCTATTTGAATCTCTCTTTCATCAGCTTTTGTTGTCCTGGTTAGTTAAATCTGAAACGCTTTTCTTTCCGTCCCAAGCCGCTTGGCACTCTCAGAGGTTCTGGAGAGTTTTAATTGGTTTAATTTGAAAATGGTTGCTCTGGACAGCAGGCAAATTGAGTCTTGAATTCTTAGCAAGAACAACTTTATTCTGTTATGTTTGTCAGGTATGTTAAGAAACTATAACTAGCCGCATAGAAATCAACGACATATAAGTCATAAATAGTACAATTAACAGGAATACAATAGATCTCTGTGGTTTAAGACACCACCATGAGGTTTCTTAATTTCACATGCACAATATAACAATAGAGGAAAGACAATGTACTATCCCAGATAACTAGAATTATTAGCCTGTTTATGTAGTGGGTTCTTTATCACTGGTGTTCTTTCAATAAATACTGGGCTATCTTTCAGAAAGGTAGCAATAGCTCACACTAGAATTATAGGCTTGATACAAGAATGGCTGTGTCCGATTCCATGAACTGTGTTATGTAGGAGGTCACGGCTTGCTTTTCTTCCCATTCTCCTGACTATCGGGGAGCAAGGGGAAAGTACCCAGCTTGTCTGCATGGCTCTCACTTCTACCTGGTGAGGGGAGGAGCGGAGAAGTAATTCACAGAATCTGTGTAGTTTCCTCTCACTCCCTGATAGTCAGGGGAATAGGAAGAAAAGCAATTCATGTTCCGGTACACACGGCCACTGCTCTCCTGAAATGGTGCCCTTGGGTAAATGCAGTAACTCCTTGCCTCATGTTTATAAGAAGCCAGTGACCAGTAGCCCTGCTCTTGCTTGTGTGTTGTTAGTAGTAATAGTTAAGGCTATGTCTAGACTGCAGGCTTCTTTCGAAAGAGCCTCTTTCGAAAGATCGCGTCTAGACTGCAGGCGGATCTTTCGAAAGAGCAATCCGCTTTTTCGAAAGAGAGCACCCAGCGAGTCTGGATGCTCTCTTTCGAGGAAGCCCTATTTACATTGAAGAACGCCTTATTTTGAAGGAACTTTCTTTCGAAGAGGAACGCCTTCTTTCGAAGAGGAACTTTCGAAAGAAGGCGTTCTTCCTCGTAAAAAGAGGTTTACCGCCATCGAAAGAAAAGCCGCGTTCTTTTGAAATAATTTCAAAAGAGTCTGGATGCAGGGGAAGTTTTTTCGGGAAAAGGCTACTTTTCCCGAAAAAACCCCTGAGTCTGGACACAGCCTAAGTGCCAGGCATGGTCACTTGCCTCTGTTGGTCTGTATTCATTCACCCCAATGCAAAGTGAGTGCAATGTGCAACCAAACAAGAATGATGTGTTTCACATTGCACTGGTGTAAATTACTACATAAGGCACAACACAATGGGGAATCTGATTCATAAGAACATAAGAATGGCCATACTGGTTCAGACCAAAGGTCCATCTAGCCCAGTATCCTGTCTGCTGACAGTGACCAACATCAGGTGCCCCAGAGGGAGTGAACAGAATAGGTAATCATCAAGTGATCCATCGTCTGTCACCTATTCCCAGCTTCTGGCAAACAAAGGCTAGGGACACCATTCCTGTCCATCTTGGCTAATAGCCATTGATGGACCTATCTGCTAGGAATGTACCTTGTTCTTTTTTGAACCCTGTTAAGTCCTGGCCTTCAGAATATCCGGTGGTGAGGAGTTCCACAGTCTGGCTGTGCATTGTGTGAAGAAATATTTCCTTTTTGTTGTGTGATTCAAATATTAAAATATTTTGAGTCCTGATGCTATGGAATAAAACTGAAATGTGCATCTGTTTCCTGAATAAAAATGACTGAGGGATGTAGATGATTGTATGGCCTGAATTCTCCAATACATGAACATGAGAATGGCCATACTGGGTAAGACCAATGGTCCATCTTGCCCAGTATCCTGTCTGCCAACAGTGGCCAATATCAGATACCCCGGGGGGCGGGGGCGGGGAATACAACAGGTAATCCTCACGCAATCCCTCCCCTGTCACCTGCTTCCAGAAAAACAGAGTCTCGGGACACCATTCCTACCCATCCTAGTTAATACCCATTAATTTACCTAACCTCCTTGAGTCTATCTCGCTCTTTTTTGAACCCTGTTAAAGTCCTAGCCTTTACCACATCCTCTGGCAAGGAGTTCCAGAGATTGACTGTGTGCTGAGTGAAGAAAAACTTCCTTTTGTTTGTTTTAAACCTGCTGCCTATTCATTTCATTTGGTGACCTATAGGCTATGTCTAGACTGCAGGGTTTTTTGAAAAAAGTAGCCTTTTTTCAAAAAAACTTCACCTGCGTCTAGACTACAGCTGCGTTCTTTCCAAATTAAATCGAAAGAATGCGGCTTTTCTTTCGATGGTGGTTCTCCTCATTTCACGAGGAATAACACCTTTTTTCAAAAGTGCTCTTTTGAAAAAAGACACTATGTAATGCAAACTGTGCTTTTTCGAAAGTACTGATTGTAGTCTAGATGCTCTTTTTCGAAAGAAGCTTTTTCGAAAGTATCTTTTGAAAAAGCCTCTTTCGAAAGAGGCTTGCAGTCTAGACGTAGCCCTAGTTCTTATGTTATGGGAACAAGTAAATAACTTTTCCTTGTTCCCTTTTTCCACACCAGTCATGACCTCTATCATATCCCCTCTTAGTCTCTTCTTTTCTACGATGAAAACACCAAGTATTTTAAATTTCTCTTCATATGAGACTCATTCCAAACCTCTAATCATTTGTGTTGCCCTTTTCTGAACCTTTTCCAATGCCAATATATCTTTTTTGAGATGAGGTGATCAGATCTGTACGCAATATACAAGGCGTGGGCATACCATGGTTTTATATAGCGGCATTAAGATATTTTCTGTCTTATTCTCTATCTCTTTTTTAATGATTCCTAACGTTCTATTTGCTTTTTTTGACTGTCACTGCAGTATTCCTAAGTCAGGCCCTGTGGATTTTGGGATGGGGGTGAGGAGATGCTAACAAGGATCCTATCACAGTTCATACCTGTATCTATTCTGTTTGGCCTTAGTACAAACTACAGTTGCAGGGGGACAACTTTAACTGCTGCTGTTGCAAAATGAAGTATAGAAAAGCCCTTCAACATAGGGGAAATCCTTCAGGGAGTTTCTGTAGCCATTTTGAGTTCACTTTGTGCTGCTCAGCAGAGCTGAGAACCTGGTGTTTCCTGTATGACATTTCAACTGAAAGTTTCAATGAATAAGTATTTTTATATAACATAAATATTGTGGCCTAGCTTTCCAGGACTTGTGGGCACAGTTATTTAGGAATGGAATGCCTGTCATACAATATATGGGCATCATCTGTTACTTACACATTTGAAAGACTGAAATGAATCAGTAACATTTGGGCACACTTGCCTGGCTGAGAGTTAGTTTATGGATGCGAAGAGGGAGATATTTATTGTAACTCAAATCCCATAGGTTTGAGGAAGTCAATTAATTCCTTGACATTTGAAGATGGTCGGTTTCTGCCTAAACGTACGTAGAGTTGGTCACATCAGTTCCTCTCTGAATTAACAGTCAAGTTGTTGAAACCTTAGAATGTGAAAAGCACAAAATCATGTGAGTACAGTGATCACTGTACTGTGAATTGGAGGGGGACTCATTTTTTTTCTTTTGTACTTAAAAAAAAAGAAAATAGTGATTTTTTTTTATATTACTTGATTCCAGGGGCTAGGTTTTAAGGGAAATCCCAAATATTATGGTACCTGAATTTTCTCTGAATAGAGATATAAATTCTATTCTTCTCCAGTCTGTCTTTTTTGTAAAGAGCATTCCTGTTGTTTTAGCAAGTGAGAATTTATATCCCCAAATATCTGCCCATTTTGAAATCTGTCTGGGTGACTCTCTGGTGCTATAGCTATGTTAAATCTTCTGTGCATGTCCCAGAGAGCACAGTCATCCACCACACTAGGGGCAGAGCTACACATCAGGGCTAACCTCAAAATAAGCTAAGCAACTTGAACTATGCTAATTGTGTAGCTTAAGTCGAAGAAGCTTATTTCGAATTTGGGCATGTCTACACAGCATTTATTTCGAAATAGAGCACTCGTGCTCCAACTTCCCTTACTCCTTATACAATGAGGTTTACAGGAGTTGGAGTACGAAGCCCGTTATTTTGAATTTATTTTGAAATAGCTGGTTTGCTGTCTATATGCACAATACATTATTTCAGAATAACGGTGCTGTGTAGATGTACCCTAATTGTCAGAGTCTAAGGACCTAATTGATGGTTTAGATGAGGCAGTTTCAGAAAGGCATTCTGGGAGCAGCACACATTCTACAATACATGGAGTGTGAGTGAAACATTGCACAAAACCAAACTTTTCTGTCTTATCTGTATCTTTCTATTTCCACTTAAGCGGCTTCTGCATCTAGGAACCCTTCATATTCAGCAAATTACTCAGCCTTAACTAGTAGCTTTTAAAAATAAAGCAAGTTTTACCAAGGTCAGTGGCATCACTAAACATCACATTTGTCCTGCCAGATCTCATTAATGTGGGTTAATAATATTCCATATGATATGCATCTGATTGGCTAGAAGAGACTGGGAACAGTAACAAGTGCTATATCTTGCTTACATCTCTGTTTACTTAATTAGCCTGCAGTCAGAGCTGTGCTAATGAGAAGACCTCAGATAAAGACAAGGGTCTACATGGTTCTAAGTGGGTTAGAATCATTTATTTTTAATTTGTTGCTTACTGCTTACGGAAAAAAACATGAAAGTGAAATGCTTTGTATATTTCTGTACAAATAAATGTATATGGTCTCATAGTAGGGATATATTACTCCAAGTTCTGCTGCATTATTCCATACTTGAATAGATCAGAACTAATTCTCTCTAAAATTGTCAGCTTTCAGTGTTATTCACACATACAGAATGGGAAGCTACTGTCTAGGAAGGAGTACAGCAGAAAGGGATCTAGGGGTTATAGTAGACCACAAGCTGAATATGAGTCAGCAGTGTGATGCTGTTGCAAAAAAAGCAAACATGATTCTGGGATGCATTAACAGGTGTGTTGTGAGCAAGACACGAGAAGTCATTCTTCCACTCTACTCTCCGCTGGTTAGGCCTCAGTTGGAGTATTGTGTCCAGTTCTGGGCACCGCATTTCAAGAAAGATGTGGAGAAATTGGAGAGGGTCCAGAGAAGAGCAACAAGAATGATTAAAGGTCTAGAGAACGTGACCTATGAAGGAAGACTGAAAGAATTGGGTTTGTTTAGTTTAGAAAAGAGAAGACTGAGGGGGGACATGATAGCCGTTTTCAGGTGTCTAAAAGGGTATCATAAGGAGGAAGGAGAAAACTTGTTCATCTTGGCCTCTGAGGCTAGAACAAGAAACAATGGGCTTAAACTGCAGCAAGGGAGGTTTAGGTTGGACATTAGGAAAAAGTTCCTAACTGTCAGGGTAGTCAAACACTGAAATAAATTGCCCAGGGAGGTTACGGAATCCCCATCTCTGGAGATATTTAAGAGTAGGTTAGATAAACGTCTATTAGGGATGGTTTAGACAATATTTGGTCCTGCCATGAGGGCAGAGGACTGGACTCGATAACCTCTTGAGGTCCCTTCCAGTCCTAGTATTCTATGATTCTATGATTTCTGTTAAACCCTGACTACTTTTTAGAGAACACAATTGGCTTTATCTCTATTAAATTTTGTAGGACTTTGTATCTCACACACAGAGGGGGGGAATAGTGATAGAAATGTAGCCGTGTTAGTCTGGGGTAGCTGAAGCAAAATGCAGGACAATGTAGCACTTTAAAGACTAACAAGATGGTTTATTAGATGATGAGCTTTCGTGGGCCAGACCCACGTCCTCAGATCAAAAGGAGGGGGGGGAGTTAGTCCCATAGTTAGGGAACATTTATACTGCCCCTATTTTATGTATCATGTTAGGAAGAAGGGAAATCCCATTTTCTGCTTCGCATTTTCCTTTTATATTCTTCATCGTCTTCAAAAGGATCATTATTATTTAAAGAAGGAGTTGTAATTTATTTTGTCGGGGATTTTCCTTCATTTTTTACAGCGAATAATATTTCCCTTGCATCTGTAAATTTCCAGATTATCCTCGCTCCACTAATTTCCAGGTGCCTACGAAAGCTTTGCAATTTGACCAAGTATTGCTGGGCCCTGTATGTGTCGACTCTGCTGAACAGAGCATAAACTGCCAGATTTCACAGCTCAGCCAAAAGTCCCTTTTTGAATGTGACATTCATATGACGGAGATAAATGCATCCAAGCCACAAAGGCAGGGAAGGACCAGTGCTAGTTAAAAGAAGAGATCAAAATGGCACTTCTGGGAAAGTTGCTGTTAGAAATAATAATGGGGGAGAAATAAGGCACATTCTAAGGCCCTAATCTCATGATTCCTTGGGATGGGCATAGATATTTTGAGTTCCATTTAGCCTTACCCCACCTCCATGCAGTGTGCTGCTGAATCGGAGCCCAATATATTGAGAAACGGTTGTGCTTACGTGGATGCGAAGTCTGTGTTCTACTCAAACTGGTTTATTTGCTCTGAGGCATCAATCATGTTGCTCATCTTCCTGGTCTCAATTTCCCCATCTGTCAAGTGGAGATAATACAAACTGGCAAAAATGTTTTCTGTAGAGTTTCTTAGAAGAACTAACACCAGTTTGCAGAACCCTGAGCATTGATGTGTCTTTGCTAAGGTGGCCAGACATCCTGATATTATTGGGAATATCCCAGTATTGGGAACTTTGTTAGATAAGCAACGATACCCCTCCCACCTCTGATTTTTCACCTGTGCAACCTGCTTGCCTTAGCTGTGTGTGGATGCATATGTTTTATGGGTGTACAAAAAAAGCCTTTTCCTTAGCTTGCTGACCGGAGATCTATATTGTTGTGGCAACCACAGATCATGTATTTCTAGCTTATGGATATGAACAGTACAGTGATTAAAGTGCCGTTGATGTCAGTGAGAGTTTTGCATGACGGCTGGCAATGAGATTGGGTAAAATAGCAAAAGGGGCCTCACATTCTCTGTGTTGCATACAGGTCTTCAAAATGTCATTACTAGTTGCCTAGGGAGCATAAAGAATCCTGATTCCACTTTATTTTGATGTCAGTTTGCACTATACTTTATAAAATAGAGAAAAAAAACTGTTTCAAAATGAATTGAAACAAGTAAATACACCTATTTGGAACAAAATGTTGGGAATATGCTAGTAAACCATGTTACTTTAAAATGCATTTGAAATATTTAAGTCACCTTGCACGGAGCCAGATGTTGATTCTGATCCAAGATGATTCCTATGAGCTCAGTTGTAATGAGATTAAAATTGGATTCATATTATTGAATCATAACTAGCATATTAAAGTGATAAAAACCACACATAGTTCCAGTTCACCTCTAAGAAAAAACTTTTCTGCACTAGGCGGTCTGCCTGCCACTCTAACTTGTCATGTCTCTAGAGCATGTTGCTGTATTCCAGGATCTGCCTGTTTGGCATTCTCTAGGGACACTGGATGTCTTTCGATAGTTTTAGTAACCTTTTAGCACAATAACAAAGTAGATTGTAACTGTCTTTCTACATAAAGTATAACCATGTTACAAGTGTTTAAGCATGGGTAATTGTTTATCTTTCATCTACGAGCACACTGGTTTTTACGCTTGGCAGAATGTTTCCTCTGCCAGACATCAACTATGAACCTTTGAACATCCATTCAGCCTTCCTGGAAAAAATGCCTACGTTTATACATTAATTGTTTTAAAAAAAAATCCTAGTGTCTGATTATTCAGAGATCTCATTTATTACCTTTCATGGAAATGGATTTAAAATGAAAATAGGGGGTAATAACTTAATTAGAATATTTTTTGACTGCAGAAAGCTCTCTTGTCCTGCTTTAATCATAAAATCAATGACTGTATCACTCAGATTTCCTTTTTGCCTTTCACGAAGGTGACTATTAAAGTTCATTGGAGCTAGACAAATACTAAGAGAGGTTTGATTGCTTTCATTAGCTGCCTCCATTCCCTATTTGCCTATTACCAAGTCCAGATAGCATCCACTGTTTCTTAAAAAAAATTTACTAAACCCGTCTGACCCCTAAACAAGCTATTTTTACCCGTGTCCACTTCTACTACATATTTCCCCGCTATTGCATATTCTAAGAGAAACGTGGGGTTTGGGGAAATTGTTCAGTAAACTCTGATAAGTGCATGTACCTCCCATGATTTCATTGTAGCTGAGTGGAAAATTTGGACCAATGAATGGGAACATAAGATGCATGGGATATCAATAGGTGTGTGTTTGTTTTTTCTGGCATGAGTTTAAAATGGATACCTTACTAAGAGTGATTGAGGATGGACTTTGATTAGCATTTATTTCTATGCAACTCAACACCACACTATCTAACCACCTTGCAAATAGGCAAGAATACCTCTCTAAGGGTATGTCTACACTACAAAGTTAGTTTGAACTAACGGACGTTAGTTCGAACTAACTTTCATAGGCGCTACACTAGCGCTCCGTTAGTTCGAACTTAATTCGAACTAACGGAGCGCTTAGTTCGAACTAGGTAAACCTCATTTTACGAGGATTAAGCCTAGTTCGAACTTACTAGTTCGAACTAAGGGCTGTGTAGCCCTTTAGTTCGAACTAGTGGGAGGCTAGCCCTTCCCAGGTTCCCCCTTGTGGCCTCTCTGGGCACAACCAGGAAAACTCTTCTCCTCTCCCCCAGCCCCGGCCGTTAAAGGGGTAGACTCTGGCTCGACAGCACTGGAGTCATACAGCCCTGCCAGCAATCTCTGCCCCTGAGCCAGTGGCCCCACAATGAGCCAGGTAGCCAGTGGCAGTGAGCCGTCCCCTGCCCAGTCCCCAAGCACCCAGGGGCCAGCCAGGGGCGTAGACGGCGCGCGGCCTCCTGGTCTAGTGCGGAGGTCATGGACCTCATTGAGGTTTGGGGGCAGGCCCCCAATGTCCATGATCTCTGCACTAGGAGGAGGAATGCGACCGTCTACGGCCAGATAGCAGCCACCATGGCCAGCAGGGGACACAGGCGCACCCAGGAGCAGGTGCGAATTAAGGTGAAACAGCTGCGGCAGGGGTACGCCAGGGCCACAAGGGGCAGCGCTGCTGCAGGGGCTGCCACCTGCCCCTACTTCGCTGCCCTCCACCAACTCTTGGGGGGCAGGGCGGTCCGTGCCAGCCCAGGGGACATCGAGCCGGGACCAGAGGGCCCTGACCTGGGCGCACCAGAGGGGCCACCGCCAGCTGTTCCAGCAGGGTCGTCCAGGGAGACCGTACCGGGTAAGTAGTTTGAATTAAGTAGTTCGGGGGGGGGGGAAGGTGGGAGGGAGACCAGAGACCGCGTGTGTGGGCCATGCCTTCCACGGATCACACAGACACCTGTGCACGTGCGAGCACGTGCCATGCCACCCTTGGGCAGGTGGCTCCAGCTGCGTGACACCCAGGGGCCATTGCCCAATAGGCACATGCTTGTGCAAAGAGACGTGACATGCTCCCGACCCCGGGGCAGGACCCAGCAGGATGCTTTCCCTTCACATGTCCCCTCTACACAGAGGCAGGGGACATCTCCCCTCCCCCCCGCCGCCCCGGCCACACTATACATGGCACAGGGGATGCCGAGGCCCCCTCCCTCGCCGTGCTGGGAGGCGGTTGGCCCGGCGAGACCCCCACCCCTGATCCTTCAGTTTCCCCACCCCCTTCTTTCCCTTGCTTCCCCCTTTCAGCTCCCTCCTCCCAGTTTTCCCCCTCCCCTCTCCCACCCTCTCTCTTCCCCTCTCCCACCTCCTTTTTCCAGTTTCCCCGAGTTTTGTTAAATAAACAGAGTTTCTAGTTTTGTCCACACGTTATCTTTATTTTGTACATCAAGAAGAGGGGCTAGGGAAGGGTAAGTGGAAGGAGGTGAGGGAGGAATGGGGCACGAGCCCCCGATGGGGAGGACTGGGCTGGCTCTGTGGGCTTCTGGGGGTGGAAGCTCTCCTGCAGCCCCCCAATTGCCCCCTCTCCCCAGATGGCAGCCTGCGGCAAGTGCAGCTGGGCTGATGGCCGAGTGGTGTTATGTGCCCAGTGTAGGTAGTCCAGGCACTCCAAGCCAGGACTGCTTTACAAGCGGGGCACCCCTGAGAACTGTCTGTCTGGGGTGGGGGTCGGGTCCCTTTAAGCGCAGCCCTGGGCTAGCCTGAGGCAGCAGCTCCACGGTCTAAGTCCTCCTCTGATGCCCTGCCGGCACTGCTTCCGGCCATCCTTAAGCCCAGTTAAGGGTTCACTCTGTGTGGACATGCTAGTTCGAATTAGCAAAACGCTAATTCGAACTAGTTTTTTAGTCTAGATCCGTTAGTTCGAATTAGCTTAGTTCGAATTAACTAATTCGAACTAAGTTAGTTTGAATTAACGTTGTAGTGTAGACGTACCCTAAGGTAAGGTAAGCATCAGAGTTTATTGAACAATTTCTGACTATATGTGTTTTTTCATTGGAAAATGCCTTTTCATTAAAAATGAAACTTTCTGCCCGATTGAAATCTACACAAACACATTTTGTTTGAGGGGAAAAAATGAAGTGATGATATCGAAACATTCCAGCCTTGGAAATTTTGTTCCAAATATGTGTGGTTACTGAAATGTTTCAATTGATTTTGAAACAGTTTTTTTCCTCTGCTTTATAAATTAGAGTGTAAACTGAAGTAAAAATAAAATAGGAAACATTGTGACATTATGGAAATGAAACCTTTGAGCTGACCCAAAAGTCTTGATAATTATTTTTCAGGACAATTCTTCGTTTTTCATAAAATCATAGGATTAGACCTGATGACCTCCAGAGGTCAGAACATGCATGCTCTCCAAAACCCACAGCATTCTCTGTGGGAAATGACATTCCATTTGCCTTGATGCTTTGGTGCTTTAAGCTTGTTTTTTAGTTTGCAGCTTTTTAATGTTTCAGGGACCTCTATTTAGGATTCTGCCATCATATGTTTTGATTCTCTGTGGTAGATTGCTGTGATCTTCCCATCTGGCCCAGATGAATTTGGCACTACATATAGATTGCAGGCCACTGGCTGAAGGATATTGGTTGAAATTATGTGATATTTAGGCCTCATTATTATTCGTGATTCTGTCAGCCAGCTTTATTATCAGTTCTGGCTGTATGTTTATTTACGCTTTTCTTTTGCATTGTTTTGGAGTGATTCTTCTATTGGAAATTTCCTAGTACACTAAGTCAGTGATTCCCAAACTTTTTGATACCACGGACCGGCAAAACCCTTCACAAACTTTTGGCGGACCGGAGGCCACAGCTTTTGGTCAACCGGTAACATTTGCCTTTTTGCCTATTTGTTATTTGCATAATGAATATGCAAATATTCCAATAAAATGTTACCGGTCCACCAAAAGCCCCAGCCTCCAGAGTCCCCCAGTGCCAGTCCTAATCCCTAGAGCCCCCCCACCCCTCCACTACTGCCCCAATGCTAGCCACTGACACTGAGTCCACTGCACCAATCCCCCCAGGGCCAGCCTCCTGCCTTCAGAGACCTCAGTGCCAGCCCCCCACCCCTTACAGTGCCTCCACCAGACCTCCCCAGTGCCAGCCTTCTGTTTCCAGAGCCCCACTGCATCCAACTCCACCAGAGCCTCCCCCAACATTAACAACATCCCCAGAGCCCCCCAGTGTCAGCCCTGCTCCCAGGACACCCAGTGCCTGCCCCCACTTCATACAGCTTCCCACCTCCACAGCACCCAGCATGAGCCCCTCCCCCTCACCTAGACCTGCACTGCCTCCCAGCCACCAGCTGAGTGCTGCTGCCCGGGTTATAGCTGCTCTAAGGCTGCTGTGCTGAGCTCTGTTCAGCCTTCCCACGACACAGCAAAGTGCTCTTCCTCAGAAGGGACAGCTTCACTATGGCCCATCTGCAGCCGAAGAGCACTGTGGCAGTTACAGCGTCACTCACCCAGGGAGGAGAATTTTTAGTGCACATGCAGGTGAGGCTCATTAGCAGCTGGGAGTCCGGCAGGCAGGTGTTCACGGCCCACCACCAGTCTGCGGACCAGTGGTTGGAACCACTGCACAAAGTCATTCTGTGAGAGAAGCACTTATATTGGCATGTGTTATTGTAGCCAGCATTCTCCCTCCCCAAAAAAGTGTTACTGGTTTCATCATATCTGAGTTTAGACATTTATTATCCTATAAACTGATTGGCTTCAGTGGATCTCTTTGGATGAGTAAACATTGTTCCTACAATTAAGGATTTGCGGGACTAGGACTTGAATTTTTATTAAGCTCTTTGGTGAGTGAGCATTATCACTTTATTTGCCAAGTGTTGAGTACATTTACAGAGCTGAATAACTAATAATGGGATAAGAGCATAACATATAGCTAAATGACAAAGCCATGTATTTACTAGACAAGTGGAATAATACTTTATGCTTCATTTTATAGATCTAGTAACTAGAAACCTACCCATAACCCCCCAAAATTCCAAAATGTATCTAGTAAAGACAACTGTATAAGCTAATAAATGAAATCTTGTTTTAGTCTCTTACATTTTAAATTAATTATTCTACATCATATTGAACATGGAAAAATCTGATCATTCAGACTGTGTTAAGAAGCTTATTGTGATACTAAGTTGGATTCTTGTGATACTAATATATCAGAACACAATAAGATAAATTCTTAGGTCTGCATCCTGAGTACTAACTATATTATTTGCATTTTTCATTTTTGGCAGATGACACTATAGATCAATGGAATTTCCTTGCCAAGTTTCAAGGTTGTCTGCTTATGAAAGATTGACGCATTCCATTTATACACTGGCTGTAACATATAATATTCTTTTGTACATTTTCAGGCAAAGTAAGAGGAGTATACATTTGAACACTACTGAAGCAATAGTCCAGGGGTGATAAAATTAGTCCTAAGTACTTTTCAATAATACTTTGATACCAAACATTTCAAAATTTTGATTCTACATCTGAGACTTACTGCTCACAAGTTAGTTTTAGGCCAGGTGGCCAGACTTCTAAAATTTTTAATAATTAGCACATTGGGCCGCCTGTGAAATAATGTATTTTTCCACTCCATCAACTGTTCAGAATATTCATTTATCTAAACATCTAATTACAAGTGCCGTATTGTAGAGCATTATGTCACAAATATAATGTGACAAGCCAGATTCCTCCAGAGTCCTTCATATACCTGTGAGTTATATTTTGTCAGGTCAAGAATTCTAAGGCATATCAGAAAAACAGGTTGAGGTGTGTATTTTGTTGTTGTTTTTAAAGAAAAAAAAACCTGTCTTCGCATTAGATTATTTTAATATATCGGTGGTCTTGCTTCAGATGACTTCTGAAAGAATAATCCCCAACAAAGATGACACGCCAAATACAATCAGTTAGAGGCTAATAAACTGACCATCATAAGACCAAAATGAAATTAAGCATAACTTCATTAGACATGCATGAAAATTACTTCAGTATTATGTGGGGAGAGGGGAAGGTGGTGGTGAGAAAAAAATAATCAAAGATTATACAGGCAGTCCCCGGGTTACATGGATCCGACTTACATCGGATCCCTACTTATAAACGGGGTGAGACAACCCCGCACTAGCTTTTTCCCCCCAGCAGACCAGGGAGATGCGAAGCTAGCGCCCCTCCCCCCCCAGCAGACCAGGGAGACGCGGAGCGGCTTTTCTCAGCAGACACCTCAGCTTGAAAATAAAGGACTGAGGGAAGTGAGGTGTGGGAGAATAAAATTGAGCTCTGGAGAAATGTTTGGCTAGAGTTTCCCCTACAATATGTACCAGTTCCGACTTACATACAAATTCAACTTAAGAACAAACCTACAGTCCCTATCTTGTACGTAACCCGGGGACTTCCTGTATGCTTCTCCAAATTATTTGAACATCTTGAGCCTTCCAAACTGGTGGGAATGGAAATATCACAACATATTTCCTTGGGAGATTTCCATTTCTATAAGAGTCTCACTTGATATTTAACATTTCTGTGTTTGTTCCGAGTCATAACAAGCGTAAAAAACATTCTTCTCTTTCTCTCTCACTGTTTTCTGAAGAGAGCAGATCTTAAAATCTTTTGGCTTAACTTCAGTTCTAGAAATGAACCCAAAGTTCAGAGGAGATATTTATATTAAATAGTTCATTGATTCCTTGTTTTAAACATAATGGTGAGTAACTTAGCCCTGGTCTACACTAGAACTTTATTTTGAAATAACCCCCCTAAGGTCAAATTTATAAGCAGAGTGTCTATGCTACCAAGCCCGTTATTTCTAAATAATGTTCCACTTAATTCAAAATCTGTACTCCAACTTTTCATCAGGAATAACACGAATTATGAAATAGTTATTTTGAAATAGCAGTAGTGTAAATGCTCTGGTGCTGGAATTAACGGGAATAATTGACGGCAATAATTGAAATAATTGGCCTCTAGAGGTCTCTCACAACTGCAGCTCTGACCTCTCTGGCCACACATGGCATCTCCACCGCTCACCCTCCTCTTGAAGAGCTCCAAAAGTCCTGGCAAGAGAAGGGCTTCTTGCATGTGGCCAGCTTTGCAAGTCCTGTGCGACAGAGCAGGACATGAGGCTGACATGAGTGACCCCAAAGCTCACTCAGACCCTCCAATGCCTGCCACCACTTTGTCTTCTTCTATGGCAGCCACTGCCCAGGGATGCAGAAGAGCGCCAGCCTTGACCTCATTGAGGTGTGGGGAGAGGAGACCAACCTCCAGGATCTGCAGGAAGCCTACTGCAAGGCCAGGAAGCAGAGCAGACACACTGGTGTAGCACCTCAGACCTGCCGCTACTACGAGCAGCTTGACGCCATCCTGGGAGAGGGGCTGGTCACCTCCCACACCGTCATCGAGTCCAGCCAGGACACGTTTGTGTCAGCCTGTAGGTCAGGGTTGCAGAGGAGGAGGGGAGAGGAGGCCAGCCAGGTGACCAGGCCTGCCGGCCAGGAGCTGCTCCTCTCTCTGGAGCTGGTGCCTCCCCTCCCAGGACGTCTCCCAGGCTTCCAAGAAACCCCAAGGAAGGCATGGTGAGTTCTCTACTTTTCCCTATCTACAAGCGGGGTCAGGCGATGGGCTGCGAGGGGCTGCACGATCCTCTCTTGGCCTACTCAGCCTGGGAGTCGCACAACAGCCTGTTCACATGTGTGCACATGAAGCGCCAGTCTGGAGGACTCAGCTCCATGACGCTTTCATACAGGAAACCCTCGGTTCTTCCCACAAGGCTCCTGTCCTGGAGAGGCCTGCCTTACTCTGGCCTCCATGGTGGGACATCTCCCCATGACAAGCCACCACTAAGGAGTCTGGGATCATAGGACCACATAGCACTGTCACATACAGCCCAGGGTCATGCCCGCACTCAGTCAGCATCTGCTCCCAATCAAGCGTGGTGATGTGGAGGAGACTGATCTCATGTATAGGAACTTACTTCACTCAGCGCACCGTCAACCTGTGGAACTCCTTGCAAGAGGATGTGGTGAAGACTAGGACTTTAACAGGGTTCAAAAAAGAGCTAGGTAGATTCATGGAGGATAGGTCCTAAAATGGCTATTAGCCAGGATGGGTACGAATGGTGTCCCTAGCCTCTGTTTGTCTGTAGGTGGATGACAAGAGAGGGATCATGTGAGGATTCCCTCCATCTGGAGCATCTGATATTGGTCAGTGCTAGCAGACTCAGTATGGTCGTTCTTATGAGGAAGTGGAGGGGGACCCAGTAGCTTGCTCTCTCTGACAAGTGGTACCTGCCACTCACATGCACTGCCCTCAGGAGCATATGGCCTGCTTGCAATCCCTCATATAAGGACTCCAGGACAAGTGCCAGGAGTGGATCGCTGACCAGGAGGAACACCAGGCTGACCAGAAGCAGAGGAAGGCCACCTGGGAACAGACACACCTCTCCCAACTCCTCGCCCCCTTCAGTGGGCAGGGATAGAAGTTTTCTCTCTGCAGGATGCCACTAGTACTGGACTTGGCATGTGTGGGACACAGAAGGAAGCTGAGCTACTATGTCCCCACCTCCCTCCTGCAGGCTCCTGGCCCGGCTGGCACCTTCCCATGCCTGCTCGTCCCTGGCCATGGGTGTTGCGATGCTCCCCTGAGATGTCTGTGCCCCTGAAGGAAAGTGCCCACTGACTAGGCAACATATGACTTTGCTCAAAGCACATTGTCATTGTCTGAACCGAGACCTTTGGTGTCAGCTCAGAGATTAGGGCTCAGCTTCATACACGGTGACTCCTGTGATGACTGCCCTTGTAACTTTTCTTTACCGCTGGGCCAGCTGTGAGCTTGGTAAATCCTCCAACTCTCACGCCATGTACCGGACTGAGCAGGAGCCACAGGTGGAAACTCACCTGGAAAGAGCTCATGTGAGAGCAGATGGCCTGTCTGCAGTCCCTTGTCCAGGGACTCAAAGACGACACCAGGAGTAGAGGAAAGCTACCTGGGACCAGCTGGTGCACTAGTATGATGCCCTGTTCTACAGCTTCATCTTGGTGATGGCGCTCATAGCACTGTGCATAGAGCGGGCCACCAGACACTTTCCTGCCCCCTCCTAGCTTCTCCTCCTAGACTCTCCAGGGGCTGCTGAGACCCCAGAACATGGGGCAGTGGGACCTGCAGACCACCTGGAGGCAGGTGCCACTCCCAGCCCCATCCCTGAGCCCCTGGCTCTCCTCCCACCTTCCAGGTCATTTACCTGTTCCCTCCCCTGTTGTATATACCCCCAATAAAGAGTCCTGTTTTATTCACAAAAGAGGTCTTTATTGTTTGCTCTGCGGTGGGAGGGGAAGGTGGGAAGGGAGCGAAGAGGCAGGGGGCATTGTGGAGCACTCAACAGGCCGCAACCACGAAGGGGATGTTGTGCTCACGGAGGTCCCGGTGGGTGAGGAGACTCCTGAACCTCCCCTTTAAACAACCAAATGCACCTTCCACCGCCATGCAACACCTGCTCAGCCTGGTGTTGAATTTTTTCTTGCTGGGGTCCAGTGTAGGGCTTCATGAGCAAAAGGAGGAGTAGGCTGTGTCACCCAGGATTACGATGGGCATATCCACCTCCCCGACTCTGAGGTGCAGTTGGGGAAAAAAGTGCTGGTGGGTATCTTTAGGAAGAGGCGGGAGTTCTGAAAGATGCGGCATTGTGCGCCTTTCCTGACCATCCAACGTTGTTGTCGGTGAAATGTTCCTTGTGATCCAGGAGGGCCTGCAGCGCAATGAAGAACTACCCCTTCCTGCTGATAAAGGCACGGTGGTCGGGGGCTATGGTGGGGAGGTGTGTGCCATCTATTTCCCCCCGCAGTTGGGGAATCCATGGTGGCAAAACAGTCCATGGTGGTGTCCACGTTTCCCAGAGTGATGACCTTAGCTACCTACATGAGCATTGCCCCAACTGTGGTTTTCCCCTAACCAAACTGGTTCCCTTACTGAATAGTAGCTGTCCAGCGTGGCGAGCTTCCACAGGATGATGGCAATGTGCTGCTGCATGTGTATGGCGGCTCTCATGTGGGTGTCCTGTTGCCTGAGGGCAGAGGCGAGCCACTCACAGAGCTCCAGGAAGGTGGTCTTGTGCATACAGAAGTTCTGCAGCCACTGCTGATCATCCCATCCCTGCAGGATGATGCGGTCCCCCCCGTCCGAGCTCATCTCCCACCACCAGAAGCAGTGTTCCACGGTGTCCAGAGGACTGAGGGCCATGCACAGCAGCAGGAGCGTCAGGATTGGGTGAGCAGGGCCTGTGCTCTGGGCTGGGGTTCCTCCTGCTGGCCCTTGTCCTCTTGTGCTGAAGGTACACGTGGGCAGTCTGGACGTGCTGCGCCATGAGCCCCGGGTGCCTGGCTCTGTTTTGCAACAGCTCTGGCTCCAGGCTGTGAGTGCTGTGGCATCCGCAACCAGTGCACAAGAAGGCCTGTGCCCATTGTGTCTCTTTTGTGTCCCGCAAGGGGGGAGGCAGTGGAGGAGTGTTGTGTGACACACGGCCATAGAGGAGCCTCTGAGAGTGCACGTCACAGCTTGCCTGACCAAGCAGCTGCAGGAAGCGTCCACCCTCCTGGTGCCCTCCCCAGAGTGCTTCCGGGGGGCGCTAAGTCCGTGGCAGGCCCTATCCAATGTGGACACGCTATTTCGGACTAAATCAAACTAATTTCAGTGCTTCTTCATGGGGGGGGGGGGGGGACATACTATTTTGAATCTGTAAAATTAGAAGTTAAGTCAAATTTAGTCATTTTGAAATCGTTTCCTACTGTAGACCTGGCCCTAAAGAACTTGTACACTGGGAAACACTACAGCACAAAAAGTAACCATTTGAACAAAATCACTTTCAGTAGAATGTAAATCTAGTGATCCGAATACTCATCCAATTTGATTTAAGATAAAACAAGATGAAAATCATGTATTTCAGATGCCAAAATGACACTAATGGCCAAACTCCTTATGACTACCTTCTTTCACGTCTCCCTTTTCAGGGGGGCTGAGTCTAGACTGCATCCCTTTTCCGTAAAAGGGATGCAGATTAGACACATCGCAATTGCAAATGAAGCGGGGATTTAAATCCCCCCCGCTTCATTTGCATAAACATGGCTGCTGCTTTTTTCCGGCTCGGAGCTTTGCCGGAAAAAAGCGCCAGTCTAGACGGGGATCTTTCGGAAAATAAAGCCTTTTCCGAAAGATCCCTTATTCCTTTTTTAAGAGGATTTGCATAAACATGGCTGCTGCTTTTTTCCGGCTCGGAGCTTTGCCGGAAAAAAGCACCAGTCTAGACAGGGATCTTTTGGAAAATAAAGCCTTTTCCGAAAGATCCCTTATTCCTTTTTTAAGAGGAATAAGGGATCTTTCGGAAAAGGCTTTATTTTCCGAAAGATCCCCGTCTAGACTGGCGCTTTTTTTCGGCAAAGCCCCGAGCCGGAAAAAAGCGGCAGCCATGTTTATGCAAATGGAGCTGGGGGGATTTAAATCCACGCTTCATTTGCAATTGCGATGTGTCTAATCTGCATCCCTTTTACGGAAAAGGGATGCAGTCTAGACACAACCATAGTGATTAGCTGACTTTCTGAAGATTCTTGATGTTAAAAAAAATCTTGATGCAGTGTTTGTATATGATGGAAAATAAAGGCAGTTCTGTGCTTTCATTTACAATAATATCAACTATGAGATTAGTAGCCTGTATGCCAGGCTCAAATATGAGAACAGAACCCTGTTCCTTTCCTTGTGTCATTTTTCTTAGAGGTGGCTTGTCACATTTGTCAGATGCTGGTATTATTGTACAGATCACATTTGGAGCTTTAATTCTATTTCCTTGCAGGTATACAATAACCTTTCTCCTAAATTAATGTTCCGAAAGGGAAGATCGTGCTGTCCCTTTTGTAAGCTGATAAATCTTTAGCTCTTTCATTTGCCAACAGCCAAAATACCTGACCCTTTTTGTAACATACCATAATTAGTCTTCTAAATATTCAGTTCTGATCTTGGAAACCATACCCTTGATCAGTCCCTTGGTACATATTTTTATTCAAATATTTGATCCTCAGAACTGTGCCAGGCATAAAGATTGTTTGAGTGTTTCTTTTACATAATGCATGCCAAGGTGTTCTTCACACAGAATACTTATAGAATGATTTCTACTTTTCCCTTTGCACCAGAACATTTCTTCATACTGAGCTGCTTGCTCATGCAAACTTGCGATATAGGACCATTGCTTCTTCTGGGTTCTTCCTGTAGTTTGTTTATTGTCCTTTTTTTTGTTTATCATTCTACTTCCTCTTGTTGTTCCTTTTCATCGTCCTTAATTTTGACAGTTCCCAAGATATTGAGTCGTCTGATGAAACCCGTCTCTGTGTGCGTTTTCTTATAATGTTGCTATGCTCCTATAAGGGAGCATTATATGCACTGTTAGGGAATTGCTATGATACTTTTTAAATACAAATATGCTACTCAGTAAAAAATGTACAGTTAAAAAAACCACCTTTGTATTTGGTGCTCATGATTATGAAAAGCTTCATAGCACTTATTGGAACCATATGTACAGTAGGCAGTTTTGCAGATTTTCCTACACAGTTTTATTAATGTACTTTGAATCCGCTGTTATTCCAGTCCTGAGACTAATGATCAAACATTACCATTAATGTGGAACTGCATGACGGTTTTGTGGAATAGGGCTGGAATAGTCAAACTCATTGTCGCTTATGCCAGGATTTGAGCCCAGAGCTGCAGAGATATCACTAACTTTCAGTGTCATCTAGATATAGTCACTATGATCCAGCCTTTATGTGTGCATTGTGTGGAGCTTGGTTCTCATTTTTATTAAGCCCCCTAGACACCGACAGTGAATGCACATTTTAAGGCCCATTATGTTGCCAGAGTAGTATCAAGAAGATGAAATGTTCAAGAGATTCAGTCCCATATCTTGTTATCTTTCTGTCCAAGACACCACATTTGTTATCATTTCTCCCAGCTTTGCATGAGAGATATTCATGTTTTTCACCAAAATTCTTAAACTCCAGGAGCTGTAGTGTTCCTTTTTTCCCTCAGAAGTGTTCTCATAACTCTGGAAACACCTGGGGCTTTCTTTCAATGGTGAATGAGAAGGAATAGACAAAAAACAGGACTAGGCAGCGTTTTAAAGACTAACAAGGTGGTTTGTTAGGTGATGAGTGTTCGTGGGTCAGACTCACTTCCTCAGATCAAATTGTGGAAGAAAATCGGCACGAGCATATATACCAAAGGGATACGATAAAAAAAAAAGTGAACACATATAAAATTGACAAATCAGATTTTAGAACAGAGGCAGGGTAAAGGGGGGGGCTAGACAGTAAGGGAAATTATCCCCCCCCCCAAAAAAAACTTGAGCTACTTGCAGGAAATTGCATGAATTGTCATTCCAACTTGTATTTCCTTAGTATTGCAAAGACTAGAGTAAAAGAAGCTGAAGTAGCTAAGGGTTGGATACAACTTTCTCTCATGACTTACACTTCTTTCATTTCTCTCTGAATTTCACAATGGGTTAAGTATCAACAATATTTCTGTTCTGTTGTCTTTCAGATTAGCCTGAATTAGATCACAAAATTATACATTGCCAAAGGGGGGAAGGTGGCCATAACATTGTATTTGTTGCTGATATTCTTCAGAGGGGAAAATGCATTTAAAACACTAACATGTTTTCCTTTCTGCCTGTTCTGAGCCATTCTAGTTCAATTTAGAATACATAAAAAGTTTTTTATCGGGAGTTCTGGCTTCAGCCTTTCTGACAAAATGTTAAAAATGCAGCTCATGACAACAAAATATAATATAACCACAGAAAAAACAGTAGCAGATCCCAAAAATCCAGACCAGCAGCAGGAAGGGATAAGATTCCCCCAAGGTCCCTTCCTCATCTCATTCCGAATGCCTGGGACAAAAGAATAGGATTTTTCAACACATACTGAAGGAAACCCCAAATGGACAATTTCATAGAATCATAGGGTTGGAAGAGACCTCAGGAGGTCCTTGAGTCCAAACCCGTGTTAAAAGTAGGACCAATCCCATCTAAATCATCCCAGCTAGGGCTTTATCAAGCCAGAACTTAAAAAAACTGTAGGGTTGGAGAGTCCACCACCTCCCTAGGTAACCCATTCCAGTGCTTCACCACCCTTCTAGTAAAAAAGTGTTTCCTAATATCCAATTTAGCAACCCTTCCCCCCCCCACACACACACTGCAACTTGAGACCATTGCTTCTCATTCTGTCATTTGTCACCACTGGGACCAGGATGGGATTGGATTTAAAGTCAGTGGGCAAACATGGAGAACAGCCTTCCCATAGTTCACTGTAAGAAAGGGACCTCTTCATGCTCATGAAGCAGGAGGGAGCACTTCACCACAAGTGAGCGCCCAGTACAAGAAGTAGACTGTGAGTTGCCCATGAAGTTGGACAAAATGTTTTGCTCAATAGTATATTTGCTGAAAAAAATGCAGTTTTAAGGCAACCAACATAATTTGTGAATGTTGGGTCAGATTCAGTTAGTTAGCTGAAAAATGCATAAAATAGTTGACACGATTTTTCACTCTTTAAGTGAAATGTTTCAAATTTATTTCAAAATTTAACTGATTTTTTTAAAAATTTATTACAATATACCCAGAAATTAAAAGTGAAATACCGCCCCTGACTTTATTTGGCTCTAAGAAAATGTATTTTCTTTGATCTGAACTAATTTCTGTTGTCATCATTTTATGGCAAGAAGAAAACAAGCAAACAACAAAAGAAGTTTCTCTACCCACCCCCACCCTACCCCCATTTTATATTTCATGTTTTACCGGAGAATTTACTGGCTGTTTTTCTTCATTTCCGTTTTTTGTTTTTCTTCATTTACATAATTGGGTGGAGCTGAGGATGAGGGCTTCAGTATGCACCTGCCCCTTGGCTGCCCCAAGACCTCTCTCACCTCAGCAGCTTGGGGCAAGTGAAAAGCACCTGTCCATGACCGCTGCAGCTGCAGCAGGCACAGCTAGAGGAGGGGTGCATGTCCCCCATCTAGGGGAGAGAGAGAGACACAAACAAGCTCTCTGAAATTAGATCACTGTGTCTTTCTCGACCTCTGCCCCCTGCTGCCCCAGTGGGGTGATAGCTGTCCTGGTCCCCTTCTGTGACTCCTTGCTGTCCCCTGTGGTCTTTAGACAGTATAATTGTCCTTGCTAGGGGAGCCCTCCCTTCTGTTTTATGAGAAACAATCACATTCCAGGTACATGCTACAGTCCGGGTACAACCAAACCCTTACCTTACTTTGTGATGATAAGAAGAAGCTCTATATCAAATTTGGTGGTTCTAGCACTTACCATTTAGGAGTTCTTAAATATACAGGCTACATCTATACTGGCATGATTTTCTGGAAATGCTTTTAATGGAAAACTTTCGGAAAAGAGCATCTAGATTGGCACGGATGCTTTTCCGCAAAAGCACTTTTTGCAGATAAGCGTCCGTGGCCAATCTAGGAGCGCTTTTGCGCAAAAAAGCCCCACTCACCATTTTTGCGATCGGGGCTTTTTTGCTCAAAACAAATCTGAGCTGTCTACACTGGCCCTTTTGCACAAAAGTTTTGCGCAAAAGGGACTTTTGCCCGACCGGGAGCGGCATAGTATTTCCACAAAAAGCACTGATTTCTTACAGTAGGAAGTCAGTGCTTTTGCGGAAATTCAAGCGGCCAGTATAGACAGCTGGCAAGTTTTTCTGGAAAAGTGGCTGATTTTCTGGAAAAACTGGCCAGTCTAGACACAGCCACAGATTGAAAGACACACAAACTCTCTGAAGTATATAGTAGATTTTGTTTTTTGGTTTGGCCGCCAAACCAAAACATAAATAAATAAATAAATCTGGAGGCTCTAGATGTGAATTCCCTGTGAATCCTCAACAGCTCAGTGCTTCTTGGTGTTCATGCTTCAATTCAACCCTCACCCTCAATTTCACTATCTGAGAAATGAGTATGTGTGGCAGGTAGAACCATAGAGAGGCTAGTTCTGCAGTTGCTAGGAAGGAAGGTATATAATTTGAAAACAAAGAGGTGGTGCATGCAAAGTCACACTGAGCACCAGACAAGCGCAGCACAACTTAAGCTCTGAGCTACCCCAGGAAGTTCCTGTTCTGTTCATTCACAGAAAGAAAGATGGCAGGAGTGTCTTCCTTGTGGAAGCAGAGATGACACTAGATTCACAGAAGCCCAGGGCAGAATCTGAGGAATTGGCCATGAACCCCTCCTCCACACCCGTATCCACCCACATATTGGATTTTTGAAGCAAAAGCCCCCCTGGGGTGAGGATCCCTGGGCAGTTGCCCTGCTTTGTTACCCCCTAATGCCAGTCCTGGGTGGAAGCTCACAACACAAGCACGTATGTTATACTCTCAGTTACACTAGTAAAATCAAGGGTAGGGTTTAGTATTTCCAACTTCAAACAAAAATAATGAGTGAGCCCCTCCCCCAGTCATGCCATTTTGAAAATAATACATTTTGGATTATTTTGGTTTTGTTTGGTTTCTGTCCTCTGGTGTTTAAACCTTTGGAGCGTACTTGGTCCACTTTCACAAGCTTTGCTCCATAATCATGACGGCTACAAACTTTTTTAAGTGAGTCTCAGATATCTGCATAGTCCCATGAATTCAGGAGCTGGGTCTTTAGGATAAACACCGAAAATTGCCAGAGGAATTTTATGGAATGTTGTTACTGCTTCCGTTATCTGACTGCAAAAATCTATAGATGCATAGCAAAGGTCTGAGAGCAGCTAGGAATTTGTTAAACTCTGCCAGAGAGTGTGGATTAAAAGGAACAACCTGTGCAGTACTACCCGGGGGGGATGACTAAGTAAAAATGGCAGCATTTTACTTAACAGTCTGGCTGCTTGGTTTATTCCAAGCCGGATGTGTACTTCACAGAGGAAGAAAATTGTAGCTGTAGAACCAACACAGCCCAGAGCCAGAAAAATGCAACTCCTTCCTCTGCAGAGTAATGAGTGGCTGATTAGAAGACAATGGGCAGGATCCTCAGTTGGCAGGGCCGGCCTTAAGCCGATTTGGCTGAATCATGCCCTGTGCCTAAGGGGGCCCCGCGCCCAGAAGTCGGCTCGGCTCCCCCTTGCCTGCGCACGCTTGCAGGTGGGCGGGGAGACGCCCGGGTGTCACGTGACATCACGGCCCGGGATTTTAAAATTGCTAGGAGCAGGCGGCGCATGGCGCCGTGTGGCCTAGCTTCCGGTTCCCCTCCCTTGGGGCCCCTTACCCCGCCTGGAACCCAGTGCCCTTCCAATCTGGCTGCAGCCCCTGGAAGGGCTCGCACCGCACGTGTGAGCTGCCGGCGGCAGGAAGAGTGGCTCCGACCACAGCTTCCCTCCACCCCCTTTTGCGGCAGCTGCAGGGAGATGGTGCCTCTGAAGCCAGTGGGGGGAGCTTCCAGAACTGCCCCTCCGTGTGCTCCTGAGTCCTCTCAGCCCTGCCGACCCTGGGACAGTCACCACCAGCAGGTGCGGGTGTGGAGGGATCTCTGGGCTCCCCAACCCCTCCTGAAGCCAGGACAGAGCCCAGGGGTCCTGCCTCTCAAGTCTCCCGCTCTCTCCCGACCTTAGCCCTGACCTAAGAGGCCCCTGTCCCCCACCACGTTGTTAAATGTGTCACAAGGCATCTGCTGTGCTAGGCCTAATGTTGTCACATTGAAGTGGTGAATAGGGGGGTTCCCAGGTGTTGTTTGGAGGTACAAAGCACCCACTTCCCCCACATCATGTGATTTGGAGTAGGGGACACATGGCCCTGCCAGGAGAGGCTAAGGGATTGGGGCTTGTTCAATCTGCAGAAGAGAAGGCGGGGGGTGGGGGGGAGTTGAGAGCAGCCTTCAGCTCCATGCAAGGGGAGGGAGGGGAGGGTCCAAAGAGGCTGGCGAGAGGTTGTTCTCAGAGGTGGCAGAACGAGGAGCAACGCTGCAGTGGGGGGAGGTGTGTGTTGGAGATTAGGACAAACTCTTTCTCTAGGCCAGTGGGGAAGCCCTGGGCTGGGTTCCCTGGGGTGGGGCGGGGAGAATCTCCATCCCTAGAGGTGTTTCAGTCCCGGCCTGGCTGGGGTTGGGGGGGGTCTTGCTTTGCACAGGGGATGGACTCCTGAGAGCTCTGCTCGCCGGGGGGTTCTGGGGCTCTTCTCTGTGTGTCTGTGAGCTCCACAGGGGAACAGGAAAGAGCAAACTGAGGGGGCAGCCTGGCGGAGTAACAGGATGCACGAAGAGGGGGCACCAGTGCACAGAATGATGAGAGTGCAAGGAGAGGGGAGTGACCACTGGCAAGGAGATGGGGGTGCAGGGCACAGGGTCCTAGCAGCAACGGGGTGCAGGAGTGAGTCCAGTCCCCTGATGGGCAGCAGAGAGGCTGTGAGGGGGCTGTGGGACCCCGGCTTTGGAGCCCACTCTCCCCTGGCTGGCAGGGCTGGCCTCGATGTCTCCGTGCAGGGTTTGTCTCACTGGGGTTTCACCTGCAGCCTGTCTAGCTCCTCACACCCTGGGAGGTGTCTGTGTGGCCACAGCTTCCCAGCCAGTGGGCTGTAGCCGGGCTGTGAAGCGGGGCAGGAGCAAAGTGGAAGGCAGGAGGTAGGGGAGGGGGGAATCTAGGGTGAGGAGGTGGGAGAGGAAGGGGCTTGTGTGGAGGGGGAGGGGGAAGAAAGGGAAAGGAACCAAGAGACAGGGTGGAGGAGAGACAAATGCCAGGGGGCCAAGTGCAGACAATGAGGAAAAGGCCAGGTGGGGAGGTGTCAGTGGGAAGGGGTCAGGGTAATGCTGGGAGAGGAGAAGAGAGGGGAAGGGCTATGGGGAGGAGGGGGAGATGCTGGGAGAAGGCTTGAAAGAAGGGGTGGGCATGAGAAAGGTGGGGATAGAGTAAGGCATATGTGAGGGCTCAGGGGCATGAGGGGAACAGGGGCATAGAGTGGTGAGGGGATGGGCATCAGGGAAAAAGAGGGCAAAGGGGGCAGGGCAGTGAGGAAGGGGGAGGCACCAAGAGGGTACAGGTCTAAGGGAAGGTTCAGGTGCCAGGGGATTCTGGAGGTGAAGCAGAAGGGCAGACACCTGCAGGGGAGGGACCAGCACCAGAGGAGAGACACAGGGCAGGTGTGTAGAGGAAAGTGTTAGAAGAGGGGTAGCTCACATGATCAGAGTGTGGCTACTGGAGGAGTGGGCACAAGGGGGAGAGACAGGCTGGTGGAGGGGGACAGGTTTCAGGAGGGCTGAGGGCAATGAGATGGGCAGGAGTCAGGACAGCAGAGGAAGGTGAGGGGTTGGGGGGCAGCAGGCATCAGGGGAGATGATGGAGCAAGGAGAGGAGACATGGCAGCAGAGAGAAATAGTAAAGGTTTATAAAATATTTATTAATAACTTGGTAAACTGCCCTAAACCTTGTCTGGCCTGATTTGTGATTCTCAGTCCAGCGGTGATAGATAGGTAACACCAGGCCGAATTTGGCTTCTGTGGGGGGATAGGCTTTGATTAATTGCTTAGGCTCTACAATGATTGCTTACCTAAGTTTTTTTTTTTCTCAACAAAAAATCCTGGGTGGGGGACCCAACAAAACAGTTTGAATTGGGCCCCACGCTTCCTAAAGCCGGCCCTGTCAGTTGGTATATATCTGCGGCACTGTACTAGTTTACAACAATCCAGCATCTGGCAATAAAACTCTAGCTATCGTTTAACTGAGAATTGAGTGCTTAATAATGGCCATTTTTTTTAGCTCTGTAATCTGAAATTCTTAAGTGGGAGCACATGCTGCAGTCATTCAGACTGAGGCTTTCCTATATTTACCAACCAACTGACTCAACCATGACCTGAAGGATCATTTGTATGGGAGGAAGACTTCATGCCCCTTCCGTTCTTGGCATTTCAGCAGAGAATTCCAGTAAGAGCATCCACTAGTTCTAACTGTGGTGGTGCTGTTTGTAGACTAGACACATGTCTACCAAAACTGGGCTACCAGTTAATGTCACGTTGATCAATAAACAGTGGCTAGGATAACTCCTTGCAGCTTCTGGCCCTTGTCTACACTACATGGGAAGGTCAAAGTAAAATATGCAACTCAGTGTATCTTACATCACATTTCCGCACCATCCACGCAGCGGGAGGCCAATAGGGGCAAGCACTCCTGTCGGCTTACCTTACTTCTCATGAGGAGTAGGAGTACTAGTGTCAATGGGGTTGCCCTTTGAGTTTGATCTAGCAGATCCATACTACACCCGTGAAACTGACCCACAGAAGGTCGACCGTGGCACCGTTGATCTTCTGCGTAGTATAGATGTGCCCCTGAAGAGGGGCCAAGTCTAGTACTACAGATCCAACCCAATTCATATATTTTTATTTTTGAGGGGAGGGGTAACAGATGGGTTTACATCCTGATCCAAAATCAGAAGTGGCGTGTTTCCCTAACTTGGAGTGGATGCACCCAAAAGCTTGCAAGAATGTGTCTTCTTGTCTTGATTTTAATAACACCCTATGCAATCATGTAAATTCAGATAAATGTACTGTTCATTTTTCATTATTTTTTATTCATTGTTCTTCTGTTTCAAACATTTCTGGCATACACTGACGCAGCAGAAACAATACAGCGATTTAGATTACCAGCCACTTTCACAGAATAAATCTTAGTTTATAGAAAAAGCAGACAACTCTCAAACTGCCCATGGCCTAAACATTATTTGACCAAACTATTTGACAAACAAATGAATGAACAACAAATACAGGAGAAGAAAAAGGTATATTAGTTCTTGAATGGTTCAATAATCAAAATTGGGTTAAATTAATAATTAATATTATTTATAATGAATACTTCTCTTCTCATGAGAGAAGCCCTCCATCATATTATCAATTTTCGACCAGCTCTCCCTAATTGATTTTTCATACACTTGTTTCTAGTTGATGCATCTTTAATGGTTTAAATTGTTCACAACAGTGTGTATATACTGTGTCAGATCTTCAGCCTTGTAAATTGACTTCAGTGGAGTCACACTAATTTCTACAGCTGAGGATCTGTCCCATTTATCCAAAAAAGGGTGAACAGAAGCAATTCAGTACTCATTTGCACAGCGTAACCATATTCTGAAGTGTCAAACAAGCCAGGAAGTTTATAGCTAAGATGGAGCCTATATTAATTCTCCTTGCTCTTTCATTTCCAGGAAACCTATTCTAAAGTAATATGGATCTATTCAGGCAGGAGCTCTTCTCTGTGACCTTAAAGTAGCTGAAGGGCATCAGATGCCCTGTTTATACCACTGAGATACACCTCAGTGGACTACTGATAGATTAAAAAAAGCATAACGGGCAATCTTCCAGTCATGCACCATTACCATAACCTCAACCAAACCACATTACCTTAGGCACAGTGCAAAAACACCTGCATGGGAGGATTTCACAGCACAGATTTCAACACAGAAACTCTCCATAATGCATGATTATGGAATGTGTGTGTGCATATGAGACAATGGTGCCATTATTTTGAAGTGTGAGCATAGACTATCATGGATAATGCTACGGTTTTACAATTGTAACAGCAAGTCCCAGTTTTTCTGTATGAAGCTAAGAGACAATACATTATTTCAGACTGTGCAAGAAAGATTTGCAGCACCTGTGGGGAAAATGACCTTGTTTCTTGGCACCTTTATAAAAGTGAATTGTTTTGCAGTTTCATCTCACGTTTATGATTTTTCCAGTAAATCAAAAAGCAGCCTTTTCAGGTGAGAAACTGCCAGTTTAAAAATTTTTGTTTAACTAGATTCTGGAGGAAATTCCCAATATTACTTGAAATACATTACAATATTACTTGGAATACATTATTTCTATTATTGTCGTCTCCCTTTCCTTTTAGCAAAGCAACAACTGCATCATTGATAACTAGAAGAATTTATTATTTGATTATATTTGTAAATTGTCAAACTTAGAATGTACTCTATATTTTTGCAATGGAAATTAGCAACTGTATAAAGTTCTAGTGATACATAGTTCGTCATTATGTTACCCATTCAAAAACATTTCGGATATTGCTGACTAAAAAATAAGTCTCAAACCATTACCTGCAAAAACAACAAGTGGACCTGTGGCACTTGAGGCTATGTCTATGCTGCCAGGTTATTTTGAAATAAGTTATTTCAAAATAATAACTCCCAAAATAACTATTTTGAAATAAGCTTATTCCTCTTCACAAGCAGGAGTTACTATTTTGAAATAACAAGCCCATTATTTTGAAATAACAGGCTTGGTCATGTAGATGCTCACCTTGTTATTTCGAAATAAGAGGAGTTATTTTGAAATAACTCCTCAGTGTAGACATGCCATTAGGGAGTCACAAAAATATATAGGCTCATGAACGTCCGTAGGTAAAACCCACTTCATCAATTATAGTATGTACGTAAGGCGCTCATAAGACCAATGAATTTGCCTATAGGCAAATTAAAATCAGTACAGGGCAAAGCAAGTGTTTCATCCCCTTGTGGCAGTTTGTGAACATAGATGACAATAGTCTACTATTGTTGTCACTTTGCAGAGACACTCTTTTAGCTCAGGTCCTAGAGACTTATTCTGCAGTTCTCAGTGATCCCATCAAATTCTGTTGATTTCCCTGTCATATTCCTGGTTTTTTTACCTTTGGCTTCAACAAGGGCAAACCAAGTTTGAATCATGAATTATGATAGGAGATATGATAATCTTAGTTCATAAGATTACTAATCTTCTACCTCGTGGTTTGATTAGATCATCTCTATCCATCATGCTGTCATTTTAGACCCTTTCGTGAACCTGGGTCTGTATCTGGGGAGGAGTGGGTGCCAAGGTCTTTTTTAATGAGCTTGGTGGTACCATGTGATTTCCACCTATGACCAGTACCAATTATTGTTCTGCAGTCAGTACCTACCACCAATTACTGATTTGCACTCTCAGCCCTGTTCGTGCCAAGTTCTGTGAGCTGAGGCTTGCCTCTTGCTCACGACTTAGCTTTGCTTTATGTTAGCCTTGTTTTGTCCATTGTTAGCTAGGCCTCAGACCAGGCCTGTGTTGCATTGGCTTATGTTTTAGGCCTTCATCTTACTACAGCTGCCACTTTAGATACCTAAACCCCAGAATCAGGGCCGATGGATCACAAAGCCCCCATTCAGCTGCCACTGAAGCCTGTAGACTTTGAAAATGGCATAACATCTACATTTTTGCAATAAGTTTCCTAGGTCTCTATGTTCCTGCCTCTGCACATGCGCACTGCAACCCCGTGACAGGCATCCCATGCCTAAGCCCCAAAGCAATGCACAAGCTTACAGAGAAGACTGTTCCTTCACATGACTCAGTTGTGGGCCCGATCTGGTAAACTTGTTCAGCGCTCACCTGCTGAATCTGTCCCTATATGTGAACTTACGCATAGCAATGGCAGCACAACATCCCTCCATGGTTTCTAGGCCAGCGGTGAGGGGATTCATGTGGAGTATGAGCCCCCCTGCTTCAAATTGCCCCTCTGCCTAAGGGAGAGGAGATACTTGACCAAAGACCTGTCACCACGCAGACTACGTCTAAACTACACCCCTCTGTCGGCAGAGGGATGTAAATTAGATGTATCAAAAGCGCAAATGAAGCCGGGATTTAAATATCCCGTGCTTCATTTGCATAATGGTGGCTGCCGCTTTTTTTTTTAAATGGGTCTTTTCGAAAAAAACCTGGCAGTTTAGATAGGACATTTTTGACAGAAATGCCCCATTTCGAAAGTTCCTGTACTGCTCTCGTGTTTTGAAAAGCTCCGTTTCGGAAAAAAAGCGGCAGCCGCCATTATGCAAATGAAGCGTGGAATATTTAAATCCCGGCTTCATTTGCACTTTCGATACGTCTAATTTACATCCCTCTGCCAAAAGAGGGGTGTAGTTTAGATGTATCCTCAGGCTGGTGCTCTATCCACTGGGGTAGGGCAGATTCTGATGTGGCATCCACTCAGCCGCTGCTGCTGAGGATAATATCCTAAGGCGCTCACCTGAGATGTGGCCAATCCCCTGTTCAAATCCCTTCACTCTTCCCTCTGGCTAACAGCTGACTTGAACTAGCAGTCTCCTACATCTCATGACCCACCGGGCTACACGTTAGCAGGGACGTCTTCTCCCTCCTCCTTCATGCACAAACATCATAGGCACCAAACCTCGGGAGACTTTGCAGTGGAGATTCCCAGTCAGACCTCACCTTGGCATTCCCATAGTCTATTTTAGGAGAGAAAGCTGCCTTATGCGCTGGCTTTTGTGGATCTCATTCTGGGACACCTCTCTCTCCTCATTCATTGCACATGAAGCCTAGGCACCAAAGGGGTTTTGTGGATCTCAGGGATGTTCTAAGCACCTAGAAGCAAGGTGAGGCGATGCTGAGCACTGTCTAGATGTCAGTTGACGCCCTTTGGGAAATATTTGCAATCTTGAACTTTTACTACTTTTTGTTTTATTCAGCCCTTCAGTCTTGCAAATAATTGTGTCAGGTCACCTCAGAAAAGGGGGGTCAACAGCTTCCATGGGCCCTCAGACACCATGGCGGGGGGCCCTATCTTCCTGCCTCAGAAGAGTTGGGGCTTCAGGTGGAGCTGGACCGTGATGTTTCCCCACCCCAGACGTTAGAGCTGCGTGGAGTGCGCAGTATGGTGCTCTGACGGAGATTCAAAGGGCCTGGAGCTTTGGCTGCCGTCGCTGCCTCAGTAGCAGTGGGCACTGGAGAAACTTCTCCCGCATCCCCTCAGTCAGTGGGCCTGCCTCAGAGGGAAGAGCTTATCCCATTCAGTCAACCAGTGAGGATATTTGTGTCCATGCACATCACTAATTGCAAATGCCATATTGTGATACAACATGTTACTAGCACAGAGTGACATGCCAGATTACTCCAGAGACTGTCAAATGCCCTGTGGTTATGTCTTTGGCTTGGTTGATAATTTAGCTATGTCAGAAATAACAGCTTGAGTGTCCTGAAACAAGAAGACGATGCTACTTTTTTTGAAAGAGTGATTATTTTGTTTCTTTTCTGTATCAAGGTCTGTTGGTTTCTGATATCCATCACAGGGGAAGAATATTTGCTAGTAACTTTTCTTATTGCTATTGTAGTTGTACCAGAGGACTCCAATCAGCATGCCATTGTAGTAGGCAGTGGGCAAAAATCAGCATGAAAGATGTCACGGTAATTTTGAAAAAAAGACATTATTAGGGATTACTTGTGGCAGTTATTCTAAGTTAATTCGTATATTGGAGTAGTGCTGTCAAAAGCCTCAATCAGGATCATAGTGCTATTGTACTAAGCACAGCACAGACCTATTGCCAGCCCCAAAGATATTACCATTTAGTTGGAAATTAGATGCATGAATTCCTTGGGGGCGCAGGGACCAATTTTTTCTTCTGTACAAACAAACACAGCACCTACCACAAGGGCATCCTGGACCATCCTGGGGCTGGTGATAACACAAATAGAGTACATCTACCCAGCAACATTATTTCAAAATAACTTAGTCCTCGTCTACACAGCAGGCAGTTACTTAGAAATAATGTCAAAATACTGTCAAGTTGGAGGACTTCTTACTCCGGCTCCTGTGTAACCCTCATTGTACAAAGAGTAAGGGAAGTAGGAGGAAGAGGGCTCTATTTCGAAATAAGTGCTGTGTAGATGCTCCCAATTTCAAAATAAACTATTTCGAAATAAACTACGTAATTGATGTAGCTCAATTTGCATAGCTTATTTCGAGTTAAGCCCTGCTGTATAGATGCACCCATAATGAATAACAACAAATGAATGATCAGAAATCCCCTTTTGTCTAATTGTAAGCTTTGGCTTTTGGTACCTATTATTTCTTCCTTGTACAAACAGCTTATACTCTTGTTAGATAGGCTTTTTTAAAAATTATTATTAGTTTAGGTGAAGAGCATGGGGGAAAGAATAGAAGAAATATCTGTATGAAAGAGCACAATAATCTGTATCATCTCGCTAGTATGCTGCATCTGCTCTAGCTCCCTAAAGAGCACCTGCCCCTGTAGATAAGCAAACTCCTTGGAAATGCTGCACGTGCAGTATAATCAACGTTTGAACCAAAAGATGCACAAGTAACCGCGTGTAACTTTTCTGCTAGGTGAAGCCAGCAGCAGCCAGGGCTGGGTACAATATCTAGGTTTTCTTGTCCATCAGTCCAACACAAAACCGACTTGAGCCCGCACACACCACCCTTGGGTGCCTCTAAGAGGCAATACTTCTCCACTTGCAAGTACAGAGTCTGAGTTAAGAAACTTGTAATAAAAGGGAGGGAAGTAACGTGGCATTAATTTAGGAGAACACCACAAGTAGGGTTCATAATAAAAAAACACGAGTAAGAGATCCACCCCAGGTAGGTTGGGCAGTGTCCTTTTCCACTCAGCTTCTTAAATCCAGCAGCCCAAAAGTCTTGTTCTTGCGTCCAACGCTTCTCTGCACCCTGCTCACAGCTGCTGTACTTGGTCAGAGCAGAATCAACCTTCAGAGGTACATCTGCAGAGGTTTCTTAATAGGTACTCTGGCTTCTTGTTGTGCCTCTCTGCGGCCTAGTCGTTGCACCTCTCTGGCACTGCTCTGCTGGCTGTTATCATCCACTGCCATCTGCTTCCTGGCTATGACTTCTTCTCCACACCAGCCTGTCAAATTTTCAGCTCTTTGCAGGCTGGACAGAAAAACTGCCTCATCTCCAGTGATTTTAGTGCTCAGTGATTTCAGCTTCTGGGCTGAAATGCAGTCCTTCCGTAAGTTATTTCAGCTCCAATTGAGCAATTTAAAAAAATAACAATGGAAGCTCCTAATGAAGCCTATTTAGCTCTAATCTTTGGCCTGTGCTGAGAAACAGATTGAACCAGTCTTCTTTCTGACTCTTGACGCCATACAGCTTGCTGGTGGGGAGGCCTGACATTCGAGCCCTTGCCCATCTGACAGAGGTGTCTCCTCCTGGACAGGTAAGCAACCGTCTTTTCTTTGTATTTTCCCACACTAATTACAAACTTTGGTGACTATATTTCACTAGCCCTACAGTCAGTACTAACATAATTTATGACCCAACACCAGCCAAGTGGATTATAATGAGCAAAACACTTTTCTATCAGCAGAATATCTAGCATATCTAGTCAAAATACATAATCACACCCAGTATCTCTTTCCCCCTCTGAGCTAAAGGTCAGAGAAGCATTCATTCAGGATGTGTATAGACTACAGGTGTTTTTCAAATCAAGTGGCCTTTTTTTTTAAAAAATGTCACCCACGTCTAAAAATGCTGCCACGTTCTTTCGAAATTAAATAGAATTTTCTGGGTGCTCTCTTTCGAAAAAGAAGCTCTCTTTTTCGAAAATACAAGTTACTGTCTAGACACTCTCTTTCGAAAGAGGCTTGTGTAGCCAGACAGGAACCCCCCTGTAACATCCATTTTTGCTTGCCTGGAGCATACAGGGCACACAGAGCAGAAGGCCCAGGCTGTGTGACCGTGAATGGCTGTAAACAATTGCTGACGAAGAGGCTGCCAAGGAGTGTCCTTGACTTAACCCATATTGATACGAACACACAGCTGTCCGCGGAGGGAGGAATCTCTCGCCCAGTAAAAAAAAATGTCTAGTACTCACAGTTTAGTTATCTCTCTTGCAAGTGTAAATTAACTTGAAACTTGCTTGTAAGAACTGGCGCCACAAAACGGACCAGTACAATTCGGCATCTTAGATAAGAAAGAGGATACGGGCCCCCAGGGGTATATAGATGGGTCCAGCAGCACATTTTCTCTGAGTGTCAATCTACCATCTATCTGCTGGCCGGGTTAGGTGTTTGATCTCCCGAGGTTCCAGAGGGGACGCCCACCTCGTATTCGTCTTTCCTAGGAATTGAGAGACCGGCCCTGGCCTGACACGCTGGAGTCGAGAGGCACAGAAAGGGGTAAAAATTGTACCTGGATGTGGTCCTTTGTCTTAAGTGTACACACAGACTTAGAGCTCTTTAAAGATTAAGCTGTCACTTGGTACCATTATTTCTATTTTCTATCTTTATTTTCTTTGTAACCATTTTTAAAATCTGTATTTGTTAACAGTTAAGAAAGAGAGCAATAGCCATTGTAACCATATGCTTTTATAAGTCTTTTAATAAACCTGTAACTGTTTAAGCTTTAACCTGACTCCTTCAGTTGCTGTAATAGAACTAAGCACAATTTAAAAGAACTTCAGCCGGTCATAAAGGGACAGGCATAGGAAGAGCTTGGGCCTTTGGATCTGTGTCACTCCCAGGTGACAAGATCCGTTGGGGCACCTTTTCAGCCTTTCCTAGGCTGCCCGCTGCGAAGGAACCCCTGTGTTCTAGCAGCTAAAATCTAAGGTGTAATAAGCTCTTCCTATATAACGGGGTGTCTGTTGGCCTGCTGGCCACCCTCTGTGTCGGGACCCTGGTCCTAGCAGTAAAGACACGGACGTTAAACCTTTTCTCGGAAACATACACACACACACTGCCCTGACCGTCGGCTAATAGCTTGTAGTCTAGACATAGCCTCAGACCCTGCTTGCATACCACAGTTGGCAAAGAATGACATGTTCCGTATTGAAGGTGTTTTTTTAAAAAAAAAACATGAAAAAATAAGCAGGAAATATACTAAAATTCCCCTTTTTCTTAGCATACATTATTATGGTTCTGACCTAAAAGCCTGTTGGTGTCAAAGACTCCCATGACTGCACTGAGGTTTGGAACAAGCCATGTGAGCAGAGGTCTTTCTTTCTTTGTTCCCATCATGAAGTAATTTGTGTGCTTCATTATGGCATGGGGGTTACTGCATTGCTGCGACACCATCTGAACAGATCCAACCATGTCTTTGGACAGACCTGTGGCCACAGCTGCACATGAATAATAGTTCTTGTATGTTATTTCAGTAAAAGATGGCTAAAATGTTAATTAAAATATATCAATCATACTTTATCTTCTTATGTGTTTGTAAAAGCTCCAAGTATATTTTTGTCCAACAGCTGCTACTTAAATATGACTACTCTTGATTGTGAAATAGATACCACACATCCAAGTAAATGTCACAATCATTTGTAATATATTAAATAACAATTTACTTCTATTGGTCTGTTCCTCTTCAACAGCTATAAGAGACTTTTTACTGTGTGGTTGTTATTGCTCTGGAAATGGAGGAGTTTTTCAAAGGCACAAATGCCATTTACAAGCCTAATTCTCATTATTTGTCAATGGGAATTATATTTCTACCTTTGAAAATCTCCTCCTGTGCGTTTTTTCTTAATAAGTGCATCAAGAATGCAATAGCTGTGCTATAAATGCCAGAGTACATATTTTCATGAAACTTCATGCAGTAGAACTGATGGATTCTGTTTATTGTTTGCTACAATTCAGAATTGCTCATGAATATGAATTCTCCAGTACTGTGTCTTTTCTACATTAGACTATGCTGTCTGGGCACAGGTTAGATGTGAAGATCACAAAGAGAAAGCTGATTTCTCTTCATATAATCATTATTAAGATTACTGTCTTAATGGTTAAGACATTCCATGGAATTTATTCAATTTAACTGCACAACCTCTGGAAGCAAAGTCTTGGCATGATCAAAACACTATACCCACAGAACAACACGATTTATCCAGTTTTCCAGAGGCTCAGGCAGACACTCATTAAGTTCACTATGCTCACTCGCAAATCAGAATTCTCCAGCACATCTTGTTTACAAAAAGCCATGCTGGAATGGAGCCTCTATGTTTGGCTTCCACTGCTCTGGTTACATAAACTCAAAGTTCTGTTAATGAACAATGCTGTCCAAGAAGGAAAAAGAAGGAAACCAATGCGGTGCTGTATGTGTTAGCGAATGATATGAAACATATTTGCCTTGACTAAAGAGTTAATAACAACGAGTAGTCCTCTGGCACCTTGGGCCGTGTCCACACTCAGGGGTTCTTTCGAAAAAAGTACCCTTTTTTCAAAAGAACTTCCCCTGCATCCAGACTCAAGCCGCGTTCTTTCGAAATTATTTCGAAAGAACGCGGCTTTTCTTTCGATGGCGGTAAACCTCGTTTCATGAGGAAGAACGCCTTCCTTCGAAAGTTCCTCTTTCGAAAGAAGGCGTTCTTCAATGTAAAGAGGCCGTCTTCGAAAGAGAGCATCCAGACTCGCTGGGTGCTCTCTTTCGAAAAAGCGGATTTCCTCTATCGAAAGATCCGCCTGTAGTCTAGACGCGATCTTTCGAAAGAGGCTCTTTCGAAAGATGCTTTCGAAAGAGCCTCTTTCGAAAGAAGCCTGCAGTCTAGACACAGCCTTAGAGACTAACAGATACATATATTTGCCTTGTTATATATATTTGTTAGTCTCTAAGGTGCCAGAGGACTACTCGTTGTTATTAACTCTTTAGTCAAGGCAAATATAGTATAGTATCATGAGCTTTTGTGGGAAAAACCCACTTCATGAGATGATGTAGAGTTAATATTGTCCTGGACATGCAGATAATAGCATAAAATATGTGGATATACAGCTGAGGAAAAAGCAAAGCCATTATTATAATGTTGGATCTTCTTTATGTATGTAACCTAGTTCAGAGGGGTGGACACTTCCATCGGAGAGAAAGCTATTGAGAAAGTGCTGGTGTATTTCCTTTCCTCTCACAGATGGTGTGAAAAGTCGCTGGTGGGTGAAATGTGTCATGCAATGGTGATATAAGCAGTTATAGCGGGAGACTGGCCAAGCACTGGAGCTGAGACTGGATAGCTGTGTGTAGTGAATACCCAAACTGTAGTAAATGAAAGTTGTCTCTGTACGTATAGCGGAAGAGTTATGTTAAAGACATTTTCAAAAATGCCTCAAATAGACTTTATTGTCATGCAGTATTCATCACTTCTGTAAATTGGGTGTGGCACAGAGCTCTCCTTGCTATCCATGCCACATCCGTGATCTGGGAATCTATTGCCTCCTATTAAACATTTCTCTTTTAGTGGAACTTTGGGTAAGTATTAGCTGAACAGTGTTTTTAAGGTACCATCCTTGGCCATCCAATATAATAGTTTATTATTCATTGTCTCCATACAATAGGCTCTTGGACAATTTAGGACACTTCCGGAGCTGGGTGGGGAGAGAGGCAAGCCTATAAACAAGTTCAAATAAAACCCTACTTTTAGGTATAATGTTTGTGCAAACAGGCCCCAAAACTATGTACTGTATATGTCTTGAAATGTAGCACAGTGTTGATTATACCCAGGATGAACACTTAAATGGGTTAGAGATGTTAATTATATGTATATTCACCAGTCCTTAACACAGGGTTTAAAGAGAGCTTTGAAATGATCACATAACATGCCCCACAATGTCCTGTGTGTATCTTAGATGGAAACAACAGCTCAGAATGTGTTGTTGTGCAGTTCAGCAAAAAACTGTTTTGCAGGAGGCCATTTTAGATGATAGTAGAGGTCCTGGTTTTAGATTCTGTGATAGAGATGGGAACGTGTTATACAGACTTACCAATAACGGGTGGTCCTGTGGCACCTTAGAGACTAACCAAAAAATTTGAGACTATCTAGCTACCTCTCTGACACTTACCAAAGGATAACAAATGTGCAGACAAAAACTGCTTTTATCACAGATTGAATTGTTCCATAGCACAAGGTCTGTATGTATTTTGGAAAGTCTCTTTAACTGAATGTGACCAACTTTCATTATTATTTTGTACTTGAAACATTGTTAAATTTCTGGTAATTGTTTTTTCAGAGGTGTGAAAAACAGAAATAGGTATCTGTGTTATTGTTTCATGATGCCCTTGCAAAGATGTTGTACATTCAACTCTTGTGGCTTAGGTGCAAAAATTTTGCATATCACTGCTGCTCGTTCAGATAATAAATTATAGCAGAGAGATCTGTAAGTAGGGGCTAAGTTCAGACATGAAGAGATGAAATAACCTCTTCTAAGGAAGGCTGCCCTCCCCACTGCCACTTTCAAGGTTGGTGGAGAGACATTTGAGGTATGAAAGTTGAATAACACTTTCCCCTGAAATCAAGCACTCTGGAGGTTATTGCCTGTGCTTGACAATTTTACATTGAATCTGCAATGCCTTATTACAATTACTAGTGTCTTTTGCTCAAAGTACAGATTGCACAAACTTGATTCCTTTGATTCTCTAAAAATCCTTTCACAAAGTAACGTTCAGAGACCTACTGGTATGCTAATTGCCTTGCAGACTCGAGTCTAGCTAATATAGGGATGGGGACCTTTTTTTTGGGTAGGGGGCTGCTGACCCACAGAAAAATCAGTCGGGGCTGCACACAAGTGAGAAGTAAAAAATAAAAACAAACAACCCCATCACCACCACTGGAGTGGCCGCTGACAGTCCCCATATTTCCCTAGCATACCAGAGCATAGGAAAGCCCACGCTAATAGATTTTTATGTGCACCAGTCCTACCGTGGGATGGATGGGGGAGGGAGGGTGTTGGAGCACCAGCATGGACTCTCCAATGCTGGGGAGAAGCACTGAGTCTCGGGGGCCCCCAGGCCTGAGGTTCCCCAGCCTGACCTAATCAATGTGTTAACGTCACCAGTCAAATGTATTAAGCATCCTAGAAGAGATGGTATTGGATTTGAAACACTCAGAATTCAGGCCACAGTGTCTAGAGAAGATTTGTTTGGAGAGCTACCCCTATTCCCACTTTCCCGTTTTCTTCCGTCTACCACTAATGAATGTTTGATGTTGTCTCCAGTTCTGTGACTATGTCAAGCCCTTGTCTACTAAATTATTAAAGTCCTATCCATGGAAAACATCTGTCTATGACTACAAAGTAAGCAAACCAATCCCAAAATGTGTACTGTAAATGCAATGAACCCTGTAAATGCATATAAAGGGTAGGGTTGCCAGATACTTTCACAAAATATCTCGAATAAGGTAGGAAAAAAATTTGTTGAGCAAAAAAAAAAAAAAGGCGCTGCACCTGTGCCTTTAAATATCCCCACACTCCTCACTCCCTCCACCCTCACCAGCAGGGGAAGAATGTCCCCACCAGCCTCTTCCATCTGAGAGAAACAGAAAATACCGGACATATTTCTTTATTGGATAGGGGCCAGAAATAACGGACTAACCAGGCGAAAACCAGACACTTGGCAACTCTGATAAAGGGGAAGGGGCTTGGCGTAATATTTTTCTGTTTCCTGCATTCGTCCACTGTGTTTAAGTCTAATCAACTCAGTGTAGTATTGCTGTCATCCAAATAAAGATACCAGCACAACAAAGTCTGGAGTAGAACTGAACTCTTGTGAAGCCAAGTAAATAAAGGCCTTGACAGGAATCCAACAACTTATAGATCTTCACCAAAATATCAGTCCTATGCATGACATTAAAATCTTTTGTGGTCACTCATCCCTTTGTGGAATTGATATAACACCCTGGCTTGTCTTCCTTAGCAAGTATTACTCTTTCTTTTTCTTAATGATATGAGTGGTAAGGGCTTTTGGTACCAGTGGTCCTAGAGTTGAGGACATGGATGCGTGTATGCAACTAGAATGCATTACTCACCATTCTGGGCTTGTACAGAATGTTCACTTTCATAAAATGCACAATTGCATTGATTCAATAACAAAATAAAAGGGTCCAGAATATGCTGGAAATGCCTTGTGGGAAACCAATAATTTCTGCAGTCTAAGCAATTGCAAGCACCAGAGAAATGAAAAAAAAATGAAGAGTTTTTAAAATAAATGTTTTCTTGGAAGGGGACCTTTGGTTTAGCCTCTTCCCAGTTGCGATGTTCCATATCAGCCATTGATTTTTCATGTGCAGACCTGATTACTAGATTCCTTTTTCATAAAGAAAGATCCTGTAATTTGCAAAAATATTGGGCAGAATTTAATTTTAGACATTTTCTGTGCTTATGGGACTCTCACTAAATTTCAAGCAAACAGCACTGGAAAATTCTCAGCCTCCTCTGAAATCTTAGTAGCTTTAAGAAACTTTATATGGCAGTAAAATATTATTCCACCTGTAGAATGACCTATTACATCTTAAAGGGTCCCAAAGGTTTTTTAAGAGGATAGAGAAGTATATTTGTGGGGGAGGGGAGAAGGGAAGGATGGATAGTTGTCTGGTATGAGGTAGGACTTCACACAATATTTTGGGGCCAGTTTCTGATATTATCACTTATATTGAATGGTACCTTGCTACATAAAATCCCATTCACTTCAAACAGGTACTTCTGGGATCAGGATCAAAATCTGATGCTCAAAGATTTTCATATTTTCACAAAATAGTACAGTATAGACAATCACTTATCTAAACCATTCATTTCTGTTTTGCACATATCTACTATAAATACAACAGAAAGTTTATGTTTGATCGAAAACTCCTTCTAAACAGTAAGAGTATATCTAGACCAGTGGTCTCCAAGCTTTTTACACCCAAGATCACTTTTCAAATCTCAGAACAGGTGAAGATCTACCGCCCCGCCCCTTCCTTGAAGCCCCTCCCCTTCCTTGAAGCCCCGCCCTCTCTATTCTCCTCCTGTCCATCACTTGCTATCCCCAGCCTTTCCTTACACACTCTAAACAGTTTATTTTTAAATTATGCGATACATACAATTAAAATCACATACAATTAAAATCACGTGTTTATAGTTATGAAATGGTCTGTTTTTTATTCATGCTATTTAAATCTAAAATGAAGCATTTATAATTATACATTTTGTGGGGATGGAGTACTGTGGCTGGGGGCAGGGGAAAGGGAACAGGGTGCTGGGAGGGCAGAGGACAGGATTCTGCAGCAGGGGACAGAGTTCGGGGAGTGGGGACGCGAATGGGGACAAAATTCAGGGAGTGGGAACAGGGGAGTGGGGACAGTTCCGTAGCTGGGGACAGAGTTCGCGGAGTAGGGACAGGAATGAGGACAGCATTCTGTAGTTGAGGACAGGGGAGTGGGATGCCAGTGGAGGCAGAGAGTCCCCTGCATCTCCCTCCTCCCAGAATTCTCCCCCACCCTCCGGAAACCAGCGCGTGCCTTCCCAGGGGGTCTGACCCCCCCCACCCGTGCAGGGAAGCCCCGCACCTGCGCGCCTGCCCCGGGGCCAAACCCGCCCGCACAGGGAAGCCCCGCGCATGTTCACCTGCCCCGGGGCCAACCCCTCCTCCTGCAGGAAAGCCTCACGCACGCTCACCTGCCCCGGGGCCAACCCCCCTCCGCCTTCCTGTGCAGGAAAGCCTCGCACGCACGCGCCTGCCCAGGAAGCCGACCCCCCTACCCGCACCGGGAAGCCCCGCGGGCACTTGTCCCAGCACCAACCCCCTCCCCGCGCCGGGACCCCCGGGGCCAAACCCCAGCATGCCGGAAGCCGACACTACCTCCGTCTTCTCTGGAGGTAAGTAGTGGGCCTTCTGGGGGGTGGGAGGGAAATGGGGGCGGGGTTTACAGGATGCCTCGTGAGTGACTGGTCGAGGCCTCGAGATCGACCAGTAGCTCGCGAGCGACCGGTTGGTGACCACGGATCTAGACTGAGGTGCTATTTCGGGATACTGGAAGTCTTTAAATTCTCCCTCTATTTCCCAAAATAGCGGGCACACTATTCCGACATCCCTGTAAACCTCATTTCATGAGGGTTAAGGGATTTGTCAAAATAAGCTCTTTCGACCTAGACTCGGAATAAGCTACACAATTTGCATAGCACAAATTGCGTAGCTTATTCCGACAGAAGGATGCTGTTTAGACACACACTGTAAGAGCGAGGACCACAACATTTGATATGCAGTTTCCTCTTTTCATATCTAAAAGCAACATAAAAGTTTAGTGGTACCAGGGTAATGGGATGTACCTGGAATGGGATTGTTTCTCATAAAACCATCTTTGAAACATTGTATACATGTATTGCCAGAAAATACGTTTTCTCCTATCAAGTATTTTAGCATCTGGAGTGAAATTGACATGTTTCAAAGTTAGTGCTTCTGGTACTTTTACTGCAGCTATCGTTGCTTCCAATTCAGTTTGCATTTATCCATAAAAAGTCGAGTCACCTATGACAGCAGCTGGCTTATGTTCGCATAGTGCTGCTCATTTCCTGAGTGATAACGAATTGAGTTCCTATGAGAAAGGGCCGTCTGTTTCTTCTGTCATTGGTTTGCTGCTTCTCCAGTAGTCAGAGTTATTGTGTGTTCTTACATAATGGCCCCAGTTTCCAAGCTTCAGTGACAACTCCTACATGTGTGTCAAGTACGTTAAGACTGGTTGTTGTTGCCTGTGACTTTGTAGTAACCATAATATTTACTGCCATTCTAACTGATGAGTCTCAGAGGAGTAGTCGTGTTAATCTGTATCTGCAAAAACAACGAAGAGTCCTGTGGCACATTAGCCCTGGTGTACACTAGGGAGTTATTTTCAAAATATCAAGCAGAGCATGCACACTACTAAACCTGTTATTTCGAAGTAAGAGGTTGGTTATTTTGAAATAATAACACCTGCTTTTCATGAGGAATAACACTTCTTTCAAAATAGTTATTTTGAAATAGCAGTAGTGTGGATGCTCCACTGCTGTTATTTTGAAATAACTACTTTCCAGAGTCTTTCAGAGTAATTACTCCCCAGTGCTTCCTGGGGGACAAATCAAGGCACATTAAAGGATCCTTTCTTGGAATTATTTTCAAGCCTTCCCTGTAGTTTGGACCCGCTATTTCTAAATAGATGCTTCAGGAGTTATGATTTTGAAATGATTTCCTAGTGTAGAGACATGCTTAGAGACTGACAGATTTCATGGGTAAAATCTTCATCTGATGAAGTTATTTTTACCCATGAACATGTATGTCCTAATAAGTCTCTAAGGTGCCACAGGAATACTTGTTTTAACTGTTGAGTATTTGCGATCTTAAATCCTGTCCTTTCTCCTCCCGCCTCCCAGAGTGAGGCAGGGGGCAAAGAGAGCATTAGTTTAGGAGACCAGCGGCTGCTCTGTCCATCACACAATGAATTGGTCTGCTACGCGGGCTTGGACTATTGGCTTGGAAGCAACATGCTTGACATGTTTTACAAAACAGTAAGACACACTGTTTCCCCCATGCCTTCTGCTTGGAATCACTCAGCTTCCCTTACCTCAGTGACTCCAAATATTACAGAGGGGTAGCTGAGTTTTCTGTAACAGGAAAAACTTAAAAAATAACGAATAGTCTAGTAGCACTTTAAAGACTAACAAAACAAGTAGATGGTATCATGAGCTTTCATGGGCACAGCCCACATCTACATGTTTTATTAGTCTTTAAAGTGCTACTATTTGTTGTTTTTTAAGTTTTTCCAAATATTACATGTGGGATTTTGCCCATTATCTATTGAACAGTTATATTTAGTCTCTTTATGGGGCAGAAGTATTAAGGAAATCCAAGCATGGATCGGGGATTGTGTAAATTGAGGCTTCGTGCCAGTCTTGTTAATTTTCCCCTCATTCTCTAACCATGGCTGCCTTACAGGAAGGGTTATTTATTATTTGTTTTACTACAGTAACTCATAGCAAAACTCCTCTGTACTTTGAAGTAGGAATAAGATCCTCCGGAAAAGGGCGCTTTTTCCGGAGGATCGGGGCCAGTGTAGACGCTCTTTTCCGGCTTTTCTAAAAGCCGGAAAAAAGCGGCGGACATTTTTATTTAAATGCCGCGGGGGATATTTAAATCCCCCGCGGATTTCCCTATTGCGATCGCTGAAATTAACATGCCCCTTCCGGAAAAGGGGCCAGTGTAGACGTAGCCCCTGGATTTCTGCAAACTACAGTAGACTTCCGATAATCCAGCACCTTTGGGACCTAGTTGGTGCTGGATTATCGGATATGCCAGAGTATCAGGAGGTACTGCATACTCCCAAACCAATTCCCCTCCCACCCTCCAACCTTATACTTGGGTCCCCGGAGCTGCCGGTACAGTCGCGCGTCTCCCTCCAGGCGCTGGGGCATGCGCCGGCTTTTCAATCAGCTGGCCAGGATGCCGTGAGTAATCCAATCCCCCTCTCCCCGCCTCCACTTCCCCAGAACCAAACACCTCCCCTCCCTGCTGTAATCCACATGAGAGCAGCTGACCTGAACAATTTGGGGTTCTGTCCCGGTTCCGTCAAGAGCACTTGCCATTTTGATGCTGGACGATCGGGAGTGCCGGACAATTGGGTGCCAGACTATTGGAGTTTTCCTGTACTAGTGAAGGACAAGATAATTTGGTCTACATATTTGCAATGGAGGACAGTAGCTAAGTCAATACTCAGTGGAGCTATGCAGAAGTTCAACATGAGTCTTAATTTCATGTGGTGAGCCTAGTTATCAGGGTGATGGACACATTAAAAATATGAAAGCTGAAAGTCTCCAGGATAATCCTGGCTCTCTTGGATAGACCAGGTCTTATACTTTTGCCAGATTGTTTGTCTGAGGCCTTTAATTGGAATATGAACCACTTCTCTCTGCTACATTCAGGGAACTCGGGAGGAAGAGTTTGAAATCCCCCTCGTTAAGGTGATGATGTTGAGCCTTCTGAGATGCAGAAATCAAGAACAGTAATTTCCGTGCTGTAATAGCTTCTTTTGTTGATGTTTTCTATTCAATTGTTTTAATTTGGCCTCTTCCCAGTGGAAGGAAACAATTTATGTAAAGAAAAATTGGATATAAGTGTTTCCTGATTATTTCCCACTCCCCTCAGGAATATTGTCAAAAGCCTTCTGTATTTAAACCTACATTTATTTAAGCTCTGTGTTGAAGTAGTTACTTTTTTTAAAATCCAGGGAAAATAAGTATTATTTGTTAAGACCTTAGCCTCATCTTTTCTGATTGACAATGAAAAATGAGTTATTGATATAAATATTGTATTTCCTTTTAAAAGTGTGCTGGATTTAGATGCAGATAAGAACTCAGGGATGGATAGTATGGATATGATTTTTAAAAAGCATCTTAATTGACACCTGAATTCTGACATGTTTTTTTTAACTCTTCTTTTATCTCCCCCTTGATATCTTTTTTTCTTTAATATGGGAGGGCCAAACCCCATTACGAATAGGAGCCTGGTGCACCTGGTTGCTGTACATACAAATAAAACAAAACAGGTCCTATCCCCCCAAATTTACAGTCCAAATAAAGCAAGACAGACCAAGCATGAGAGGACAAAAAGAGAAGTAAAGTGATATACCACAAGTGTTAGAGCATGTCAGCTCACCTTCCAGGAGTACCTCATAAGCCGGTCAGGTGCCTGTGTCCCATAAGTGTCAATGGGAGTTAAGCACCTAGCTGCTTTGACACTTTTGAAAATGTCACAAAATGCCTAAATCACTTTTGAAACGGTAGCTAGCTCCTAAATTACTTATGTACTTTGGGAATTTTTACTGTAAGTTCCACTAAAGAGGGGCAGATTCAACTTTATTTCATTTAGATTTAAAATGATACAAAGAAGTCTACCCAAAATATTTCTTCCTGTCATTACAAAGAAATGAATGATTAAACAGTGAAACCCCAGCACTAAGAACATTATTAATTCCAACACAACCTCAAACAGGTGCCTATAGTTCTGCCTATAGTGACTAATGCTACAGTGAATTAGCCACGTTCAGCCAGCCAAATAGCCACATGTGGCTAGTGGGTTGGACACCCCAGCTACAGACAATGAGAAGTCTTGTGGCACCTTATAGACTAACAGATTTATTGAAGCATAAGCTTTCGTGGGCAAAGACCCACTTCGTCAAATGCATGCCTAAATGGGTCTTTGCCCACGAAAGCTTATGCTCCAATAATTCTGTTAGGCTACGTCTACTCTTCAGGCTTCTTGTGCAAGAACCATTTTGCACAAGAGTTCTTGTGCAAAAGTCATTGCACAAGAGAGCATCCACACTGCCATGTGCTTTTGTGGAAGAGATGTACTTTTGCTCAAGAGCATCCATGGCAGTGTGGACGCTCTCTTGCACAAGAAAGCTCTGATGGCCATTTTAGCCACAGGGCTTTCTTGGGCAAGAAACCCTTGTTGCCTGTTTACACACTGCCTTCTTGTGGAAGAGCTCTTGCACAAGAGGGCTTATTCCTCGTGGGGAGAGGAATAACTCTTGCACAAGAAGCCCTGTTTTCCAACGCTTTACTGTAAATTTACTTGTGCAAGAACACGCGTGCAGGGTAGACGCTCTGCAAGTTTTTGTGCAAAAACAGCTGTTTTGCACAAAAAGCCTGCAGTGTAGACATAGCCTTAGTGTATAAGGTGCCACAGGACTTCTTGTTGTTTATGCAGATTCAGACTAACACGGCTATCCCTCTGATACTTGTCACCCAGCTATAGAGACTCACTTATATTGTATTTAGGGTGTGTAGGGAGACCTTGCTCAATGTACAGTCCATGGAAATGGGTGAGTTAGACACTGGAAAGGTGGAAAGGCATTAAGCACTTCACCCCATCTGGAATTCTGGGCAGGCTTGGCAGATGCCCCAGAGATGTAGACACAGGGGAAGGGTGGTGAAAGGGTTAAAAGTAAATGGGACTCATGCTGGTAAATTATTTAGGTGCTTTTGAAAACTCTACACTAAATGTTTTTATGAGGATGAAACCGTCCCTTTAGGACCTGTCACGCTAGTGTCATATTGTCGGAACATCTTATCAGCTCAAGATTGGCATTAGTTTCACGCCTGTTGCCAGATGTTTTATTTTGATGAATGAAAGGAAAATTGACCCACCCCAGTGTTAAGACTTGAGAGAGATTTTTTTAACAGTAATTGTTATAAATAACTCTCAATACCTTGTTTGGTTTATTTTTAATAACATGAGAAACGGCGCCCGTCCCTAAAATAAACTCATCAATGTCGCCGCTGCTGCTGAAGCCAGGCATTAGAGTCACCGCGCGCAGCAGGGAGGAAGTAGAAATCTGTCATTCAATCTGGAAGCTGTGGGGATATGTTTCCTCTCTCCATATTGATCCACATTCTGCACTGACAGGGCTGCCGCGTGGACAATTTCCTCTGACAAGGACTGAGACACAGTTGCTCTCATTTATGAGCCCAGCAAGTGCTGAAATTCAGGATATAGCTTAACATGGCATGCGTGGCAATAGGAAAGATGCTACCCTCTAGGTGGTCGTCTCCCCACATGCGCCTGTTCTTTCCTAGGCTCTTCTTCATTAAGAAGGTTTATAGTGAAGATTGATACCGAGAGCCAAAGACTGTAGATCCAGAAAAGGCCTTATAGAGAGGAAAGGATTGGCAGCCCCACAATAAACATGTAACTTTATTCATGATTCGTGATGAATAGGAAGGGGCAGCAGGTATCATAGGCAGGGGAAGGCACAGCCTTCCCAAACCGCCAGGCATTGCCCCGCCCACACTCTGCCCCCAGAACACCTATTGTAGGCATACTGGGGGTAGAGTGTTGCTGCCCCCAAGTACCCACTTTCCCTGTGCTCTGGGGCCAGGGAGATTGGGGTTGGGCACCCTTCTCCCTCCTTGTTTGGTTAGGGAGGGGGAGTCTGGGGTCACACGCTGCCCCACCTCCCCATGGTGCAGGGGGACGCAACTTATCTTATGGGGGGGGGAGCCTGGGAAGAAGGGGCAGGGTTGGGGTGGGGTTGGGGGGCTCTCTTCTCTCAGCCCTACCTTCACCCACTGCCCTTGGGACTAAAACCATAAAGCTGCATTCAGAATACATTCCGCATAATCTCACTCTTTTTGCAGTAGCCAACAAGGAAGAGAGGGTATATTACTTCAGGCCCTGATCCTGCAACTGGCTCCACGTTTACAGAGACTGTGCAATCTGGTGGAGTCATTTGCAGGATTAGGATCTCCGTGGCTTGCTTTTAATGTAAGGACCCTGGTGACTGGTTTGGAGGCGACATAGTTTCACCACAAAGAAGCGCTTGGAGGAAAAATCCATCCAAACTTTGTGATATTTGTCTCAAATATCCCATGGTTCTTACCGACTTCTCTAGTAAAGTTCAGTGAAAACTCAGAATTGGACAGTGCTTTTCTATGTACATCGAATCCACCCTTGTATTTGTAAAATGTAGAGAATTATCAGGTGGTTTTATTGTGAAAATAAACATCAGGATTTTGCATATCCTTACGAAGTACTTCCTGTCACTCTGCTACTTTGTATACCGTGCGTGTGGTGGATGTAGCTATCTTTCCAATATTAATATGTAAAAAAATCTCATTGTTTCTCATCAAATTTTACAATTGTTATGTTACCGTAACACCTAAGGACGCTCCTCATACACCAGAACTCCATGTGTTAGTTTCTGTACAAACATAGACTGAAATGGCGGTCCATGCTCCAGCAATCGGAACCATTATCTCTTAATTTTTACTATCTATTTATATAGCTCTTTGTGAAGAAAGCTTTAATATAAATTATCCCTCTAAAACACAGAGAAGAAATACATTTGAAAAGAAGACTTTTGAAAGTGTCAGCCTCTGGACAAATGTTCCCACATGCAGAGCTGTAATTATGATCTGGACCCAATTCAGATTTCTCTCTCAAGCCAGGTCTACACTTAGGGAGAAAATCAACTGAACATACGCAACTCCAGGTACACCAATAACGTGCCTGGAGTTGATGTACTTTACGTCGAATTTCCACGGCGCCCCCACTGCGGGAGGTTAACGGGAGAAACTCTCCCATTGACTTCCCTTCCTCCTCATGATCTGGTGGAGTCCCAGAGTTAACAGGAGCAGGAGCAGAGGTTGATTTAGTGGGTTTTTACTAGACCTCCTCACTCGAAACCCAGGACTTGGATCTCTACATTGTCAGTGTCCCAGGAAGTGGAGACAATCCCACATCAGCTAAAACATCAGTTTTTGAGAAATGGAGACACATGGGTTATCTGTAAGTGTTGGAAGTTTTAGGAAAATATTTGAGTTGCTAAGAGCAATTGTTACTGTAATCTTGGAGTGCCTGTTTACTCATCTGCAAATGATGTATGCCAGAAGCATTCTGTTTGTTTGCTGGCTGTTATCTCAGACCTCCATATGAAATATTTTTAAATAACTTACTTATTGAGTAAAAGTGCTTCAAAACAGCCCAGAAGAATTCTATACATTACTGAAAGATGGTTCCCATAGAGAAGTGAATGACTGTGATGGCAGAATATCTAGCCAGTAATTGGTAGGAGGAAAACTAAGAGAGAGATCTGAGAAACCACTTAACTGTTTTCAGAGAGTTTCACCTACTTTATCCAATGCATCCTCCTTGGATACAGAGGAAAGAATGTCTATTCTCAGAATTACAGCAACTGAAGGGGAAAAGAGTAAGGATGTGCCAATAAAAGGGGGTGATTAAAAAGAGAGAGACCAGAAAATATGGGTTGGGGAAGGAGGGCGTTTATAGAAAAATGTGTGAAACTGAAGTCCAGCAATTGCCATCTTCTCTGGGAACCACATTCCACCACTCAGACGTGCACGGAAGTCACTTTGCAATGAATAGGAATGTTACACAAATATCCATGCCTGCAATATGACAAGATGAAAATAGATATTTTTCATTATAGGCAAAATTGATTCCCCAGCTGTGGTGTATAATTACTACTTTCAAAATATCACTGGCGTACTGTCCCTCTTTTAAGCTTAGCTCTCAAAGTATATTTTGTTGCTCTCTTTAAAGATACTGCATGATTATATCTCTCTCCCGCTTCAATGGAAAGGAATTCAGATGGCAAACTGCTGTTTTCTTTTTACTATTATTTGATTTCAGGATGCATATAATGCTACTGAGAGCTACGGTGTTTGTATAATGTATTCTGTATTGTTTTCATTTCAGAAAATGATACACAGGCTGGCAGGTCACATGCTGTTGGGAGGTACCAACTGCAGTACTCTGGTACCAGACTGCAAACTTTGCAGAACTATTTACAACTTTGCGTGATGCCTTGAATACAAATGGCATCTCTAGAACTTGCCTTAGGATTTGTAGATGGGTCTGCCAAATAATTTTCGGCTACTTGCCACTTACTCCCCACACATACCCCAGCTTCAAATGGAACAGATTCTAGTCCTCGCGGACTCCGCCCACTATGTGTAGGGCTGGCAGGAGTTATTTTTTATCAGAAAGAGCAGGTTTTGTGTTTGTGCCACTGCCAAATTTAATGAACTAACTTTCTGTAAAAAGTCGGTGGAAGGATATTTGTGTCCCCATTCACCTCCATACACCAGGAGAAACTGCCCAGTTTTGTGTGTCATGTTCTATGCACTCCGGCCAACATTTCTAACATTTTTCGAGGGGAAATCATCCAAATGGACTGGACCTGTGGGGAGCCGTTCTAGTGCACTGCCTGCCTTTGGCTGAATTATAGCACTTCTCATGCTTTATAAACCGCATTCATGGTCACAATAAGCACCACAGCAAGCTGCATGTTGTTATTCCCATTTTACTGATCAGGAAACAAGATCTTCTTGTCTACACTGGCAGCGGCACGTAGAGTACATGGAGCTACATGTTTCAATGAAAAACAGGCTGCATGTACACTCTCTCCTGTGTGCAGCTATGTGCAGCAGTGAAAATCTCCGGCTGGTGAGAGGTAGTAAGTAAAGCCTCTCTCTGCACAGCCTTTCCTACTGCCCCAAGTGTTTTCCTGGCTGCTGGAGTCATTCACTTCTTCAGGGAAAAGCGCCAACTTAGCAGAGGCAGGGGGACACTATAGTGCTGCAAAAAGCAGTGTAGATATGGGAGGCACTGCTTGGCTATATAAGATATATGCCGTAGGCTTCTGGCATGTCCGGTATTGTACTTCCCAAAGCTGCTGTTTGTACCTGTGTGGGCTAGCTGAGCAGTGCAGTATCTGTGCTCTACATGTCACCCTAAGGCCCCATCTATACTACGCCCCGCTATCAATCTAACCTATGTGAATCGAGTAGCTGAAGTCGAGATACTCACCACAGTGTCTTCCACCCAGTAAGGTCAGCAGGGGCTGCTCTCCTGTTGACCCCAGCTACTCTTCTTGTCCTGGTGGCATATTTGAGTCAATGGGAAGTGCTCAGAGGTTGATTTATCATGTCTAAGCAGATGCAATAAATCGATTGCTGGTGGATTGATTGCTGCAGTGTAATCCACTCTCTAGTGTAGACAAGACCTAAGGATAGGCTTCCCCTCAGAAAGAAAGGTTCAATGACTTTCCAAGGTGACTGAGCAGGTTTAGCATTCAAGCCAGGACTGTGGGACTCTTTGTGAGCTCCTGCTTCACGTGGAAGCAGCTCAGCAGAAAAGTTGGTAGGCAAGGCCTAGGATTGATTGGCCTTGTCTACCAATCTTTCTGTTGAAGTGTTTCTGCTTGAGACAAGAGTCCACACAGACAGCCTTGCAGTCATTAGGGCTATGTCTATACAGCAGTGCTATTTTGTGATAAGTCTGTTATCCCAAAATAGCATTTTCCACATCTTAACAACAAGCCCATTATGTAGGAGCGGCCCGAGGCTGGTTGCAGCAGCTGGCGCCCTAGGCGGGGCAGCACAATCAGTGCCCCTGCCTGCACAGCCGTCAACGGCCATGACGTCATCACAGGGCACCCCGGCACCCTGTGACATCATCATCGGGCGTCCAGACCAGCGACATCCTAGGCAGCTGTCTAGCTCGCCTAGGCTCATGGGCTGCGCCTGCCATTATGTCAAAATACAACAGGCTTGCTATTCCAATGACCTGGTAAATCTCGTTCCACGAGGAGTAAGGGACTTGTTGGAATAGCGGTCTATTTTGAAATTTGTCACTGTGTAGACAGTGCCAAGTTTTGAAATAGACTATCTCAAAATAAGCTATGCAATTTGCGTAGCTCAAATTGTGTAGCATATTTTGAGTTAGCGCCACTCTGTAGAAGCACCCTGGGTTACCCTACCGTGGGCTAGATTGTGACTCAAACTACTCCCCGGTCTGAAGAGCAAGAACTGCCTTTATATTGACTACTCTTTAGCCTCCCATAAATCCAGTCTCTTCCTGCACTGTACGAAGGCTGCAATGAATTGCCCTAATTCCCAAGATGTAGGCGCTACCACGCAGCATATTCACTCCATTCCCACTGAGGTGAATCTAACCCCTGCTACCAGGCCTTGCTGCGTGGTGTGGTTCCCTGAGTGAAATGCGGGTTAATTGCACCAGTGAACTGCAATTGTTGTGTAGAGATTGTACCAGTATTGTGCAGCTCAGCCTACTGGGGGCTGCAATTATGCTATCCTGGCCCTAACATTATGCATGATGCGCAATCCCATACAGACTGGGTCTATTACATGCAATGAAAGGGAAAAGGGATTTTCACTGGGGGGAGAGGGACATGGGAATGGGAAAATATCTGCTACCACTGTCCTTTTTATGAATGATCCCTTGATGCTCAATCCTTACACTGGACAAAAGTGCTATAATCGACCAATTGTAAGAAAGGACAGCTCCAGATGCTTTCCTAGGCCCTGTCTCACATTATCTCTTAAAAGCAGTGGCTTTCACTCTTGATTTACAGCAGTGTCGCTAAAGCACCATGAAGCAGCTCCATTGTAGCTTGCCGACACTGGGGAGTGATCCAGAGACCAAGAATGAAAGCGTGAATCTAAAGAGCCAGGATATGTAGCTAAGGCCTGTAACAAAACCCCACATCCTCGGTAGATTGGGAGCGGGGTGGGGGTAGGGGAGGCGGGGAGGGGGACACGTAATGTCATGCCGACTAGCGTGCGATACATCGGCATCCAGGGGAGAACCGATCCCACAAAAGCAATTGACTGAAAGTTATGAATGTTGGTAATATTGTCAGAATCTTAAAATGTCCAGAAAGAGCAATAGAAATGTAGCCGTGTTAGTCTGGTGTAGCTGAAGCAAAATGCAGGACTATGTAGCACTTCCCCACCTCTAATAGCATTAACTCACAGACACTTACCTTCCTTTCTTCCTCCCCCCCCCCCCCCCCCCGCATCTCCCCTTCTGTTCTGAAATTTGATTTGTCCTTTTCATATGTGTTCATTTTTTTAATTGTATCCTTTGGTATATATGGTTGTGACTATTTTCTTCCACGATTTGATCTGAGGAAGTGGGTCTGGCCCACGAAAGCTCATCATCTAATAAACCATCTTGTTAGTCTTTAAAGTGCTACATAGTCCTGCATTTTGCTTCAGAAAGAGCAAGACATTGATATTCCACTCTCAGTATATAAAAAGCCCGTTATCCACAATTATTGTGGAGTTCAATGTTAAGTTTGGGAATTCTAACTGCTTTCCCTCCTCCCCCACCACCACTTTTAGGTTAATTTTAACTACTGGCAGGTGGCAGACCACAGGCTCTGGGACTGTCAATCTTTGTTTTTAATTCACTCAACAAGTATAGCTTGGGCAGCAGCAGCGAAAGTTTCTGTAGCCTTTCCTTGTAGGTAAAAAGGTCTTTGCCACCTTAGCAGGAGAAAATTGACACAGAGAATTTTTTTGTGTTGGCAACAGTTGAGCAAAATCAGTGTCGGAGTGAAAACAAATTTTCTTTCAACATAAAGTTTCCTGCACAGTGAGCAGTGCACAGCAGAAAAAGAGCATGTTGTGGAAATCAGAATCATGGGGAGGTCAAAAAAGAGCTCAGTAAAATCTACCTTTAAAAGAGGTTGCTGGGAGAGAAGAGTACTGTACTAAAATTTCTTGTGATCAACTACAACATATTTACTCTCCTTTAACTACGGAACATATTCTGCACCAAAGTAGAAAATAGACCTGATCCCACATCCTGTGAGAATGTTGCTGAGTTTCAGGGATATTTGGAACCAAATTTTGCAGTTCTGGCTATGTCTTTCTGCAAGACTTGCGATAAATACTAGAGTGGATCAGCTTCCCTGAGCATACGATGGTGCATGATTGAGGCACTGTATTCCTGCTGCATGCATACTCCTGGCATGGAGTTACTTGCTGCTGGACTGTACCTGCAGTATATTATAACCCCATCCTCCCACAGGCTTGGATACTCTGGCCAATGATTAAAAGGGATGAATCAGGTCTAGCCCCAATCACTTACTCTGCAGAGGGAATAAGCAGGTAAGCAGCCTAGCTCATCTCCATGGCTATGTCTACACTGAAGAGTTTTTGTGCAAAAATGGCCATTTTTGTGCAAAATCTCATGGAGCGTCCACAGTACAAGCGTGTTTTTGCACAAGAAAATTTACAGTACATTGTAAGAAGACAGGGATTTTTGTGCAGGAGTTATTCCTCTTTCTATGAGGAATAAGCCTTTTTCCGCAAGAGCTCTTGTGCAAAAAGATGTGTGTGGGCTGCAAATAGGGGTTTCTTGCACAAAAACAGCCTGTCGGAAAAAGCACGAGTGCTCTGATGGCCATTCTATTAATGGCCATCAGAGCTTTCTTGCACAAGAGCATCCATGCAGTGTGGCTGCTCTCTTGCGCAAAAGTGAATCACTTTTGCGATGCACTTTTGTAGTGTGACGCTCTCTTGCGCAAGAACTTTCTGCGGAAGATCTCTTCTGAAAAATGGTTCTTGCACAAGAAGCCTGCGGTGTAGACATAGCCTATATGTTTGGGCCCAGATATGGGTAGCCCTGGTCAGAGCAGAAAGGGAGTTCTTACCCCCTCAGACATGGGAATAATTCAAGTTGCAATCTCACCGAAGGTAGGGCAACCCAGTGACTGCTAGGTCCATTGTGGACTCCCACCTCAAGGCCATATTGGGCTCACTTTATTCCAAGATCTTGATGGTCATGTCCTATCCTCATAGGCTAAAGAGAGCCAAGGTAACAGGATGATGAACTGGGAATACACCTATCTCTGACTTGCGCAAATTCCTTTTCTCTTCTTCAGTTTGGAAACTTCCCAGCCTATCACATCCAAAAATGTCCCAAAGTCTCTTTACAGCCAACTGGCACAATCCTTACCACTTCCTGTCAGCAAGCTATGGGAATACAGCCTATATCTGCTTCACGAGGTCTGTGTCTGGTTTCCTGGCCAGATATACACTTCATAGGTGACAGCTGGTGGATGAGAGGAGCATTTGGCTTTAGAATACATGACTGACGAAAGGAGAAAACCAAAGGAACCAGGAAGACACCTTCCCCTCCTTCCCCCTCCTTCCCCCTCCTCCCCCCATTTTCCAGTTTAATTTTTTAGCTTATTGCATTGTGAGGGAGGGTGGGGAGAGGAGAATCAATGCCAATGTGCTCATAAGCAATGATAAGGAGAGAGGGTGCAAACCCTGCTGGAAATCCCTCAGCAGCCTATCAGCTCATTGAATGGGAGATGGCTAAAATACGTTAGAAAAGTGTATTTGAAATTTCATAGCAACTAAATTCTCAAATGTGAAGTCACGTTGATTGCTCCACTCATGGTAATTGAAAATAATAGTGATCCAATAACCTTCATTAACTATGAATAAATAGCAAGCTATGAAATGTCCAAGTAGGGCAGCTGAATTTTCAATGACAGAAGAGCTGCATCCTTTCCAAGAGCAAAAATAATTCGAACCCCTTATGGAAGAAAAACAACAAAAAAAACAACAACAAAGTCAACGGTCTTGTAAACAGAGTTAACAGATGCTGTGTGACCTAGCCTGAGTTTTATGCTAATGACAAGTGGAATAAAAGGGCATTCTGACAACATAGATTTTTTTTTTTTTTAGAAAAGTTGCTTTGTTCTGTAAATTCTCCCTCACGCTTGTTATACAATCTTTAGCCTGAGCACTGTACTGATGCAAAAGCTAACAATTCTGTTCCTGGATGCAGTGTGAGATGCAGAATGCATTTATTTATCTCAATAGTAGAGCCTATTTATATCATTACACTGAATGGATTCAAAAAGACAAAGCACTAGATTCTCTCTCTACCCCCATTTCAATAGCAGATACTTACCACCATTCTTATGTTAATGAAATGTTTGCACAGCTGTTACAATGGGCACAGGAAGATTAAAACCTGCTGTCACTTTGGTAAGAAGGAGCCTAAGGGAGAGCCACACATCTGGTCTAGGGGAAAAATAAGTCTGTCACAACAATTATTTCACATCATTTACAGCAGGGTGGAACTGAAGTGGGGAGGAGAGAAAGCGAGAGATTTATTACCCTTTAAAAGCATCATAAATTCATTAACACTTTATATACCTGCCAATTTCCCACTTCCTCTAATGATTTACCCTGACACTCTGTTCTCAGTCTACTTCTCTCCTCTATTCTTTTACAGGGGTGAGGCATTTAAAAAAAACAAGAGAATGGTTCAGCCACTGGAAAGCGAAACTGGTTCTCATCAAGAAAGACAAGTTCTGTTAAAAAAATGTATGAAGTCGTTCTGAAACTGTTAGTAGCAGTGCTATAAAAACAACAACAATGGGGCGTATTTACTTACGTTGGTCATCTTTACGGTGGTATTCCCAGACCAAGGAGTATCAGAAGGACCACAGTAAATTTGAACTGCGTTCTCTATAATTAGAATCATAAAGGTGACAATGCAGGTAAATATGCCTAGGTGGGTTTGTTTTGTTGTGTTTTGTTTTGTTTTAACAGCACTGCTACATGCTATAAGTGGATGGTACTCAGTGCGGATCATGGATCTTATTCACTTCTGCCAGGAATTTGCACAGGGGTCAGTCATATCTCCAGGAGCATGAGCAAGGTAAATAAGGCCAGGTAACAGCGGGATGATCATTCCACTTCCTGATGCGGTGTGGAGGCGGGGGAGGGGAGTTACTAGGATGAGAGTGGATATTCCTGTGAGATTTTTTTTCAACCCCGTCTGGAATCCCAGTTTCCGTTCCCAACACCACACTGGGAGACAGGATAGCTGAGTGGGGGGGCTTCACTGCAGAGTTCAGGGTCCAGTGTGGGACCCGGCTGGTAGCAGCAGCTAATCTTCTTAGCCCTGGTCTACATGCAGGAGAGGCCCGAGGCCGGCTGCAGCAGCTGGCGCCCTAGGCAGGGCGGTACAATCAGCGCCCCTGCCTGAACGGCCGTCAATGGCCGTGACATCATCATCGGGCGCCCGGGCCAGCGGCGCCCTAGGCAGCTGCCTAGCTCGCCTAGGCTCACAGGCCGCCCCTGTCTACATGGAGGAGTTATTTTGAAATAATTCCCCTTATTTCAAAATAACAAGTGGCACATCCACACTACCAAGCCTGTTATCTCAAAATAAGAGACTGGTTATTTCAAAATAATAGCTCCTACTTTCCATGAGGAATAACACTTATATCAAAATAGTTATTTTGAAATAATGGTCGTGTGGATGCTTCGCTGCTGCTATTTCAAAATATCTACTCCCCAAAATCATTCAAAGTCATTACTTCCCAGTGCCTCCTGGGACTCTAAGTCAAGGTAGCGTGTTCACAAATAAGGGAGCCTGCCATGGACTGATTTTGAGGCTTCCCTGTAGTGTGGAACCATTATTTCAAAATTATTATTTCAGTAGTTATTATTTCAAAATAAGTTATTTCAAAATAATTTCCTAGTGTAGACATACCCTTAAAAATAATAAGAGACAGAGGAGCGGGGAGAGCAAGAGAGGCTGTTGCCCATCCAAACTATGCCAGTCAGCAGGCACAGAAAAGTGTATTCAGTAGAGGGAGCCAAGCACCACTGTGGTTAAGCTAGTGAAGAATGTCTCCAAAAATGGAAAAGCAAGGATACTTACATACAGAATTTAGGGTACGTCTTTACTGCAAGTGTAACCCACGCACCTAGGCTGTGTCTAGACTACATGTCTCTGTCGGCAGAGGCATGTAGATTAGACACATAGGCAAAGTCAAATGAAGCCGCGATTTAAATGATCGGGGCTTCTTTTAAATTTACATGGCTGCCGCGCTGAGCCGACAAACAGCTGATCAGCTGTTTGTCAGCTCAGCGCGCTAGTCTGGAAGCTCCCCTGCCGACTTCAAAGCCCTTTGTCGGCAGCCCCGTTATTCCTCGTGGGATGAGGTTTACCGGGGATGCCGACAAAGGGCTTTGATGTCGACAGGGGAGCGTCCAGACTAACGCGCTGAGCGGACAAACAGCTGATTAGCTGTTTGTCGGTTCAGCGCAGCAGCCATGTAAATTTAAATGAAGCCGCGATCATTTAAATCGCGGCTTCATTTGACTTTGCCAAAACAACAAATCTACATGGCTCCGTCAACGGAGCCATGTAGTTTAGACGTACCCTTAGTGTGGTTACTGAGCAATGCAAGTGGCACCTAGACCACAGCAATAATTAAGACCAAGAGACCTCTACAGAACAGGCTGGGACCCAGCTGGTTTTTAGCTCAGAAGGTAGAGGCTCCTATACTCAGCTTCAGAGGTCCCATGTTCAAATCCACCTGGTGGCGGTTACACAAGCTTATTTCAGAAAAAGCTATTCTAAAAGGTATCTTCTGGCATAGCTTAATTCAAAATAGAATGTCCACACTATAGGGAAGCCTCCAAATTAGTCCAGGGCAGGCTCCCCTAATGTGGACGTGTTATCTCAATTTAGAGCCCCAGGAGTTACTGGGGGAGTAATTACTTTGAATGTCCCTAGTGAGGAGCTATTTTGACATAGCAGCAGTGGAGCATCCACACAAACCCTTTTGAAAGAGCTTTTTCAGAAAAGGAATTATTCCTCGTGGAATGAGGTGTACCCATGTCGGAAAAAGCCCTCCGTTATTTTGATTTTCTTTTGTGTGGACACTAGTATTGTTTTTCCATAATAACAGCCATTATTCTGAAAAAACAATGCAGTGTAGACACACTCAGGGTATGTCTACACTACCCCGCTAGTTCGAACTAGCAGGGGTAATGTAGTCATCCACAATTGCAAATGAAGCCCGGGATTTGAATTTCCCGAGCTTCATTTGCATAAAGCCGTCCGGCGCCATTTTTAAATGCCGGCTAGTTCGAACCCCGTGCCACGCGGCTACATGCGGCACGGAGTAGCTAGTTCGGATTAGGCTTCCTCATAGGGTATGTCTACACTACCCCGCTAGTTCGAACTAGCGGGGTAATGTAGGCATACCGCACTTGCAAATGAAGGCCGGGATTTGAATTTTCCGGGCTTCATTTGCATAAGCGGGGAGCCGCCATTTTTAAAACCCCGCTGGTTCGAACCCCGTGCAGCGCGGCTACACGGGGCTCGAACTAGGTAGTTCGAACTAGGATTCCTATTCCGAACTACCGGTACACCTCATGGAACACTACCTAGTTCGAGCCCCGTGTAGCCGCGCTGCACGGGGTTCGAACCAGCGGGGTTTTAAAAATGGCGGCTCCCCGCTTATGCAAATGAAGCCCGGGAAATTCAAATCCCGGGCTTCATTTGCAAGTGCGGTATGCCTACATTACCCTCCTAGTTCGAACTAGGAGGGTAGTGTAGACATACCCATAGAGACTCTGGGGCTATAAGGAAGTAGGTGCCCAAATCCTATGGAAATCCCGTGAGACTGGGGGCCCTCAGGCCCCATTAGAAATGCCAGCCTAAAGTAAAACACACACACATTCCAATTACTATTGCTGGTGGAATAACTTGCAGGGGAGCCAGAGGATGAAAGGAAAGAGCAAAGACCAGCAAGCTGGTTGAGGAATTCAGTGATAAAAATGAAAGGAAGGGAAAGGCAAGTGGCAAAAAAGGCTTATATCACTCCAGTTGACAAATTAGCTGCAGGAATAACAGAAGTCACCCACATTCAGAAGGATCTATTTAACTTGAACAAAAAAATAAGGCTGTCGCTTATTCACACAGCACTCGGATTTATCTTGGCCATTTGTATTTGAGAGCACTGTGTAATGAATCTACACGCCTATAAGAACAAACACGGGTGCAGTAAGTTGTATTCTAACTGCGGGGTACTAGGAAAAATTGGATTAATGTTCAGGGTTGAATAGCTAATAAAGCAGGGTTTCTGTTTATCTCCTGGTATGTGTTACATAACTGCACACGATAGCAGCTGAACTGTCTTCCTGAGTTGTCAGCTAATTAATCCAAGAGCTCTTTTTTCAGTGACATGACTGCTAGGACCACATCTGCAGTGCTGTCACCTCACCTATGGTGGATAATAACAGCATCCAGGGAGATGGTTTCATTAGTTCTCAGAGGCCTGGTCTACACTAACGGGGAAAGTCGACTTCAGATACGCAACTCTATCTACATTAATTACGTAGTTAGGGTTGCAGTGTCTTAAATCACATTGGGAGCTTGATGGGAGCACATGCTGCCGTCGACTTCTTTTACTCCTCGTGAGGAAGAGGACTACCGATGCCAACGAGAGCACCCTCTCAGTTCAAATAAGTGTGTCATCACTAGACCTGCTAATTTGAACTCCGGAAAATCGAATGTAGCAGCATCGATCTTCTCCATTGTATAGACAAGCCCAGAGGGAGCAATGGACTGCCTTTTAAAAGCAAGTACCTGCACTAATCTATTTTGTCCATCAACATTTCTGATAATCCGTTGCTAACGTTGTATTGACAAGCATTCTGCTGTGTTCATCACCATCATATTTCTCAGACATTGGCCATGAATTTATACTCCCTCCCTACTTCTGACGCACGGAAGTCTTTTTGTTTCAGTTTCCCGATTTGTAAAATGGGAGACAATACAAAGATCAGGCCAAAATGATTAAACTTGGGTTGCTGCAGTTAGGTTCCTATACCTAATAAAAGGAGGGCACTGATTCTGGTGCCTCATTATGGATTGAAAAGGTGAACTTTACATACCTGGAGTTTGAACATTGTGGCCTAAGTGACTTGGTCAAGATCATCCAGGAAGCTTGTGAATAAATTTCTGATTTCCACTTTCTCAGTCTTCAACCAGTAAGAATATGCTATTCATAATAATAAAATACGATTAATTCTTCACAGGCTTGTCTTATGTATGAAGCTGTCATCTGGTGACACCAGGTTGTGATATTACTCTGAGCCAATTATGCAGTTGTTCAAATGTTATCAGGAAAGTTCTTCTTGGCATCTAGGTCACTCGACTTTTAACATACCCCTTGAGCTCTGCTAGGAACCTTAGATTTTCTAACATCTTGTTTACAGGAGAGGGAAGAATAAGAGTGATGAGTAAGTGGTGTCCACCTAGGGATGGTTTAAAAATAAGTTATTGCTCACAGTACATTGTGCAGATGTTCCTAACCCAATCATCCCTCTCCTTTCTTAAGCAGGGAAATAGATAACAGTGTGAACTTTGGGCTAGCTAAGTTAACACCTCACTGTAATGAATAGGACAAGGTCACTCTACCCCCAGCTGCTGTTTCAGGCTTTTTGCAGACTCAGGCATCATTATCAACTACAGTTATGGGTAGCAGGTTTAAAACTAATAAAAGAAAGTTCTTCTTCACACAACGCGTAGTCAACTTGTGGAACTCCTTGCAAGAGGAGGCTGTGAAGGCTAGAACTATAACAGAGTTTAAAGAGAAGCTAGATAATTTCATGGAGGTTAAGTCCATAAAAGGCTATTAGCCAGGCAATAGAAATGGTGTCCATGGCCTCTGTTTGTCAGATGCTGGAGATGGATGGCATGAGACAAATCACACTTGATCATTGTCTTTGGTTCACCCCCTTTGGGGGACCTGGTGCTGGCCACTGTCAGCAGACAGGCTACTGGGCTAGATGGACCTTTGGTCTGACCCAGTATGGCCATTCTTATATGTTCTTATGTTCTTACCTCAGATTTTGAAGGTATTCTTCACAGTGACAAGGGGTAGATACTCACTTTATTTTACATGAAAGGAAAGGTTTGATGCAGAAGTATGAAATGGAATTCTGGGAAATAAGAGTATAGCATGCCTCTGTATAAGTCATGCTAGTCCCAAAACCAGCCTTCTGCCCCCACACAGTCAACTATTTTCCAAATAATTTTCTTTAGATATGTGGCTCTCCTAAATATTAACCTCATAAAGATGATCATAATTATGAAGAAAAATAATGTTCCAATGAAGAGAGAATGTGGTCCTAGGAATAAATTCAGAACCCAAAGAAAAGATTCAGCTCACATGTTGACAACAGTCAACACTGGAATGCCAGTATGAAGTGTGATGGGTTTGGTCACAGAGATCCCCTTGGGACTATCACTTGATAAGCTGAAAATATCCCTGAACTCATCTGTCTTCCCTTTGGGACACCCCACGACTTTGTCCTGCTGAGCCAGGCCCTCTGGCCCCCCTTCAGCACTGGCACAGAGATGGAGTCACAGTTCACAGCAGAGTAATACAGACACTGAGATCAGCTCAGTTCTGGGAAAGAATCAACCACCGGATATGCCATAGAACCTAGGTTCACAGCCCCAGTGGGCCAAGAACTCCAGATAAATCCATCTTATTCTGTATAAAGCTGTACACTGAGTAAGCTCATAGTCTTCACCCTCTTTCTTATGTAGAGAGACGTATGCACAGCTGTGTGTCCCCCATAGGTAACAATTATTTAAACTGGGTTTATTAATACAGTGATTTTTATTAAAGATAAAAAGTAGCATTTAAGTGATCATAAGAGATAGCAGACAGAACAATGTAAGTTACTGGAAAAACAAAACAAAACATGCAAGCTAAGCTTAATACACACAGAAAAATGGTTATACATAATCATTTTTCACTCTAGTTCTTATTTCAGATAAAGTGCTTCTCAGGCCACAGATGTCCTTTGTGACCTGGGTCCAGCAGTCATTACAATCCTTTTATCTCTAGGTATTTTCAAGTACCTTCTTGGAGTGGGAAGGCAGTCTGTAAATCCAGCTGTAGACAATTATTGCTTATATAGAATATGCCTAAGGTGGGAAACCTTTTTTTGTTTCTCCTACCCCTTTGAGGAAAAGTACAATATTCAAGAAGGATTCCAGCATCAGGTAACACGATTACGTCTTTGTGGTATCCCAGAGTCCATAAGTCTTTAGCAGTCTAGTAAGACTGCAGGAAGACAGTTCTCCCCCACTCAATTGTCTCTTGCTAATGCGCTCTGTGCATGGTTTCTTCATTGTCTTTCTTGATGGACTGGTAATAGGCTTTCCCCAACATGAGTACATTGATAATAAATCTGCCATCAACATTCCTACAATGCATGCAAGTGGAGAAATCCTATATAGTAGATTACAGCGTTTCAATTGATACATTACACAGGGTATTTTGCATAAAGTATTTTCCAGTTATGCATATTCATATCCATAAGCATATTAACATAAAAATACGAAGAGCCCCTAAGAGGGAGGTTTTACTGTTTGATAGTTTTCATGTTGACTATTGATCTAAAGACACAGTTGGCAAGGTTCACTATATGGCAGATGATATATGTGTTTTAAATGCATTCCATAGGCCAGCTGTGGTAATATGTACATTTTATTTGCTATATTTAAGTTATGGCAGATTTCGCCTTTTTTTTTCCCGCAGTGACATTAAAGTACAGTAAAACTCCAGGGGCTCGTCTACATTGGCCCCTTTTCCGGAAGGGGCATGGTAATTTTTGAAATCGCAATAGGGAAATGCGCGGGGGATTTAAATATCCCCCGCGGCATTTAAATAAAAATGTCCACCGCTTTTTTCCAGCTTTTAGAAAAGCCGGAAAAGAGCGTCTACACTGGCCCCGATCCTCCGGAAAAAGCGCCCTTTTCCGGAGGATCTTATTCCTCTTCAAAGTAGGAATAAGATCCTCTGGAAAAGGGCGCTTTTTCTGGAGGATCGGGGCCAGTGTAGACGCTCTTTTCCAGCTTTTCTAAAAGCCGGAAAAAAGCGGCGGACATTTTTATTTAAATGCCGTGGGGGATATTTAAATCCCCCACGCATTTCCCTATTGCGATTTCAAAAATTACCATGCCCCTTCCGGAAAAGGGGCCAATGTAGACGTAGCCCAGTTGTCTGGCATCCAGTGGTCCAGCACTTCTGATAGTCTGGCACCACCTGGAACCCAGAAGTACTCCAGGCAACCGGACAATTGGAGCTGCTCTGCCCCGGGCTTCCCGGAGTCAGTTTCAGCCGCGAGATCAGTTTCAGTTTCAGATCAGTTTCAGCCCCGAGATCAGTTTCAGCCGCGGCTGACTTGGGGATACCTGGGGCAGAGCCGCTGGGGTGCTGCCGGGTTGATCCTGCAGCGCCACCCCCCATCCACCACACCCCACCCCAGACCCTTCAGATTCCCCCCTTCTGATAGTCTGGCATATCTGATAATCCGGCACCCCCTGGGTTCTAAAAGTGCCGGATTATCGGAAGTTTACTGTATATACGAAAGCTCTTTCATAACTATTTTCTAGCTCTTGGTTTTTAAGGAGTCTTCTCTTAGACTATGCACAATGAGAGATCCTCAGAATGAATTTAACTTCTTTCCCCTCTGGTGATTTCTTTCATTGTTTGCCCTCCACTTCCATCTTCAGTTGGATTCTGACATCTGCTAGACAACAGAAATGTCAGTGGAATCACTAGGAGGTATTTGAAGAATGATTGGTTGGAACATTCTTTATGGGTCTAGCTGGCTGAAATATTTTATCAGAAGAGTTTTCCAAGGGAAAATTCAGTTTTGCAGAAATTAGCATTTTTTAGGATATTCATGCTGACGAAACAAAACTTTTGCCAGAAAATTGTCAACATGACTCTTTTCTCATTTTGTTTTGGTGATATTGGAAACTTCCATTTGAATAAGATAAAATGCTTTTTTTACATTTTGTATTCATTTTTTCACTTGTATAGAGCATGATAGTATTTGAATTCAAATAACTGAGTCCTTATAAAATTAAAATAATGTTAATAGTTGTGCAATTTTAATATATTTATTAAATATATTTTTATATTATACTAGAAGATTTATCTAGTGTTGCTCAGGTCCTTAATGCAATTATTTTTTTAAATAAAAGGAAAATGAACATTCTTTATTGAAATGATTGTATTTTTTTAAAATATGGTGCTATTTTTATGAAGGTAATTTTAGTAAATTTTTTAAATGGGAATTCCATCAAGTGTATTATTTTCCTCAATCCTATAAACTCTTACCAGTTACTATATTTTAACAACAAAAAAAAAAAGGCTATCATCAATTTGGTTTCCAATAACATTGTCTTCTAGTTTTCAACCCTAGGCATTTATTTAGCTATGCCAAAGCAGAACACCACTCCAAATTTTTCCATTTTATTTCTTTTCTGTAAGGTTTATTGAGAAATGATCCTATTTCAGAGTCATCCTATTTTTCTGGCTCATCTTGTTTCAGTCTCTTTCAACATTCACTCAGTTCTGTCAGTTTTGAGGGCGATACTACATTTGTTGATTCTTTCTCTTTGCTGTTTGGTTTTACGAGAAGCAATCCCATTTTAGGCACATCCCATTTTCCTGGGGCAACCACACCCATATGTTGCTTTAAAGTATGATATAAGGAAGCTGTATGCCGAATTTGGACATCTTAGCTCTTACCCTTTAGGATGAATTCTTGATCACACTCACTGACAAACTAAAATATATAGTAGATTTTGGCACTACTAAAACAAAGCAATTTTCCTTAAACATTTCAATTTTCCTAATTTTTATCTGCATTTCTGTTCTGTGAGAATTTTGAAATGCTAACTCTATTCTGATTCATAATGAAAACAAATTTCAAAACGTTGAAATTTCTCTTGGAAAGGAAAGTCTGTTTCCTGAACAGCTCTTTCCAGGAGTAATCACTAGCCAACTGTTGAATATTAGGACAATCATGTGTGTCAGGCTGGAACAACAGGACAACCACATATGTCAAACTGGAACTAAGATGTAACTCTTTAACAGTGAGGGTAACTAACAAGTGGAACAATTAACCAAGTGTCATAGTGGATAGTCTATCTCTGACCATTTGTAAATCAAGATTGGATGTTTTACTGAAAGATATAATGTAGAAATTATTTGGGGGATATTCTCTTGCCTCTGTGGTATAGAAGATCAGATTAGATGGCAACAATCATCCTTTCTAGCCTTGGAATCTATGCAATATTCCTGAAAGTCTGGAGGAATGGGTTGGAACGAATTAAAAAATTCTGGGCATTTTTAAAAATCTCCACCAAAAATCCTAGGCTTTAGCTTTGACAGGAAGTGTACATAAACACCTCTTGGGTTGCCAGCTATCCCAATGAAACAGACCAGATGTCATTGCCACAAATGGCAACTGGCCCATCCAATAGGGGAAATTGGCAACCCTATAAAAACTCGTGACCATGGAGCAAGTGGTGGGAATGTGTGTCAAATGCTGGTCTCCTGATTCCTCCTAAAATTATTCTTCATGAATGACATCCATGGCTTTGTGGGACAGGTTCTAGATCAACAGTGGGCAAATACCCACTGCGGGTCAGATCTGGGTCACCAGGATTAGCCCTTGGTGGGCTGTTGCTGCCCTATTTACTGACACAGCCACAGGTAGAGACACTTGCAGCTCCCGTTAGCCACAGATCACCATTCCCAGCCAGTGGGAGCTGCGGGAATTGGTGTTCTCATCTGCACCACTCTTTGCAGCTCCCATTAGCCAGGAACTATCCTTGGCCAATAGGAGCTATAAACACCGTACCCATGGAGACGAAGGTAAATAAAGCAGCGGCAGCCCGCTAAGGAGTAATCTTGGTAAACCACCACCATGTTATTGTCCACTCCTGGTCTCATGCTTATGATACAGCCAGAGCCATCCCGTCCGCAGGACAGTTCAGGGTGGCCACTCGGGGGGGCCTGGTGCAGAGGTCATTCCCCCCACTCCTTGCAGTCATTGCAGCAGTGGAAGCCAGATCAACCTGGCCACCTTCCCTGTTCCGTGGAGTTGGAGCTTGGGGAGAGGAGGAGTGGGAGCAGGAGCGGGGACAGAACCTTCCGAGAGAGGGTTGCTATGGGTTTTGTGCTTGAGGCACTAGGTTGGGGATTGGCCACCCAGCGACAGCCCTGGTTCTAGCTATAGACAATACACCCTACTTTGGAATTCTTAGTACTTTTGAGGTGCATCTACACAGGACAGTTATTTAGAAACTAGCCAATTAGCACATCATAAGATGGGATTTTCAGGTCTCTCCTCCACGACGGTCTTCTCTCCTGAGCCACCGGTCTCTCGCTCCATTTCTTTCTCTTCTCCTCCTACTGCCTCCCCCCCTCAACTCTCCTCTGCTTCCTGCCTCTCTTCTGTCTGTCTCTTTCACTTCTCCTCCCCCTCCTGCCTCTCACTTGGGGGACTGCAGAGCCCAAATGGCTACACAGCAATTCCATTATTTCAAAATAAATTCAAAATAACAGACGGCTTATTCTGACTTCTGTAAACCTCATTCTACGAGGACTAATGCCTATTCCGGAATAAGTATTTTGAAATAGCTGTAGTGTGGACACTCCACTGCTGCTATTTTGAAATAGCTCCTCCCCAAGGCCATTCAGACGAATTACTCGCCAGTGCCTCCTGAGGCTCTGGATCAAGGTAGCATGTCCACATTGGGAAAACCTGCCTCGGACTAATTTTGAGGCTTCCCTGTAGTGTAGGTGTGCTATTTTGAAATAAGCTTATTTCAAAATAAGCGTGCAGTGTAAATGTACCCTTGGTGAGAATATGGAGTTTTCAGAGAAAGGAAGAATACTTTATGAGGCACTGATGCCAGACAGAGCACAAGTGTGTATTAATAGTGTGTTTACATCAGCTATCTGAACAAAATCCCATGTAAGTGGATTGGAGTTTTCCTCATTCTGCTTAATGTGCTTTGGATAAACCTCAAAGGGGCAACTGTGCATTGGTTTCATAGCTGGGCTTATAACGTATGTTTCTAATCACCGTTATTATTTTGAATAGAATAGCTACATTTGTATTGCTATACTATAGCACATCAAGAAAAGAATCCAGTTTAAATACTACCCAAGATTTTATGGTGCTTCACGTATATGTTTGTTAACTGATTTAAAAAAAACCAGAAAATGATACTCTCCATAGGACCCTAGAGCCTGATTTTTCTTCCAAATGACATTTTTTGAAACCAACCCAGCTCTGCAAAGAAATCTATTTGTTCATTCTAACGCTACTGGCTTCAGAGAGTTTGCCTGCCAACTCGGCATAGCCAAGGTGCTCACATTGAAAGCCTTTAGAATTTGATTTGAAAGAAAAAGACTTCCTTATTTCTGAAAATTGTGTGTGCCATCCACCAGAGAAGTAAAAGTGAGTGTTTGAATCCATGGGAATGGGAATCCCGTGCTTCATTAGCATAAACATGGCCACCGTTTTTTTTCAAAATGGAGCTTTTTTGAAAAAAAAAAAAAAAACAGCAGTCTAGATGTGGATCTGTTGAAAAATAAACACTTTTTCAAAAGATCCTGTCAACCTCGTTTTTTGAGAAATACAGGATCTTTCGAAAAAGTGTTTATTTTTCAACAGATCCGTGTCTAGACTGCCATTTTTTTCAAAAAAGCTCTGTTTCGAAAAAAGTGGTGGCTATGTTTATGCGAATGAAGCACGGGAGATTTAAATCCCTGCTTCATTCAAAATTTCAACATGCCTATTCTACATCTCTCTGTCGACAGAGAGGTGTAGTCTAGACGTACCCCCAATAATTTGATCTATACCATCAAATGCCAGCAGTGCCCCATTGCTATATATATTGGACAAACTGGACAGTCTCTGCGGGAAAGAATCAATGGACACAAATCAGATATAGATAAAAGAAACATACAGAAACCTATTGGGAAGCACTTCAATCTTCCCCATCACACTTTAAAAGATCTCTAAATAGCTGTGTTGTCACAAACCAGTTCTACAAGCCAGATCCACAGGGAAGCATTGGAATTAGAGTTCATCCGTGAATTCAATTCACGTGTTAATGGACTCAATCGTGATGAAAGTTGGTTGGGACACTACCAATTTAACAGCCATTTAAGGTGCAAACAGCTCCTTGTGTAATATCCTTCCTGACATGGGAGTCCGTCTATTGACTTTGGTTCTTATCTGCTTCACTTTAACTACCCAATCTTTAGTTACTTACTGATTCCCTCTGCTCTCTGTCTCCCACCCTCCTCCCTTTTTCTTCTCTCCCTGCCCTCCTTCCCCTCTCCTATTTATTTTGGGTGTACACATCCTAAACTCATAACTCCGGTCATCTGAAGAAGTGAGCTGTGCCCACGAAAGCTCATGATACCATCTACATGTTTTGTTAGTCCATATAGTGCTACCAGACTATTTGTTGGTCTTTTTCTGTAACAGACTAACTCAGCTATCCCCTGAAGCTTCTAATATTCCAGAATAGTTTATTCTGAAATAACTGTGCAGTGTGGATGTAGCCCTTGGTTTTGCAAATACAGACTAACACGGCTACCCCCTGACACTTTTCCCCAGCCTGTAACTCTATGGGTGTGTCTAGACTACTGGGTTTTTTCGAAAAAAAGGCCACTTTTTTTGGAAAAACTTCCCCTGCATCTAGACTGCTGCTGCATTCTTTCGAAATTAAATCGAAAGAATGCGTCGGTTTTTTTGACTGCGGTAAACCTCATTTTATGAGGAATAACGCCTTTTTTTTAAAGTGCTCTTTCGAAAAAAAGCATTATTGAATGCAAACAGGGCTTTTTTGAAAGAGAGCACCCAGACTGCCTGGTTACTCTCTTTCGAAAAAGCAGCTCGCTTTTTCAAAATAAGTGATTGCAATGTAGACGCTCTCTTTCGAAAGAGGCTTTTTCAAAAGATTCTTTCAAAAAAGCCTCTTTTGAAAGAGGCTTGTAGTCTAGACATAGCCTACGTGAAAACCAATAAGAATACTTCCACAGACTGAATAAAATTGATTTAAAGGAAAACTTTATTTAGAATGTCAAGTCTCAGAGTTTCTAGTTAATCAGTCTCATTTTCTGAATTAGAAATAGAAAATAAGAATTACAGTTATAGGTTAGATTCAAATACTTTTCCAAGAAGCATGTAGAAACATGGGCTGGATAATTAAATATCTGCTTACCATAAGCTGAAAAGTAGCATTGTTCGCTTAATTAAATACATAACCTTAAATATCTGCATGTATCTCTGTCACAAAATCAGACTAGTATTAGCAGTCCAATCTAGCTCATTAAAGAAGTTGATTAGCCTTTATTTAATTAGATAACTGTGAAGGTAAAAACTAATTTAAGCTTAATTGTTTGTGCTGAGAAGTATTAGGAACTGGAGTTTGATGTGAATGACAGATAAGCAAATGATTAATTGCAGGGATTAGGTGCAAGAGGAAAAAAGGTGTAAATTATTTCTTGATAGACAGCATGAAACACCACATAGCACCACCAATAACTATCATGGATCATAACCTGAAAAGAAAATTCTCTCTCATGGAAAAAGTTCACCCTTTTGAACTGCTCAGTTTAAAGCAACATATTAGTTGTTCTTAACTCTTTAAAACAGGGGTTCATTGTGGTATCTCAAATCTCGCTGTACGGTACCTATTGTCAAATTCTGAAATTTTAACAGTAAGTATTGGATAAGCATTTAGACCTGGCCAGGCAAACTCCAGTTTATGAGTTAATAGCCAATGTTGTTTATAACTGTGTATCCTATGTTCATAATAATGTCACTGAAAAATCCTAATTCATCTACATTTAGACCTACAACTTCCCTGCCAATTAAAATCTACACAAAAAACTTTGTTTTCACTGGTATTAACAATACAAATATTATTTCATGCACCTGTATTGTTATAGCTACATATAACTGAACAGTCATAATCACAAATATAGAACAGTCTGGTTGGGAAGCCACCAGTAGAAAAAACTCACATTCTCACAACCAGAGGCAGGGTCTCACTAATGAGAGCATATCCCTCTGCCACTATTATTTGTAATTATTATTATGGGGGGAAAGAGCATTCATAAACATCTAATATGTCTACACTGCATTCCTCTTTTGAGAGAAGAATGCAAATGCAGCTCAGTGAAATTGCAAGTGAAGCACAAATTTGAATTTCCCTCGCTTCATTTGCATAATTGCGGCCGTCTGCCTTTTCGAAATACCCTATTTCGAGATAAAAATGCCATTTAGATGCGGTTATTTCGAGAAAAAACACTTCTTTTGAAATACAGGTTATTTTGAAAGAAGCATTTTTTCTCAAAATAACCGTGTCTAAATGGCATTTTTTATCTCGAAATAGGGTATTTCAAAAAGGTGGCCGGCCATGATTATGCAAATGAAGCGTGGGAAATTCAAATCCGCATTTCATTTGCGATTTCATTCAGCTGCATTTGCATTCTTCTCTCGAAAGAGGAATGCAGTGTAGACATACCCTAACACTCTATACAGGCACATATATTTATATCAATCAAAATATATTTGCTTTTATTGGGGGGGGGGATTCCAAAACTTGAATAGTCTTTAAGAATGGTTTCCCCAGGACCGAGTTATGCTAACTTTCAATAAACTACATTTCTAGCCACGCTCTCTGTAGTCCAGTCCTATCAACAACCTGTAGATTTTTTTCACACTAATCCAGCAGTAGATAATCAGACTGAATGAAGTGCTCCTGGTTTTGAACTGAGTGTGATGACTGTTATGTCTGCACTGCAGAGTTTTTTCAGAAAAACGGCAGTTTTCCAAAAAAACCCTTCACTAACAGCCATACTGCAATTGTGTTCTTTCGAAAAAAAAATCAAAAGAACAGAGGGGTTTTTCAGACATTTGGGAAACCTCTTTCTATGAGGAAGAAGCCTTTTTTCAAAAGAGCTATTTTTGAAAAAGGCATGTGTGGACAGGGAAGAGGGAGTTCTTTCAAAAGAAGAGGAAAGAGGAAAAAACACAGCTGCCCTGGTGGCCACTTGGTCTATAGTAATCACAGCTTAAATGCAAGATAGAGTCCATTCAGTGTGGACGATATCTAGTCTAGAAAAAGCAGATCACTTTTTCGATGCGCTTTTGCTGTGTAGATGCTCTCTTTTGGAAGAAGTTTTTTCAGAAGATCTCTTTCAGAAAAGCTTCTTCTGAAAGAAACCTGCAGTCTAGACATAGCCTGTCATTCACTTGAACAGTGTCAGCGAGGTAACTGAAGAACTGAGAGCCTGAAAACAGTTTTTTGGTTTGGGGAGTTTTTTGGGAGGTGGAGGAGATTGTTTCTCTTTGGCGGGGGGAGGGAGGGGGAAGTGTTATTTTTCTCTAAAAACATTGTCATTGGACTAAACTGATAAGATCATTATCTTCAAAGTGATTCTCCAAATAAACAGCCTAAGCCTAGACTCCAGAGAGCTGAGGATACACAAACACACAAACACACACTGTCCCACCAATCCATGTTATATTTATGAATCCATGGTCTGTGGCCAGCCAGATTGATCATGGATGAAGGAGCAGGAGGGTATATCAGTAAGGACCAATGCTCTAGTCTTTGGCAGGACGTCCCCACTCTGAAGGCAAAACAATTCTTTTATATTTCTTTCCCATCAGGATCAGTGGGGTTTGCTGTTTTTTCTGACAGATGTTTGTAATTTCTAGTTGTTTCTCCTGCTCCTTATCTTCTTTGTTCTGCCATGAAAGCGGGTTTCAATCACAAATATTTTGTCCCAAATGATAAATGCTTGCCTTCTTTCAAAGCCCTCATTTTGCCCACCACTTACATCTCAATGGGAATATATAGAAATCTCCTAGCGCTTCTATATCTATCCTTGACTTCTCCCTAGAACATCTGGCTTTCACTTATCTCTCAGACTTTCCTCACTCTGTCACATATAAACAGGTTGATTTCATTGTTACAGAGAAGCAACCTTTGCTCATAGAATCATAGAATTTTAGGGCTGGAAGAGACCTCAGGAGGTCATCGAGTCCAATCCCCTGCCCAAAGTACGACCAACCCTAACTAAAACACCCCAGCCAGGGCTTTGTCAAGCTGAGACTTAAACACCTCAATGGTCTAAAGTTACAGTGGGGGAGGTCTAGATTGGATATTCGGAAAAACTATTTCCCTACGAGGATGGTGAAGTACTGGAATGGGTTACTTAGGGAGGTGGTAGAATCTCTATCCATAGAGATTTTTAGGTGTCGGCTTGACCAAGCCCTGGCTGGGCTGATTTAGTTGGGGTTGGTTCTGCTTTGGGCAGAGGGCTGGATTTAATGACCTCCTGAGGTCTCTTCCTGCCCTAGGATTCTATGATTCTATGGAAATTCCACCACTTCCCTACATAACCCATTCCAGTACTTTACCACCCTCCTAATGAAATAGTTTTTCCTAATATCCAACCTGGACCTCTCCCACTGTAACTTAAGACCATTGGTCCTTGTTCTCCCATCTGTCACTACTGTGAACAACCTTTCTCCATCCTCTTTGAAGGCTGTGATCGAATCCCCCTCACTCTTCTCTTCTGCAGACTAAATAAGCCCAATCCCTCAGCATCTCCTCATGTGCTCCAGCCCCCTAATCATTTTGGTTGCCCTCTGCTGGACCCTCTCCAATACATCCACTTTTTTTCTATAGTGGGGGGACCAAAACTGGATGCAATACTCCAGATGTGGCCTCACCAGTGCTAAATAAAGGGGAATAATCACTTCTCTAGATCTGCTGGCAATTCTCCTCCTAATGCACCATAATATGCCATTAGCCTTCTTGGCTACAAGGGCACACTGTTGACTCGTATCCAGCTCCTCATCCACCGTTATTCCCATGTCCTGTAACAGTGCTTGGGATTCTTCCGTCCCAAGTGCAGGACTCTACACTTGTCCTTGTTGAACCTCATCAGATTTCCTTTGGCCCAATCCTCCAATTTGTCTATGTCACTCTGGACCCTATCCCTATCCTCCAACGTATCTCCCTCTCCCCCTAACTTAGTATAATCTGCAGACTTTCTGAGGGTGCAATCCATCCCCTCATCCAGGTCATTAATAAAGATTTGAACAAAACCGGTCCTCAAACCGATCTTTGGGGTACTCCACTTGAAACTGACACCAACCAGACATTGAGCTGTTAATCACTACCCGTTGGCCCCAGGTTTCTAGACAGTTTTCTATCCACCTTACAGTCCATTTATCTAATCCATACTTCCTTAATTTGTTGGCAAGAATATTGTGGGAAACCATATCAAAAGCTTTGCTAAAGTCAAAGTATATCACATCCATTGACTTCCCCATGTCTACAGAGCCATTTACTTCATAGAAGCTAATCAGGTTGATCAGGCATGACTTGCCCTTGGTGAATCCATGTTGACTATTCCTGATCAATTTCCTTATTACAAAGAAGCAATGTGCACAGTTGAACAAGGACAGAAAATTACAATTTAAAAATCCCAATCATTATTATTATTATTATTTCACAATACTAATTTTAAAACTTAAAACATAATAATAAGACTCTATCCTTGTCTCGGAATCAGCTTTAGACACTATATTCTGACTGGTGCACCTTTACCAATGGTAAGATACAGGTCCTTTCCACTTTCAGAAAGGGTGGCTGGCATAGTACATTAAGGCACATTACTTTACGTAAATCTAAATTTTAGCTGCATAGCTACAATAGTGGGGTGGAAATTGTTGAAATCCCGGTGAAATTCTTCAATAGGCTCCTTGCCGTGGGTCCATATGATGAAGATGTCATTAATGTAGCATACGTAGAGGAAAGGTGTTAGGAGACAAGGGCTGAGGAAACAGCTTATATATTTTTGTTAGTCTCTAATGGAGCAGGGATTGAAATATCCCGCACTTCATTAGCATGAGCTCACCAACGCGTTACTCCAATCAACAGCTATTTTGAAAGTGAAAGTGTGCACCGGGACGCATTAGTTTAACCCAAACCCGTTGGTTCAAACTAATGTTACTCCTCAAAAAATGTCACGTCCCAGAGCGCACTTTCACTTTCGAAACAGCTGTTGATCGGAGTAACGCGCCAGCGAGATCATGCTAATGAAGCGCAGGATATTTAAATCCCCACTTCACTGACTAGTTCGAATGCCTACATTAACGTCCCTAGGTCGAACTAGGGTGCAAGTGTAGACATACCCTAAGGTGTCACAGGACTACTCATTGTTTTTAAAGTTACAGACTAACTCAGCTACCCCCTGAGACTTGGCAAATAATTAATCTTCCCCTTGACACAGATTCACAGTGCCCCAGAAAGAGCTAAGATAGCACTGGAACATAGGCTAAGTTCACACTGGCAGTTTACAGTGCGCAACAGAGCCAACCTTCAGTAGGCCCCTGGGTAAGGAAGTGGGGGCCTGTTCTGCACCCCCAGAAAGACCAGAGCCAAGAACAAGAAGAGGTGGGGCCAAGAGCAGCCAGCCCTCAGTGCTGTGTGGAGCTTAGCATGCCCTCACCAGCCTTCGACAGTCAGGCCTGTGTGGATAAAGCCATGGTTTGGATCGCTTTTTCTAGAGCTGAAAAGAATTGGACCCTGGTCATATAAGAACCTTCCAATTCAGGGCACAGAGTCACACACTTTTTGTGACATTTTCTCTTAGAAGTCTTACATTCTTATACCTGAAAGGATTAGATTACACTGGGCCTTGAGTCCTTTGAGAAAGTGAGTGATTTAAGGGCTTTTTCCCAGTTGAAATTAGCCTGCTTCTAACCCCTACCGATCAACCAGCTCTGGCAGGATTGGCCATAACTAGAATCCTTTTGAATTCTATTCAGACCCGTGAAGACCAATTTACTGGAGCAGAGTTGAAGTTGGCTCATTCAGATGAAGGTTCTTACCCCTCCTTCTCACTTAATAATGATTAGACTTGTAGAGGGGCTGGAACCTTCCTCTCTTCCTGAAGTCTTCTGCCATGCCTTGCTGAGATCAGGGCACAACTAGGAGTGCATCTACACTGCACCGTTATTTTGAGATAACTAGCGTTATTTCGAAATAACAATGTGAGCACCTACACAGCCATTCTGTTATTTCAAAATAATTTTGAAATAACAGATGGCTTATTCCGAAATCTGTAAACCTCAATTCCTACAAGGAATAACACCTATTCCGAAATAGCTAGTTTGAAATAAGATGCTCCACTGCTGTTATTTTGATATAGCCCCTCACCAGGGCCATTCTAAGTTATTCCTCCCCAGTGCCTCCTGGGGTGCTAAATTGACATAGCACATCTACATAAGGGAAATCTGTCTTGGACTAATTTTAAGGCTTCCCTGCAGTGTAGACGTGCTATTTTGAAATAAGCTAGTTTGAAATAACTATTCTGGAATAGTTTATTTTGAAATAGCCGTGCAGTGTAGACATATCCTGAGAAGCCTTTCCCAACCAGGGGAAGAACAAGCACAGGTAACAGTTCTGCTCCAGTTGCAGAATTTAACTGTCAACCAAAAAAATAAGTACAAAAGTTTCAGAGGGGTAGCTGGGTTAGTCTGTAATTGAAAAAACTTAAAAAACAACAAATAGTCCTGCAGCACCTTAGAGACTAACCAAAAATGCAGATGGTATAATGAGCTTTCAAAGGCACAACCACTTCTAAGGTGCTGCATGGAGGTTAGGTCCATCAATGGGTATTATCCAGGATGGGTAGGAATGGTGTCCCTTAGCTTTTGTTTGCTGGAAATGGATGACAGGGGAGGGATCACGTGATGATTACCTGTTGCGTTCCCTCTCTTTGGAGTATCTGGCACTGGCCACTGTCGGCAGACAGGGTACTGGGCTAGACCGACCTTTGGTCTGACCCAGGATGGCTGTTCTTATAGTGTGAAAAAATACCTCAGTGTAAAAAAAGAAGGCATACCACTTGTCAGTGACTTGTAGGGATCATTTACACAATGAATTGAGCCATCACCACTTATTGCTGATAGAGTATCCAGCATTTCTACAGTCCGTGGATTGACAAGACAGCTCTTAAAAGTTCTGTCATGTTAAACTGCTCTCACTGGGGCATGGGCCAGGTTTGTCACTGTGCCTGTTATGAACAGAAAATAAGGAGTGGAGTTTGCAGCCCTACGTCTGAGTGCGCATCTATTCAAGGAAGGTAAGTGTGTTCTTCACCGGAGGTAACTCTCAAAAGATAAAATGCGAGTGAAGAGAAGTTAGCTGCTCAGGTTGGACTATGAGAGGCCCCAGGTTTACCTTGGCTTGTTATCTCATGAAAATTGCAGACTGACTTATCTTCAGCAGGATTTTACCTTCTGTTAACTACCACGAATTAACTAACTTGCATTAAGAACATTTTTTTCCTAGTGAAGAAACCTTAATGTCCTGATCCTCTTGGTTCAGATCTTAGCCTTAAATTTCATTTAATGTTGGGGTTTTGCTTGTTTAATTGGCTAATGTTAATATTTGCGTTAAGGAGGTAACAATCCCTAACAAAGATTTGATTCCAATTGCCATTATACAATGGAATAGCTTCAAAACCTCACTAAGCTTCCCCGACACCTTAATGCACAAATTGACACAGTAGATAATCTAATCAAAAGAGTACACTAAATGGAAGTCAAGGCTGAAATTAAACACACACAAACTACAAATCCTGGTACAAGTTTGCCACCTCTTCTAAGTGTCCTGCTTCCATCTACAACCGTATGTCCTAAATATGCTGTTCCTCATGGCCAGTCCTGTTACCCCATATTTACATTTGGCCATTTTCTGATGCATGTCTTCTTACAAAATCAAACAATGCTGGACTCTTACCTGGAAAAAGAAGGGTTCTCTAAGGGTATGTCTACACTACAACGTTAATTCGAACTAACTTAGTTCAAATTATTTAATTCGAACTAAGCTAATTCGAACTAACGAATCCAGACTAAAAAACTAGTTCGAATTAGCGTTTTGCTAATACAAACTAGCATGTCCACATTAAGTGGACCCTGAACCGGGGTTAAGGATGGCCGGAAGCAGTGCCGGCAGGGCATCAGAGGAGGACTTAGAGCGTGGAGATGCTGTCTCAGGCTAGCCGAGGGCTGTGCTTAAAGGGTCCCGACCCCGACCCCGGACAGACAGTTCTCAGGCGTGCCCCGCTTGCAAAGCAGTCCTGGCTTGGAGTGCCCGGAGTACCCACACTGGGCACATCACAACACTGAGCCATCAGACCGGCTGCACTTACCGCAGGCTGCCATCTGCGGAGAGGGAGCAATTGGGGGGCTGCAGGAGAGCTTCCACCCCCAGAAGCCCGCAGAGCCAGCCCAGTCCTCCCCATCGGGGGCTCGTACCCCATTCCTCCCTCACCTCCTTCCACTTACCCTTCCCTAGCCCCTCTTCTTGATGTACAAAATAAAGATAACGTGTCTTCCAAAATGGAATCTGTCTTTATTGAACAAAACTGGGGGAGACTGGGAAAAGGAGGTGGGAGAGGGGAAGAGAGAGACTGGGAGAGAGGAGGGCAACTACAATGATCAGGGTTTGGGAACATGTCCCATATGAAGAGAGGCTAAAGAGACTGGGACTTTTCAGCTTAGAAAAGAGGAGACAGAGGGGGGACAGGATAGAGGTTTCTAAAGGCAGGAGTTGGGTGGAGAGGGTGCATACAGAAAAGTTCTTTATTAGTTCCCATAAAGAAGGACTAGAGGACACCAAAGGAAAGGAATGGGTAGCGGGCTTCAAACTAGTAACAGAAAGTTATTCTTCACAAAGCAAAGAGTCAACCTGTGGAACTCCTTGCTGCAGGAGGCTGTGAAGGCTACAACTAGAACAGAGTTTAAAGGGAAGTGAGATCAAGTCATGGAGGTTGGGTCCATGGAGTGCTATTAGCCAGGGGGTAGGAGTGGTGTCCCTGGCCAAGGTTTGTGGAAGGCTGGAGAGGGATGGCACGAGACAAATGGCTTGGTCACTGTCTTCGGTCCATCCCCTCCAGGGTCCCTAGGGTTGGCCACTGTCGGCAGACAGGCTACTGGGCTAGATGGACCTTTGGTCTGACCCAGGACGGCCATTGTAAGCTCAGGGCTCAGGGTCGGGGGTCTCAGTGGACCACCTTGATTCTCTTGCACACCTGCTCCTGGGTGGCCAGGCTGGCAGCTATCCTGCCCTAGACGACCACTTTCCTGTGCCTAGTGCGGAGGTCGTGGACAAGGTCCATGATTTCTGCACTAGCCCAGGCAGGTACCCGCCTCTTGCGGTCCCGGGCAAGCTCCCGGTAGCTGCCAGCCTGGTCCCGGGAAGAGGGGGAGGGCTGGGGGGCATCGGGTGGGTGGCTCGATCCGTGCCAGGTGCAGGGTCTGCTGGCTGGGTGCTGGCAGGCTTGCACCTGGCACGGGCACCGTAGCCAGCCCGTGCCCCTTTAAGGGGTCCGGGGCTTGGAGGGGCGCAGACGAGTTTCCCTGGTGTTGGCTAGAGTGGCCACCAGGGAAAGCTGGGGAGGGCTAGCCTCCCACTTGTTCGAATTAAGGGTCTACACACCCCTTAATTCGAACTAGCTAGTTCAAACTAGGCTTAATCCTCGTAAAATGAGGTTTACCTAGTTCGAACTAAGCACTCCGTTAGTTTGAATTAAGTTCGAACTAACGGAGCGCTAGTGTAGCGCCTATGAAAGTTAGTTTCAACTAACGTCCGTTATTTCGAACTAACTTTGTAGTGTAGACATACCCTTGGAGCCCAGGTGCCGAGCAGGTCAGACGCTCGGCACAAGCTCCAGAGGAAGAAGGTCCAGCCATGCTGCCCATGATGGGAGGACTGGATTGGGCCACCAGGGCTGCTGCTGGCCCGGAAGACTGGCCAAGGCTGCCATTTGCACAGCCCTTTTATTGTGAGCCTACACTGCTCCTGGCTCCTGCTGTGCCCTTTCTTGGCCAGGCTGGTGGCGATCCTGTTGTAGATGTCAGCATTGTGCTTCTTGGTGTGGAGATCCTGGAGGTTGGACTCCTCCTCCCTACACCTTGATGAAGTCCAGGATCTCCGCATCAGTCCAGGCCTGAGCTCTTGTGCGTCCCTGGGCAGTAGAGGCTGTGGGAGCAGCTGAAGGTTGGAGCTGAAGATCGGGAGAAATCCCAGATGATTGGAAAAAGGCAAATGTAGTGCCCATCTTCAAAAAAGGGAAGAAGGACGATCCAGGGAACTATAGGCCGGTCAGTCTTACCTCAGTTCCTGAAAAAATCATGGAAGGGATCCTTAAGGAATCCATTTTGAGACACTTGGATGAGAGGAAAGTGATTAGGAATAGTCAGCATGGATTCACAAAGGGCAAGTCGTGCCTGACCAATCTGATTAGCTTCTATGATGAGGTAACTGGCTTGGTGGACATGGGAAAGTCAGTGGATGTTATATACCTTGACTTTAGCAAGGCTTTTGATATGGTCTCCCACAATATCCTTGCCAGCAAGTTAAGGGAATGTGGATTGGATAAATGGATGGTAAGATGGATAGAAAGATGGCTAGAAGGCCGGGCCCAGCGGGTAGTGATCAACGGCTCGATGTCAGGATGGCGGTCAGTTTCTAGCGGAGTACCCCAAGGTTCGGTTCTAGGACCGGTTTTGTTCAATATCTTTATTAATGACCTGGATGAGGGGATGGATTGCACCCTGAGCAAGTTTGCGGATGACACTAAGCTAGGGGGAGAGGTAGATACGCTGGAGGGCTGAGATAGGGTCCAGAGTGACTTAGACAAATTGGAGGATTGGGCCGCAAGAAATCTGATGAGGTTCAACAAGGACAAGTGTAGAGTCCTGAACTTGGGATGGAAGAATCCCAAGCATAGTTACAAGCTGGGGACCAACCAGTTAAGTAGTAGTTCTGCAGAAAAGGACCTGGGGGTTACAGTGGATGAGAAGCTGGATATGAGTCAAGAGTGTGCCCTTGTAGCCAAGAAGGCTAATGGCATATTAGGTTGCATTAAGAGGAGCATTGCCAGCAGATCAAGAGATGTCATTATTCCCCTTTATTCGGCATTGGTAAGGCCACATTTGGAGTATTGTGTCCAGTTCTGGACCCCCCACTACAAAAAAGATGTGGACGCATTGGGGAGGGTCCAGCGGAGGGCAACCAAAATGATTAGGGGGCTGGAGCTTATGACTTATGAGGAGAGGCTGAGGGAGTTGGGTCTGTTAAGTCTGCAGAAGCGAAGAGTGAGGGGGGATTTGATAGCAGCCTTCAACTTCTTGAAGGGAGGTTCCAAAGAGGATGGAGAAAGGCTGTTCTCAGTAGTGACAGACGGCAGAACAAGGAGTAATGGTCTCAAGTTGTGGTGGGAGAGGTCCAGGTTGGATATTAGGAAAAACTATTTCACTAGGAGGGTGGTGAAGCACTGGAATGGGTTACCTAGGGAAGTAGTGGAGTCTCCATCCCTAGAGGTGTTTAAGTCTCGGCTTGACAAAGCCCTGGCCGGGTTGATTTAGATGGGATTGGTCCTGCCTAGAGCAGGGGGCTGGACTTGATGACCTTCTGAGGTCTCTTCCAGTTCTATGATTCTATGATAAGGGGATGGGTTGATGAGAGAATATGATCTTGGTAACTAATTGACCATTCATTTTCAGTGGGAAATATGTCAATGGAGGGATGATAGGAGTTACTATAGAGAATTTCTGGGTGTCTGGCTGGTGGGTTTTGCCCACATGCTCAGGGTTTAGCTGATCGCCATATTTGGGGTCGGGAAGGAATTTTCCTCCAGGGTAGATTGGCAGAGATCCTGGAGGTTTTTTGCCTTCCTCTGTAGCATGGGGCGTAGATCACAGCTGGAGGATTCTCTGCATCTTGGGACCTTCAAAGTAATTGAAGGCTTCAATATCAGAGATATAGGTGAGAGGATTATTCTAAGAGGGGTGGGTGAGATTCTGTAGCCTGCACTGTGCAGGGGGTCAGACTAGATGATCATAATGGTCCCTTCTGACCTTAAAGTCTATAAGGTCTAAGGGAGCATTGGAGATACTCATTATTCACTATGTTCTGGTCGCTCGCACAGGGCTTGCAAAGCTGGCTGCATGAGACAAAGCCTTCTCTTCTTCCCGGGACTTTACAGCTCTACAGTAGGAGGAGAGCAGTGGAGATGCCTGATGTGGCCAGAGTGGTCAGACCTCTGGAGGCCAATGCAGGAGACCTCTGGAGGCCAATTCGTTTGAATTGGCAGCACTGGAGTGTCTACTACTCTTACTATTTCAAAATTAGCATTAGTTCTGCTGAAAAGCAGGAGTACAGAGTTCAAATTCTGAAGCCCATTGTTTCGAAATAATGGTCTTGGCAATGTGGATGCACTGCTTATAAATTTGACCTTGGGGAATTATTGCAGAACAAGGTCCTAGTGTAGATCAGGGCTAAGACAGCACAAAATATTTACCCGAAAAGTGTCATGGTACATACTACAGGATGACAATTGGCCTTAGCAGTAGCTGCAATATCTCAAAGTAGCTGGGATGATGTAAGAGCAGGTATGCCATCTATTTGTTAAAATCAGGCAAACTGATTAGTTCTCATGAACTTGTCTGAGACCCTGTGTTGTAACATATCATTTTTGCAAACCTCCAACTTAAAAAGGGCTAATCTAGTTATTTTCCAGATTGGTGACTAACTAGGATCTTAATATGAGACCACAACAAAAGTCCTGCTCTGTGACACCAGCGTAAATCCAAGTAAAGCAACACGTCTACTTCAGATTTACAGGAGTGTAGGTGAAGGAAGCATTTAGCCCAGGATATTCCACTTTTCATCTTCAGAAAAAAGTTGTCATCAAAGTTATAAGCATCTGAAATGAGTCTCTGAGGGTATGTCTACACTACCCCGCTAGTTCAAACTAGCGGGGTAATGTATGCATACCGAACGTGCAAATGAAGCCCGGGATTTGAATTTCCCGGGCTTCATTTGCATAAGCGGGGAGCCGCCATTTTTAAATCCCCGCTGGTTCGAACCCCGTGTAGCGCGGCTACACGGGGCTCGAACTAGGTAGTTCGGACTAGGTTCGGACACGAGGTGTACCGGTAGTTCAGAATAGGAACCTAGTCCGAACTACCTAGTTCGAGCCCCGTGTAGCCGCGCTACACGGGGTTCGAACCAGCGGGGATTTAAAAATGGCGGCTCCCCGCTTATGCAAATGAAGCCCAGGAAATTCAAATCCCGGGCTTCATTTGCACGTTCGGTATGCATACATTACCCCGCTAGTTCGAACTAGCGGGGTAGTGTAGACATACCCTTATTCTCTTCTACAAAGGCATTGTTACTGCAGAGTTAGAGTTGCCCAAATATATCTCATGGTTTTCCTGAATGAAGAGGTTAGCTAAATTCAAACCTCTGAAAACCAGGAAATACTAAGTTAAGTACACACCAGTGCAACCTTAACTCTGCAGTTCTTTGTGCGATGTGACACTGTTATTGCAACACTTAGATAATGGCAGTGAATGTGACATCTAATTCTACCATGTTACTACCATACATCAATGACCTGGTTATCAACATTCCATTCTGGCTGATCTAAAGCAGTGGTTCTCAAACTTTTCAGCATCATGCCCACTTTTTGATTTTTGAAAAACCCTCATCCCTTCTCTTCCCCTCCTCCCCCAAAAATAGCAAAATTTGTTGAGCAAAAAAAAAAAAAAAAGGAACTAACCGGGGAAGCAAAACTTGATGGGGGGGAGGGGAAGGAATGCGCCCCCCCCCCCCCGGAATTTCTTCACACACACCCAGTTTGGGAACCCATGATCTAGAGTTTTACTATCTATTGTATCAAATCATTTTGTAGAGAATTTTTGTATTCATGGCACTTGGGCATCAGAGGCTGAGGTGGTCTTGTTGTGTTCTGTTAATAGAGTTACAATGCAATTGCCTTTTGTATATATTAGGCAGGAAAACTAGAAAAAAGATCTCTGGTTTGAAAAGTGGCAACTATAAGTTGTAAACTAAATACTTTGTAAAATGAATAACTCTTCCTGCTAAAGTACTCCAAGGAATAAGTCCTTTTTATATAGCCTAATACAGAAAATCTAGCCATGCCACTGTAAAAATAGACAGACAGACTCTGGGTATTTTCACTTCAAAGGTTTTTTCTAATAGTCTCAGTAAATGATCTGAACTTACAAGACTGTCTACCTTGAAATTAAAGTGGGAAAAATGCTAACATTTATGTAAGCGAAATAAAGCCAGCACTCTAATCTACAGGAAAACAGTTTACAAAAGCCTTTCAGAACATACTGAATAGTAAAATGTCACATTATTAGCAAATCTTGATGTTTGAATTATAATCTGAATGGCACAAAAGATTTGTGGGGGGGGGGGGGAAGATTTGTGCTAACTACTTATGTTTGCTGTTGCTGTGACAACAGGATTTGAGAAATCTCTGACCAAAAAAAAGGCAAGAAAAGTGTTGTGGTAGCATTACCCTAAACAAACATAGAATAAAAATATGATTATTCCCCATATTAATTGTATTCATAGTAAAATACAGTCTTCCTCTTTTGTCTGTTGTGGATGAAATTTCTAACAACTAAATTGTAACATTGTTAAATAAGTTGTGAAAAGCACCTTCGTGTGTATTTATTTGATTTATTATTACAAATGGATTTGAAATAGCATCATAGGACCTAACCACATAAACCACTGATGAAGCTATTTCATATTTAGCTAGAAGCCATTCTGTATAACAAAAAGCCATTTCAGTTTCTTGTGTCTGCATGAGAGAGTGAACTGGCCTTCACCGAGGTGGGGAGAGACCAGAGAAATGCGCTGTTAGAATGTGTTAATAAACTATTTTGAGCTGAAGCTCGAACTCCCTTTTAACCTGTTTCTTTCTATGCTAATAATAATTCCTCTTTAAAGTTCGCTTTGGTTTCTTGCCCTGACGTCAAACTTGTTTAGTTAAAGGTATAAAATACTAGGATTGATTGTATTAGCCAGCCTTACTGGGCCCGGCTTTGCTGAAACCACGTTTGGCTCGCTTTGCTTTTATTGGCCAATAAAACTGTCTGTTTAGCCGCGTAAACTGAGTGAGGCGTTTGCTTCGACACCACCATATATGAGGCTCATTTAACTGCACATCCAGTAGTGTGATCTATGCCATCAAACGCCAGCAATGCCCCACTGCCACGTATATTGGCCAAACTGGACAGTCTCTATGGGAAAGAATTAATGGACACAAATCAGATATCCGAAAAGGCAACACACAGTAACCTGTTGGAGAACGTTAACCTGCCTGGGCACTTATTAATGGATCTCCAAGTTACCGTGTTGTTTCAGGCCAATTCCACAAACCAAATGCACAGGGAAGGATTGGACCTTAACTTCATTTACAAGTTTAATTCTTATCAGAATGGAACGCATAGGGATATCGGCTGGCTCGCACACTACCTTACATATCCTAATGACTTAACCAACCCACCAACCAATGGAGGTGCTAATTGTTCTTATCAGCCTCTTGTAACTACTTGAACTACTTGTTTCTCCTTTTTTCCTCCTTCCCCCCCTCTTCCCTTATTTATTCTTGGATCTGGACTTCTAATACTCCAATCATCTGAAGAAGTGGGTTATACCCATGAAAGCTCATCATACCATCTACATGTTATGTTCGTCTCTAAGGGTATGTCTACACTACAGCGCAAATTCAAACTAACTTAGTTCGAATTGGTTAATTCGAACTAAGCTAATTCAAACTAACGCATCCAGACTAAAAAACTAGTTCGAATTAGCGTTTTGCTAATTCAAACTAGCATGTCCACATTAAGTGGACCCTGAACCGGGGTTAAGGATGACCGGAAGCAGTGCCGGCAGGGCATCAGATGAGGACTTAGAGTGTGGAGCTGCTGCCTCAGGCTGTGCTTAAAGGGTCCCGACCCCGACCCCGGACAGACAGTTCTCAGGCGTGCCCCGCTTGCAAAGCAGTCCTGGCTTGGAGTGCCCTGAGTGCCCACACTGGGCACATCACAGCACTCGGCCATCAGACCGGCTGCACTTGCCGCAGGCTGCCATCTGGGGAGAGGGGGCAATTGGGGGGCTGCAGGAGAGCTTTCACCCCCAGAAGCCCGCAAAGCCAGCCCAGTCCTCCCCATCGGGGGCTCGTACCCCATTCCTCCCTCACCTCCTTCCACTTACCCTTCCCTAGCCCCCCTTCCTGATGTACAAAATAAAGAAAACGTGTGTTCAAAAATAGAATCTCTCTTTATTGAACAAAACTCGGGGAGACTGGGAAAAGGAGGTGGGAGAGGGGAAGAGAGAGCGTGGGAGAGGGGAGGGCAACTAAAATGATCAGAGGTTTGGAAGAGGTCCCATATGAAGAGAGGCTAAAGAGACTGGGACTTTTCAGTTTAGAAAAGAGGAGACCGAGGGGGGACAGGATAGAGGTCTATAAAATCATGAGTGGGGTGGAGAGGGTGCATCAAGAAAAGTTCTTCATTAGTTCCCATAATAGAAGGACTAGAGGACATCAAAGGAAAGGAATGGGTAGCAGGCTTCAAACTAGTAACAGAAAGTTGTTCTTTACAAAGCAAAGAGTCAACCTGTGGAACTCCTTGCTGCAGGAGGCAGTAAAGGCTAGAACTAGAACAGAGTTTAAAGGGAAGTGAGATCAAGTCATGGAGATTGGGTCCATGGAGTGGTATTAGTCAGGGGGTAGAAATTGTGTCCCTGCCCAAAGTTTGTGGAAGGCTGGAGAGGGATGGCACAAGACAAATGGCTTGGTCACTGTCTTCGGTCAATCCCCTCCAGGGTCCCTAGGATTGGCCGCTGTCGGCAGACAGGCTACTGGGCTAGATGGACCTTTGGTCTGACCCAGTACGGCCATTGTAAGCTCAGGGCTCAGGGTCGGGGGTCTCAGTGGACCACCTTGATTTTCATGCACACTTGCTCCTGGGTGGCCAGGCTGGCAGCTCTCCTGCCCTAGATGGCCGCTTTCCTGTGCCTAGTGCGGAGGTCGTGGATGAGGTCCACGATGTCCGCACTAGACCAGGCGGGTGCCCGCCTCTTGTGGTCCCGGGCAAACTCCCGGTAGCTGCCAGCCTGGTCCCGGGAAGAGGGGGAGGACTGGGGGGCATCGGGTGGCTGGCTCGAGCATGCTAGCTCAGAGATAACTCTAAGGGTATGTCTACACTTGCACCCTAGTTTGAACTAGGGATGCAAATGCAGGCATTCAAAATTGCTAATGAAACGGGGATTTAAATATCCTGTGCTTCATTAGCATGATCTCACCAGCGCGCTAGTTTGAATCACAGCTGATTTGAACCAGGAAGTGCGTGTCAGGATGTGGTAGTTTGAACCAACTCCCTTGGTTCGAACTATCGTTACTCCTCAAAAAATGAGGAGTAATGTTAGTTCGAACCAAGGGCTTTGGTTCGAACTACCGCATCCTTGCGTGCACTTCCTGGTTCAAATCAGCTGTGATTTGAACTAGCGCGCAGGCTAGATCATGCTAATGAAGCAAGGGATATTTAAATCCCCGCTTCAGTAGCAATTTCGAATGCCTGCATTTGCATCCCTAGTTTGAACTAGGTGAAAATGTAGACATACCCTAACAGTGCTAACCTGGGTATGAATAACTTTTTTTTTTTCTGATTGTTGGTTGTAACTTTAACACTCTCTGAAGCTGAAGGTGTATGTGAATTTTTTGGTTTGTTGGCTGTGAGGAGGGGGTTGTCTTTGGTTTTTAAGATAAAATATTAGGCGAGGAGAGTAATTGATGCCACCTTAAAATGTTAAAATGTAAATGACTATTTATCTGACACCAGACATTTACAGAGCTTTAAAAACCCAAGTAAAACTCATTTGCAGCCTGTGGTCTATGAGAATGGCTCCAATTAAGCTTTAAAGTTCACACTTCAATGGGGGAAGTGGATTAGAGGAGCTGTGAATCCCAACCTTTGCTACCACTTTTGTATCCTGGGAAACCATTTTCTCCGAGGCTGGATTAACTGTTCAGCCAGTTGTACCATTATTTATAGTAGGAAGTTTCTTTCTTGGCAAAGCAGAAGGCTTTTTTTTTTAAATGAAAGGTTAGAAATTGCAGGTTTGTTGCAAAATACAAATGAAAATGATCCTGAAAGAATGGATCATTTTATTCACAATTTGTCCTCATTCCTGCTACTAAGACAGTGTTCCTTTGTTTCCTGAATGTTAACAATTTTCATCATGCAGACTATCTCAACGCCAGCCTGGATCTACGACTCCCTTGCTCAGGGTAAGCGAAAAAAAGGTGTACATTATGATGGATGACATGGACATAAAAAACTTCATTTGTTTCTGTTGGTGAATTGTCATTTGTTTTTTCAAGCTTGAAGATGGACATACACTTTAAGGAGGAAGAGTTAAATAATATAATTCTCTAGTGCAAGTGGTCATGTCTCCCACTAGCGGTTAGTCCCGGCAACTCTATCACTTACTGCTAGCTAAAGGAGTTGGGAAATAGGTGCTGAAGGTCCCCAGTTTGATTCTCGCTAACAGCATTGAGGCTAGATTCTCAATTAATGTAAAATGTTATAAGAAGTACACAGGAGCTCTATAGGGGAAAAGGCAATATGCTGTGTTTTTTAAGAATACAATAGAAAAGCAGCTAGCACATGCTTACATAGACCGATAGACAAACACGCACCCTGCCAATTGATGTTTATAGTTACCAGTTTATGTAACTGGCTGCCAGGCAGGCTAAGTGTGAGGGTAAAAACCAGGTTCTTTCAGTCTGGACTAAGGCTCCAGTGACAAGATGAACCCAAGATTCATGGCAAATCAATTCCTTTTTATAGCAGTTTTCCTTCATTGGATTCAGTAAGTTTCACACCATCATGCTGTAATCAATTGTCCTTTGACGAGTGCTTGTTTAGGTTAAATTTTTCTTCTCAGCTCTTATCTATTATTTCATCATACTGGTTTTTATCACTGGGCTTTTGTCCCAATTGATAGGTGCTTGCCCCCTTTTTTGAAGTTGTCAATCTGCCCTCTTCTCACATATCCCTGGGGATATACATCAATCTCCAGCCCTTTTATGTCTATCCCTGGTTCCTCCTTAGAACTTCAGATCCAGTCATGGCCTTCACACTTCTCTCTTAATACATACATTCCTCATTCCACACAAAACGAGGGTTGATTTCTTTGTTACACAGAAACAATATGCATCATTCACACAGGAACAGTAAGGGTACGTCTACACTACATGCCTCTGTCGGCAGAGGCATGTAGATTTGTTTATTCAGCAAAGGTAAATGAAGCCGCAATTTAAATGATCGCGGCTTCATTTACATTTACATGGCTGCCGCGCTGATCCGACAAACAGCTGATCAGCTGTTTGTTGGCTCGCCGCTAGTCTGGACGTTCCCCCTGTCGACATCAAAGCCCTTTGTCGGCAGCCCCGTTATTCCTCGTGGAATGAGGTTTACCGGGGCTGCCGACAAAGGGCTTTGATGTCGACAGGGGGAACGTCCAGACTAGCAGCGAGCCGACAAACAGCTGATCAGCTGTTTGTCGGCTCAGCGCGGCAGCCATGTAAATGTAAATGAAGCCGCGATCATTTAAATCGCGGCTTCATTTACCTTTGCCTACAACCCTAATCTACATGCCTCTGCCGACAGAGGCATGTAGTGTAGACACAGCCTAAGTTACAATTTTAAGAACAATCATCCCATTCTTTTACTTAGCTCACGATATTTGTTGTAAGCTTAAAACAGAATAATGACCATATGGGTCTCTTCCTGCCTTGACAGCCGATACAGATGCAAAAAATGTGCCTGATACCTCTTTACTAAATGGTCTCCCATTCCTTTCTGCTAATCAGAAAGGATGGCTGGCAGGGTAATACATTTAATACTTAAACTATTACAATATTGCTCTTTATCATAACTTATTCATGACCTAAAACAGGACTGTTTTCTACTACAGTGTCTCCCTCCAGGTAAAGGAACTGGGAAATATGCACTGAAGATCCCAGGTTTGATTCTTACTAACAGCACTGAGGCTAGATTCTCAACTGATGTAAACTAAGTTCAGTAGAGCTTCTCAGATTCACTTCATCTAAGGAGCTGGCCTTTATTTGTGTATGGGATCAGGATTTACTATATTCTGTTTCAAGTATGGATACAGATCAAAAGTCTGATTCTGATTCCAGGCCACTCTCACACAAGACTCAGCCTTAGAAGTAACGACCGTAGGTAGCCCTTTTATCTATAATGCATTGCAATGAAACAGCTTACACGTGTGTCTCATGTCACGGTTGCCTTATGGTAAAGAATCACAGCAGATGATTCTCAAGCATCTTTAACCATATTTTAAATGACAACATTGGATGTCCTGGTCAAGGAGATAACTTCGCAAGCAGAAGTAGCAACAACAGTGCAACCATCACTGTTGTTGGAGATTTGTGTTTGCCAAAGGAGTAGCTAGCAAATTGACAGACAGGTGGAACTGTATTAACTCTGACTTCTTTCCATCAATGCAACCATTAAATATTTCCCCTCTGTGTTGTCTCTAAATTGAATTTCTTTAATTTAATACAGGTATGGGCAAATACCGGACCATGGGTTGGATCTGGTCCACCAGGGTTTGCTCGAGGGCTACGTCTACACTGGCCACAATTTCCGGAAAAGCCATGCAAATCAGGTAAGTCAGGATAGGGAAATCCACGGGGGATTTAAATATCCCCCCGCGGATTTAAATTAACATGTCCACCGCTTTTTTTCCGGCTTGGGGAAAAAAAAAGCGTCTAGACTGGCGCGATCCTCCGGAATAAAGCCCTTTTCCGGAGGATCTCTTATTCCTACCTGAAAGTAGGAATAAGAGATCCTCCGGAAAAGGGCTTTATTCCGGAGGATCGCGCCAGTCTAGACGCTTTTTTTCCGGCTTTTCCCCAAGCCGGAAAAAAAGTGGCGGACATGTTTATTTAAATCCGCGGGGGATATTTAAATCCCCCGCGGATTTCCCTATCCCGACTTACCTGATTTGCATAGTTTTTCCGGAAATTGTGGCCAGTGTAGATGTAGCGCTGGTGTGTCCCCACTGTTATATTTACCTGCATGGCTGCAGGCACCAGTGATTTCAGTGCCCAATGGCCACATTCCTGGCCAATGGGAGTGGTGGGGAGTGGTGTCCCAGTCTGTGCTGCTTCCTGCCACTCCCATTGGCTGGGAATGGCAATCCACGGCCAACAGGAGCTGTGATTGCTGGTACCTGCAGCCGTTCATGACCCCCCCCAGGCACTAACACTGGTGAATCACGGCCATGTTATTGCCTTCTCCCGGTTTAATGGCTCTATAGCACATAATAACATCCTTGGATAAGAAGTTGCAACTTATTTATTAATTGTGTATTAAAAAAAAATTACAGACATGAAAATTATCAGGAAATGCACACAAAAATTAGCTAAGCCCTATTCCTGTGTTTCTTTGTCCTTGTTGAATATCCTTTATTTATTATGGTATGGCTTAACAATGAACAACAAGGAATTCTTTAAAATATTACACATATGTAATGTGGCCCAATTAGTTAAAACGGTAACTGATACCTTTAATTTTTTAAAAATTATACTAAATTTGGAATGCTTTATTTTGCACCCTTTACCTTTCATTAGCCCTGGTTTGTTTGCCTTGTTTTCTTGTTTTAGGAAACAGAAGGAAATATGCTAATATTTTAAATTAAAACAACCATATTGTAAAATACATCTCTCAGATGTTTTACTGCTGTTTTTTTTAAAGATAGCAGGATTCTGAAATATTGATTAACTCTGCCATTTAGACTGTAGACAGTCACAAAAATTGTTGACTTAAAAATTCATTTGGCCTATTTATACATTAAAAGCAAAGAGAAGTTCCTACAGGCATTGAGGGCAATTCAAGGGGAAGTAAAGTATAATGTGGAGGGGAGAGGGTAATTAATGGGTTGGCACTGGAAAAATAAAGACTGAATACCATTTTTTAAAGAAGAAGAACTATTCCAAAATAATCCCATGATATTTTTTATGGTTTTAAAAGTTTTACGTGTGTTTATTCGGCCTGCTGTTGAGACTAGCATGCCCTAATATAAACTCCTATAATACATTCAGTCCTAGAATTACAAATCCCAGAATGATTTGATTCTTGGCAAGACTTGGGAAAGGGACCGGGTCACTTGTGGTCAGTGGTCTCCTCTAAGAGCTTTTTTACACTGTGTTTCTGTGAATTCAGGCTTTTTACATGACAAGTCTGAACCTTTCCATGAAAAATTCCATGTCAAAAAGTTATGGCTGATGATATTTTATGAGAGGCAATGCAAGTGAAGGAAAACCCAACAGACTTTATTTCTGTAAAAGGTCTGAGCTATTTCAAACAGCCAATAACATAAAGGAAAAACAGAAAATGCTCAAAGAATCCCTCCAGTACTTTGAAATGAACAGCAACGCATTACACCGGTAAAAACTCGGAATGGCAGGAATGATTTAAATAGGCTGAACTTTGATTGAATCCCTTGGAAGCAGAAAAATTCAGAATTCATTGTCCTTACATTACCCCATTTTGTCCAGACAGCCATCTGCAAGGGATTAGTGATCCCATTTCTTAGCCCTCTTGGCATTGCCCCTTCCATGCCAATATCTCTTTAAATACTTAGCACTTTATTCACAGGCCATTCAACCCGTCATCTTCACCTTCTCATCATAGAGCTGTTTTGTGGCAAGGAAGAATGGTTTTATGGTTAAGATTCTAGTGCTCCAAGTGGGTGCTCTGAATTCATTTCTAGGCTGTGCCCTAGACTGGTTTTCCCATGTCACTTTACACAATCACGTAGTGATCAATTTTAACTTTACAATGTACCCTAAGGAAGAGGAAGTGTTTAGCTGCACTGTCCTAGTAGTGGGCTAGAAAACCAGCAGTTACAGAGCAATGTTTCTGAAAGTGTTCCATGAAATCACTTTGAGAAGCACATTAACTGGCTGCCCCGGTTTGTTTATTTACTGGTGCCGTGGCCACGGAGCCTCACAGCTCCCATTGGCTCCCCTTCACTCTTTGCAGTCAAGGGGAGCTGCGGGAAGTGGCGTGGGCCTGGCCACCACTTCCCACGGCTCTGCTTGGCTGCAAAGAGCGAAACTGGGCCAATGGGAGCCGTGAGGCTCCGTGGCTGTGGCACCAGTAAATAAACAAACAGGGATGGCCAGTTAGTGTGTTTCTCAAAGTGATTTCACGGAACACTTTCAGAAACACTGTTATAGAGCATTCACAATGTGTCCCCTGTTCTCCCCTTGATCTGGAATAAACGGAGAGTCCTCTTCTGTGTGCTGGCCAGTTAGTCAGGAAGGCTTCTGTGGAGAAGGAACACACAGAAAGCTCATCTTCCATCCCCGCCCTTTGCCTGTGACCTCCCCAGCCAGTATTCACAGGCTGTAGAATAGGGTAACTGGATAGCAATTGAAATAGGAGGGTAGAGTAATAGGTACCTATGCAAGACAAAGCCTCAAATAACAGGATTATCCCTATAAAATCAAGACATGTGGTTATCCTATTGTAGGGTCAGATGAGTAGCCTCTTGGCCATCTGAACTGGGCTTAGTGGAGGAATTCAGAGAGCATATACCTAGACTTTAGTAAGGCATTTGATACGGTCTCGCATGATATTCTTATTGATAAACTAGGCAAATATAACTTAGATAGGGCCACGATAAGGTGGGTGCATAATTGGCTGGATAACCGTAGTCAGAGAGTTGTTGTTAACGGTTCTAAATCCTGCTGGAAAGGGATAACAAGTGGAGTTCCTCAAGGGTCTGTTTTGGGACCCGTACTATTCAATATCTTCATCAATGAAGTAGATATTGGGATAGAGAGTACTCTTATTAAGTTTGCAGATGATACCAAACTGGGTGGGGTTGCGACTTCTTTGGAGGATAGGAACATAATTCAAAATGACCTTAGCAAGTTAGAGAAATGGTCAGAGGTAAACAGGATGAGGTTTAATAAAGAGAAATGCAAAGTGCTCCACTTAGGAAGGAACAATCAGTTCCATACATACAAGATGGGAAGCGACTGTCTAGGAAGGAGCATGGCGGAAAGGGATCTAGGGGTCATAGTGGACCACAAGTTGAATATGAGTCAACAGTGTGATGCTGTTGCAAAAAAAGCAAATATGATTCTAGGTTGTATCAACAGGTGTGTTGTAAGCAAAACTCGTGAAGTCATTCTGCCGCTCTATTCTGCACTAGTTAGGCCTCAGCTGGAGTACTGTGTCCAGTTCTGGGCGCCACATTTCAAGAAAGATGTGGAGAAATTGGAAAGGGTACAGAGAAGAGCGACAAGAATGATTAAAGGTTTAGAGAACATGACCTATGAAGCCAGGCTTCATGAACTGGGCTTGTTTAGTTTGGAAAAAAGAAGATTAAGGGGGGACATGATAGCGGTTTTCAAATATCTAAAAGGGTGTCACAAGGAGGAAGGCGAAAATTTGTTCCTCTTGGTTTCTGAGGACAGGACAAGGAGTAATGGGCTTAAAGTGCAGCAGAGGAGGTTTAGATTGGACATTAGGAAAAAATTCCTAACTGTCAGGGTGGTCAAATATTGGAATAAATTGCCAAGGGAGGTGGTGGAATCTCCCTCTCTGGAGATATTTAAGAACAGGTTAGATAGACATCTGTCAGGGATGGTGTAGACGGAGCTTGATCCTGCCTTGAGGGCGGGGGGCTGGACTCGATGACCTCTCGAGGTCCCTTCCAGTCCTATTATTCTATGATTCTATGATTCTAAACCCGTATGTAACCAACTACGGCTGTGATATTCCTCGGCTCATTCTGCCTGTGCATCAGTTCCTTCTATGTAAAATAGGATTGACAACACTTTCCTTCCACATAGGGGTGATGGAAGATTTTCAAAACAGTCTAGGGGATTTAGCCATGTGCTTTCCATGAATTGTAATAAAAATTGCATCTGAATCCTTTAGACTTCTTTCATGTTTATGAGATGCTCAGATACTACAGTGCGGAGGCCTTCAGGGACCTAGATGGACACAGCAACCTGTGACCCATGTTTCACTCCATTCCAATGCAACAGAGTCCTTTGATTTCAACACTAACCTTTACCAGAGTTGTCTGAAATTAACCTATCATTTTTACCCATCCTTTACGTTCATAGTTTCCAAGGCAAAAAGGGACCATTGTGACCATGTAATCTGACCTCCTACATCTCACAGAATTTCCCTAAATCAATTCCTAATGCAGATTTTGTAAAGAACACATCAAATCTTGATTTAAAAAATTGTCAGTACTTGATACAATTGACTCTTTGTAAATTGCTCCGGTGGTTAATTCCTCCCTAGGTTAAAAATATACACTTTGTTCTCCATCTGCATTTGTCTGGCTTCAGCTTCCACCCATTGCATCATGTTATATTTTTCTCCGCTAGAGGGAAGAGTTCATCATAAATTATGTGTTCCCCATGTAGATACAAAAAATGAGGAGTACAGGATCTGCTGAAATGGCTCCCCACTGTCGGCAGAGCCGTGTCTAGACTTTACTTTCACGTTTGAAAGGGCGCATGATCAGCATAGCGCCCGAACGTGAGTATGCAAATTAAGCCTGGGATATTTAAATCCCAGGCTTATTTGCACTTTCAAAGTGCTTGATTTGCATCCCTCTGTCAGCAGAGGGATGCAGTCTGGAGGTAGCCATGGACAAAGCGAGTCAGGCCTCTTTTTGTAAAGCTAACTAGATTGCACTCCTTGGCTTTATCACTCTATGGTATGTTTTCTAACCCTTTAGGTTACTGGGTCCTCTTTATTTGCATATATAGCAAAACCCCACCTTTGTGCAATTTCCAATTCATGAAATAGATATATAGATGCCAATTCAAAATAAATCTAAGCACAGCAAAGCAGCTAGCAGATTAAAAATATGTAAAGATTTCATGAAACAAGAGGAAGAGAGCAATGTACAGGAATTTCATTATAACCTGTTTGTATGCGTTTAGTTGATTAATTGTTAGTTACTGCATTAGTGCACTTTGGGAAGCACATATTTAACAGGCTGAATTTCATGGATGTAACAAAGTCTGAAATCAGGAGGTACTTGAAAAGGATCTTCCAGAGGCGAAAAGACTTACTTGAGTTAACCAAAGAGAACTAAACAGTAATTCATAGCTGCTTGCAGAAGGAGATATCCAGACAATAATAATGAGTTACATTAAGTGGGCTTGAAGAAACATAATCCAACCAGGGCAAGTGAAAGTTTTGTGTTCATGGTATAAGTATTATCCTCACAGGCCAAATTAGTATTCATGCTCATGTTCTGCTATGGTCTTACAAAGCACTTCTCAAATTCCTCCAAGTATCCTCTTATGCTGGTAGAATGTAAAGACTGAGGGGAAATTGAACATTATGGCGAAGTGCATAAAAGAGCTGTACTCAAGAATATGTGATCAAAACCTGCTGTGTTACATGACTCTGCATCTATAAGTGCAGTTTGAGTTTCCATATGTTTTCCTTTATTACATGTTACAAGTTTGCATATTAGGTCAGCATATGAGGGTGTGTCTAGACTACAGGCTTTTGTCGACAAAACTATACCTGTGTCCACACTGCCTTTGAGTTCTGTCGACATAATGTTGACATAACTCAGCAGTTTTGTCGACGTATTTAAACCTCATTCTATGAGGAATAATGCCTTTTGTCAACAGAGTTCTGTCGATAGAAGGCATTATTGCATCTACACTGTCCTTTGTGCCTACACTGTAATGTTGACAAAGTAGCTTGCTTTGTTGACAGAACTGGCTGTAGTCTAGACACGCTTTGTCGACAGAAGCTTTGTTGACAGTATCTATTGACAAAACTTCTGTTGACAAAAGCCTGTGGTCTAGACACACCCCGAGAGATATTGTAGTCCTCACTGAAGTCTGTGACCTTCACCCCTGTACAGGATTCAGGCAACATCTTCACTTATGTGCTGGAGATCCATCTTCTGGTATTCGATTTAGCAGGTCTAGTAAAGACCCAGTAAATTGAACAGTGAAGGTTCGCCTGGCCAGCAGAAGTACTCTTCACAGTCACGAGGAATAAGGGAAACTGACGGGAGCATTTCCTCCCATTGATCTCCCACAGTGAAGATGGCACCAAGGCTGGTTTAAGGTATGTTGACTCCAGCTACGTTACTTATGTAGTTGAAGTTTTGCACCTTAAGATGACCTTCCAGGTCTGGAATAGAGTTGGCTTTCGTGACCCATCCTCTGCTCATTAAAGTATTGTTCTCTCTTCATAAAGTACTAGACATCACCAAGAGAAATAAATCATCTAAAGGATGCAGGTGTGAGTAGGAGAATAGGAGCTATTCGAGCTGACGGACCTGCACAGAAGAAACAGAGAACATGATTCCCAGTTTAAATTACAAGCACATTCTTTTGTGAGTAATGCTTTGATTAAGCCCTCAGGATGTTTCTGGGGAAATCATCACTGTTAATCAAGAATGAAGCATTTAGGTCCAAATCCTCAATGTTATTTAGGCACTGAACTCCCATTGATTTCCATTTAAATCAATTGGAGATAAGTAGCTAAGTCCCTTTGGCCTCAGAACTTGAATTGATGCCTCCTGAGGTCACCAACAAAGTATCACTGATGTCAGTGGGAGCATGATAAATCCATTAATCCTAAGAGCTGCGTAAGGATTTTATCTCAGATATTAAACTGGATTTGTTGCATATTAAAGAGAATTGGCAGTGCTGCTGTTCAAAGCCTGTTTGAACAACCATGTCCCTCAAAAAGTGTTCGGTGTTTCAGTATCCAAGATTCAAACTTGATTGTAAAGTAGAGCTCAGGATGAGGCCAGCTACCTCCAGTGTCTGTTGGTATGCTAGAAACTGTCTTCATGATTTCCACTGAAATACCAACCATTCTTGGAAGCCTACGTAGCCATTTCTCTGTGTGATTCATGGGTTCAGCTCAGCCACGAAGCATTCAAACTCAGTTCATGGAGTATTCATACTTCCGATTTTGGATATGTAGGTTACATCTAGACTGCATCCCTCTGTCGACAGAGGGATACAAATCAAGCACATCGAAATTGCTAATGAAGCTGGGATTTAAATATCCCATGCCTCATTAGCATAAACATGTCTGCCGCTTTTTTTTGAAATGGAGTTTTTTCTAAAACAAATGGCAGTCTAGATGCAGATCTGTTGAAATAAAGTCTTGTTCGACAGATCCTGTATTCCTCAAAAAATGAGGTTTACAGGATCTGTCGAAAAAGGCTTTAGTTTCAACAGATCCACATCTAGACTGCCATTTTTTCGAAAAAACTCCATTTCGAAAAAAAAGCAGCGGCCATGTTTATGCTAATGAGGCGTGGGATATTTAAATCCCAGCTTTATTAGCAATTTAGACATGCCTAATCTATGTCTCACTGTCAACTGAGAGGTATAGTCTAGACACACCCTTAGAGTCTCCTTCAAAGCATCACTAGCCATCAAACATCACCAATAAAAGAGTTACTGGGCTTGGTTCAACATTTTTAAGCAGCTATTCATGAGACAGGCCATATTCTAGGCTCTGACATCACTTTCTCTTCTGCGACTCTTTCAGCATGGTGACTTTTATTGACTCGAAAGTGATATCACTACTTTCCTTTGCAGTGTTCAGGTTACACTCTCCCAATCAAATGTCTCCTCAAAAATAGTTTATTAAATACTCCAAGATGCTGAACGGATCTGATCTCCCAGCACAATTATATTAATAGGGAGCACAAAATGCTTTACAAAATGGCGTAAGTTGAGCCTTCATGATTTCAAATATAACTTAGGAGGAGAGAGCTTTTCCTGAGACTAAGGAATCTGGAACGACATCCTGTAGTCCTCCACTCTAGACCCTAAACTATGTTCCTTTCCTCAGATTTTATCCTAATTTTAAGTAAAACTTAAAATATGAGTTAGCTAACCTTGAGAACAAATTGTGTTGTTAGGACGATGTGGGCATGATGATCCCAGAGAGAGATGCTGTACGTCTCTAAACGGCAAATGTGTTATGACAAGTGAAAAGTAGCATAAATGTTGTAATCTTCGGAGACAAAAACAGATGTCCTGACTGAGTCAAAGCTAAGCCCCAGAACCTTGTCTTCTGTGACCTCTTTCTAAATCCGGCAAATTTTATTTCAGACTGCATGTGATTATGAAAGACTGTATAGTGAAATACCAAAACCCTGCAGGTTAGACAGACTGTCTGGCTTATTCAAAAGTTTATGACTTGAAGAGTAACCTCAGGATTGACAGGTCACCTTTGAAAAGGAAGAGGAAGGAGCATCTTTGGAGGCAGGCTTGCAAACCTAGTGAGGAGGGCTTTAAACTAGGTTCATCGGGGGATGGTGACCAAAACCCTGAGGGGAGTGGGAAAGTCGGATACCAGGAAGGAATGCAAAGAGGAATGAGCAATAAAGGAGGACCCCTGATTCGAATGGAGAAAATAGGGCGATCAACTGGTTATCTGAGGTGTTTGTACACTAATGCGAGAAGCCTGGGCAACAAACAGGAAGAACTGGAGGCCCTGGCCCAGTCCAAGAAATATGATTTAATTGGGATAACAGAGACTTTGTGGGATGACTCGCATGACTGGAGCGCTGTCATGGAAGGGTATAGACCGTTCAGGAAGAACAGGCAGGGGAGAAAAGGAGGAGGAGCTGCACTATATGTAAGACAGCACTACGATTGCTCTGAACTCCAGAATATAGAGGGAGAAAAACCTGTTGAGAGTCTATGGGTTAAGGTTAGAGGTACAAACAACAGCAGTGATGTTGTGGTTGGTGTTTACTACAGACCACCGAATCAGGTGGATGAGGTAGATGAGGCTTTCTTCGGGCAACTGAGAGAAACTTCCAGATTGCAGGCCCTGGTTCTCGTGGGGGACTTTAATCACCCTGACATCTGTTGGGAAACCAATACGGTAGTACACAGGCAATCCAGGAAGTTTTTGGAGAACGTTGGGGATAACTTCTTGGTACAAGTGCTGAAGGATCCGACCAGGGGCCGTGCACAGCTTGACCTTCTGCTCACAAACAGAGAGGAGCTAATAGGGGAAGTAGAGGTGGGTGACAACCTGGGAAGCAGTGATCATGAGATGGTAGATTTCAGGATCCTGACCAAAGGAGGAAAACAAAGTAGTAAAATACACACCTTGGACTTCAAAAAAGCAGATTTTGACTCCCTCAGAAACCTGATGGGCAGAATCCCCTAGGATGCTACCATGAAGGGCAAAGGAGTCCAGGACAGCTGGCAGTATTTTAAAGAATCCTTATTGAAGGCACAGAAAGAAACCATCCCGACGCATAGCAAGAGAGGCAAACATGGTAGGAGACCGGATTGGCTTTCAGGGAAATCTGTGGTGAACTTAAGCACAAAAAGAAAGCTTACAAAAAGTGGAAACTTGGACAAATAACCAGGGAGGGGTTTAAATGTATAGCTCAAGAATGCCGGGGGGTTATCAGGAAGGCGAAAGCGCAAATGGAATTGCGACTGGCTAAGAATGGGAAGGATAACGAGAAAGATTTCTGCAGGCATGTTAACAAGAAGAAGTGATCAGAGAGGGTGTGTGGCCCTACTGGATGAAGGAGGTAACCTAGTGATAGATGATGTGGGGAAGTACTCAATGCTTTCTTTGCCTCTGTATTCATGGACAAGGTTGGCTTCCAGACCAATGTGTTAAGTGACGCAAGATGGGATGAAGATGGACAGCTCTTGGTGGGTAAAGAACAGGTTAGGAACTATTTAGAAAAGCTAAACCAGGAGGTAAGATGAAGTTTGCTTTTCAGGGCATAGTCAGAGTTAAAGTATATGTGTTGTGATGCTGGCCTTTGATGACAGACACATTTATAGACAGGTCCACTGGCAGGGAGGTACCAAGATGGCAGCTGTCTCAGTGCCCAGTTACACAAAGGGACCTGGAGCTTCCAGCTATCACTGTTACTGCCACAGCAGTGGTGGTAGCCAGCACCCGCGGCCTTTTAAAGTGCTGCTGGAGCACAGCACGTAGTCAAAAGAACTTGCCATTTCTTCCAGTGCTTGTAGAGTCAACCTTCCTTTGTCTTCTGCAGCCAGCTGTCAAGCATTACACCTTAACTGAGGATCTCGGGCCCAAGCCCAAATCTTGCCTACAGGGTTTGTTTCCCTGAGCAACCATTGATGAATAGTATGAACATTATGTATACATGCACCACTCTAGCTAATGACCTTTCATTAGCATTTTTCCTGGAGTCAGCAGTCTGGCAGTATATTTTTACATTAATTAAGTAAATATACGCTGGATCTTTTTGTACCATTTGCTGAACTAGCGCCAGGAGTGGCTGGTGGGCTATGTGAGGGTTAATGAGATCAAAATATACTCTCCTTGAAGAAGAAATAGCCAGTCCTGTAGTGTAATAAGAATACTCTGAAGGACAAAGCATCTAACGTGACAAATCAGACAGTGGTCACAGCATAGTGAGTGCCCTTTCAGGTGCACAAGGACCTTCCCAGCCTTCTCTCTAACATAACCCTATTTTCTCTGTGCTGCATAGCAACTCCTCCTGACGACAGCTGGTATAATTGTCCAAACAAGCTCCAGTGCAGAATGGGATTCAGTTACCATGAAATCAAAACAGATTTTCCAGTTTCCATGCATGCCAAAAGTGAGGTTATAGACATAAAGAGATTGCTCTTGCATGTGCAATTTTCTGAAGCATTTCCACCAATTATTATTATTATAAGGCCAAACCTACTGAAATATATTTAACCCAATAATCATTGCTGTAAAAACCTAGGCAAACACTGACCGTAGACTCCCCTTCAACTGGATGGAAAGCCTGTCAACCACAGCTGTAAAGCATGCTGGAGTGGAGGGAAGAGGTTACATCTACAACCTAACATGCTGGAGGGTAGCGGGGACAAGTTCCCCATCTTACTACCCTCCATACAATGAAACTGAACCATTTCTTCCTCTAGGTCTAATGTGCCCAGGAGGAGAGGGAATAGCTTTACAAGCAGTCCCCGAGTCACGCGGATCCGACTTATGTCGGATCCACACTTACGAACGGGGTTTTCTCGCCCCGGAGCTCGCAGGCAGCGGGACTGCCCAGAGCGCAGCAGTCCTGCCACCTCGACCTCCGGGGTGAGAAAAGCTGCTCCTGGTGTCCCTGGTCTGCTGGGGACCATCTCCAGCAGACCAGGGACACTGGGAACAAAGCCGCAGCGGCGGTGGGGTCCCGCGCCTCTGAGGCTTTGCCAGACCAGTCTTTTGTTGTGGACCCTGGGTTGGAGCAGCTGGGGTGCTGCCGGGTTGGTCCTGCAGGGACCTACCTGGCAGCCCAGCTGTTCTGTCCCAGGCTCAAGATTCAGCCGCTGTTGAAACTGATCAGTGGCTGATTCCAGGAAGCTGGGGGCAGAGCAGGAAGCTGTAGTCAGCCCCTGGTCAGTTTCAGCAGCAGCGGCTGAATCTGGAGCCAGTTCCGACTTACATACAAATTCAACTTAAGAACAAACCTAGAGTCCCTATCTTGTACGTAACCCGGGGACTGCCTGTACCTCCTTGTGTGAGTTTAAACTAAGCTACCTACAACTTAGTTAAAAGTGGTACTCTCTTTCTTCCATGCTGGATAACCCAGATGTGTTCCTTCCCCATTGTTAAATCTATGCAAATCCTATGAATATTATGGAATATATCACTGGTAAATTGCCAATAAGAATCTTACCTTTGTATTACTGTAAGAAGTTTTCCGTTTCAACAAACCATTTAAAAAGGACTTTTCCCTTTAGGCTGTTTGTTAAGCACTGAAATTGCTATAAATCCAATTGTATTGAACTGGGTAAACCTAATGTTTTCTATTAAAGCAGGGTGGTTTTTTCATACACATTGTATATGCCAAAGTTAAAAAGACAATAACAATGTTTAAATGAATTGTAACTCTCCAGAAAACAAAAACAATCAGATATACATTAGCAATTTAAATTCAGAATGTTTTTCAACCAGATCAAACTCGTCTCCTGTTTCGGAAGGGAAATGTATAACAGCATTCTTACATTTGCATAGCTCTGATTGCAGACAGTAGTGTGAAAAGTGGCGCTAACAATAATTGCTGAAATATTCAGAAAACAGCTTAGTAAGAACTCATTTGCACTGGGAGACGGCATATTTGACATCCCTTTTAAACTCCTGGGCTGAGGTTACTTGTTTTTATTTTCTACATTTTTAGATATGAAGTGAACAGGCTACCCCTTAGTGATTAACCCCTTAGTGAGTCCAACTCTCCATAAACTCCCTGGCAGATATATCAATGCAAAAAGAAAGACCCAAAAATCTATCTGTGGTACTAAGATGGCAACATTATCATACTATCTGAGTGCCTCACAATAGCCGTATGATATGAACAGGGAAGTTCTACCTATATTAAGATTTTATACTGCTGTCATTGGAGTGTCTGAGTACCTTCCATGTAAAATCAATAGCAAAGTCCATGTTGGAGTTTATGGCCTTCAATTAACCCTTTTATCGATTGAAAAGTGAGGCACAGAGATTTGTCCAATGCCACACAGAAGTACATTTTCCTAGTCCAAGGCTAATGCCTTAAACATTGCTCCATCATGAGGAAATGGTCTACTTTTTGGTTTTGGGTTTTTTTAGGGGTTTTGGTGTTTGGTTTGGTGTTTTGGTTTTGGTGTTGGGTATTTTTCATTTTTGTTTTTGTTTTTTTGTCCAACCAACTCTCCTGTCCTGTTAATATCATAACTGTTACTCACACTAAAAGTTTCTCTTCCTTTCAGGGAAGGGATGTGGTAGTAAATGTGTTGCTAGCAAATATCTGAAAATTCTTGTGCCACTTAGGGTACAAGACTAGACTACACTCTAAAATCGAAATAAGATATGCATTTTGTGCTACACAAATTGCATATCTTATTTCAATTTATTTTGAAATAGGCTATTTCAAAATTTGGCGCAACTACACGGTGCCAATTTTGAAATAAAGCACTAGTTCGAGACATCCCTTATTTCTTGTGGAATGAGGTTTACAGGGATGCCGATATAGCATGTATGTAATTTCAAAATTATTTCAAAATAGCAGATGCGTTCCTTGGACGCGGGGAGAACTATTTCAGGATGCCTCCAGAATCCTGAAATAACCTTGCAGTCAAGACGTACCCAGGACACTGTGAAGAGCAGCCTTTGAAATCTTTGCTGAAAGACATATCCTATGTTGATGCATATATGTATGGACTGAGCCACTGATTGATAGATCTCATCTTCTCTGATGCCATTGGTGAGCAATTGAGCCAATCTGATTACAGCTATCACATAAAGATCCACCATTTTACACACTTTTTGGATCCTAAAATTTTCTGGGAATGTCTGGATATGTTGAGTTTTGACGCATTTGTACAATAGCCTGTACAATAGTGTGCCCCCAGAACAATCTGTCTTGAGTTATGATATCCAGGTCAATGTGAGATATGATACATTGGCCTTTAACATATTTTTATAACACTTACAGCTGATCACCAAAAGAGTGCTTTCCATGAACAAGCTGGCGAAACTGTTTGTTCATGAGCATTGCTTTCATGCCCATGACACCACACAGAATGACACCACACAGCATAAGGACCTCCATGCTAGACATTTTTTCCCACTAATTCACATGGGCAGTCTTCCTGATGCAGCACATGTGGAACTGATTGAGTTTCAAACTATGGAGGCAATATATGGTCCATGACACTGAGGCCTACAGCAGGATATTCAGGACAACTGCTCAATAGACTGTTTCCTTTATATGGAGTTTAACAACATGATCCTTTCATAAGCATTTGGTCAATCTTCTGAAGGTGGTGCTGGCTTTGACTAGTTGAGCAGATACATCATCATTTATGCTGAAGGACTGTATGCCCCTAAGGTAATAAAACTTATCAACAGCCTTATGGACAGCATCAGCAGCAGTGATCACTGGTGCACTGGGCTCTTTCAGAACAAACTGGGACATAACCTCCATCTTTTTGAGCCTCATAGTGAGTCCAAAACAGTGAGCAGAAGTAATAAAATGATCAAAAAGCTCCTGTGCAGCTTCGACTGAATGAGCCAACAATGTACAGTCACCAGCAAACAGGAGGTCATGGAGAGTGTTGTTGAACACTTTGGTGCAAGTTTGAAGTCTTTGGAGGTTGAAAATGCTAAGATCCATTTGGAACTGAATAAGTATGCCCACTGGGCAATCCTTGACAGCAACTTACAGCATCATCAAAAAGTAGATGCTGAACAGGAGAGGAGCAAGAATACATCCTTGCTTTGTACCATTTGATACTTCAGAAGGTGGCAATGTCTTTCTCTTGTTGCGACCCAGAATGTTGTCATGAAAGGACCAAACTATAGTGATGCATTTTTCAGTACAGCCAATTTGCACAAGTATCTTCCAAATCCCCCTCCTGTTGACCATGTTGAATGCCTTGATCAGGTCAATAAAAATCCTGTAGAGGTCCTGATGTTGCTCTCTACATTCTTCACGTATCTGCCTGGCTGTGAATATCATGTCAGGAGTGCCTTGACCAGCACGAAATCCACACTGATTTTCAGGAATGATGTCATTTGTGAACACATGTAAAACATCAGGTTGTAGAAGATGTGGGCCAGGATCTTACCAGTTATAGACAGCAGTGAGATGTCCCAGCGGTCATCACAGCATGCATGCTTACCTTTTCTCTCATATATGTGTACAATCAGGGCATTTTTGAAGTCCTGCGGACGTGTTGTTTCTCCCCAATGGTGATAAATAAACAGATGAGATGGTGCATCAACTGGCCACGGCCAGCTTTATAAATCTCTGATGGGATCCCATCACTGCCAGGTGCCTTTCCAGAGTTCATCTGCGTGACAGATTTTTGTACCTCATCGAGAGTTGGCGGTAGAACCAGCTGTGAATCATTAGCCCTGTGAGGAATCTCGTCAAGAATGCTGCTGTCAAAGTTGATGTCTGGTTTAATACATTGCAAAAATGTTCAGCCCGGTGGCCAAGGATTTTAGCGTTATCTGTAATCAGAGTGCTGCCATCAGCACAGCACAGAGGTGTGGAGCCAGCAGCACACAGCCCATAGACGTCCTTCATCCCCTCAAAGGCTGCTTTAAAATCATGTCTATCAGATGCATCTTGAAGTCTGAGTGCTTTACCTTTTCACCAGTACTCTTATTCGTCATAATTTGACGTGTGCCTTCTTCTCAGCGTGGATGTATGCTCATTTCCTGGAGGCATTCTCTTTATCATTGATCCAGGCCAGGTGTGTGGCTTGCATCTTATCAAGAAGGTCATGAGATGCTTCCTCAGGGTGGTGGATTGAGGAAGCTCTCCGTGGAGTGATCTTAATGGCTTATACCAAATAATATGGAGTAAGGCCCCATGGACTGACCGTACCTAAGAGAAGGAAAACTCCAATGCCAAGTGTGGGCTGATAGAGCTGCTAAGCCTTTTTCAGGCACATCTTTCTAGGAGAAGGCAACTCTGATCTCAAACCTGTGCTCTCTTTCTCCAGTACGCACGTTGCAGTCCCTTCATCTGTGTACAATGGCCGGTTGGAGATTAGAGCGTGTGGTTGGAACTCACAAACCGGCCTCGCTTAAATCCATTCATATATGACTTATAGCTCTTGATGCTAAATATTTACCTATTGTTGATGAAAGTCCTACAGCGATGGGCAAGTGACTTTGGATACAAATGGAGGATACCACTGAAAGCATCTAGTTACAAACCTGCACATAGGCAGCTTAGGAGACATATCTTATGGTGATGTGCCAGCAACTTGAAGCTACTTGTAAAACTCTCATTGGTGCCCTTACCACGTGGCAGCAATTCCAGGTTCCAAGTCGGTACAGTTTATTGGGCCCCCATGCATGCACAAGCTGTACCTGTCCATACATGGCCCCCGACATTTGGGCAGTGCTGCTTCTGCCCTGGTGGGTGCCTGGCAAACTATGTGCCTGGACACGCTTTTGTGGCCAGGACTTCCACTAGCCCATCCAATAGGGCTGCCAAGTGTCTAATCGCAGAAGCTCAAAGATCCTTGTCCTGCCCCCTGCCTTAGCCCTTCCCTGAGGTCCAACCTCTGCTCATCCCTTCGCCAAGGATCCATCCCCACTCACTCCATCCTGCCTCCCTCTATCACTCACTGTCCCCCACCCTCACCAGTCTGGGGTAGCGAGCTGGGGTGCGGGAGGAGGTGTGGGGAGCAGGCTCAGGGAGGAAATTTGGGTGTTGAAGAGGGTGCAGGCTCTTGAAGGCAGTTTGGGTGTGGGCTCTGGGCTGGGGCATGGGTGCAAGAGGGAGTGCAGGGGTTGGCACTTACCCCAGTTGGCTCCCAAAATAATCAACACACCCCTCTGGCAGCTGTTTCTAGGCTGGTGAGTTTGGGGGATCTCCACACGCTGCTCCCCACTGGCACTGCTTGGCCGCAATTCCCAGCCAATGAGAGCTGAGGAGTCAGTTCTTGGAGCTGGAGCAGAGTGCAGACAGCCCCCTCCCTCCCACTTATTCCCCTCCCCCTCTCTAGAGGGATGTGCCAGCTGCTTCTGGGAGCAGTGAGGAGCAAGGACTAGCAGGAAGCCTGCCTCTTGCACACTAATATGGCAAATAATGCATTTTAGAGCTGAAGGCATTACAGAAGTGATGTAACTGATTTAAACCCTGGCATCTTTATGGTAACTGTAGGTGGTGGGGGATGGTGGGTCTCAGTTTCAAACCTGTTCTTTTTAAGGTCAGGTTAATGTAATGCCCTTTCCCTAAACCCAGTTATTTAGACAGTCACTGGACCCCCATTTGCAGCCAGAGGTGCATATTTAAAACCATAAACAATTCCTACCCATATCTCTAACTTTACATAAAAGGGTGATACATACACCAAAATGAGATATACAGATCCAGCAGACTGTGACATTAAAATTGATAAGTTACATGAGATATTTTGTCCAAAGCATCCTCGAGTTATTTATCTTTGTATACATAAGACAATTGCAAACAGCTTGGGAGGAGGGGGGTAGGAGGACTGTCACACTTAGTCTCCCTCTGAGCCTCAGTTTCCCATCTGTAAATTAGGAATAATGGCCCTGTTCTACCTCATAAGTGGTGTAATGAGGATAAATAGAGTGTGTAGCATTCAGATACCACAATAATGGGTGCCATATAGGCATGTAAGATGCAGACTGTCTACATTTCTCTTGGATATACATTATAGCCATGTCACTCCCAGGTTTTGGTTTTTTCTTGTCTCTTTCACCAGCAGAAGTTGGTCTAATGAATGATATTACCTCGTCCATCTCATCTCTTTACGTTTATTTTAGAGAGACAAGCTGCAAGGTAATATCTTTCATTAGACCAACTTCTTGCTAGTGAAATAAACTAGCTTTTGAACTACACAGCTTCTTCAAGTCTGTGGAGCTCGAAAACTTGTCTCTTTCACTGACAGAAGTCAGGCTACTAAAAGATCTTACTTCCCCCATCATGTCTAATATCCTGGGACCAACATGGGTACAACAATACTAAATTTCTTTTAAACATTTTGTTCTAAAACTTAAAGATCCTAAGAAAGTGGCTCTGGAGTGGAAAAGCTGGTTGATGTAGTTTCATTGATAGGAATTCCATGCTGGATCAAATCCACGGGAAAGTTGGTTGCTTTGCTTGCCTCTCTGACAATGGCCACTACTGCAAGCTTCCACAGAAGATATAAAAAATGCCACAGAGGAGATGCGGCCATTAACATTGTGAGGACCAATCACATAGTGAGGGCACATTTACACAGCAGGGCAAAAGTTGACTTAAGCTACGCAACTTCAGCTACGTCAATTGCATAGCTGAAGTCAAAATAGCTTAATTTGGCTTTTTGCACTGTCTGCACAGAAAGAAATTGAAGGAAAAACATTCTTCCTTAACTTCCGTTACTCCTTGAGAAATGAGAGTTACAGGAGTTGGAGTAAGAAGTCCTCCAGCTTGAGATTATTTGGAAACAATGGCTTGCTGTGTAGATGTGCACTATGTAATTTCGGAATAACGTCAGTTACTCCGAAATAATGCTGCTGTGTAGACATATCCTGTCAAGACTAATTCCCCACTCTGGCACGATGAATGCAGAAGTGGGAGCCCACATAAGTACCCAAAACCTTATCTTTCCAGTCTTTGGTATAAAACTTCCCCTCAAAATCTTAAAAAGCTAGATTTTGGGAATAAAAATCCTCTGCCACCACCCAAGTAACGGTAAGAAAACCAGGAAGAGATCAATTGGGAAATCTCAGCCCTAAAGTAAACCCAGGACACAACAATTAACCAATACCAGGTTAATAAAAAAGAAAAGAACTTTTATTATCACCACAATACCCCTGTTACAAGCATAATGACTAGATGGAAAAGTCACCAATTAATATACTCATGGGGGACTCTCCTGGGCCAAAAACTTAGTTACAAAGGAGAGGAAACCCCATTTTAAATGCACAGACATCAGAGCCACAGTCCCAAACCATAAAACAATAAAACCTACTGGATTTATTTAAACTTTACCCTATTTACAGATAGTGAAGAGTCTTTTCCTGGTGAGAGACATTTTGTCTGTCTCCCTCACTATATGTAGAAAAAGTGCTTAGGGAAAAAGGAAGGCCCAGTTTGAAATTCCTACCTTCATTTTTATTGGCTGCCTGCTACCTGGCTATGTATAGTTAACCCATTAGTTCCCAGGCTGCTAACTCTCATGGTCATGACATACCTCAAGTGAAAAAGTACCTCCTTTTATCAGCTTTATATTTGCCAAATTTTCATTTCACCGACTGTCCCTAGGTTTTTATGACAGGTAGAATGGGAGCTCCCCAGTCACTGTCTCTAGATCACTCATTATTTTATATACTTTTTATCAACTCACTTGTCTCCCATCTATGCCAAACAATCCTCTTTTGTCAATCTCTCTGCACAGGACAGTTCTCCCCAGGTGCCTACTTGGGTTTGTCTGAGAGCTAAATTTGACTCATTATGTTCAGTTACATTCTCTAAAAAGAACCAGACTTTTTGCACCACTTAGGACGCATAAAGTCATTGTAATATGGTTATCAATTCTCATCAGGGGATTCCTCCAGGCATAAGGGAACTCGCTTCTGGGTATACTTGAGCCAGCTGTGGGTTTATCCAGCTGTGGGTTTATCCTTCTGCCCCCCAGCATATGGATATGCTGAGAGCATGTCAGAGTCTGGGAAGGCTGTTCATGAGCTATACTGTTCTGCATCGATCTGCCACTGCTATAGCATCTGGTTCTCTGAGTGTTTATACCCTAAAAAATACAGGTGGAAAAACAGCATAAAGAGATGCCACAGCATCTGTTTTCTCATATATTGGGAATGGAGTAAAAAATCTGATCCTGGAATTTATACTACTAATAAATATAATTACATAATATGTCTCAAATGAGCAGAATCCAGAAAGTGTCACCCTCCACAAGTCCCTGAAGGCTGTCCTATTTAAGGCAAGTCCTGTTTTTATCAATAGCTAACTTGTGACATCTGACACAGAAGAAAGGAGCCTTAGGAGAGGTGGATTTTAAGCCATGCTGAGTTAGATTTTATAGGTCAGCTTTTCCATGTTAATTCAATAGCAGATATTGCTAAAAGGGTATTTAGTGAGGTTTAATTAGTAAGGGGTGCACACCATTGTCATTTAATATAGTCCTGATTGTATAACTTGGGGATTGGCAATGACAGATGGCGTTTTGCACATCTGGTTCTCAGTTCTGAAACTGTCAAAGGCCAGTAAATGATCCAGTTGGCTCTTGGATTTCCTACATGACCTATTGGTTGTCTATGTCCAAGTTCTAGACAACAGATCAAAAGATGATCACATAAAAAATAAAAATGTTGCAAGTGGATCTGGCAGGATCATTAAAGATGAAGGTGTGAATAACAATGGGAAACAAGTTTACTCTTACATTCCCCTGGAGGTAATTTCCTTACTATATTTGAGGTCTATTGGTGGTAAAGAGAAAAGGGCTGACATAAGATGTGAATGAAATAAGAGGAGTGTATGTATAGATCTCGATCTGGCTCTCAGCATTGGGGTGAAAATCATCCCATCATAAAACAACGCACCTTTTACATAGTTAGATACTTTATTTAGTTACTATTGGAAATATTGCAAAAGCGGCGAGGAGTCCTGTGGCACCTTATAGACTAACTGAAGTGTTGGAGCATAAGCTTTCGTGGGCAAAGACCCACTCCTCACCACTTTTGCAGATTCAGACTAACACGGCTACCTCTCTGATACTGGAAATACTGACATTAGCTGAACTTTTAATCTATAGTAAATAAAAGGTATTTAAGTGGCAACACAATAAATAGGTTTTTCATAACAGATTAAATGCATCTCCATTAAACTCCCTCCTCCCATCACAATGTCCCCTCTGAAGAGAGAAAGGGTATTAAATTCTATAAAACACCAGTTTGGTTACATCTAAATTAAATACTAATCTACAAATGCTTCCCACATTTTGTGCAAGAGTGATTTTTTAACTACTTCAAATCATGCATAATATGTTTATTGTAAGTTTCTGCCCCAGCTATTTGAGAACTTGTGACTTTTGTTCATTAAATCATATTCTGTTTCCTGTCAGTTTTTTGTGATAAGCAGAGAAGTCACAAGAGTCAACAAAGCACAAAAGGGAAAAGATCATGCAAAAGATTTAGAAAGTTAATGACAAAATATAAGGGAAAATAGAAAACGTATAACAGAGATCAGGGTATTAAGATAAAATGAATCCCATTTGCAAGAGGCATTTTCCATTGACATTATCTGCCATCAAAATCTTCTCAATTAAAATATCGTACCTGTTCTATTGTTTGTATCCACCTCCTTGGATTTTGTTTAGAAAATAAATTAACTTCTCACAGTAATGAAATGGGAGGGTATTTCTTTTTTATACCCCATTTTGTACAGGATGCTGTTTGAACAACTAACCTTTAGCTAGCATGTTAATGTCACTTTCAACTGATGTGCCTATTTAAAATGAACAATGCAAGTGACAGAATATGGAAAACAATTAAGCTGAACTTGTCAAAATTAATAGAAGGGAAGGCATCTTCTTTTTCACCAGCAAAGACTATTAGAATCAAATGTTTTTCTTGAGCAGACTTACTGTTTGTGTATGTGGTTCTAAAAAGATATATATTTTGCATTCCCTTCTACAACAGAATTACTGAGCTGCTATCTAAGTGCATGGTAGTTCAACAGAGTTGACATTTTCCCTACAGAAGTAATTCACATGATTTAACACTTTGTTTCCTTAGAGTGTCTCAAGGGAGCACTTACAGTTAGGGGATCTCCTTGAAAAGCATGATGTACACTTGCATTTGGAGCAGTCGGGAGACACATACAAAGAACCCCCCTAAACATTTCTGTTACATAAAAAAGCCTCCACCTGAGCTTACTTGATTTTACACATGCATTTTCTGAAAATACACTAACAGTGAGGTCTACGGTTTTAAAATGCAACTCATTGTAACCTTTGTCAAACCTTGCAACTTGCTGTAATCCTTTGTCAAACCTTGCAACTTGTAACTCTCAGCAACTTTGCTTTATAAATTCAGAAACTTACTGTAAGCTTCAACTTTGTAATCTTTGTAACTCTCAGCCACTTTGCTTGTAACTTGCTCTAAACTGCATTCTCCCCTGAGCAATAGAGGGAGACAATGTGTGTGTGTGTGTTAGGAACTGCAAGGCTGGAGCACATGGTGATGAGTCATCAGACTGCTGCTTTGCTGGATAAAGGGAAGTCTGGGCATGCTCCCTGGTGACCAGGTGGATGAGTCACAGGGACCATACAGACACAATATAAGGAGAGGGAGCACATGTGAAACTCTCTCTTTCTTCCCCTGCTCCTGAGAAACTTCTCTCTACAGTAAGTCATTCCTGATCAGCTTCCCAGCCATGATCAGAGGGCAACCAAAATGATTAGGGGGCTGGAGCATATGACCTACGAGGAGAGGCTGAGGGACTTGGGTCTGTTTAGTCTGCAGAAGCGAAGAGTGAGGGGGGATTTGATAGCAGCCTTCAACTTCCTGAAGGGAGGTTCCAAAGAGGATGGAGAGAGGCTGTTCTCAGTAGTGACAGATGGCAGAACAAGGAGCAATGGTCTCAAGTTGTGGTGGGAGAGGTCCAGATTGAATATTAGGAAAAACTATTTTACTAGAAGGGTAGTGAAGCATTGGAATGGGTTACCTAGGGAAGTAATGGAGTCTCCATCCCTAGAGGTATTTAAGTCTCGGCTTGACAAAGCCCTGGCCGGGTTGATTTAGATGGGATTGGTCCTGCCTAGAGCGGGGGGCTGGACTTGACGACCTTCTGGGGTCTCTTCCAGTTCTATGATTCTATGATAAGGGGATGGTTGGATGAAATAACATGATCTTGGTAACTAATTGACCATTCATTATCAGTTGGAAATAGGTCAATGGAGGGATGATAGGAGTTGCTATAGGGAACTTTCTGGGTGTCTGGCTGGTGAGTCTTGCCCACATGCTCAGGGTTTAGCTGATCGCCATATTTGGGGTCGGGAAGGAATTTTCCTCCAGGGTAGATTGGCAGAGGCCCTGGAGGTTTTTCGCCTTCCTCTGTAGCATTGGGCACAGATCACAGCTGAAGGACTCTCTGCATGTTGGGTCCTTCAAAGTATTTGAATGCTTCAATATCTTTGATATAGGTGAGGGGTGGTTGAGATTCTGTGGCCTGCACTGTGCAGGGGGTCAGACTAGATGATCATAATGGTCCCTTCTGACCTTAAAGTCTATGAAATCTATGAAATGAAATCAGCAGACAGACCCCTCCAGAATCTACATGCCTTGGCTCCTTCTGCAACCCATATGCCTATGTCAGTGTGTGAGTGCCTGAGGGCAGGAATGAATGTGTGTGAATGAGTAAACAAAGGGAGGGGTATGTGAGCTTGTTTCTGAGTTTGAGAGAGAGATAGCTGGTTTCCTCTTTAGTTTAAACCTTTGGTGGCAGCTCTATTTTTGTAGTGAATATGGTGGTGTGCTAATTCCTCAAGCAATAAACCTATGCTAGTGTAACCCTGGGTGGTCTTCAGTGGGAATTTTTGGGGTACCATTAACCTCTTATCATAACTTAAAGCAAGGTAAGGGTTTGGTTCTGCGGGGGAAGGTGCTGAAGCTCCCCTCCCATGTGTACAGAGAAGCATAAAACAATACAGAAAAGAGACAGAATCACCAAGCAAGTGAAAGAGGCTGGCTGGGGACATGATCCCCCACCCCACGGACTGCCCCAGCCCGGAGCCTCCCACTCTTCCAGCCACCCTTTAGGGAGGGAGGGGAGGCTGAAGCTCCTCCCCCCTCCAATTTGTATGGGAACATTGTTGCTGTTCTTCTTCAGGGAGTGAGGGGGACAGTGCACAATTTTCTCAATTCCTCAATCTGTCTGGGGAGCACAGGAGGCAGATGAACCAGGACCTACCCTAGCTGAGGGACATTCCCACCTCCCCTGGCTGTGCCTGCAGGCCATGGAGAGGCGCTTCTCACCTGGCCCATGCTGCTGTGATGAAGAAGCCTGGGGTTGCCCTCTCTCCCCAAGGCGGCCTGCAAACTGAACCCCTCATCCCCACCCCCAACCCAGTGCAATGATTTAAACGAAGAAAGCCAAAATGTACTGAGTTAAGGACCCAAGCAACACTGGGTAAATCTTCTCGTATATAATAAAGTTAAGCATACCTGACATTTTGTATGCAAAGAATACATAAGGTGTTTCCTTATGTTTTCTCACATGGCTGAAACATGAAAATGTATTAGAATACAAAAGGATGTAAGATAATATCTATTGTGTAATCTCTTAGGCAATTTGATAAGTGAGTCAGATTAATTTGACAGTTGACAGGGTGGTTTCTATCAGAAGCTTTTGCAAAATATTTACAAGACTGATGGAGATAACTTCTCATGACAACAAACATTTTAGTTGTCTGTTCCTTTTTCTTTTTAATAAGGAACAGAAATAATCTAACAATTCTTACATCTAATGGTTACAGCAGAAAGGCTGAGAAAAGTTTATGGCCCACATAACAATATCCTGGACACATTTTAAATGAATTGTTCAGGTATTTTAGGAGCTCATTGTATTAAAAAAACCAAACATTTATGTAGTACTGTGGAGTTATATGTAATTTCTTTTAAGAGGTATGCAAATGCACTGGCTTTTGTTATGCAAGAACTCAGCCTTTTGAATCATTACCTTGAAGGGGAGACCACTGTTTGGCTGAATACTTATTTATAGCTTCCCCCAAGGTGGGTTATGGAGGGATTCATTGACTTGTTAGTGTGTTGCCTCAGCATATGTCTACACTACCAAGTTTTGTTGCCAAAAACTGCCTTTTGGGGACAAAACAGTGGGAGGCATTCACACTGCAAGGAAATGTGTATCCGGAAAAACACCCAGTTTCAGTCACAATAAACTTCCACTCCCTGAGAGAGACTTTTTGCTTTCTTTTCCCATCCCTATATTGTTGATAAAGAGCCAATGGAGACGCTGCTGTTTGTTTTTTCCAGAGAACTGGCTTCCACTAGTATCCCACAATGCCTGCCTTGATCCCTCTGCTTGGTGTTTTGATCTCTGAAGAGCTCACAGAGCTACTCATAATGCCACTCCCAGAAGCAGGGCTGGCCCACAACATTTTGGCACCTGAGGCGGGGAGCTTAAATGACGTCCCCATGTCTCCTCACTTGGGCCAAAACTTTGAAAGGTCTTAATTCTGCCTTCTTTCTATTCTATTTGGCTACGTCTACACTGGCATGATTTTTCCGAAAATGCTTTTAACGGAAAAGTTTTCCATTAAAAGCATTTTTGGAAAAGCACATCTAGATTGGAAGGATGCTTTTCTGCAAAAGCACTTTTTGCGGAAAAGCGTCCATGGCCAATCTAGACGCGGTTTTCCACAAAAAAGCCCCGATCGCCATTTTCGCGATCGGGGCTTTTTTGTGGAAAACAGTACTATGCTGTCTATACTGGCTCTCTTGCACAAAAGTCTTTCAGAAAAAGACTTTTGCCCGAACGGGAGCAGCATAGTATTTCCGCAAGAACACTGGCGATCTTACATGAGATCGTCGGTGTTCTTGAGGAAATTCAAGTGTAGACAGCTGGCAAGTATTTCTGCAAAATCAGATGATTTTTGCAGAAAAACTTGCCAGTCTAGACACAGCCCTTATCTCTTGCCAGTCTAGACACAGCTCTGCTACCTACATATGCACCAGCAGCAGACACAATTTTCTACACGCTGGCTCCTAGTGGTGCCCCCCCCACAGTCTGGCATCTGAGACGGCCGCTTCAGTTCACCTCATGGTAAGGCCAGCCCTGCCCAGAAGTTGAGAAGGCTGTGGGAGAGCTCCATCAGGAATCTCAAGTTGTTCAAGGATCAGCTCTTCCTCCCCACAACATGGCACTATGGGATACATATCCACAATGCACTGCTCAGACTGTTGATGATAGCAGCCCACAGTGGGGGAAATTATCTGTCAACAGCGGGACAAGTACAAATCCCCTCTGGCAATATTTGTTTTGTTTTGTCAACTTTTGGGTGTCAACCTAAGTTTTGTCAACAAAACGTGGAAGTGTAGACATACCCTTTTTCTGAGCTGAAGCTATGATTAACTTGTAACCACAGCATAAGTGTTGGAAGTGGTTTCCATTGTATACAGAGTTTACAGTGTGGGTCAGTGGGTCTCAGTCCCCCTCTATATGTACGTCAAGTTTTTTTCAGATTTCTTTTACCTTAAGAACAAATATACTTGCATAAGAATGAACTGTGGGAACTTGACTGTGGTAATTCCATAGTTTACTGCCTCTTAGGAGAAAAGTAAAGCAGGCCTATTTAGGCAGCTTAAAAGAAGTTTATGAGGAAGAGAGATACTGATTTCTGCCAAGAGAGAAGATGACTAGAGGAAGCAGGAGCTTAGAGTGGGTGTCTCTGCTGGACCATAGAGAGAGAATATAGGTGTAGTTTGACTTCTATATTGAGGGCCTGGGGGGGCAGCTTCATCCAGGCAAACAGGGCCACGTGGTGGGTAAATTCCACATCTGTCTGAGGCCTGCATTTGTGGAAGGGCAATTGCCCCCAGGACTATGCCATGAATACAGTTACCCTGGACTCACACATCTACCAGCTGCCAAGGACTTGCATAGCTCTTCTTCAAGTACTCTGTGAGAACCTGCTATAATACAGAAATCCAGTCCCCATCTGGTCACACACCACTAGCTATCACCTACCCTCCCACACTAGAACCCCTATGGAGCATCATTAAGCAATTACAATCCATACTGGATGGGGGGCCCTCTTGTGAAAGAAAGCGTTCCTGAACCCCCTCTTCTGGCCTTCAAAACATTTCCCCAACTATTGCAAGCTCTTGATGAGAAGCTAGCGTGCCAGAAACCAGCACATATCAATTCAAAACAGCACCAGTGCCTGCTAGAAGAGCAGATGCAAAAGCAATGATGCAATGTTGTGCCCTCCCCACAATGCACTTTCACAGAGGTAGGGTGGTGGGGTGAGTTGTAGAGTGGCCTAGTGGATAGGGCAGTTGCCTAGGGAATGCAAGGTGGTGCGCTTCAGTCCTGCCTCCTCACCTCCACCAACACCAGTTTACCCTGGGATGGAGCAGGCTGTAGCATTACAAAGACAGGCTATAAGATATCCTGAAAACAGGGTCATGGGTTGGGTTCGGGAGTGGCATAATGGCTAGGTTATTCACCTGGGGAGCACTGAGTAGTAGATTCAAGTCTTATGTATGCCTGTCACTGTATGGGCTGTGCCCACCCAGAGAACCAAATGTCCCAATAAAAATTATGGGGGTAAAACTTGGCAACCATATGAACTCCCACAGGAGAAAAAAAAACACTTCCTCCCAGAATGATCACTCTGTAGCTCCAACAATGTCCATCCTCAAAGGAAACCTGCACAACAATTCTAAAGACTCACCTGGAAGTTTGAATTCGTAACTCTGCTGTATGATAAAATCATAGTCTTCATAAAAATGCTGGATGGATAGCTCAGTAACTCTCCTTTTAGCCTACTATAACAGTGGTGTCAACGGGCCTTTTCACCTTTCATGATGTCTTAGCCTTAGAAGAAATCCTAACTACTTATTCTAAACTGTTTGCTTGCCTTTGTATTTAATTGCAGCACTTCATCCATGTCTACACTTAAGAGCTTGTCTATGCTGGAACTTTAGTGCCCTGTAACTTTCTCCCTCAGGGGTGTAAAAAAACCATCGCCGAGTGCAGCAAGGTATAATGCTGTAAAGGCCAGTGTAAATAGGCTCCCAGTGCTGTGAACTGCTCCCTTCACAGAGGTGGCGAACGGCGAGCACTGGAAGAGCTCACTTCCATGTGTGCCATGACCACATTGGCATTTTAAAGCATGACCACAGCTGTGCTTTACACTTACGTGCAGACAAAGCCCTACAAGCTTACGCTGGCACAGCTGTGCCAACGCAACTGTGCCCGTGTAAGCGCACTTATAAAATGATGTTCCATGGCTACAGCATCATAATAAAACCAGCAAAACAAGCGGCAGTAGCTGTGTTGGCGGCAGAGCATCGGGCACATACGCACGTGTGCCTGAAAAAATTCTGTGGCCGAGATCGACATGGTTTTGAGCTGCCCAGAACTCTTCCTCAGGCCTGAGAAAGGTACTCAGCCCATGTCGACACTCGCACTTACGTTGGCAACTTACATCTAGACTATCCTCGGCTTCCAAAAGAAGATATGCAAATTAGGCATGAATTTGTCTCTCTTCTTCCAATCCCTTTTTCGGAAGAGGTTTTTTTTTTGTTTGTTTGTTTTTTGTTTTTTTTAAAAAAGCAGGCTAGATGGGGGTTTTTTGACCCCTCCCCCTTTTTTTTGAAAGACCCCTTAGTGCTCAAAAAATGAAGCTTACAGGGTTCTTTCGAAAAAGGTTTTTTTTTTTTTTTTGCATGAACACCGCCATCAAGACTGCTTATTTTTTTCTTCCAAAAAACCCTTCTGAAAAAGGGATTGGAAGAAGCTAAGCAAATTCACGCCTAATTTGCATATCTTCTTTCGGAGGCTGAGGGTAGTCTAGACATAGGAAAAAAACTATAGTGATATTTTTGTACTACACCAACTTCTAATGGTCCAATAAACATGACCTCAACCATTGAAGCGCTCTAGTTCTTCCTGAGTCAGCCATTGATTCACGTATCTATTTTTTGACTGGTTCTCCATCTACTAGCTGAAAATTGTTCATGTCTTTATAAGGGGCTTTGAGATCCTCAGCTGAAAGGCACTGTAAAAGCGCAAAGTTTTCATATTATTCAAAATACACTTGTGTCTATTTCTGCCTGCTGCAGATCAGTAATATTCTTTAACTTTGGGTGCTATACTTGTCGCTTTTTAAAACAATTCTGTATTATCTCAGGGTGTGTCTACACAGCACAGTTATTTCAAAATAACAATGCAAGCAATTCTGCTATTTTGAAATTACGGACGGCTTATTCCGGCTTCTGTAAACCTCATTCTATGAGGAATAACGCCTATTCTGAAATATCAATGTCAAATGAGCTATAGTGTGGATACTTCACTGCTACTATTTTGAAATAGCTCCTTCCCAGGGCCATTCAAACTAATTACTCTCCAGTGCCTCCTGGGGCTCTAAATCGAGGTAACACATCCACATTAGGGAAGCCTGCCTCGGACTAATTTTAAGGCTTCCCAGTGTATAGACACACTATTTCGAAATCTAATCTATTTAGGAGTATTTCTTCCAGACTAGCTTATTTTGAAATAAGTGTGTGGTGTAGACATACCCTGAGGCTACACCTCTCGGGCGCCAGAGAGATGTAGATTAGGCATGTCAAAATTGCTAATGAAGCAGGGATTTAAATATCTCATGCTGCATTAGCATAAACATGGCCACCGTTTTTTTTCAAAACGGAGCTTTTTCGAAAAAAATGGCAGTCTAGACGTGGATTTGTCTAAAATAAACCCTTTTTCGGCAGATCCTGTATTCCTCCAAAAATGAGGTTTACAGGAACGATCGAAAAAGGGTTTATTTTTGACAGATCTGCATCTAGACTGCCATTTTTTTTGAAAACCTCCATTTCGAAAAAAGTGGTGGCCATGTTTATGCTAATGAAGCGCAGGATATTTAAATCCCTACTTCGTTAGCAATTTCAATGTGCCTAATCTACATGGGTACATCTACACTACAACGTTAATTAGAACTAACTGAGTTTGAATTAGTTAATTCGAACTAAGCTAATTCGAACTAACGGATCCAGACTAAAAAACTAGCTCGAATTAGCGTTTTGCTAATTGGAACTAGCATGTCCACATTAAGTGGACCCTGAACCAGGCTTAAGGATGGCCGGAACCAGTGCCGGCAGGGCATCAGAGGAGGACTTAGAGCGTGGAGATGCTGTCTCAGGCTAGCCGAGGGCTGTGCTTAAAGGGTCCCGACCCCCACCCCGGACAGACAGTTCTCAGGGGTGTCCCGCTTGCAAAGCAGTCCTGGCTTGGATTACCCGGAGTACCCACACTGGGCACATCACAGCAGTTGGCCGCAGGCTGCCATCTGGGGAGAGGGAGCAATTGGGGGGGCTGCAGGAGAGCTTCCACCCCCAGAAGCCCGCAGAGCCAGCCCAGTCCTCCCCATCGGGGGCGCATACCCCATTCCTCCCTCACCTCCTTCCTCTTACCCTTCTCTAGCCCCTCTTCTTGATGTACAAAATAAAGGACAATTGTGTTCAAAAATGGAATCTGTCTTTATTAAACAAAACTGGGGGAGACTGGGAAAAGGAGGTGGGAGAGGGGAGGGCAACTAAAATGATCAGAGGTTGGGAACAGGTCCCATATGAAGAGAGGCTAAAGAGACTGGGACTTTTCAGCTTAGACAGAGGGCGGACAGGATAGAGGTCTCTAAAAGCAGGAGTTGGGTGGAGAGTGTGAATACAGAAAAGTTCTTCATTAGTTCCCATAAAGAAGGACTAGAGGACACCAAAGGAAAGGAATGGGTAGCAGGCTTCAAACTAGTACCAGAAAGTTGTTCTTCACAAAGCAAAGAGTCAACCTGTGGAACTCCTTGCTGCAGGAGGCTGTGAAGGCTAGAACTAGAACAGAGTTTAAAGGGAAGTGCGATCAAGTCATGGAGGTTGGGTCCATGGAGTGGTATTAGCCAGGAGGTAGGAGTGGTGTCCCTGCCCAAGGTTTGTGGAAGGCTGGAGAGGGATGACACGAGACAAATGGCTTGGTCACTGTCTTCTGTCCATCCCCTCCAGGGTGCCTAGGGTTGGCCGCTGTCGGCAGACAGGCTACTGGGCTAGATGGACCTTTGGTCTGACCCAGGACGGCCATTGTAAACTCAGGGCTCAGGGTCGGGGGGTCTCAGTGGACCCCCTTGATTCTCTTGCACACCTGCTCCTGGGTGGCCAGACTGGCAGCTCTCCTGCCCAAGCCGGCCACTTTCCTGTGCCTAGTGCGGAGGTCGTGGACGAGGTCCACGATGTCCGCACTAGCCCAAGTGGGTGCCCGCCTCTTGCGGTCCCGGGCAAGCTCCCGGGAGCCGCCAGCCTGGTCCCGGGAAGAGGGGGAGGGCTGGGGGGCATCCGGTGGGTGGCTCGATCCGTGCCAGGTGCAGGGTCTGCTGGCTGGGTGCTGGCAGGCTTGCACCTGGCATGGGCTTCGTAGCCAGCCCGTGCCCCTTTAAGGGGTCCGGGGCGGGGGCAGACGAGTTTCCCTGGTGTTGGCCAGAGTGGCCACCAGGGAAACCTGGGGAGGGCTAGCCTCCCACTAGTTCGAATTAAGGGGCTACACACCCCTTAATTCGAACTAGCTAGTTCAAACTAGGCTTAATCCTCGTAAAATGAGGTTTTCCTAGTTCGAACTAAGCGCTCCGCTAGTTCGAGAGCGCTAGTGTAGCGCCTATTAAAGTTAGTTCGAACTAACGTCCGTTAGTTCGAACTAACTTTGTAGTGTAGACATACCATCTCTCTGTCACCAGAGAGGGGTAGTCTAGACATAGCCTTTGGGTTTGTGTGTTTGTTTTAATCTCTAGTGAAACAGCCACTAAATTTGTAACCACATGGATTCTAGGGATTTGGCTAATGCTTGGTAGAACTGATTCCTGTAGCAGGAAAACACGGTGGAAAGAAAACGATCTCCATTGACTGTGAAGAAGGGTCGCTAAAAGTACAACTTTTGGATGAGATATATTCATGGTAATTACTATTGATTACTGACTGTTGTACGGTAAATCGAGGCAGTCCATGGTATCTTGCTGAGAACTGACAAACTCAAATCTGAAAGTATCAGGCCAAGCCTGAGAAGCATACAGTACAGCAGTTACTGTGACCCTGGTTCCCCTGGCAACTACATTCCAAAAGGGCCTCACTTTGATAAGGCCGGTACCAAACAACCAAACAACCGGGCGGGATTGTTTTTCATTGTCTGCTTTGTTCCTAGAAAATAAGCTTGGATCCCAAAGATCACGCCAAGGCAATACCACCCCCGCAGTAGACGCATTATATTTTTGGCTGACAAAATGACCATCAACATGACTTTGTTTATGTTGGCTTATTTAGCTTGTTAGGAATAACTACCTGTATTATTGATATCATGTTTAATTGGCAATGGGCGGAGGTACTGTGTAACTGTCGTAGACCATTGGCTTATGTGCATATCTGACTTTCGCTGCTAGACCTATCAAATAACTTCTCCTCCGTCCATCTGCTACCTATATAATCTAATGTATGTTTTGTTTAAGTTAGTGCTCACCGGGTTAACCCCGATGAGTACTCCACCAGCTGTGTGAACCAATAAATCCTCTGCTTGTTTTCACCTGCACCCAGCGTGTCCAAGAAATTATTCCCTACAACTGTCCTATTTCATTCTCCACACTTTACCTATTCATGGACAGGAAATAGACACCCAGATCACCCCTTTGGAAGTGGCATGAGTGACTTGGTTGCCTAAGGATGATGTTTTCAAATCCATTAGTCGAGGGGCACATTTAGGCCCATGTTGGGGAACATTACCACCCTTGTGATATGCTGTATCTTCATACAATGTAAGAAATTACAAGGCTCAATATGTGTTCCAGTCTGAGCATGAGCTTTTATGACTTAAGTCCTCTTTGCTAATCTCACTTCAGATGTACTTAGATACAAATTAATGTGATGCACAGTACTGTTCCCTTTCAGGCTTTTGGATTTTTTAAAAGCTTAGCGCTCATGAAAGGTGCCAGGTCGACACCTTTCTGCATCCTTTTTGTTGTTAACCGGCAGTAAATCCCTACTCTGGGTAAATCTAAAAGAGATGTTTGAGCTGGCAATGGTGCTCCCTGTAAGCTCCGGAAAAAAGCGCCAGTCTATTCCTTTTTTTAAGAGGAATAAGGGATCTTTCGGAAAAGGCTTTCTTTTCCGAAAGATCCCCGTCTAGACTGGCGCTTTTTTCCGGCAAAGCTCCAAGCCGGAAAAAAGCGGCAGCCATGTTTATGCAAATGAAGCGGGGGGAATTTAAATCCCCGCTTCATTTGCAATTGCAATGTGTCTAATTTGCATCCCTTTTACGGAAAAGGGATGTAGTCTAGACACAGCCGTAGTGTGTGAAAAAAAATGAATCTTTATCTTTATTCAAGATGTACATGCAGCCAATGAAATTGAAAATACTTGTTTTCTAAAATAATCAGCCTGGAATTTTCTGAAGATACAGATTTAGCATTCTGTGTGAGTTAAAAGAACACTGGAACTGTATATACTATATATCATAGTTGTATTTGCAGACCCAGCACATTGTCCTTTCACAATCTTTTCTAAGGATCTTTAGGGAAAATATACATTGGTATTAATGATAGTGCCAATATCCCCCAGTTAGGGATCAGGAAATCATTGTGCTAGGTGTATAGAATGAGAACAAAAGAGAGACATTCTGAATCAGAGACAGGGTTCCCGATAAGCTGAATGCGTGTGCGGCAACTTAGGAGGGATTCTAATGTCTCCCAGCTGATTAGCAGAGCATCCACAGCTGGATTTGTATTTCTAGTGGTGGTGCACACTCACACGTGCCTCAGTGCACATAAAATTTATTCCACACATGACTAGAAAAGATTAGAGGGAACATTGCCCAGAGACCTTAAAGCAGTGTTTCTTAAATTGTGATTTGTGGTCCACCGGTGTGCCGCAAGGCAGCTGGAGTTGTGCCACAGAAAACAGAATTCAAAATGGCTGCCCTTAAAGGGCATCTCCCACACCCTTTTTTTTTTTTTTTTTTTTGCTCAACCAAAAATCCTTGGTGTTCCTCATTAAAAAAAATATTGTTTGGTGTTCTTCGGTCTTAAAAAGTTTAAGAAACACTGCCTTAAAGTCTAAGATTCTTTAGTTTCCAGTTACTTGATTGCTATCCTCGAGGGTGCTGAAACCAAGTGCCTGATTCTTATTCAGTTGTTGCCAGGTTGCTCTTGGTGACTTTTCAACAGGAGCAGAAGCAGGACAAAAAGGAGAACTTCTGGCAGTCTTAAGATACCAGTTCAAGTGTTTTCATTTTTATTTATTTCAAAATATCTCCACAATCAAGTCCTTTGTGTTGCCTTTATGAGTATTGACTACAGCCTACATAAAAGTATGGACTTAATGTAAATGGAAAACCGCTTTAGTTCTAAAGAAGAGATTTTCCCCACACAGTCTTTAAAATGTAAACCCCAATATGGGAAAAGAGGTACAGTTACAACTTATACTATTACCCTTGCTGGATTTTAGTACAATTGTTTTATTTGTAACAGAAAACAGCTGCTGATTTTTTATTAGTGTTTGCCCAGTTTTTACCTGAGGCTGGCTAGGATGTAAAGCTCTGAAAAGCTATCACTTTAAAGAGTGAAAAACACACATTCCAGCGATTTTCTGATCCATTGGCTTAGCTAAATTCAGAGTCTACATCTCTGACTTGTGTTTCCTAAACCCTACAGTCAATGAACCAGATCATCAACTGATGTCTTTTTGTTACTCCACCAAAAGGCTATGCTTTTCACGCATCCCAGCTACCGGCTACCATATAGTGTATGTACAATAATATTTCTCAGACTTCCTGTTAATCACACAGTCAAAAAAGCAATTGTAAATAAATTGGATAATGTTCCTTTTTAAGCTGATTCAGTCTAACTTCAGTGTGGTTGTTACTAGTCTATAAAAGAAAAGAATTTGAACTGTAGCATTTTGTTCACGTGCTACCTACCACCAGTGTAAACTCCTTGTTTTCCATCCTGACACCTTGTTGGGGATAAACTAGACCGCCAATTTAGCACTTTCCTCTCTAAAAAAAATTGCACCACATCAGCATCATGGGAGTTCTGACCAAATGCATCAGACATGTTCACATGTCTACACTGCACAGTTATTTTAGAATAAACTATTCCAGAATAGTTATTCCAAAATAGCTTATTTGGAAATGACACATCTACATTGCAGGGAAGCCTTGAAATTAGTCTGAGACAGACTTCCCTAATGTAGAGGTGCCATCTCGATTTAGAGCCCCAGGAAGAATTACTTACAATGGCCCTGGCGAGGGGCTAGTTCGAAATAGCAGAAGTGGAGCATCTACACACGCCTTATTTTGAGATAGCTATTTTGGAATAGGCATTATTCTTCGTAGAATGAAGTTTACAGAAGTTGGAATAAGCCATTTGTTATTTAAAAATTATTTTGAAATAACGGAATTGCTGTATAGACGCTCGCAAAGTTATTTTGGAATAACGGCAATGATTCTGAAATAACTTTGCTGTGTAGACACACCCATAAAGATTTAAGGCCATTTTGAACAGACAGCTTGTTAAGAGAGTGTGATAACGACTATTTTGGCCTGCCCATGATATTTTCATAAAGAATGTGAAATTGTTTGCCTGCCATAAAATGTGATTACGTTTAGAAGATTGCTCATTTTAGAAAATAACACTTTCTGCTTACAACAGTAAGAAATTGCTGTATAATTCCTCTAACTATTTCTAATGGTTAATGATGCAGGCTAATGTTACCTCAGTGCACTGTTCATCACCTCCATGATAGATCTTATTAACTGTGAAAGAAAATGTTCTGACTTAATACAATATAAATAGAATGCAACTCATGAAGTAAGATCCTTGAATATTCTAGGACGTATTTCACCAGGACCCAGTGACATCTAACTTGTCTAAGTAATTTTTAACTTGTTCTTTTCCTATTTTAGCCTCAGATCTTATTTCATTGTCACTGGAATTCACCGCGTTAGATGTCCAATCACTACTAACCTTTTTTTGGTGAAAACTGAAATAAAGTCATTTAGGACAATTGTCATGTCCACGTTTTCTGTTATTGGTTTTGTCCTCTCTCATTGAATGACAGGCCTACCCTGTCCTTGGTCTTCCTCTTACTTCTAATGTATTTGTAGAATGTTTTCTTGTTACCCTTTATGCCTCTGGATAGTTTAATCTCATTTTGGGCCTTGGCCTTTCTAATATTGTCCCAACATATTTGTGTTTTTGTTTATATTTATGCTTTGCTCTAGTTTCCACATTTTGTAGGGCTCTTTTTTGAATTTCTGATCATTGAGATCATGATCAGTGTTCCCTGTAAGCTTAGAGGCCCCCCTGGAAAGATTCAAATGCCACCCAAGCTGATTAGAAGAGCACTCACAGCCAGCAGCATGTGTTTCTATGGGTAGTGCACATCCACACATACCTCAGTACACATACAAAATATATTCTGCACATGGATGAAAAGAAACAGAGGGAACTCTGGTCATGACTGTGAGGGAATACTAGCCAGGGATGTCAAAGCTGAGCAGTTTTAATGGGTTTCTTTCTCTTAAGTACCAAATAGAAGCGTAAAGAGGTAGGATGGGAAACAACAGCGCGTCTCAAAGAAGAATCTCAATGTCACATAGAAGTTTGTAAAGAGATAAAGAAATGCAGAAGTAGAACGGGAGCAGTGAACTGCTCTGTAGAGTTGTAATGCTAGACCCTAGCCTAATTCTCCATGAAAATAAGGGAACAGACCTACATGTTGAATTAAGTCAAAATGACCAAGTATGTTGTTGTGGTGCGGGATTAGGTTTAAATTGTAAAACTGCCTGTTAAATTAAAACATAATTTACAAGATGAACATCATACCCTCATAATTTCTTTAGTGGTGATTAAGCAGGAGTGCCATTGTTCCAGAAAATAAGATATTGTGTGCTTTAATCAACATTCACCATTGCTTTTCTAGTTTTGTTTAAAACTAGAAAATAATGCAACTCCTGTTGGAGATCATCCTTTATTCCTTGGCTTCCCACCACTTCAAAGGGTGGAAGAAATGAAGGGGAGATCCCAGCAAAAAACTAACGAGTTGCTCAGATGCTGTTGTGATACTGTTCTGTGCCTGAGATTAAAACAGAATGAGCGAATCCACAGCAATATTCAGACTTTTATTCCTTCCTCCATTTACATAGCTCTCTCTCTCTCTTATGAAGCTCTTGCTGAAAGTGGAGGTCTCTAAGGGTACATCTACACTTGCTCCCTAGTTCGAACTAGGGATGCAAATGTAGCCGACCGAAATTGCTAATGAAGCGGGGATTTAAATATCCCATGCTTCATTAGCATAATCTCGCCCATGCGCTAGTCCGCTCACCAGCTGATTCAAACCAGGAAGTGCACTCTGGGATGCGTTAGTTTGAATCAAATCCGTTGGTTCGAACTAGGGAGTCCCGGAGCACATTTCCTGGTTTGAATCGGCTGGCGAGCAGAATAGCATGCGGGCGAGATTATGCTACTGAAGAGCAGGATAGTTAAATCCCCGCTTCGTTAGCAATTTCAGTCAGCTACATTTGCATCCCTAGTTCAAACTAGGGAGCAAGTGTAGATATAATACCCTTTGTTCCTAGACATTGCCCTGTTGCAATGCTGTACCTCACCCTGTTGGGAAAGTATCTATCATCACCAATACTATGGTTCTGATCCCCCAGTTGGATCTCTGAAAGTGATCCCTGGCACCTGTGAAGATCCCCACAGATTTGAATGTGTCTCTCTCTGCTTGGGTGTGATTATAGCCCCAAGACCAATATTTTTCCCCTTAGCCTTTGACAAGGGTTTTTTCTTCCACTGTGTTTACCCTTTGTGCTACTTTTGGGTGCCTCATTGATAAGCTCCTTGTTTGATGAACGCCCATGAGCAGATTGCAATGGTCTTTATTTTAGTCAGTACTCAGAGTGATGCTTCTGATAATCATCTCTCCATAGCTCATGCACAAGCAGGGCTCAGGAGGATTCAGGATTTGAAATGTGGGCTGTTTTTTGTTGGATGTAGTTATCACTTTTCATCCAGAGACACACACTGGAATTTTTCCGAGAAGCCTATGGGTTAGGCCGTTTAGAAGAACGACTCACCAGCCACACCCTCGTGGCTAGATGTGACCTCACATGTTCTCCTTTGGCACCCCCTGCCGTCAGCCACTTTGCTTCTGTGGAAGGCAGCTGCTCCTATGACTTGCCTTCTCTTCTGGCGTGAGAGTCTAATCAAGCAATGGTCCAATGGCTCTACCGCTGATCTTCAGCCTGACTCATGCAGCTCAACAATCTTAGCACCTCTCATGTTAGGGGATTTTCACACCAAGCCTCAGTGGCTGCTTGATAAACCCAGGCCAGTCCTTCTTTCTAGTCTGGGTTCCAGTCCAACAGCCCCATAGCAAGCAGCTGTCTTCCTGGCCCATTTCTTACCCAAGTCTGCCTTTACGCTCTTTTTCTCTAGCCCCTTCTTGCACTCTGCAGTTATTTCCTACTGTTGTACCAAGAAAGTGCTCCCAAAACTTTCTCCCTGAAGACCCAACTCCTATCTTCTCCTTCAAATGCTTTCTGTGGGTCCATGTCTCTTCCCTCCAGAAATCCAACCCCCTGCCTGCCTCCCTGTGCTCTTCTGTCAAAGATCACCACTGCTTGCTCCCCACCAGAGCTATGCTTCCCTAAGGCTCTTCTGGACCTTTCCAGAGTTCCTTTCTCAAAAGAAGATCCCAAGGCCTACCTTTCCTGAAGGTCTCCTACCTTCTTTCTACTGCCCTGATGTCCTTCCTTTGTTAGTCACCACACTCCACCCAACTGGAACTCATTTTTATTTCAGCCACCTGTCTCCTCCGCATTTGGGCTTAGTCCTAAATTGGGCCTGGCTCAACCTGGATGCACTCATTGCTCTCCAGCTCCAGTTAACTTTTTCTCTGAGAATGGGGAATATGTGCTCTATCACAGGACCACTAGCCCCACTAAAATTCATTAAGTCTCTTTGAAAAATCAAATAGGTCCTGTTGAAAAGCCTTAGGACCTGTTTCTCTATTTGGACACAGGACAGAAAATATAAAGAAGAAAAATTATTTATATTTTCGATCAGAATGATTTGACCTGTCAACATTTTTTTTTTCAAAAGGTGGACTAAAAATAAATATAACAGATTCATTGAGTGTGACACTTTTTCTGTCAAATATTTTGTATGTGAAACGTTTCAGTCAGCTGTAATATATACAAAGAAAGAAGCAGATTGTTCCAAAGAATACTGAATGTGAGCTGTTTGATCCTTGGTGCCAAACACTGGATATGACATAGTAAGTCACAAAAATTGTGAGATTTAAAAAAAAAATTGTATTAGGTTTTCTGATGTTCTTCTTACAAAAGATACAGTGAAATTCTTCACTAATAAAAGTCACTTTTCGTCTCCCTGGGAGGACATAAGATTGAGTTTGTCTTTCTTACAGGTAGAATACTAAGAGGGTGAAGTAATATCAAGCTCACCGACGGGAGGAGGGGAGGGAGGAAGGTGAGGAGCAAAAAGGCAACTGTCCTGAAACCCAGTGATTCAAAAGGGCCCGGGGATCCTCACCACTGCTACTGTGGGATTGGCAGCGGCCAGAGCCCCAGGCCTTTAAATCGTTGTCAGTGTCTCATGTTGGCAATTTCAGGCGGTGCTGAAGGCTGCCTGTGATAGGTGTGGCGTGCTACAGGTGGCGCTGAGGGACGGTGTGTGGGGAGGCACAGTGCCCTCCAGCCAATGCTGAGACTCCCTAGGGGAAGCTAGTCCAGCCCCGCCCCTTCTTCCTGGGGCCCTGCCCCTTCTGGGGTAGGAAGCCAGGCCATCCTCAGCCTTGCTTCAGGGGTGAGTCTGTCATCCCCGCTGGGGAATATCTTTTGTTGAACTTACTTCTGTTGGTGACAGAGATAAGCTTTTGTGTTTACACCGATGCACGGCTTTCAAGCTTACCCAGAGAAACTTGTTTCGCCAACAGAAGTTGGTCCATAAAATACAACACCTCACCCATCGTATCGCTCTAATATCCTCAGACTGGCATGGCTATTGCACTGCATATTTCTAGCTGTAGTCGCATTTAACTTTTGATCCATTTCTAGTCAAAGGCAGATGCTGCAACTATAATTGCATTGTACCTTTGTGTTTACAGAATACCAATTGCCAGACCTGAGGCTGTAGAAAAAAGGCACTAGATACAATGCACATAGTATGCGCAAACTTAAGTGTTATTGATAATAAATATCTTGCACACAACACAGCTAGGTATGATTACAAGACAAAATTTCAAGATGGTCACCCTATCTACAATAATCCCTACCTTAGAAAAAGGAGATTGGTTGTCAACCCTCTACTGGCAAGATGCTACTTTTATGCATTGATTCATCCTGCATACTGAAAATACCTTTGCTTTGTGGTGAACAACAAACATTTTCAATACAAGGTGCTCCACTTTGGACTCTCCACAGTACCACGGGTCTTTTCCAAAGTATTGGCCATCGTGGCAGCATACTTCTGCACATGGAGATTCACCATTTTTCTGTATCTTGATGACTGAGTGCCTGTTAAAAGCACAGACGTGTCAAGAGGCAGAAGCAGTCAACCTCACCATGTCAACGTTTCACAGTCTACGTTTACAGATAAATCAGCAGAAATGCAAACTAACACTGACACAAAAATTAGAGTTCATAGTAGCTCACCTGGACTGCACAGTGGTGATAGCCTCACTTCCACAACAAATGTGGTGCTAGTTCTGGGCACCACATTTCAAGAAAGATGTGGCGAAATTAGAGAAGGTCCAGAAAAGAGCAAAAAAAAATGATTAAAGGTTTAGAACAGTGGTCCCCAACCTTTTTGGATGGCAGGTGCCACGCGAGGCTGCCGGGTCTCCCGGAGGTGGGGCTGCGTATGTGCCACGCGCCCGGGGGTAGGGGCCACGCATGGGCCGTGCTCCCATGGGCGGCGCTAGGCAGGCACACATAAATGCCCCAGCAGGCGCCATGGCGCCCCCAGGCACCACGTTGGGGACCGCTGGTCTAGAAAACATGACCTATGAGGGAAAACAAAGACATGCTCCTGATAGGCAGAGGTATATGTTTGGCTAGAATCAGGCCTGACATGGACAAACAAGAAGAATATGATTGTGAAGCTGACATACTTCCATTAAATATTCATTCATTAATCCCTAAGGGGGAAACTCACCGCTGTGCAGGAAGCTAGGCATGTTCACAAATGAAATGCCACTTAATCCTATTAGGGGATTTACACATATTTTGTGTGTGCAGGAGTGAGTTGCATCCATTGTTAAAACGTACCTCTTTACAGAACTAGGTTTTCTGTTTTCTTATGACTGGAATACTGATGTTGGCTGAACTAAACATAATTCTTCCTTCCTCTTCTCTCTTGCACTCCCTCCCCCGGAACCTGAGTCATGTTCATCCAGAGGATAAAAGAGCGGGTGTAGATGTAAGACGCATGTTATGACACATTATTTTAAGCAACATGTACTTGGCACGCAGAGCTGCGGAGGCAATTGCTTTCTGTAGAATCCTTTACTAGTATTCTGAAAAACAACAACAGAAAGAATTGTAGTTAACAGTAGTAAAATAAAAAACTTAAAAAACAACCAATAGTCTGGTAGCACTTTAAAGACTAACAAACAAAAAATATTCTTTCATATCCATCTTCCCATGTTGATCGTTACATATGCATTCATCTAAATCATACTGGAATGTCTCCATGTGGTGTGCAACTTTTTTTTAAAGGGCAGAACAATTTTCATGGTAATTATATGTCAGATTTGTGCGACTCATCTCAGGAACATCATGTTTGTGAAACATCTGAATCATGCACTTCATGACAGTGGAACAAAATCCAAAGCATTTAAGACATTAAAATAACAGGCTGTGACTTCACTCAGAGGCAAAGCTAAGTTTCCCATTCTGCTTGCATTCATTAATGAATATGGTTGGCTTCAGATCTGTGCAGGAGCGGATTCATCATGAGAGTATGTCTACACAGCAAAGTTATTTTGAAATAACTTTCCTAGCGTCTACACAAACCAACTGCTATTTCGAAATTAATTCAAAATTGCGGAAGGCTTATTTTGAAATTGGCAAACCTCATTCCACGAGGAATAGCGCTAATTTTGAAATTGCTATTTCGAAATAAGTGCTGTGTAAATGCTTATTTCAAAATAGAGAGCCTCCAGCCTTTCTCAGGGTGTCCTGCTGGCCGCCCTGGCCACAAGGTAACTTCTGACCAGATGCCCTGCCGGAACCAGCATTCCGGCTGGCCTTAAATGCGATTCAGCATCCAATCAGTGTAGACACGCTATTTCGAAATAGCAGAAAGCTATTTCGAAATGCATTTTGTGTGTAGACACGTTATTTTGAAATAAGATATTTCAAAATAACGCTGTAATGTAGATACCCTTAAATCCAATGTTTGGGGGCACAGGGCTCCTGACGGGAGGGAGGGCCCCAAAGGTAGGAAAGTAGCAGAGCTCATGCAGATGGCCTGACTGCAAGCCCTGGCTGGTGGCTAAGTGCTGCTCCTGGAAGCAGCCAGCATGTCCTGGCAGGGGGACAGCTCCACATGCTGCCTCCTCTCCAGAGCAGGACAACTGTTGTCCTCCTACCCCGAAGGGGCATGAAGAAATTTGCTGGAAGCTGCTCTGCAGGGCTATGGCAGCTCCCTTCCCACTTTGGTTCCCTCCCTCCGCACTGCTCCCAGAAGCAGCCAGAGTGTCCCTTCAGAGCCTGTACTGAGGGGGCGTATCTGCGCATTGCCCCTACACTGACTCCACAGCTCCCATTGGCTGGTAACTGCAGCAAATGGGAGCTGCAGGGGTAGTGCCTATGGGAAGTGATGCACAGAGATGCCCTGGTTCCTGTCTCCTAGGAGCCACTGCCAGACACATGTGACATTCACTTTGGGAGCCATGTTGCCCAAGATAAGCTCCACCCCCCCGATCTCCTCCTGCATTCCAACCCTCTGCCCCAGCCCAGAGCTTGCACTCTGCACCCAAACTTCCTCCCAGAAACTGAGTCATGCATCCTTTCCTGCACCCTAACTCCTTGCCCCAATAAAGGTGCCTCACTTTATTTTCATTTACCTAATATAGGAAGAGGATGGGGGAAAAATAATGAAAAATGAGGAAGATAAGAGAAAATGTTCTTTTTTTTGTCTGGATACCAAGTGCAGGCAGGCTGGTGCTAAAAATGAGAGCAGCACACAATATAAATATAATGGAGATTGCTTATCTCCTAGAACTGGAAGGGACCTTGAAAGGTCATCAAGTCCAGTCCCCTACCTTCTCAGCAGGACCAAGTACCATCCCTCATGGATTTTTGCCCCAAATGGCCTCTGCAAGGATTGAACTCACAATCGTGGGTTTAGCTCAAACCACTGAGCTATCCCTTCCCCAGCTTACACTAAATCTACTACTGGATCTGTGACTATATCTAGGTTTAGGTGAGAACTAACTGGTGGGGAAGTTTTGACCAGTTTCTCATTTTAAAAAAAATGAAACAAAACTCTTTACAAACCAGCATTAGTTTCAACAACTCTCCCAACATGAACAACTTTTTGCAAAAAGTTTCAAAATTGTCAACATGTTTTGCACTGACATTTTTAAATGAACATTTCCAGTTTGAAATGACTTTTTATTTTGAAATGTAAATTAATGAGACCGAAAATGAGACCGAAAAAAGAGAATACAAAGAAAACAGGTCAAACACTTTTCAAAATTATCGAAATGATACCTTGTGACTGTGCCCTTCTCTGAGTATTTGGTGTTTGGTTAAAAATTGGGACTTTCTTCCAGATTTTTGGATGGAAACATTTTTCAACTCTCAGAAATAGTCACAGGATGGGAAACTAAGGTCAGAGTTGAAAATTCTAAACTGTTGTGAACAATCTTGTACTTGTTGGGGGTATTTATTTCTCATCATAAACTTTCCCATTTCTATTCATATTTGTTGAGGGGAAAAATGCTAAAGAACATATGGTTAATTCATTTCTGAACAGCTCTCAGCTTCCTGAGCCAGATGGCCTCTTCACATTCTTCAACAATTACTAGTTATGGAATCATTCATTTCATGCAATGGAAGGTTGGTGGCACATTTTTGTCATTTGATTAGGAATGGAAAATGCGCCTTTTTGAGTCTTAGGCTACGTCTAAACTATGATCGTCTTGCAGAAGAGCAAATGCAAATGGAGGGCTCATTTACATATGTTGTGCTCTCATTTGCATTTCCTCTTCCTTTCCCTTTTGCGCAAATGGTTTTTGTGCAAAAAAGTGATGTGTAGACTGTGCCTTTTTGCACAAAAACCCCCTTTTGCATAAGAGCTGTTCTTCCTCAAAAAATGAGGAAAAAGGGGTCTACACAGCACTTTTTTGTGCAAAAACTTCTTGCACAAAAGGGAAAGCAAGAGGAAATGCAAGTGAGAGCGTGACATATGCAAATGAGCGCTCCATTTGCATTTGCTCTTCCGCAAGAGGATCATAGTTTAGATGTAGCCTCTGATCAGACCCAGCAGAACAACTCATGGGACTGCAAAGTCAAACCCTAGAATGCAAATGCTTTCATGGTTTCAGTGTTCCAGTTTTGTTCCTTTTTTGGGTAATAATAAATTAGCAAAAGACCAACCTTGATTTTAGAGACCTGTGAGTTACAGCTTGAACTATTGTGCAAATGAGTTTTCATAAAAAACATGTATTTGTGTTATTTTTAATTGTTTCCATATACATTTCAGGTACATAGTCCATAGCTGGCATAGAGAGTCACATAGTTCAACTATTTCACCCAGGAAACTCTGCAGATCCTTGCCACTGAACTTGCATTTACAGATTTTGCAGGCAGTGCTTAGCTGTCACGGAGCTAAATGGAATATAAATATACTAAAACAAATAAATGTATGGTATTCGGCTATGTACAGGACAGCGCTCCAAAGAAAGCATTCTCATTATTCAACTCTGTATCTCAATTTTCTGCTCTGAGACAAATACAATTTTCTTTTCACGGACAAATGATGAAAATGATTTGAAAGGAGAACATGTCTGTCCCCAGTGCGTTGGAGAAACTCTTCCAGAACAATTCATCTTTATGTTAATCTTACCCATAATATTCTGCCAAGGTTACCTCAGTCAGATCTTGAATATGCAATTTGAGTGCAGATCATATAACACAAGTGAAAGCTTTGTGAGGGCATCTAATATTATCTAGATTTATATTCACCTGTGAAGGGGCAGCCTTCCATTATTTAAAAAAAAAATCATTCCATTTTATATGTAACTTCTAAATGCCCATGTGAAAAAGTGTCTCCTTTAAACAATGAATAACCATCCTTGGTGAGTAATGCCAATTTCATGTAAATTCTGCAAAGTGGTTGGTTTACGTGATTTTCTCCAATACAATGATGCGTGAGTGCTGTCAGTTGTCTGAGAACACAGCCTTTGATTATTTTAATTGTGCTAGGAATTTTTAGAGGAAAAAATGCCGTAGTTAGAAATAAATGCTAGTCCTAAAAAAAAGTTACAATTCATATTTTCCATACAGTGAAGGTATGTCATAATTGGAGGGTTCAACTCATCTGCTTAAAACTCCCTTGAATATTATATTCAAATTCCTTAAACAACTAAAGCATAGGGCATCTTATATTGTCTATTTCAGTGTTTCCCAGTTTCGTTTGGCCACAGAACCCTTTTAAACTCAAAATAATTTTGTGGCACCCCTAATAACAGTCTTAGGTATGGAGCTGAAAAAGTAGACCACAAATAAGTGAGGATAATAATAAACAAATCCTAAACAAGGTCATGATATCTACTATTAGTTTAATTGCACATAATTAAAAACATAAATCACATTTAATGTGTACAAAAATATTATTTTTTAAATCATAAAACGTTATTGTAATGGAATTTTCTCATTATGTTTTCCCTTATGTTTACTTCGAGGAACCCCTGGGTTCCGCGGTATACCATTTGGGAAACACTGGTCTATTTAAATAACTTTCGATGCAGATCTCCAATCTCATGGATAGGATGCGAAAAAAAATATTTAAAAAACAATTAAACATCAAGCAATTAATCTATATAAAACTAGTAGCTCACAAACAGTGGGCTTTTTCAAAGCATACTTCCTAGCTGTACTGAATTCGCTAGATAACTGCTAAACTTTTAAAGACCTTTCTTCTTTCTTTTATGAAGAAATGCAGTAGACTGTATTGAAGACAGAGAGGGCAAGTGATAGCAAACAAGATTAAATTATTAATTCAGTGACATTATTTACTTTTGCAATGAAGCTGAATATTGAAGAAGAGAATTTCTAAACACGGCAGCTAAAATTGCATGTCCATAGGCAAAATACTTAAGTAGAGTTTCTACAAGCAAAAGATAATAATGCCTTCTGAGCTCTCCAAATCCTGATCTACACTAGGGTTTTATTTCGAAATAACCCCCCTTAAGTCGAATTGATAAATGGAGCATCCACACTATCAAGCCCATTATTTTGAAATATGGGGCTTCTTATTTTGAAATCTGTAGTCCTGCTTTTCTCGGGGAATAACACTAATTTTGAAATATTTATCCACTATAGTGTGGATGCTCCAGTGCCACTATTTCAAAATGACTACTCCCCAGAGTCATTCAAACTAATTACTCCCCAGTACTTTCTGGTGCTCTAAGGCAAGGTAGTGCATCTACGTTAATAGAGCCTGCCTTGGACCAATTTTGAGGTCCAATTGGGCCATGTCTACACTAGGACATTATTTCAAAATTACTAATTTTGACTTAACTCCCAAATTAACAAAATCGAACTAGTGTCTCCCACTACAGGACTATACTTCAGGTATCTGTTGGCAGAGAGTATGCTAATGAAGCACTCATGAGTATTTGTCGCGTTGTCATTTGCACATCTCTGCCGACGCTTTTTGCGCAAGAGGTTTTTGTGCAAAAACAAGCAGTGTAGACGGGTTAGTTTTGCGTAAAAAACCCTTTGCACAAGATCCCTTATGCCTCAAAAAAGGAGGCATACAGGATCTTGCGCAAAAGGGGTTTTTTTGGCCCAAAACGGCCCATTTTACACTGCTTGTTTTTGTGCAAAAACCTCTTGCGCAAAAAGCATCGGTACAGATATGCAAATGATAGTGCAACAAATGCTAATGAGTGCTTCATTAGCATATGCTCTGCTGGAAAAAAAAAACAGTGTAGATGTAGCCTCAGTAAATCACTCAAGATCTGCCTGGACCAAAGAGCTCCTAATTCAAATTCACACATTACAAACAAACAAACAAACAAACAAACACGGTCAAACCATCTCTGCAACTATCTATCTCCAGTCAAAGAAATGGTAACAGCAGACAGACATTCAGATATTCACCCCACCAGCTCACAACATAGCCCCCCCTCTGCTACTGCAGCACTCACCATAGGTCATCTCAGATGGTTCCCAGGCAAACTACCCCTGTCATCGGGTAGAAGAAGAAACATCATTTTTAAGACTCCACAGGTCTTAAATTAAATTAAAATACATTAAACTAAATTGGAACAGCATTAGGTCTACAACAGAAGTTGATGTGTCTTAGGCCTCATAAGCTGAAATATTTAGAGATGGTTTTAAAATATTAATTATGCAGACTCTTAACACTTGCTTCCTTCTAATACTGCATCATATCTTTCTTCGTCAGGCATCAAAAAGCCCATCATTCACTATGGCAACAGAGCGGGACTTCTATTTAGGATAGGATCTCTCAGAAAAGTATGATGGCTCCTAAAAATAGAGAAAAAAAAAAAAGAGAGAGAGAGGCTGATTCTCTTTTGTTCCGCATTCTTCTCAGCACAGAAATGGAGGGACTGTCAGAGAATTTGATTACGGAGCTGCCCTGGCCCTGGAATAAATTAGAACAGTTAATAGGCTGTTCTAATTTATGAAAGTTGGCTATGATACACCAAGGGTATACATGAGCTGCAGATTGACACAGGGTAACTATGCGCCCCACACCCTCAGCACATCCCATTCACTAGCATGCAACGGGGAGAAAAGGAGGAGACAGCACAGAATCTGGATTTTCCAACTTGATATAATATGAGAGCTCTCTGATGGCTCAGGAAACTCATGGACGGATATTTGCAGTCAGATTTGGGCCCATTGTACTGCTCAGGAGGCAAAAAAGCTGACACACAGGTAAAGAATTGGTCACAAATTATGTTACTATAATGGCCTTATTTTAATTTAAATTTGCCTGTAATTTATACATTAAAACTAAGCTATATGACACCATAATCTTAACTTTAGTAATGCTCTGTTCTTTCTCTCAGCTTGTGAACATGAAAATGTACAAAATAGCAGAACCCACTGAGGAAATTACTGCTAAATTCACTGTAATTACTGCACAGATTTTAGAAATGCATTGGCAATAATTTACAGCAATACTTCTGGTTTGTGAGCCAATGTATCAAAATAAATCATATACTAATATTGATGAATATGAATCATGTATAGGTCTCTTAGCTGAAAATCTATACAAAAGGTCACGTTGACTCTGCCTAGCACGTAAAGACCCAACGATACTTTTCATGAGACTTGGAATCCTTTTCCAAATCTCTGTGACGAATTCTACCATTTGAGAACTAAGACTTGTAAAAACTAACCTGCTCGATTTCTGCACCATTAGACCCATGCTCTAATGGAGATCAACATGTTTTCTCCCCGATCCAATAGAAATATCATGCTTGAACATAATTTGATAGTTACACCACACTGATTCTCATACGCTTACTCATGCTTAATAGACTGCTTGAATTCATAACCTCATTGATTTTACTCACTAGTGAGTCAGTGACTTCTCATGGGCTGCGTCTAGACTGGCAAGATTTTGCACAAATACTTTTAACGGAAACGTTTTTCCATTAAAAGTATTTACACAAGAGAGCATCTACACTGGCACAGACATCTTTTGTGCAAAAGCATCTGTGCCAGTGTAGACGCTCTCTTGAGCAAGAAAGCTCCGATAGCCATTTTAGCCATCGGGCTTTCTTGCACAAGAAATTAACTTGTCTGTCTACGCTGCCCCTCTTGCGCAAGAATACTTGAGCAAGAGGGCTTATCCCTGAGCAGCAGCGTCGGAGTATTTGCACAAAAACCACTGATTTTGTACAGTACAAAGTCAGCGTTGCGCAAATACTTGCGGCCAGTGTAGACAGGCGGTAAGATTTGGCGCAAAAGCAAGTGCTTTTGCGCCAAATCTTGCCAGTCTAGACACAGCCATGGAGTAAGGGACTATCTGATACGAGCAAGCCTTTCAGAATCTGGCTCAGTAAGAATAATCACTGCCACATGGCTAGTCTGTGTCATGAAAAGTCCTGAGTCTGCAAATCTACTTAAGAGATTGGTAATTAACAGCTCCAGAAATATTAAGCTTCATTAATTGAGGAATTTCTCTTTTTTAGAATCAACAGGCAGATTTACCCAGAGTTGCTTGGGTCCTTAACTCATTTTTTTTTTTAAATAAAAGGAAAATGTACATGCTTTATTGAAATGATTGTATTTTTTCCAAAAAATACAGAGCTATTTTTCTGAAGTTAATTTTAGTCAATATTTTTAAATGGTAATTCCATCACATGTATTTTTTTTCTTTATCCCCCTTATCATAGAATCAGAACACTAGAACTGGAAGGGACCTCGAGAGGTCATCGAGTCCAGTCCCCTACCCTCACGACAGAACTCAGTACCATCTAGACCATCCCTGATAGATGTCTATCTAACGCCTATTCCAAGTTCTTGGTATTTTTCTGGGTCATCTAACTTCAGTCTCTTTCAACATTTGCTCAGTTTTGTCAATTTTGAGGATTGTACTTGATTTGGTGATTCTGTCTCTCTTCTGTTTGGTTTTATGAGAAGCAATCCCATTCCAGGCACATCCCATTTCCCTGGCACAACCAAGCCCTTATGTCACTTTAAGTTATAAGAGGAAGCTGTAAACTGAATTTGGTGGTCCTGGCTCTTACCGTTAGGAGGAGTCCTTGATCAAACAAGCAAATAAACCAACCAACCAACCCTCTAAAATATATCATAGATCAATCCTCGGTCTGGGACTACCAAGACACAGGCTAAATTTGACCAGTCTTTGACCTATACTTTTCAAAGCTCATATAAATTGTGTACCTACATGGTTTATCCATTCACTCAACTAGTCCGATTTAGAAGACCAGCTCCTCCACTTATATAGATTGACGTAGTTCCAGTTGAGGGACTGAGAGTTGACACAGAATGCAGTTACTGACTGTTATATGGTGCAACTTTCATGACAGGGGATAGAAAACTGGAGTAAAAGCAACCAGCAAGAAATTGTAAAATAAAGGGTTGCTTGAAACTGCTTGATCATCTCCTGTTGGCTGATTGCATGTCATTATTCCCTTCTTTTGTTTCCTCTGTATTGAAATCAGGCAATCTTAAATTAATGCTGGCATAGTGAAACACACTTTCCACCTTCTGTGTCTCCTCTCACTGCCTGGCATATCCAGATACAAAAAAGAGATCTCGCCATCATGTTTGAATGATATGCACTCCGGTATCCAGCTTATTGTGGATATCCAATGTCGTTTTTCCCAGAGGCCAGCAAGGAGCAAACTGTTCTACTGGCATCCCAAAGACGGCTGGAAGCAGAAAACATTTGTGCATCTTATTACTCAAGAGCTGCATATCATTCCCAGAGGCAAATGGGAGCATTCAAAGGAGACTACTGACCCGTGCACATGTACACTGAGCTTTCAGTAATGTGTTCAGAGCAATGTCAGCCTGGTGACAGGACCACTCATTCTTTGTATCTAGATTATGCTGCCGGCGTCCTAAAACCCCCCAAGCGTTAAGGGATTCTAGAATTATTTTATTTAGTTCCGTGTTATTTTTTCAGTGCATGTAATGTTACATTATCTCTGTGTGTAGGCATATTTATCCAGAACAGTGTTTCCCAAATAGTGCTCTGCCATTTTCAAGGGGCCGCTAGACACTGCAGTCTCAGGGGTGGGCCAGCTTTTTCTTTTATCTTGACAGTTTAACTTTTTTTTTTTTTTGGTTAACCAGTTTCCTGGGCAGTTTTTTTTAAAGGGTTCCATGGCCAAATAAAATTGGGAAACACAGATCCAGGACATTACTTAGACTTAAACCTGTTTTTATAACACATAGAAAGATGGCATGTGACATAGTCCAGAAGGCACCGACTCTGGCTTCAAGACATCTTAATTTCGAGGAAGCATTCCCAGAAAGCCAAAATAATGTTTTGAGTAGAACAAATTGGGAATTTTTTAGCAGATTTTATTTTTAGGGGGGAGGAGGAGAGTCTGAAAATGTCAATTAATCACAACCTAAACTTTTCATAGAAATGTATCACTTTCAATGATGCTTTAGTCAGGAAACGTATGTCAGCTCCCGGATGGAATTTCAAGTGAAAACCAAGGCTGAGTCTAGACTGCAGGGTTTTTTTCGAAAAAAGTAGCCTTTTTTCGAAAAAACTTCACCTGTGTCTAGACTACAAACTAAATCGAAAGAACGCAGCTTTTCTTTCGACAGCGGTACTCCTCATTTCACGAGGAAGAACGCCTTTTTTTCGAAAGTGCTCTTTCGAAAAAAGGCATTCTTGAATGCAAACAGGGCTTTTTTGAAAGAGAGCATCCAGACTTCCTGGGTGCTCTCTTTCAAAAAAGCGGCTTGCTTTTTCGAAAGTACTGCTTACAGTCTAGATGCTCTTTTTCAAAAGAGGCTTTTTCGAAAGTATCTTTCGAAAAAGCCTCTTTCGAAAGAGGCTTGCAGTCTAGACGTAGCCCAAGAGAACAAGACAAAGGGACTGGGATAATTCTGTGGCTACTGTACTTGGGCTGTGGAAGAATGGTTCTAAATTAGGCTCCTATCTAAGGTGAGTAGCCTATCTGCATGTGTGTGTGTGTGTGTGTGTCTGTTAAAACTTGGAAAGGTCTTGTTTCATCCTGATGTGGAAAAAGAAAAATTTTCACAATCTCAAAAATTGGGGAAAACAATTTGCCGCCTAGATTCAGCTGTGAGCCTCACACTACACTCAATGCCTCATTGTGTAATTGTCATCTCTTTCTCTTTGCAAGCTCTGTGCCAATACCTATGCCCCCTCAGTGGAGAATGGAAATATCTTGCGATAAATAACCAATGTGTGTGAGCGTTCTGTGCTAGATGAACACAATAGGTTTTATGTTCTTAAGGTGCTTAGGCCTAGTCTACACAGAAAATTTGTTCTGATATCACTATTCAGTTAGGCTTGTGATTTTTTTTAATCCGTATAGTTCCTGCTATGGATGCAAATTACACAGGCATAAAGGTGCCTTGTGTAAATAAGCTTTGCAAATATAAACACACTAGAAGATTTACCTGGTGTTGCTTGGGTCCTTAACTCAAATAAGGTTTGTTTTCCTTCCTATAAAATCATTGTTCTGGGGTAGAGCTGGGGATGAGGGTTCAGGATGCAGGCTAACCCAGGGAGAAGGGGACAACCACAGCCCTCTCCCACCACGGCAGCTTGGGTCCACATGAGACGCGCCTCTCTGTGGCTGCTGCAGCTGCATTGGGCAGACATGGGGGAGGGGTGCGTGTTCCCCGCCTGGGAGACAGACAGACACACAGACAAAGAAACACACAAAGGCTGTATCTACACTGGCACCCTTTTCCGTAAAAGGGATGCTAATGAGACACTTCGGAATTGCAAATTCCGCGGGGGATTTAAATATCCCTCGCGGCATTTGCATGAACATGGCTTCCGCTTTTTTCCGGCTCGGGGCTTTGCCGGAGAAAAGCGCCAGTCTAGACGGGATCTTGCGGAAAATAAGCCCTTTTCCGGAAGATCCCTTATTCCTACTTTCAATAAGGGATCTTCTGGAAAAGGGCTTATTTTCCGCAAGATCCCGTCTAGACTGATGCTTTTCTCCAGCAAAGCCCCGAGCCGGAAAAAAGCGGCAGCCATGTTCATGCAAATGCCGTGGGGGATATTTAAATCCCCCGCGGAATTTGCAATTCCGAAGTGTCTCATTAGCATCCCTTTTACGGAAAAGGGTGCCAGTGTAGACACACCCAAAGAGACAAACCCTCTCAAATATATAGTAGATAGATGTCCCTATCTCCACCTCTTCCCTTGGCTGTCCTAATGGGGTCATAGCGGTCCTGGTACCCATCTCTGGCCACTAGCTGCCCCCCAGTTGTCATTCTATAGTAAAACTCCCTCCTGCTAGACCCCTCCCTTTCCATTTTATGAGAAAATCAAATTCCAGGCACATCCTGTTGTCCTGGCACAATCAAACCCTTATCTTGCTTTAAGTTATGTTAAGAGCAAGTGGCATATCAAATGTGGTGGTCCTAGCTTTTACTGTTTAGGAGGAGTTCTTGAACAAATGGACTCACAGATGTACGGACAGACAGACAGATGCACATTTCTAAATTATAAAGTAAGATTTATATTGTTATAACTGCATCCACAATTGTTACAGAAATGCATCAATCTACTGTAGGACAGTTTCCAAGGAGAAAACTGAGAATCCCAATTTCCAACCACTTTCTATTGTTCAATTGTCCAGTAAATCTCTACATTTTCAAAAACTGCACTAGTGTCATGGGAATTTGAAATACAGACTTTGAGTCCTTGGTTACCCTGCCAAAAAAAGTGATCTGCTTCTAAATGAACATGTGGCAAGATTTATATACTCTGAAATTTCCCTTTTACCCCCTCAAGGGGATATTTCCTGATGAATATGGGTTCAAATTTGGACACTGGGTAAGATTTTCTAAAACAAGGATTATCAATACATATGCCTGCCTGGTAAAACTGTGAAAGTGTTTACATCTATTTCACACATCTCTGGCGATCATCACCTTTTTTTTTTGGTGCCAGTGGCAGGCATCTAAATGAGCCTGACCTGAAAGCAGAGTGCATGGGGACAGAGTGGGGGGAGTCAGCAGGCATGTTCACGTCTTCAAGCTTAATCATGCAGGGCCTCACCAACCCACCTATACCCAACGTTCATTGAAATAAAAAGCTTCAGAGGAGATAGCTGAGTTATCAACTAACTGGAAAAACCTAAAAAACAATTAATAGTCTAGCAGCACCTTAAAGACTAACAAAACATGTAGATGGTATCATGAACTTTCGTGGGCACAACCTGCTTCTTTAGGTGAATAGTTACTAAAGGTCCAGTTTCTAAATAAATAGGGATGGAGAGGCAGGGAACACAGAAGGAAAAAAAGGGAAAAGAAATAATCAGTCAGAGTATCCATGCTACATGAAGCTGATAGAGAAGGTATGAATTCATGGGGCATGAATAAAGACATTGGCTGGATGGCCCTCTACATTCCACATTCTAATGACATAAAACACAAAACAATGGGTACTTCATGTAGCATGGACACTCTAGGGGTATGTCAAGACTGCATCCCTCTGTCGGCAGAGGGATGCAGATTAGGCAGGTCGACATTGCAAATGAAGCAGGGATTTAAATATCCCGTGCTTAATTTGCATAAAAATGGCCTCCGCGTGTTGGTTTCTGAAGGGATTTTTATGTTCAAACCACTTGAAATCCTGCACAGAAATAGAAACACTGCTAAAATACTGTCATTGGCATTCCTGACCTAATTTATGTATATTGCAAAAAGCTTTTCCCACACTTGTTTGAGAATATCAATTTATAGCGCACAGAATTTGCCACCTCTTGATTGTAGGTTGATGGTAAAACAGGCTGCTCAGAATTCCCTTGTCATTTGCTAAGAAGGTGTAAAGTTACTAAAAATACCTATGTAGCCTCTTTAATAAATGATCTGCATTGTAATGGTAAAAAAATCTTGACTGTGTGGAAATCTGTGAACCAGTTTACCTGCACTATTGGATATAATCAAATCTTTATTCATCTTATAGACCAGGCTACTCAACAGGTGGCCCATAGGCCTCATGCGGCCTGTTTGTTTGTGGCCCGTGGTGCAGTTTGGGTTTACACGGGGCAAAACACGCAGCCTGCAGTTGAGAGCCAAAACAAAAAAGTAGTCAATATAATGGTGTTCTGTTGATATGCATTTTAGGGTGTGTCTAAACACAATTTTTATTTCAGGAGAAGGATGCAAATAGCACCACACATTTGCATACTTCCTCTGGTTTTTTTTCGGAAGATGCTTTTCCGGTATTTACCCATATCTATACACGGCCGAATTTCGAAATAAACCCCTATTTCGAAAGATCCCTTATTCCTCCTACAATGAGGTTTACAAGGGTCTTTCAGAACAGGGATTTATTTCAAAATTCGGCCGCATGTAGATGCGGGTAAATACCGGAAGAACATCTCCCGGAAAAAATCCCGGAGGAAGTATGCAAATGTGCAACGCTATTTGCATCCTTCTCCTGAAACAAAAATTGTGTGTAGACATACTGTTAGTTGTTAAATTCCTGGACTGTCATTGCTCTTTGAAAGTGCTGTCATGAGAGTGGAAATCGGGTAAAATGCATTTTAGTAATATCAGCAGAACTGACTCAAATGGGGCCTGCGTGTTGTGTAGTCTTGCCTTAATCTTTGTATTCATGCCTGTCAGTGTGAAAGAAGCTATTTGCATATATTTGTATGTATATGGAACCACACTTAAGCTGCGACCCTCGGCGTGCGCTGTGAGTATCACTGTGGACCCAGAGCTTCCGAAGTTGAGTAGCCCTGTTATAGACTTTAATATATTTTTTCAGAAACTTTAAAATGATCTTATTTAGCTCACTGTGTTTTCAGAATCATGAGATGTTACAGTCATGTATGCAATGCCCTGTAATTATGTTTTAAATACATGCACTGTGCTCATCCATGCCAGAAATAAAACTACAAAAAGTAAAATGAGACATATACTCCCGCAATGCAGTAAGTACACATACTTAGGTCCATATTGAGAAACAAAATTATTATTACTCCTAGCACCATTGGACACATCCTAGTGGTTACGCACTGACACCTTCACAGGACTTTTATCTAACATCAAAATATAGATCCTATACTTTAAGCATTAACCAACCTCAGACAATGAAGTATGAAAAGTGAAGGTGTTAAGATCTTCCTAATTTTAAAATATACACTTTCCTCAGTGTGACAATCCCATTACTGAACTGTACAAGAAGTCTTTACTTTACTTCCCCCTTCCCTGAAATTGGCTAGAGAAGTGACACAATACATGGCTTTCTGAATTCCCGCCTATGCTAACAAACATAAAGGTTAATAGAATATGAACATTGAGAAATGAGATTTAATTTAAAAGACTATGGTCTGTGAATATTAACTACTAACAAATTAAATCATTTAATGACAAATCACACCAGACTTCCACACAATATCAATAGATATTGTCATTATAATCTTTCTTCAGAACAGCAGGATGCAGGCAAACTCCATGCTGCTATTTTGGCTCAAGGTGTTCATTTGTAAATGAACAATTCATCATGTGAGCCAACAGGGAAATAGCTCCAGGTTTGTGTCAGATTGCTCTGATGTTAACGCCTGCTCTTCTATGTGACTTTGTCTAGACCTTATGCCTCCAGGAATAATAGAGAGGAGATTGCCCATTTAATTATTTGTGGTTGAATTGAACTTTCCAACTCCACTACTTACGTACTGCGTTCCTTGTGATATATATATATATCAATAACTGGTCAATGGAAAAAACTGCTTATGTTTGTTTTAAAACTTTCAACTATACCACCTGCCCAGAGGCATAGCAAGGGTGTTATGTGCCCAGGGACAAAGGCAAAATTTGCACCCCGCCCACCACTGCTGTGCAGTGGTGCCCTGAACCTGGCGCACAGCTGAGCCCCACCCTGTGGGAAGGGCAGGGGGAGCTTGTACCACGTCTTTCCCCGCCCCTTCCAGTTTGGGGCCGGGCCCCCACACACACTAACCTGAGATGGAGGAGGGTTGGGCTGGGGGTGGAGATGCGGGGAGGAGGCTCCAGCTGGCACCAGCCAGTGGAGGAGGAGCAGGTGAACCGAGGGATGACAGGAGGAGCGTAGAGGGACTAAATTGGTGCCCCCCTCCAGCGTGGCCCCCAGGGGCAATTGCCCCCCTGCTCCTCTCACCATGCCACTGCACCTGTCTACTCATGACATTTTAGAAGAATCTAGGCAATAATTTATACCATTTCTCATTTACATGTTTTTTCTTTTAAATCTGGATTGTTCAACTTGAAATCCCATTAAAGTCAGTGGGAGCCATTCCATCAATTTCAATGGATTTGGGATTAACGCCTATGAAGCATTGGTGACTGCTATTGAAGACATAAATTATTCAGATGATGATAGAAGAAAATTAATATCTCTCAGTGGTAGAACTGAGGGTTCATGGTGCACACGAGTATGAAAGACTAAGACGACATAATGTGGCCCCTTACTCCTTTATGTCATGTCTCAGGGCACATCTATACACCAGCATTATTTCAGAATAATGGATGTTATTCCAAAATAACATAGTGGCTGCGTCTAGACTGGCAAGTTTTTCCGCAAAAGCAGGTGCTTTTGCAGAAAAACGTGCCAGCTATCTACACTGGCCGCTTGAATTTCCGCAAAAACACTGACGATCTCATGTAAGATTGTCAGTGTTCTTGTGGAAATACTATGCTGCTCCCGTTCGGGCAAAAGCCCTCTTAAGCAAATGCAAGAGGGCCAGAGTAGACAACGTGGTATTGTTTTGCGCAAAAAAGCCCCGATTGCGAAAAAAGTGCTTTTGCAGAAAAGCATCCATGCCAATCTAGACGCTCTTTTCCGCAAATGCTTTTAACGGAAAAACTTTTCCATTAAAAGCATTTGTGGAAAATCGTGCCAGTCTAGACATAGCCAGTGTGTGTCTAGACTACAAGCCTTTATTTTGGAATAATATCTATCTGGAGGACTTCTTACTCCAACTCATAGTAACCCTCATTTCACAAGGAGTAAGGGAAGTTGAAGGAAGTGTGTCCTTCCTTTGACTTCCTGCAGTGTAGACAGCACCAAAAACCGAATAAGCTATTTTGACTTAAGCTACGCAATTGACGTAGCTGAAGTTCTGTAGCTTAATTTGATGTTAGCCCTGCTGTGTAGACGTACCCTCAGAGAGGTAATTGTTTTAGTCAGTATCTGCATCTGATGAAGTAGGTTTTACCCACAAAAGCTTACACCCAAATCAACTTGTTAGTCTTTAAGGTACTACAGGACTCCACATTATCCATTGTTATGATGCACCTTACTGCTATTTCCTGCACCCGGGATTGATTTCAGGCTGACAGGTTTATAATTACCTGTCACAACACTGGCTTTCTTCCAATCTTCTGTAACTTTTCCAATGTTCCTGGACTTACCGAAATCAACATTAGTGTTTCAGCAAGCTCCTGAGATAACTCTTTCAAAACTCTGCAATTCAAGTTATTTGGACTTGCTGATTCAAAAATGTCAGACTTTAGTAGATTTTGTTTAACATCCTCCAGAGACATTAGTGTAATGGAAAATGTACCCATCATGATATGATGAGACTTGATCATCTGTTTTTCTGCAAAGACAGGAGAGAAATATTATAGGAATCCTTCTGCCTTTTCTGCATTATTACTGATAATGCTGCCATTTCCACCTAGTAATGGACCAACGCCATTATCAGGATTCATTTAATTCTATTATATTTTTTAAAACCCTCCTTTTTAGTGTCCTTAATGCTGCTGGCCATAGACTTCTCTTCGTGCCCCTTTGCTTCCCTTATTAATTTTCTACAACTCCAACCTTTGGATTGATATTCATTACTATCAATTTCCCTTCTTCACAGTCTTCTTCCTCAGTGGTAGGATTATAGCTCTTTGGGCATCTTGTTAGGTGTTCTTAAATGATTCCCAATTATCATTCACATTTTCTCTCATTAAATTCTTCCTCCCAGCTGATTTGGCTCAATCATTAGACAAACTCCACTCACGACTCTCCTCATCACATACAGTTTGTTCCATTTAACGTAATTCTTAGACCAAGCGAGTGAGGCACATCCACCCTGACAATATATAATTGCCTCAATAATTTCCGCTCCACGCATCTTACAAAATGTTTTCCCCACAGAAGCTTATGCCCAAATAAACCTGTTAGTCTTTAAAGTACCTCAGGACTCCTCATTGTTTTTGCAGGCTAACAGGTTTACCCCTCTGAGACTTCTCCCTCCTTGGGATTCACATCCTTGAGAACCTTATCTGAAGACAGCACCTATTTGTCTGTATCTTCATGAAAACCAAGGGCATCATTAGAAAACACGGAGTTAATCCTTTTACCTCTACAACATGACCCCCAAGTGTGACACCACTTTAACCAAAGGACGATTACCCTTACGCTCAGTGGCTAGTGCCATCTAGAGGAATTGAGGTGAACCATCGCAGTATTCTGACTATATTCAAGGAGAGGCCAGGCAGAGTCATCACAGCCCCATGATCAGGAACAAATCAAACAGCTGTGTTTAGTGATTGTACCATGTTACAACTAATACATCAGTTCTGGTGCCCTATGTATGTACCATTGAGCAATTCCACAATTTTGCATGTGATGTTTAAACAGAAATACTTTTAGGTGTAAATTGTCCTAACTCCATAGAGCAATTCCAATTCCTTTAGGGTGCTTCTACACAGCACCTGAAACTCAAAATAAGATATGCAATTTGTGCTATGCAATGCTTTAAATGCATAAACTCTTCCAAAATGTTCAGATACTCTGCAAATCAGGCCCTAGCAGTCAAGATGGGTGTCCAGCACCAAATATTAGTGGCCATTGTGCAAATGTTTGCCTTAATTTTTCCCCTCCCCATTTTCCCTCTCTAAACTGGGAATAATACATTTTCATTTCTTGGGGAGTCGAGCACTCTGGTGTTGCAGAGATGACACCATAGAAAAGCTCACTGCAAGTTCAGTGCAGGGTTTGGATGGTATGCAGTCAGTAAGATGTGTCTCATTGAATCAAGAGGATAAAAAAATACTGACTAGCTACCTGAATTAGGGCTCATCTGTACTACATGGAAGATGGATGCCATTGTGGTTGATCTTCTGGGGTTCCATTTAGCAGGTGTGGTATAGTCCTGCTAGATCAAACTCAAAAGGTGCCCCTATTGATGCTGGTACTCTTACTAGGAGTAAGGAGTACTCAGAAGGAGTAAGGGAATCCAATGGGAGCATTTGTTCTGATGTGTGAATGGCAATTTTAGATAGCATAGATGGAATTGATGTATTTACTGCCTATGTAGTGCAGACCAGGCCTTAGTGAGAATTTTCCATCCTGGATCTCAACGAGGCAAAGAGCCTGCAGAAAAAATAGTAGGTAGCCATGTAATTAAAGGCTGTATCATAATGCATATGCACAAAGTGGCTGATTTATGGTTGCCAGGGCAACCTTAATGCTATCGTTTCCAAAAGTTTGAGTGCTTGACTTTGCCACTGAAATACTTGTCTTTTAAAGGCATTCCATACCTGTGCTCTACATAGTGTTCTTTCAGATTTAGGATTATTCATTTTACAAACACCCTGAATACACAAATTATACCACAGTACTAAATGGCTGTTCCAATAGCTGGACTTTTCACACTTCGTAGTGATGACAGTTCCTTCCCAGTAAAGGCCAGATAGGTTGTTCAGCCAGCATGACCTTGCCTGTAGACTGAAAATCTTTCAGCCCTTGAGATTTTCTTTATTAAAAAACTACTCTCTTCAGTATAAACTTCAGGAAAACCAAGTGTGACTGCGGAGCTACTGGTATTTTAAAACTGAGAAAGCATTAATGATTAAATGTGTGTCACACAGGAGGCTTACTACCTACTAACACAACTACTAGTGATAAATCAAACCAGAATAATCCAGCAATAATCCAGAAAAGGGACAAGTCACTCAGTGTTTCCACCTAACAATCGACAAAAAGGATAACAGGAGCTCATCATTTCATTGCAATGTTTTTATTTTCCAGAGCAAGTGACAATTCACAGGGGGCTTCACTATTGCTTTCGAACACATATGTCTTCTTCATAGAAGCAGGTGGCATGCATTTTGCTACAAGCATAGTGCTACTTATCAAACGCTTTCCTCCTCAGCTGGGAATAATACTCAGTTCAATTTAGCCTACCCACACCTGACCCAAATGGGCCTGCTGGTGTAAAAATCCAGAGGGTTTTCAGTACTTAAACACACACACAACTGTCTTTACTTGTATCTTCTTCCTCACAGGGGCTCTTCAGTCTGATTGGCCAATTGGGTATATAAATAAATCAATCTGCTAAGAATTAACTGGAAGACGTTGGCAGATTTTTTTCCCCCTCAGTGTTATTAACAGCTCTGAAAAGACTTGTCTATCATTGCCCATTGCCGTGCAATACTGAGGAAAATTCAGATGAATGGGACCCTAGTTTTATTTGCTTCATTATTTTTGTTTCATCTCCCCAGTGTATTTTATTTTCCTTGTTGCCAGTGGCAGTAAGACTATCAGGCTTAAGTGTTTCCAGCTATAGCATGTTCAGTAACAGCTCCCTGCTACTAGCTTTTTGCCACCTCACACACTTTATTTTACAAAGAAGGCAGCAAACTACTACATGTAATTGACCCCAGAACTGATCTTTCAGGCAGGCAACAAAACAGATGTTTATTGGTGAGGCCAAGTTATTTATCTCGTTTAGTGAGACTGACCTTGGCATCTACATATTTAATATTTACCAAGAACTAAAACAAGCCTTATTCCCTGCTGCATCCAACCTGCACATATTTTTAATGTATGACAAACATACACGCTGATCGGTATTTTTTTTTTTTAATTCTCCACTATAGTCTCAGGTCAGAGTGATGTAGACAGAAGCCAGGCACTTGTATATTAATTATTAGTCATGGCATTTGGACACTCTCTCTTAATAGAAACTGACTATGACCGTAAATTTTACTTTTGTAACCCACAGTGATTTTCAATGCATTCTCACCATGTCGATTGCTCTCTTACCTCCATTACGAGGTACTTCAGTGATTCCTTCATGGTGCTCCTGACCAACCATAATTTATCATCACGCTGCCAGCAGGTTATCATTCAGCTGGGAAGTCTTGTTTTCTCTCAAAAGCAGCCATTTTATTGCTGTACTTTCTTCATTCCTGGTCCAATGCCATGTGGTGGGAACATCTCAGAGTTTCCTCGATACGTCATAGGATTGTGATGTAAAGGTTGAATCTGCTCCAAAGCCCACTGAAGAAAAACAGAATGGCTCCAGGGGATTTCCATCATCTTTGGATTAAGCAATTTGCATATATTTCCCACACTGCTGTTCTTTTTAAAGGAAGTTCTAGAAAGCTACAATTCCATTGCTTGTCATATTTCTTACCATGAACAGAAGTAGACTTCTGCAAGTCTGTTTAAAAATCTCTGTATAGTTGACAAATGTTGTTTGCTATCTTGCATAGGTCAATGAACCAACAAAGGTGTTTCTTGCTTCTCATGCTAATAAACATCCATGCCACAGCTTTGCAGTTGCCCCAGGAATGGATTTTTTTATTTGTTGAACCACAGATGGAAAAATTATGAGATTCCTCCAAGATTTCTTCCTGTACAGTCAAATGAACAATTGTTCCTCCTTCCTCTTGTGCTTTATCAAGGAAACACCATCTGTCACTGTGCTTAACCTGCTGAGAGCTCCACTCCATCTTTGCGCAAGCACCTGGTCCATTAGTCATCTCAAGCAACCTTGGCTCCAGTAAAAAGACTCTGATTCTCTTTCTCTGTTCCACTGTTCAAACAAGTGACTTAAACAACTTTTCCAGCTTCTGAGGTAACAACTACATTCCAATCAGCTCTGACAACTTCCTCCTTTTTTGGTCTTTCTATTAAAGTAGTAACGTGGGTTAGGCTGGTGTCTACACTGCCAAGTTGTGTTGCCAAAAGCTGCCTTTTGGCAACCAAACAGGGAGCGTGTCTGTAATCCACACATCTACGGGGTGCGGTTCGCTGTCCCATGTAGTGGCACTGAAACCACTTATAGAAAGAAACAGTAAGTTTTCTCTACAGCCTTAGCTGAGAACTAGCTGGCTTTATTGCTCAAGCCGTAGAGGCTCATGAACAACGTTCCAAATGTCCCAGGTTTAATTCTGTCTGTTGGTATTACTTGTACACACAGCAACGTGACTTTTGTCAGGCTAGCCAACCAGTCTTGGTGATTAAAAAAAACTTCCCCTCCTTTGAAAGACTTTCCTCCCTTCATTTGCTGTTGAAAAAAAAAAAAGACAGTGTGGATACTGCAGGCATTCACCCCCTCCCCTTTCAAAACTCCAGGAAATATCTGACAGCTGAATGTGCTGCTTCATTTGGGGAACATTGGACTACTCCTGTTCTGCCTTGCACTATGAACACAGAGGCAAACAGATTTCTGCTGAAGGGCACTGGGGGGAGAGGGGAGAAATTGTTATGCTGCTTTGACATTCCTCGGTATGGATTGCTCACAGAGATACTCATGGTGTTGTTCCAGGCAGCTGAGGAGGTGGCGGGAGAATTCAGAAGGAATCCCAAAATTTGCAGTGATCAGCTCTGCCTTCCTGCAACCCTGCACTGAGGGATACATACCCACAATGCATTGCTAATAAGGTGGAGGATGGTGCCTCCCATATGGACATGATCTGTCAGCAGAGGGAACGAGTGTGAAGATGCTTTTGTGATTTTTCTTTTGCTGACTTTTGGGTGGTGCCCTAAATTTTGTTGACAAAACTTGGTAATGTAAACAAGGCCTTAGTCTCCTCAGCTTGATGCCTCTCTCACTTCTATTGCCATTTCAGCTTTCATCCCTTGGTCATTGTCTTTAACACTTGTCTCTTTAAACGTGCTGGTGAATAACTGAATTCTCATTACCTCCAATTAACTTGCAAGCCTCCAGTTTCCCTGAAACTTATCCTTCCTTTTGTTTTATCTAGCTTAAGCACCTCAGACAAACCTTGACAAAAACAACAATGCACATGATTGGGGGTCCCCCAAAAGATGCATTAGTGTGTGTTGTCCATATCCAGAAATGGGCAGAACTAGCACTGACTAGGCAGCACTGCCATATACATGTATCTCTAGGACTCTGCATTCATATACAAGCAGCATATGTAGTTATGGTAGTTCTGTCCATTTCTGGATACAGAAAACACAAATTGTAACTGTGCATTGTGACAGACCGAAGGCAGCTGGCTATAGTAGCTTGGTGGAGGCCAAATATACAGGAAAATGGGCTAATAGTTTTCTGGTCCCTGAGTGCACTGGCCAGCCACTGCTGTCAAGTAATCAAGGCAGGCAGGCACCTGGGGCCAATTAAGAGCTTGCCTGAGAGACTAATCAGGGCTCCTGCAGGCCATTAAGGCCTGTCAGTGTAAGTTTAAAAAGCTTCCCCTCAGGAAGGGCAGGCAGAAGCCAAGGACTGAGTGGGAGGAGGTGCACAGAGAGCTAGGGACAGGCGGTGGAGCAGCAGGAAGTATTGTGTAGGTACTAGATAAAGTACCGGGAGGGATCATTCGGGGAAGTGGCCCAGGGAAAGGCTACAAGACTGGGAGAAGAGGGAACGCTGCCAGTTGCCACTGCCTAAGGGTCTCTAGGCCAGAACCTGGAGTAGTGGGTAGGCCCGGGGTCCTGCCAAACCTCCCCATGATACTATAGACTTTGCCCGAGAGGAGGCGACCAGGGCTACAAAGGGATTTCCCCCCAAACTATGGACTATCTTATTATGTGGATAGCTCAGTAGGCTGTGACCTTGGCCTCTAGTAAAGGGCCAGAGGCTGTGTGGAGGGTCACAGTGACCCTCTAAGGCAAACATACACTGACAGGAAGTGTAGGGAGAGTGTCAATGGTGGTTCTGCCTCTCCTGTGTCAGAACTACAATTCACAACGTTGATTTTTTCCAAAGGAATCTTTCAGAGTTTCCACAGTCCTGGAAACACAGTTCCATGTTATCTACACCTTTCCTTTAGTTCATAGACTGGTTTATTTTCAATGGAAGGGTCATTCAAAGCTATGGCTAGCATGACTATGGATATGGCTCGATGGTTACAATGATTACCCCCTTGATCTATGAAGAGAAGGATTAGGGAACAGAGCACTAATTCCTCATAGAGCTCATGTGACCTCTGCACTCTTGGCTACGTCTACACTGGCATGATTTTCCAGAAATGCTTTTAGCGGAAAAGTTTTCCATTAAAAGCAATTTCGGAAAAGCGCGTCTAGATTGGCAGGACGCTTTTCCGGAAAAAGCACTTTTTCTGGAAAAGTGTCCGTGGCCAATCTAGACACGCTTTTCTGCAAAAAAGACCTGATCACCATTTTCGCGATCGGGGCTTTTTTGCGGAAAACAGTACTGTGCTGTCTACACTGGCCCTTTTGCGCAAAAGTCTTTGGGAAAAAGACTTTTGCCCGAATGGGAGCAGCATAGTATTTCCGGAAAATTACTGACGATCTTACATGAGATCATCAGTGCTTTTCCAGAAATTCAAGCGGCCAGTATAGACAGCGGGCAAGTTTTTCCGGAAAAGCCTTTGTGTTAGCCCCAGTGTTCCCTCTAAGCTGGGCGGCAGTGCAGCTTCACACGTAATTAATCAGGCCCACCCAGTCAGAGGCTCAGGGCTCCTTGCATGGAGATGACTGATTGGGCGGGGTTGATCATCACCCATGAAGCTGTGCTCCCATGCAACTTAGGGTATGTCTACACTGCAGAGTTTTTTTTGGAAAAACTGCTGTTTTTCTGAAAAAAAATCCAGTTACGTCTACATTGCAATTGCATACTTTTGAAAAAAAAAATCAAAAGAACAAAGGGGTTTTCCGACATTGGTAATCCTCTTTCTATGAGGAAGAAGCCTTTTTCTGAAAGAGATGTTTTGGAAAAAGGCATGTGTGGATGGGGAAGAGGGAGTTCTCTCAAAAGAAGAGGAAAAAGCACAGGTGCCTGGTGGCCATTCCATCTATAGTAATTACAGTTTAAATGCAAGATAATGGCAGTGTGGACACTATCTTTCAAAAAAGCAGATCGCTTTTTCTATGTGCTTTTGCAGTGTGGACGCTCTCTTTCGGAAGAAGTTTTTTTGGAAGATCTCTTCCAGAAAAGCTTCTTCCGAAGGAAGCCTGCAGTTTAGACACAGCCTTAGAGAGAATACTGATTAGCACTTGTACTTTAGAACGTATTGCTTCAATATGCGATAATTTTAAAATATTGGAGTTCTTCTAACTCTTCTTACAAGTCAGAGATGAGTAAGTGAATGGTTTGTAATTTTCCGACTGATTATTAAGAGGCTATTATTTAATGGATATTAGTGGATACTGACATTTTGTTGCTGGAAATTGGGGACCATTCAGCATTTTAAAAATGGTCCCTATGGTGTATGCTGGTAACAACAACCATCATCCTAAAGCAAAATCATAACCAATCAGGAAGCAATGGATTTACACCTAGCTACAGATGCCTAACTATAGGAGAATCCATGTATTAATATATTGGACACAATTTAATCTGAAAACTTTACCAGGAATTGTAATGTGACTAGCTGATGTCTGGGATGGATTTCTTCCTGTGTATCTGCCTGTCACCTAGGGTCACTTTTTTCCTTTCCCCATTTGTCTCTGCCTTGCTCTAGTAATGATATAGTGATACATTGGATACCGGGCATCTACAGTCATGTGAAGTGTTTATTTACTGCTAAGGCTCGAGTTTTAAGTCTTGGAAATTTTTAACCCAGCTATTTTGAGGACTGGCTAAGGAGAGCTGAGAGGCATAAGGATCCAGCAATACAGCTGAACAGCTGCACAAGAGACAGCTCCAACAGCCACGGATGACGAAGCTCTTAGAAACCACACAAGACTTACTGAGGAAAGAGACGTTAGCTCCAAGTTGAGTCACAAGAAACACACACTATACCTTGCTAGGGACAGGCCTACATTCCTGAGCAATAACGGCGCAGCTGTGCCACTGTAGTGCATCTGGTGAAGACATGCTATGCCAATGGGAATGTGTTCTCCTGTCAGCATAATTAGTCCATGAGAGATGGAAATTATGCCAGGAGACACTTTCCTGCTGAGAGAGCACGGTATGGCCACTGCAATGTATGTCATGTGGAGGGATGTTGGTTTCACACCCTTGAGTGAGGATATTACACTGAGTTAGGCAGTAGTGGAGAACAGTCCCACATATGCAATATTGAATCCCTTATCCCTAGCTGATTTCAACTGACATAGTTAATGGACCTCTGCAGATTTGCTCCGGCTAGGCAGCTCGCTAAACTTCCCTGAATGGATTCCTTTTTCAAATTAAAGAAGAGGATTTGAGTGGAGGCATGAATGGAGAAGGTTTTACTACTGAAGCACGGAGAACGTTTTAACATTCTGTACAAAGAGATAGTTGAAATGTGTTACTTTGGCTGTGTCTACACTACGAAGAAAAGTCGGGAAAAGATACGCAAATTGTGAACCTCAATTTGCGTTTCTTTTTCCGCTTTTCTTCCAAAAGAAATTCTACATGGGGCCAAATGTTGGGAAAAAACCCTCTTTTGGAAGATCCCTTCTTCCTCGTAAAATGAGGTTTACAGAGATGCTGAAAAAAACACGTCTGCTTTCCGAATTTTTTTCCAGAAAAGCAGATGCATTCTTTGGACGCAGCAGAGCTTTTCCAGGATACCGGAGTATCCCGGAAAATCTCTGTAATCTAGACGTACTCTTTGGTTAAGTGGAGTGTAAGCTCTTCAGCGCAGAAGCCAACTTTGGGGTTTGTATTTGTACTGTGCCTTGCACAATGAGGCCTGATTCAGAGTCAGGGCCCCTAGGCACTACTGGAACATTAGTAACAATAACTAACCATGACAATAATAATACACTTCTCCAAGAAAAAAATCTGCAGAGTACAAACTGGACCATTTCTGAGAGCTTATATTCTTTTGTGTGCAATTTGCCGATTGACTTTTTTTCTTCCATTCTATAGTTTGTGATTTAGTCATTATTCATGTAGGATGAAATGCAACCATATGCAGACAGTCCACACGAGCGATATACCACACTGCCCTCCAAATGGGATTTCTGTGGGAGTAGAAAGGGACATAAGCTTTGTGGGGACAATAGGCACATATTTAGACAGAGCCTTCAATCACTGTGCACTGGGTGTGACCATTTGACACTGTTCCATGATCTAGTCAATCAAATAGCGGGAAGGTTTTTTTCCCCCTGCTATTTAGCCTGACTTCCCCTTTACTTGAAATTGGCCTCTGCAGCCTAATTATGCCTCCCTAATTAATTCCTCTCTATTCCTAGCAGCCCTGACCTTGTCTCCTCACAAACTGTGCACTGATTTAACTGTCTACGTACTGTTTTGTGCATTGATTAAACTACACAGCTCTAAAACCCCATTTTGTCATTACATCACTGTACTCTGCCCTGAGCGCACACAAAACCCGCTCACGCCACAGGGTGAAAACTTCAGTCAGTTTAAGAGAGTCTTAGAACACTTCAGCACAAATTGATCGTTGACTTAACTCAGGGACGCTGCTGAGGATGGGGAGGCAAAAAGGGCAGCTACCACGGGGTCTCGTGATTTAAAAGGAGCAGGGGCACCTGGCCACTATGGCTAACTTGGCAGCAGTCAGAGTCCTGAGTAGTGCATATCTAGCAGTGATGAAGGCCTGTCTGGAGAAGATTAGCCCCCTTCCCTACCCATTCTACTTGAGGCCCCACCTCTTTTGTAGCTGGCCCCCCTTGAGCCTGGCAAAGTCTGTCCTCTACCCTGGCTTAACTCATTTAACACACTCATCTATGCTTAGCAATGTCCACCCAGAAAGGTGCACTGGTTTAACCAAATAATTATTTATTTGCGTTGCCCAGTTATGGGCCCTAGTGTGCTCGGAGCTGTACAAGGACAAAACAAGCAGATGATCCCTGCCTCAAAAAGTTTCTAATTTCAGAAAAGAGAAAATAGGTGGCTGAAGAAGACACACAGACAGGAGGCGGCTAAGGAAACAATGAGACAATGTTTTTTTAGAATGAATGTCACACCTTTAGTTAATCCAGTGCAAATTTGTGAATAGATCAAGCCAAAGTCCATTCTACAAAGAACTTTCTTCCCTGCAGAGCAAAAAACTTCCTGAGTTAGAAACTTAATGGGCCATTTATTAGACAATTGCACAATTGCCACTGCACGTGTAAACAGCACACAATTGTGCATGCACTTCTGCATTGGTGTCAGACAGCTGACCTTTATAAAAACTGAGACTTTCAGTGTGCATTTTGGCACAATGATTCAATGTTTTTTTCTATGGGATAACGCATATTTTAAATGTCTTCAAAAAAGGCTTTAAAAGGCTGTTTCAACATTCTCTAAGAATAGCAGGCTCCTTTCTCAAAGGAATAACCTTCAAAGAATATGATCCATTATTTTCTGAAAAATCAGATAGTCACTGCAGCTTTATTTATATTATTATATATCCCACCCAGCATGGTGCCATCTGTCATACATATCTGGCTGGGAAAGTTCTGTTCAAAGTACATCTAGAATTCTTTAGAATTTCTCATAGGGAATTAATTTACCTTTGCAATCATAACACTTAAACAGAGACAAAGCTGCATTTACTACACAAATGCAGAGGCAAACAAACTAACACACACCAAGAGATGGATTGTACGAGGTCAGGACACACCAAGGCTTTTTGCTAGTATACAATAAACTAAGTTTAAATGCAACAAGCTACAATGAATATTTTTATATGGAAAGACTCAAACTCAAACAGCAAATCTGGGCAAAAAATAAAATGGCAGATCCCTTCGGAAATATGCTTCAAAGAAAATGATCTCTTGCAATTATACGTGTGTTGTCAGTGTAAAATAAAGTCTGTGTTTTATTGCAGTGTTTGTGATATATTATTACTAAATCATTTCCACACAATTCAAATTAAGTGCCTCTCTGTGGACAATAGTTTCAAAATTAATAAACACAAAATAAACATATAGTAATGACTATTTACAACTTGCCTTCCTCCTTGGGGATTCCTGTTCAGAATTATTCTGTTCCCCCAAGATGTATATGGCAAAGAGCATACGTCTTGGATTTCAGATGGAATCTGTTTTCATTTAAATTATGGGAAAGTTCATTATGTACATGATGTAACAACAATCAGTGTCAAATCTAAGCAAGTGTATTTGGGGTGAAGGGATTTTCTTGTGTGTCATGTTTTTTAATAGGATATTTTTTGGATGAAATCTCTGTGAAGCTGTATTTCACTGAAACAACCAACAATGGAGTATTAACCATTTGTTACTTACAGGGGCAGCCCGTGACTATAGGCCGAATCGGCAGTCACTGAGGTCGCCACCTTCAACGGGGCGCCCAGGGTGCCCGATGATGACGTCACCCCATTGATGGCCATGCAGACAGGGGTGCCGATCACACGTTCCGTTCTGCCTGGGGCAACAGCTGCCGCAGGCGGCCTCGGGCCACTGCTGGTTACTTATTCAAATCCTATGTAGTTTTTTCTTTTTAATATATTTGAAATCAGAAGAGTTTTGGGAACTTAGTTCACCACATGCTTAGCCATTTTGCCATTTTTTTTCTAAGCAGAGGACGTCAACAACATTTCACTCAGAAACTAAGGGTATGTCTACACAGCAGTGTTGTTTCGGAATAACTAACATTATTCCAAAATAACATAATCTGCTTGTAGTGTGGACATAGAATATGTCAAAATAATGTTGAGCTGGAGGTCTTCTTACTCTGACTCCTATACCCCTCATTTTACGAGGAGTAAGGGAAAAGTCCTTATGCCAAATTTCTTGTTCATCATCCCTCTTCTCTCATCTGAAGTAATTTAATAACCTTCCTTTCTGGTCTTCACATCTATTCCCTAGCTATCTCAACTCCAATTTGTCCAAAAGTAGCTCATCTTTCCATCCCTATCTGGAAACAGAACAAATTGCTAGAGTCCTGAAAATCCACAGATATCCATTTTATATCTGCGGGTATCCACATCCACAGATATCCGTGGCTCATTTTTGCCAATATGGATGCGGATACAAATTTTGTATCTAGAACCCTGCAAATGTGTAGGTATCTGCTTCTTCTCTGTGGCTTCAGAGTCAAAGCACTATGAGTTTCTATGCAGTTTTCTCTTAGCCCCCAGTTTTAACTTACAGGCAATTCGCCAGTCGATTTGCACCTTATTCATCATAAAAAAGGCACTTCTGACTATTATGAACTGAGTCGATTTGATAATGGACCATTCTAAAATTGCCTTTTACACAGCTCTTAATGATCAATGTCTTTCAACTGGGTGGTTTGCCACTGCCAATATGTCCCGGAAGGTTATAACAAAGATACTGGCACCTGTTAGTAATTTTGGGTTTAGGCAGAGTACCTGTACATGGACTCAACTATGGGCACCCAGAACCCTCAAAAAAAGTTTGAGGAACTAGTATGCCCCAAATCAGCACTTCTTTTTATGTCATTTCAGTTTTGAAGCCATAACGGCCAATGTTAAAGGAAAAATAAATAAGTGATACATCTGAAAACTGGCGTAATCTATTAACACACAGTCATTTATTTTTGCACTGACATTTCTAATGTATTTCCCCAGAAAAACCTCACTACAAAAGACTGGCCTGTTTTATGTTAGCAAGAGTTGAATGTTAACTAATGCTATTTTCTCCACGTAGCAGGATAACCAATCTCCGATGATGACTCTGATTTTTGCCACCGTTCTTCTCTTTAAGTGATTTAGTGTAGCTTAATATAGATAAGCAATATAAACATGGTTTGCCGGATGATAAAACCAAACTAATGTCTTTTTTGCAGCATATCAACCTTCACATTTACAACTAACATTCTTCACAGCAGAGCGGGAGGCTGTTGACCTTGTGCAAAGATTCGCAGTCGCTCGCAGACAGAAAGCGTTTTAAATGTGAAGCGCTCCCACTGGGCAGTTCGGAACCCCAGGCCAAAAATGGTCATTTTGCTCGTTCGTCCACTATATTTACAAACCCTTTATGCAAAAGTCAATAGTCTTATCTGAAAGTAATTCTGCAGCAGGGTGTTTCTAATGGATAGGCGGGCCATTTACATGTTGCCTCAGACTTAAAAACAACTGATGCTTGATAATGGATGGCTACACTTTTCTGGCAAAGAAGCCAGTGCAAGTGGGGAAAGGAATGCCATGCGTGTGGTCACTGCATTTTAGTGGAGGACTTCAGAGATGAAATCAGTTTGCACCATGCGGCAAAGGCCCTTCTTCTCATTGCCAGACTCTGCACTTCTCACCTTAGGGCAAAGCACCCCCTACATACCATGTCTGGGTAGTCAGCCTTCCCTTTTGCAAAAGTTTGGGCTTGTCGTCTTCTTCCCCCACCCAGCCTCTCATCCTGGAGCTGCTCACTTCCCTGCTGTCTCTAGCTTAGTAGCCACTTGGGTGTATGTGACTCTCTTTCCTCCTTTCTCACAACAAGGGGAGCTTTTAAAAAGTCTCAGGCAGCCCTGAAATGGAAACAGCTGATCCTAGTTGGTCCAAGGTAGCCCTGTTTCAGCTAATCCTAATCTGTCTGAGACCACCCCTTTTTAGCTGGTCCTGATTGGTCTGGAGTAACCCACTTCTAGTTAATAGGGAATTGGGCCTTTTAGCCTTCTAGTGCTGTCTTTTCCTCGTCTCTTGCAGCCCTCTGGCCTGACTTTGTCACAACCATTTGTATCGATCATTATAAATGTTGCAGAATAAAAGTGTTCCGTATGTATCCTAGAATCATTGACTCATAGGGTTGGAAGAGACCTCAAGGGGTCATTGGCCTTAAAAGTAGGACCAATCCCAACTAAATCATTCCAGCCTGAGCTTTGCCAAGCTGGAACTTAAAAACCTCTATAGATGGAGATTCCACCCTCGCTCTACGTTACCCATGCCAGTACTTTACCGCCCTCCTAGTGAAATAGTTTTTCCTAATATCCAACCTACATCTCCTCCACTGCATCTTGAGACATTGCTCCTCATTCTGTCATCTGTCACCACAGACCAGCCTCTCTTTATCCTCTCTGGAACGCCCTTCAGATAGTTGAAGGCTGCTATCAAATCCCCCTCACTCTTCTCTTCTGTAGACTAACTAAGTCCAAATCCCTCTGACTCTACTTTTAAATCATGTGCTCCAGCCCCCTAAGCATTTTCATTGCCCTCTTTTGGACTTTCTCCAATGCGTCCACAACCTTTCTGAAGTGGAGAGCCCAGAACTGGATGTGTTATACCAGATGTGTTGAATAAAGGTAAAGAATCACTTCCCCAGATCTGCTGACAATGCTCCTACCAATGCACCCCAACATGCCTTTAGCCTTCTTGGGTACCAGGGTACATTGTTGACTCGTATCTAGCTTCTCATACACTATAATCAGCAGGTCTTTTTCTGTTAAAAGGCTGCTTAGCCAAACGGTCCCCAGCCTGTAGCAGTGCTTGTGGTCCTTCCAGTGTATCCAGGTATCCAATAAAACCAGGCATAAACATTAGGGATTACCAGCAAGTACTACAAGTTCTAAAGTTTATTTATTCTGACAAAGGCTTGCCGCTTTACACACATGGAACAGTCTCCTTTAAAGATTGCATAAAATGTAGTTCAATTATCATCTTAGTACAAATTAAGAGAGATGGTTCTTTGTACTCACCCAGAGCTGTAATAATTACATTGGGTTCCCTAACTGCTTCTCATTGTAGGTTTGGGGTATTTTTAACTGACCACAGTGAATGAAAAGCTTTACTGCTCCATTATAACTCATGTTTAAAATTAAATCAGCCTTAATTCACATTGGGCTTCCATTCATAGTGCTGGATAGACTTTGTGAGTAGACTGTTGAGTCCAAGGAAGTTACTTCTGAAGTGTGCCACGGTATGGCACCAGGGAATGAAGGAGAGGGCTGTTTAGAAGGCATCTGATGATGAGTGTACCACAATATGGCCCTTAACATTCACTGAGACAAAATGCAACGGCTGAACATTAAAAATGATTATTTTTACTATTCACAGAACTTTGCTAATTATACCCATCTGGTTAACTCAAAAAACTGACTAAATGTCAGGCAATCCAATACAATATATCCCACTGCTTCCGGCATATCTTGGCTTATTTTTATAAAATCAGCACAGAAGATTAATATGGAAAACAGAGATTCATTACTATCGTAGGGTTTCTTTACACTATAAAGATCTCGGAGTAACGATTTTTGAAAGAAGACATTGGCAAAAACACAGAAAAGCATTCTTCACATTATACTTCGTATGTTACAGCCAATCAAATGGTAACTGGAAAATAATTCTTCATCAAATGCAGCAAATGCTTAATTTCTTTGTAAATCATATTTGCTGTTGATGTTTCATTGCTCTGGATTGTGAAGGACACTGTTGTCCATTTGTCATGTAGCTCAGTTTAAGTGTATCTTACCATGATCCCAGTAGTTTCTCCTGTAGATAACCCCATTTGATTGGAGAAAGAGAGATGCAAAGGAATCTGCCAATAGCAGGGCGCTAGGAATTCTAAGAGTTCCTTTGTGTGTTGTTTCCATTGCATGCTCCAATCAGATCAGAGGGATGTGAACGGTCTATTTCCTTCAAGCCCATGAAGCCTGGAGATACATGGTGAATCCCAACCCCACTTCCACTGGCTGCCTGCCCAGAGTGATTTTCACTTGTTGACTTCCCAGCAGCTACACAGTATCGTGCTACAGGAGGAGCCGTCAGGAGCTTGACACCTCTGTAACTCCCTCTTGCATATCCTTGCCAATATCTGTGCAGCTGACCTCTGGCTCCATCCCTTCCCAGTCCCACCCTAAATTCTCCTAAAGCCTTCCCGCCCCCCCCACAAAGCTCACTGACGTTCTTCTGCTTGAAGTACCAGGCATCAGAGAAGAATGATGAAGAACTGGCATTCTCCCTTGCCTGTTCTGATCTCTTCAGTGTCTGATTGTTTTTTCTTTTTCTCATGCCTTTGTATCACAGTCATTGTCTTCTCTAGCATTGGATACATGATATGGTTTGGTCTGTAGCTCTGGCAAGGTCTTCTGTGGTGAACTGTTTGTCTAGGACCCAGAAGTCCAACCGATGTTCATGATCTGTGTTTCATTGCACTCTCGGTATCTGAGTCATTGGAGTAGCCTTACTTCTGCATATTGACTTTTGACCTGCAAACTCTTAATTGGTAATGCTTTAAACACCTTCTGGTTAACCAGTCCTTCTCCATGTCTGTGGGAAGGTTTTCGGCAACATCAATGTGGAGTTGGCCTCCTCATTGACTATTTTAACTGTGGGGCACAGTTATAGTCATGTGGCTGTTGGTGATTTTTTATAAACAGTAGCTTGGAAACCTTGCCATGATTTCAGATGGCTGGCTGCAATAGCGTGGCCATCTAGTGAATGTCTGGTATCTTTGACCTGTCGTTATTCCGTTTTGCCTGTGACTAGTCTCCTGATCTCCAGTGAAGCGATTCCAGGAAGCACATAAAGGCTGTCCACCTTTGTGAATTTGACATCCTATGTTATATTGGCAGCTGCCATTCAGAACCAGTTCCAGCTTCTTTTGCCTGAGCTGATTTTTCCAACATCAGACATGCATATTTTGCCATCAGATAGCAACGTGTCAGTGTGGTGGCTTTTAGTGTTGTTGGGTTGATGTCCCGTTTTGAAGTTGCAAGCTTCTTAAGTATGGTATTCTGGACTTTAATGTTGCCTTTTATCTTCTCCAGAGTGCAGTCATGTGTCCCTCCAAGGTAGACAGGATTCCAGCTCAAGACAAGTGATACCCCATACCACATGATCTGAGTTGTCTATTGGTCTCACAGTTACAAAGATGGACGGACTACAGCTTGCTCTGGGAATAGATTCTTTTCAACAAGTGGTGATTGGTTGGCTCTAGCCCTTTTCTGATTGGGTCACAGTCTTCTACCAGGGCTAAGTTTAACCTTTATTTTCCCAGAGCAGAGTGACTTCCCTGCTATTGGATTCTATTCAATATTTTCATTAGTGGCTTGGATAATAGTGCAGAGAATATGTTCATAAACTGTATGGATGACACCAAGTTGGAAAGGCTTGAAAGCCCTTTGGATAACAAGGGTAAAATTTCAAGCCATCGTGACACATTAGAAAACTGTTCTGAACAAGATGAAATTCAGTCAAAGTACAACACGTAGGAAGGAAAAAATCAACACACAGCTAAAATATAGGGGATAACTGGGGAGGTGATAGTACTTCTGAAAAGGCCCTGTGGACAATAGGGGATCATAATTTAAATGTGTGTACAAATATGATGTGACTGGAGAAGAGGCTAACGTTCTGGGGGTACAATTAACAGGAAGAGCATCTGTAAGACATGGGAGACAATTATCCTGCTCAGCACTGATGATGCCTCAACTGGCATACTACATCCAATTCTGGGTGCCACATGTTAGAAAAGATGCCGGAGGAGAGCAAGGAAAAAAAAAAAAAAGATTAAAAAAAAAAGGTAGAAATCTTGACCTGTCAGGAAAGATTAAAGATACCTGGGCATCTCTCTTCTTTACAAGATTGCATTCTCTAATGGGCTAAATGGCATTAGAACATGCACAAGAACCCCATATGAATTTCTGCTGCTTCTGTGAGAGAGGGTATGTCTACACTTGCACCCTCTTTCAAGAGAGGGATGCAAATGCAGACAAGCAAAATTGCAAATGAAGCACGGATTTGAATTTCCCGTGCTTCATTTGTATGGTTGTGGACTGCCGCTATTTCGAAATACCCTATTTCGCGGTTATTTCGGGAGAAAACCCTTCTTCCGAAATAACCAGTAAACCTCGTTGTATGAGGAATAAGGGTTATTTCAGAAGAAGGGTTTTCTCCCGAAATAACTGCTTCTACACAGCATTTGTCATTTTGAAATAGGGTATTTCGAAATAGCGGCAGTCCACAACTATGCAAATGAATCATGGGAAATTCAAATCCGCGCTTCATTTGCAATTTTGCTTGTCGGCATTTGCATCCCTCTCTTGAAAGAGGGTGCAAGTGTAGACATACCCTTTAGAGAAAAGGGGTTGAGGGTAAATAATCTAGGCTGACATATGCAGTATCAGGACAACGTATGAACTCACTGTATGGTGGGAAGAGACACACTGTTTATTCTACTCTGTGCAGAAGATGTTGTTAAGTGACATATTTTCAGGAAATGACTTGATATCACATTACATGGCTTTCTGCACACAGCTTGCAGAAAGTGGCTCTTTCCACTGCACATAGGAGGGGGGAATTCACAATAATTTCCCCTCCACAGTGTTCTCAGTTTCTCCTTTGTATAGGAAATAGATAAGGACAAATGTAGCTCCCCCCATCCCGAGATGGATTTCAATGCCCATGGGTTGTAATACTGCATGCGCACAAGCAAGAATCCACTTCCCCAAGGATCTGCTCTAGGCTAGGATATCTGAAGCTGGCGTGGGCCCTAGCTCTGTGGCTCAGAGCGGATGTGTAGGCCTTGTATTTAGCCCCTCTCCCGGTACCTTTTCTTTGTAGGTACACGTATCAGAGGGGTAGCCGTGTTAGTATGAATCTGCATCAATAATGAGAAGTCCTGTGGCACCTTATAGACTAACAGATTTATTGGCGTATATGCTTTCGTGGGCAAAGACCCACTTTGTCAGATGCATGTAGTGGAATTTCCACTACATGCATATGACAAAGTGGGTCTCTACCCACAAAAGCATATGCTCCAATAAATCTGTTAGTCTATAAGGTGCCATAGGACATCTTGTATGATGAGGCTCTCCGAGGATTAATTTCACACCCTGAGACTTTTGCCCTTGTATACACTTTTGGGTCTTCCTAAATAAAAAACTAAACCATTTAAAACTGAGCAGTGTAGATCTAGATATCAGCTGGTTTGACGGGACCATATTACACTGCGGAACATGAGTTTTATGATGCACTACTGATCATGCCAAAGAACATAAGAAAAACCAGACTAACAGTGTGTCCAAACTATCAGAACTGTGCACTGTACTTTGTAGTAAAAAGAGAATTTGATGACAATGTGCTGCAATGGCTAATTTGTACTGCGATGGGATATAGGACTGGATCTCCAGCCAACTTACAAACACTGGGGAATCTTAATAATTTTACTCTAGGCCGGACTGCTTTCTAATCATTCCCTGTGTCCCAGTAACACTTCTTGCACTCATTTCCCAGAGGAAGAAAATTCAAGTGAACTCAGGATAGACAATACCGCGTTTGTATCTGAATCTTCCACATGACAATGCAGGAAAAAGAGACCCAAAATTCCATGAATACTTAGAGCATGCTGCAAGATCCTGGAGATGTAATGACAATAATCACTCTCATGCTCCAATTGCAAAAGAAATAGAGGGTTTGTGTCCTGCAACATGAAATTAACAATTCAACTGGCATCCTACAAGAGATGATGAAATACTAAGGGCTTTGTGGTATTACTCTGAATCTAATGATGCAGTCTTATTTTCCACTTTTATCAATCTGTGTCATATACCTTTTTCTATTTTCTTTTATTGTACTCATGCTGCACATTTGCCTTAGTACTTATACCATGTATATTCTCTCTTTTATTTATTCCATAAAAGAAGGGGATAGTAAAGTAGGCAGTAGAAGAAACTCCCAATTATTTTGACCAAACCAATGTAATTCCACGTATTGTTGGCAAATTGAGTTTGCTTCCTCTGGGAATGTGTTTAATTTCTAGGATCACCCTCCCCATCTGAAGTTAGCTTTAATTAACCAACTCTTTGTGGGCGTTTCCTCCTATTTTGATTGACATTTGCTGTATAAATTCCAAATTACTGTAACAACCCTACTAAATTTTCTAACTCCTCCAAAGATACAGAGAATCAGAATCATAATGCCCTCATTCTGTCATATTTGCTTGAAATGTGTATTTGTGTATTAGGTGGTTTTACCCTGACTAGATAAAATATAAAAAATAGAGCTACAGTTCCTCATTGTTCAGACAGCTCCATCCTATTAACACTTAAAAAGAAAAAAAAATAAAGCTAATAATGTCAAGAATGGAAATTGTCTCATATGTATGTGAATATTATTCTCCTTATCGTTCTGCTTAAAAGATATTCTATTTTATTGGCTTAATAAGACTTTTTATGCGTGTGTGCTAATGGAATTTTTATAAAAGGTTTAAAGCCTTTGAAATACAACTAAATAAATTGGAAATGATTGAATGATGGGAGCTGATAAATGGCTACCCTGCACATGGCTGTGTTACTGCTAAGCCGGGCAGGACAAGATTGGCACTGCATATGCCACAGCAGTAGGTCAGCAGCATATTAATTGTATGCCAAAAATACTGAAATGCAGCTCCTTGACTTTCAGAGGCAGAACTTAATGCAGGGTGTCCTGGCCTCCAGTTCAGAAGCAAATGATTCAAGATTGAGGTATGTTTTGCAGTACAGTGCGTCCTAACAGATCAACCCTATATTATTTGAACCATTCTTCCATCAGGTTTACTTGTACGTTGAACATTGCATAGGAAAATAGGTGGGTGAAGTCATTTAACAGCAACAGGTTATGTAAGAAGTAATATGAGCACATTAGGGTTTTATACACATCCAGCCTCACCCATCTTCTAGAGCAGGGGTTTTCAAACTACGGGTCAAAACTCAGTACTGGGTTGTGGAACGTCAGGCACTGGGTCTCATTGCTGCAGAGGGATCCAGTGACCAATGGGAGCGCTAAAGCAGCTACCTGCCTGTCCTGGCATCTCAGACTATGCTGTGTCCTAGAAGCAGCTGGCCACAGGCCCAGCTTTTAGTTGTGTGGAGGGAGCACCAGTGGCCCGCGAGGCTAGGCGAGCTAGGCAGCTGCCTAGGGCGCCACTGGCCTGGACGCCCGATGATGACGTCATGGCCGTGCAGGCAGGGGCACCGATTGCACCACCCTGCCTAGGGTGCCAGCTGCTGCAGCCGGCCTCGGACCACTCCTGGGAGGGAGAGCACACAGGGCTCTGTGCACTGCCCCTACCTTGAGCACTAGCACTGCACGCCAGTGGCCCAAGAACAACTCTGCGGCTGCTGTGTGGTTCAAGAAAAGAGTCTGTTCACTAGCTATCTACTGGGGAGGGAGGGAGGGGAAAAGGAGGCTCCTTGAGCCTGTCAGTGTTGGGGGAAGATTTTCACCAACATGCTTTTCTGTGATGGATCTCTGTGTATCTAAGGGCTTGATCCTGCTCCTGCTGAAGTCAGTGTCAAAATGTCATGGTGCAAGTGAGAAGGTGGGGGTTGGGCATCTCATAAGCTCAGCCATGGGCCCTCTCCACTGAGGTGAATTTGACCCTTTGTCAATATGGTGCTGGGTGCGAGAAGAACCTGCCAATGCTATGTTCAAAAGCAAGTCTGTTCCGAAATAGTGAATGTTCATTCACTTTCCATTTTAAACTGCATGGCAGACAAATGATGTGAAGTAAGAATGGACTAGTGTAAGAATACATTTTTACTATTCTATAGCTACTCCATTGGTTGTGTGTGTGTCTCACTCTTCTGTAATTTCTGACCAGAGATGGAGTTCAATAAAATGTGTAACAACCTCCCTAGGGCTATGCCTACACTATGAACTTTTTCCGGAAGAGGAAATTCAAATGGAGCACTCATTTGCATATTTTCTTCTGATCCTTTTTGCAGAAGTGGTTTTTGCGCAAAAAAGTGCCATGTAGATAGCATCTTTTTGCACAACCCCCCCCCCTCTTGCGCAAGATCCTGTCTTCCTCAATTTTGGGGGGGGGGCAAAAACCTCTTCCGCAAAAAGGATCGGAAGAGAATATGCAAATGACTGCAATATGCAAATGAGCACTCTATTTGCATTTCCTCTTCTGGAAAAAGTTCGTAGCATAGCTGTAGTCCTATAGATGTTAGCCACCTTTTCTGCAAAGAACGGAGTGACTTTTATAATGAATATGACTTATAAACGGAGCGTTTAAAGAAATGCTTCAGGTTCTTAGCTATCTATATTGAAAGTCATGGCCATCAGAAGGAAATGAATGGTTTGCTTTCTTTTGTCCATTTACCAAGTTCACTTGCTATTATTTAAAATTCCTGCAAGAATACAAATCAGCCACGTTATTTTCTTATTGTCCTTTCTACCATGCCAACAGACAAGATCAGATTGTGTTGTTTGTCATGAACTGCTATATTTGGGGGTCCATTTACGTCTGAATATGTCCTTTGGATAGAGCTTTGCTAAATATATACAACGTAAAGGGTTTATGTACTTGAAAAAAGTAGCATGGGAATATATAATGCTGAAGACAACTAATACTGTTGAAGGACACACACTTTATCTTTCTGTCTCCTTAATATAGAACAGGAGTCTAAAAAATATATCTTTATTATTACTTCTAGAGTGCCAACTAATTAAAAAGAATGATTACTTACCTGCTACAGAAACTAATATCCACAGCTTTCTAAACAGATAAAGATTAATCATGCTGGCTCTATGACTAAGATATTAAATTGCTGATTTGGGAAAACAGTTTTGTTAAATATATTGGATTTTCACCAAGAAGGTTGGTGATGATTGGCCACCTAACATAGTGAATGCCAGTGAAAACGGGGTAGGTTCAGAAGCTATAATAGGAAAAGAATGTGTTAAACATTCCAGGCAGTACCCGAGTTACGCGGATCCGACTTATGTCGGATCCGCAGTTATGAACAGGGCCCGTCTCCCTGGTCTCCAGCAGACCAGGGAGAGGAAGCAAAGCGGCGGAGCACGCGTCTGGGCTGTCTGCTGCCCGTGTGTTCCGCGGCTTTGCTCCCCGTCCCCCTGGTCTGCAGACCAGAGAGATGGGGAGCAAAGCAGAGCAAAGCCAAGGAGCCTGAGGGCAGCAGGACAGCCATGGCGCGTCTGGGCTGTCCCGCTGCCCCCGTGCTCCGCGGCTTTGCTGCGGACGCCTGTGGTACAGCAGCTGGGGCGCTGCTGGTTGGTCCCGTAGCGCCGCTCTGGGCACTACTGGACCAACCAGGCAGCATCCCAGATGCTCTGCCCCAGGAGTCCTGATTCAGCCACTGCTGGTCAGTTTCAGCAGCGGCTGAATCAGGACACCTGGGACAGAGCAGCTTGGGTGCTGCTGGGTTGGTCCAGTAGCACCAAGGAGCGGCGGCGCTACTGGACCAACCCAGCAGCACCCCAGCTGCTCTGCCCCAGGCATCCCCAAGTCAACCGCTGCTGAAACTGGCCAGTGGCTGCTGAAACTGACCAGTGGCTGACTATAGGAAGCCCCTGCCCCGGACTTCCTCGAATCAGCCGCTGATCAGTTTCAGCAGCAGCTGACTTGGGGATGCCTGGGGTTCTTAAGTTGAATCTGCATGTAAGTCAGAACTGGCGTCCAGATTCAACCGCTGTTGAAACTGATCAGTTTCAGCAGCGGCTGAATCCGGACGCCAGTTCCGACTTACATGCAGATTCAACTTAAGAACAAACCTACAGTCCCTATCTTGTACGTAACCCGGGGACTGCCTGTATTGAGACAAGCTGGATATCTTCAGGTCATTGGGGCCTGATGAAAGGCATCCTAGAACATTCAAGGAGCTGACTGCAGAGGTATCTGAGCCATTTGCTATGATCTTTGAAAAGTGATGGACTATAGGAGAGATTCCAGAAGACTGGAAAAGGATAAATATAATGGCAGAGCTCTGGCCGTGCCCCGTGGGTCTTGAGCTGCTGGCAGATAATGTTAGCCACAGAGACTTGCTGTGGTCCTATACACAGCCCCTTTTTCTTTACAGGAGGCAGGGTCCAAGGCTTAGCTAGCCAACTCAAAACAGTCCATGGTTTTGGGGGTAAAAACCTCTTGATAGTTCTGGTCTCCCTTCTTGGGACAGGCTCTGTGTTGGTGTGTGGGGAAGGTGGGTTTTTTTTGGGGGGGGGGGGGGGGAGGGAGAGGAACCTGGGCCCACCTACTACTCCAGGTTTTGTCCCAGAGACCCTAAGGTATCTGCAGCAGTCAAGATTGTTTTTCCTTCATACTTGGCATTTTTTTCCCTGGGCCACTTCCCCAAACAACTCCTCCAAAATGTCTCCCTCCAGTACCTGTTAACCAGCTCTCAGCTCACACACTGCTTCTTGTTGTTGTTCCTCCCTTTTTTCCTTCCTGTCCATCACTCTTTGTCTTCCCTTCTTCTTACAGAGAGGAGGCCTTTTAAAGCAACCCCACTGGCTGTAATTGACTGCAGGTGTTGAGTGACTTGCCTGAAGGAACAATCTAGTTAATTAGCCCTAGGTGTTTTCTTGCCTTTATTTTCTTGTAGCAGGCTCCAGTAGTTTACACTGGAAAGAGAAAATCGCTTATCCAGTGCCCTGTATACTTTTCTCCCATCAGAGTGGCAGGCTGATGGCTTAGGTCTGCCACACCATCTATAAAAAGGGAAATAAGGACAATCCAGGGAATGACAGACCAGTTGGCTTAATTTAGGTAGCAGAAAGACAATGGAGCAAATAATTAAGGAATCTATTTGCGAACATCTAGAAGATAATACATTTATAACACAAAAGCCATTCCAGGGGTTAGGAGGCCTGATTTCCCCATCAGAAGGTGAATTTCACAGAGAATGCAATTAATTGCAATACAACCTTACAAATCCATGTACAGCAATGCTCACAGATCCCGTGTGATTGTTGACAGTCCCTTTCATAAATGTATAACTGAAAAGAGAACAATCCTTAACTATGGAGTCACAGGAAGGGAACTCTAATGTTTTACTTATAAGAACAACCACAAATCTGGAATCTGTCAAAATACCAAATGTCATTTATGCCTGGAAAACAGTGAGACTAATAATAATAATAATTAATAATAATATAATAAAACCTCATTAGAAAAAACTAGCACATACTATACTTTCTCATAACTCACTGAGAAAAAAATTAGCTGTTCATGCTTGGACTGCTAGGGTAAATTAGACAATCAAGAGTCCCTTACAAAGCTCTACCAAAGCCTGAGAAGATAATAAATCATTAGTACCCCAAAACACATATTTTTCCTTTCCTGGACTGCTATCTTAGAGGCACTTCATTGTCAGAGCACTCAGACAGACTCCAGCAAGCATCCTCATTATTCTGTTCCTTTAGAGAAAAGCTTATTAAAAGTGGAGTGATTTAGCTATGTGAGCAATTGCAAAGAGAATCCAACCTTTAAAAGTCCCACCTGAAAAATCATAAAACATTTGTTGGATGAGCAGCATAATCGTATATTCTTTTCCAGATACTCACAGTAACAGCACATAGTTGGTATTGACTCAGTGATTGATGTTAAGGTTCGCATCACACAGTTGCTTCTCCCTCTAAATGATAGGACATGCACTGGCAGGGTGGAAGCCTTCCAAATGACTTTCTTTCTCTGTTGAACATCTCATTCAGCAAGTTGAAAATAAATGTTCCCAGCATCATCTTTACCAGGATGGTCTAGGTGGTCTGATGCTGCTACTTTGGCAATCCATGCCACTGTACTGCATCTCCCACTTAACACTATTGTGATGGGGGAAGGACACACCCTCGGTTTGTTGAGTGGACTGCAAAGCTCAGCCCATGAGCCCGAAAGAATCCTTCTGCTCTGGTGGAGTGGCTGATGGCCCTATTCCTAGTGGTCTATGAGGGGTTCAGAACATTTGTTAGAAAGGAGGCCCATACTGAGGAGAGGAGGGAGTAGAACACAATGTGCTTGGGAATGGTATGTCTGGGGATGGGTATCTCCAAGGGGTGAGCGAGCGAGTGAGCGTGCATGCCTGTGTGCGCGTGTATGTGAGAGAAAGAGAGAGAGAGACCAGAGCTCATGGGAGTAGGAATGGCCCTTTCACACTGATGGTGATCTGTGGAGTATTGGGTCCATTCTATCAGCCCCCAATTAAGTGCTCAGAACACACAAAATAAGGTTATTTCCATATTCCTTCTAACCATCCCAATCTGGAAAAGATACGAAAAAGAATCCCCAAACTTAGAGTACGTCTGCACAGCAGGGAAAAAGTCGAATTCAGCTACTCAACTTCAGCTACATCAGTTGTGTAGTTGAGGTCGAAATAGCTTAACTCGGCTTTGGCGCTGTCTATACAGCAGGAAGTCAAAGGAAGAACACTCTTCATTATTTTCCCTTAACCCTCGTGAAATGAGGGTTACAAGAGTCAGAGTAAGAAGCCCACCAACTCGACATTATTTCGGAATAAAGGCTTGTAAGTGCAGACGTGCGCTATAAAGGGCTGTAGTATAGATGTGCCAATAATGTCAGTTGTTCTGAAATAATGCTGCTGTGTATACCTCAGAGAAACAAGCTGGGGTGAAGGCAGGTGGTGTAAATGTCTAGCAAGTTCCATAGGATTGTATCTGATCTTTGGGTTTTCAAAGACATGGAAAGGCAGTATATCTACTGCAGGTAGACTGCAATGGCCCTTGGCTCCCTGTCACTTGCTGGAAGAATGGCTAGTGGCAAAAGAGATTAGCCTGGGAGAAAGAAATGAAAGAAAGGAGAATCTCCCATCAATCTCAATTTATTTGGGTTCTTCTTCAAGATTCATGCCACAATTGCAGAACAAGAACATTCCCTGCTCTGCTCTGCTGCCAACATCTCGCTCCCCTGCCAGACTTCTTCTCATACCTCCTCCACAACATGGTGGCAGCAGCATTTCAGGATACACAGTCCCATTATAACATAAGAGTTCAGGCTACGGCGGCTGTGGAGTGGATTCTCAGTAGACTGGATGAGCTGGATTTATGGCCTTTTTATGCCTTTGGAGCAGCACAAAGGGACCCAGAATCTGGCCTGTAATTGTTAGCACTATGTAAGTTATGAACATACGGACATAAGGAGGGCTTGCTACAAGCCCAGCTACGGTGAGATATCTCTCTCCACAATACGCATATAAAATCTGTCCAAGTCATGCCAGAGCACAGAGTTGAAGAATGGCAGAGTAGCAGTAATATTCATCCTTCTGAGGCTAATGTCAGGTTTTTGCCACACACAGCTGCACCTGTGCCTTAGAGCCACAGAATTCATTTCACAAACACAATGAGTTCCAAAAGCGGTTCAATTTCTGGAACCAAAGCAAGCTGGATAGCTTAGAAGCTCTTTGAGTGATACAATTTCAGAAACTGTTCTGCCGTGTGCTCCACCCCCAGGGTGTGCGTCTGTAATTATCAGAGGCAGGGGAAAATTTTTAATAGAAAGGAAAAGGGCGGGGGAGGGAGAAAGTCTGTATTACTTTGTAAGGCCTTGATCCCTCAAAAAAAAAAAAAACCCAGAATCTCACGCTTTACATGTTGGGAGCAGCCTTGTTAAAGTCAATAGGTTCCTCGCAATACCCAGGAATTATATGGGTCCAGAGGCTCCAATCCCACAAAAGCTTACGAACGTTCTCAAAGAGCAAAGCTCCATCACCAAAAACCAATCACGTGCGCACAGACATTGAACCAGCCAAAAATGTAACACGTACAGAGTTTTGCCACTTTTATAAATTGCTCTCTAAACATTACTAGCTGAAATGTGTGTCTTTGAGGCACACCTTCCAACATGTGTACCTCTTGCAGCTCCTCTGGGTAGCAGATCTGTGAAGCTGTAATATCTGGGCCAAGCAATTGACAGTCCCACTGGATCACAGAAGAGGCGGGGGGCTGGGAGACTAAGTGAAAATATGAGATCAGCTGGATTCTGACGCCACTGGACACAAGCATCTTGGGTCCTTTGGGAGAAGGGAAGGCACTGTAAAAGTACAAGTGGCCAAAGAAAAACGGACAATGGGTATGTGTCCACTGGAAGAAAAGACTCATGGCAGTGAGTCGGGGAGCCTGGGTCAAATGACTCAGCCACACATGATGGAGCCAAAAATAGCAATGTAGACATTATGGCTCTGAAACCTAGCAAGTTTGGGGAAGGGGAGTCTAACAGGCTGGGTTCTGGCCCCAGATCGAATGATATTTTTAATCCCATATTGCAAAATCAGTGAGCGCCAGCTAATTGACTCACTTTTGAGAGGGTATGTCCAGACTGCAGAGGTATCCCGGAAAAACTCTGCTGCATCCAATGAACGCATCTGCTCTTCCGAAATGCTTTTAGGAAGAGCAGACGTGTTTTTCGGCAACCCTGTAAACCTCGTTTTACGAGGAAAAAGGGCCATTCTGAAAAAGTTTGTTTTTCATGACATTTGGCCCAGTGTAGATGGGCTTGAAAAAAAGGCCTTAAAGACTTTACTCCTTGCACTATATTTGTATGCGCCTATATCTGTGTGTGTGAGTAAACAATGATTTGGCCCGAAGCTAAAATGCAGCCACTTCTATGTGATACATTAACAAATATTTAACAGCACAGAGCAACATCGTACAACATTTTTATAATAGGGGGTGAAGAATTGTAATTTTTATGTTAGCTACTCTTATACAATAATATATATTATAATATGAAGTTATGTTATCCAAATGCAATTCAGTTCATCCACATCCACTATTCCACAACATTTTCCAAAACTAAGTCTGCTTTGGCATTAGAGAACAGGAAGCATGTCAAAGCCAAGAACTTGAATGGTGTGTCCTAGGCCAGGTTGGGTTAAAACTCTAAGCCCAACTGGTGTGTGGTGTATCCTAGGCCAGGTCAGGATGTAACTCTATGGCTAACTGGTGTGGATTTTTGTATCCAAACCAGCATGGGTGCCGGGTGAAGGCCCAGGTGGGGAAGGCAAACCCCAGCCCTGTCCCGCCCCTTCTTCCTGAGGCCCGTTCCTGGAGCCAAGCCACATAGAGGGCCGGGTCTGCCATGTTGTGGCTCCAGTCCTAGCCTTCCCCCATGGCCAGGGCACGTAGGCAGTTTTGGGAAGGCTGTGCCTTCACTTGCCTACTTTACTGGCCACCTATGGAAACCAGAGAGAAGAAAAGCAGAGAACAGAACAAGCCAAGGAATTGTTACAAACTACTATAGCAGTTTGGGTGTTAGTGACACATAAAGAGTTTTGTAAGTTGCAAAATCGTACTATAAATACGGCCAGCTGAAATGTGTGTCTTTGAAGCATACCTTCAGCATACGATGAACACACTGGGAGAATTTACCTTCCAGGAGGGCATGTAGGCCTCCTTTTTATATTCTACTGCTTTGTCCTTAGGCAATCCATTTGACTGAGTTCAGTTACTTGATCTCTTGAACATTTTAAAGAATGAAGTGTGAGTATAGTCAAACAACTGCCAATACCTTTTAGTCTGCATTACGACAGCGTGTGAGGGCTGACCAACTGCCTGATGTTAGCTGACCACTGGGCTAACATATAAGACAATCCTGACCCTAAAGAGCTTACAATCTAAACAGACAGGGCAGATGAAGGTTACTGGCTAAATTGTGGAGCATCTTCTTCTGTAGCACTTACCTTTCCCCCTAGATATAGCCCAACCAAATGTGTGCTTGGCTCAACTCTGTGCTCATCTTGGAAGACAGTGGGTTGAGGCATGGTTGTATGTGAGGTTGGTTAGGTAAACAAAGAAATAACCCCCCTCCCCCAAAATCTGTCTCATTCACTTAATAGAACAACCTTCTTTTTAAGAACGCTTCCCATTTGCTTTGCTTAGGGTGTGGGGGGTGTGGAAGAGTCTGTGGCAGGGGTGGAGTGAAGAATTATTGCGTTTGCAAGAGTGACTAAAAAGACAGATACTAGAAGAGGAGGAACAGAAGGGAAAGGGGTAAACCAGTAAGATGCAGGAACAAAGAAAAAAGTCAGAGAGTGTAGCCTCTTTTTTAAAACAGCTTTAGGAGGCAAAGTACGCCCCAATGACAGAATGCAGGGATTAGCAAAGGACTCCAAATAGATTTAAGTTCCCATTTGGCTTAGGTGCCTTTGAAAATTCCACTACTAATGCATATGCACATAGAGGAAACGCCTGGAGATCCAGCCATTCCTACAGGAGACGTAGACTTATTTTGACCCCACTTACTTTCTGAAGGCAGGTGTGGGGAGGATCCTCAATTGGATGAAGGAGCATCTACACAACATACTAGACAGGAAGGCTTGCCTGTTTCCAGCTTAATCGCCCAAATATATGTCTCTCTCTGTCTTATTTTAATTTCTTTGTTTCATTGGTTGGGCAAATGAGTCTAACTACATATCGAGAGACATAGTGGATGACACTATTAGGCTATGTCTAGACTGCAGGCTTCTTTCGAAAGAGGCTCTTTCGAAAGCATCTTTCGAAAGAGCCTCTTTCAAAAGATCGCGTCTAGACTGCAGGCGGATCTTTCGAAAGAGAAATCCGCTTTTTCGAAAAGAGCACCCAGCGAGTCTGGATGCTCTCTTTCGAAGACGGCCTCTTTACATTGAAGAACGCCTTCTTTCGAAAGAGGAACTTTCGAAAGAAGGCGTTCTTCCTCGTAAATTGAGGTTTACCGCCATCGAAAGAAAAGCCGCGTTCTTTCGAAATAATTTCGAAAGAACGCGGCTTGAGTCTGGACGCAGGGGAAGTTTTTTCGGGAAAAGGCTACTTTTCCCGAAAAAACCCCTGAGTCTGGACACGGCCTTATTGAACCTGCTTTCAAACATACACAGAGTTGTTCTGCTTCCGGTCTGGGAAAGGTATGCAGTGTCACAACTAAATACAAAGGCGTAAGAAGTTAACACATGTTCCAAGTAGTGCTGTCAATTCACATGTGTTAACACCTGTGATTAATGCAGGGCAGGATTAACATGTTAATTTTTTAATGAGTTAATCACAGGCATTAATGCTGCATTGCCCCTTTGAAGTGCCGCTCCAAGAACCCAGGATCAGCTGGGAGTCCCCAGCTGACCCCAGAACCCTGGGATCAGCTGGGCAGTCTCCAACTAACCCGAGGCTCCTGGGAGGCTATCCCTTTGAAATGCCAGAGGCAGTGTTTTAAAGGGGCAGCCACCAAACAGCTGATCCCCGGATCAAAGAGGTAGCGCTGCATGAAGCCCGGGTTCAACTGGGGCCTCCAGCTGATCCTGGGCTCCATGCAGCGCTGTCTCGTTGAAACACCAGGGTGGTGTTTCAAAGGGGACGTGCACGCAATTAATAGTGCAATTAATCGCGATAAAAATGTTTAATCACTTGACAGCCCTAGTTCCAAAAGACCATTCTACGGCTGTGGAGAGTGGGTTAGTATTGTAATAAGGCATAATACATCTTATGTATTATCTGAGTCCATAACTTTTACTGTCCCAGCAAAAATGAATTCAAGTTCCCAGATCACCTTTTTGGAAGATGGTACTCCAGTTTCCTTTGAGAATCGGGAGATATAGAGTGAGCATCCACCTTGCTTCTCAAACAACCTGGGATCAACATAGCCACAACACTGAAAATCCAACTTTACATAATCATGATATAGTCTGGCAGCAAATACAATTAAAATCAGTTGCTGAATGGCCAAAAAAAAAAAAAGTAAGAGGGAAATAAAACACCCACTGTCTGTGAATGTCTATGTAGATAGGCAGTCCTTCAATTTTATCTGCCCAATAACGCTTCGCTGTAATTGCAATAGTCTAATTTTCTTCCTGTTCTATTACAGACAGTGTAAAACACTGCCCCATTGGGCCTAGAGAGCTCCAATTCTCTACTGGAAGCTAAACAGACCTTATTATATTACGGTTATCAAGCACAAATCAAGCATTGATTCCAGTGGGGAAGCTCTGCTTAAAAATTGATGGGGCAATAAGACCCACTTTATTCCAGGAGCAAGAATAATCCAGAGCTCTTTCCATCATTGAGATGCATTTCAGGATACAGGGAGTGAAGAAGATAGAACTCATCAGTTCTTTGAATCTTGCAGTCACCAGAGAGTCCCAGCTAAACAACTCAGATCTATAGGAATTTCCTGTTCATATATTTGGGACAAAGTGGACTTTCTCTCATACTAGACATGCTGGTTCTTTGAACATTCCCCTACCGAGTTCTGCAGACTAGATTTTTTTTTTCAGGTTTGTTTTGTTCTGTTTTGTTTTTTTACATAGGTCTGGCTTGATTTTGTGGGTGCTCTGGAGGAAATAAAACCACTTTGGTCTAGGACACATTGTATGGGTGAATACGTTATAAACTCAACCCTGCGTCTCTGTGAAGCTGTAATCTCCAATCCTCCAAGGGAATTCACCTGCATGCCTGTCCCCAGCCATCCCCAGCCGCAGCAATGGAATGGTATACTTGTTTCCTTTACACCCTTCTCAGGGGGTATGTCTACACTACAAAGTGAATTCGAAATAACAGCAGTTATTTCGAATTAATGTCAATATACATGCAAACCACTATTTCGAATTTGGTAAACCTCATTCTACAAGGAATAATGCTAAATTTGAAATAGCTATTTTGAATTAAGTGCTGTGTAGACACTTAATTCAAAATAGGGGGGCCTCCAGCCCTTCCAGTTTCCCCTGGTGGCCACTCTGGGCACAACCAGGAAAACTCTTCTGCTCTCTCCCAGCCCCGGGGCCCTTAAAGGGGTAGAGTCTGGCCACTGGGCACGTGCCAGAGCCAGGCCTGCCAGAAGCCACAGACCCTCACCCAATGGCCACACAATGGCAGACAGTGGTAGCCAGCCGTCCCCCGCCCAGTCCCCCCAGCGGCCAGCCAGGGACTGTAGAAGGCGCGTGTCCTCGTGGACCAGTGTGGAGATCATGGACCTCCTTGAGGCCCCCAATGTCCATGATCTCTGCACTAGTCAGAGGAACACGGCTGCCTATGGCCGCATAGCGACCACCATAGCCTGCAAGGGACACAGGCACACCCAGGAGCAGGTGCACCTCAAAATCAAGGAGCTGCAGCAGGAGTATGCCGGGGCAGGAGTATCAGGGGTGGTGCCGCAGCAGGGGCTGATACCTGACCCTACTTCCCTGCCCTCAACCAAATCCTCGGGGAGGGGGGCAGGGTGGTCTGCGCCAGCCCAGGGGGCAGCGAGCTGGGGGCTGAGGGCGCTGACCTGGGCACACCAGAGGGGCCACCATTGGCTGTTCTGGCACTGGAGTCGGCAGGGTCGTCCAAGGAGGCCATACCAGGTAAGTGCCAGCACTGTCCCCTACCCAGGTGAGATGCGAGGAGGGAGACCAGAGACCGCGTACGTGGGCCATGCCTCCCACAGATCACGCAGCCATGTGCTCATGTGGGCACGTGCCATACCACCCTTGGGCAGGTGGCTCCAGCTGCATGACACCCAGGGGCTGTGGCCTGATAGGCACATGTGTGTGTGAAGAGACCTGACACGCTCCTGACCCCGGGGCAGGACACAGCAGGATGCCCTCCCTTCACACACACCCTCTACACAGAGGCAGGGACATCTCCCCCCACCTCAGCCGCACTATACACAGCACAGGGGCCTAGGTGCGGTCTCGGGGCACCTCCCACTCCCAGGGATAGCTGGACATTCCAAACATGGCCTTTGGGCAAGCACAACGGCTCTGATGGTGCAGGGAACAGTCATCCTCACCTTGCAGAGGGGGGCTGGGCTTCATCCACTGTGTCCCCAAAGAGAACTGACCACTTCTCTTCTTTCTCCACAGCCGTACCACATGCACGTGCAGGGCGCACCACCCCACCCGGGACATGCTCTCACACCCGAGGGCTTCGCAGGACCACCGCAACATGGCAGGGGTACCACCAGCGGCACCTGGCGGCCAAGCAAGACCAGACCTGCATCATGGAGCAGCAGGCGCAGCACGAACAGGAGTTCCAGCCAGAGCTGCTTGTCCAGGGTCGTGCCATCTGTCACCATCTGCAGGCCCTGGTGCAGAGTATGCTGCCTCGTGCCACTCCCGCGCCTGCTGCTCCTCCCACTCTTTCTCCCCCTTCCGCCTCTCCCTCCTCATCCTCCACACCCCCCACCTTAACCTCCACACCCTCCTTCCCATCCCCCCGGGGACGCCGAGGCCTCCGCACCCGCCGTGCTGGGAGACATGTGGCCTGGCAAGACCCCCAACCATGAGCCCTGAGCTTCCCCTCCCACTTTTCCCCTTGCTTCCCCCTTCCTGCTCCATCCTCCAAGTTTTCCCCCTCCCCTCTCCTACCCTCTCTCCTGCCCTCTCCCGCCTCCTTTTCCCAGTCTCCCCCGAGGTTCACCCCCCCCCCATTGTGTTAAATAAAGACAGTTTCTATTTTTGAAAATAGGTGTATTTTATTTGACATCAGGAAGGAGGGTTCGGGAGGGGTAAGTGGAAGGACGTGAGGGAGGAATGAAGCACAAGCCCCCAGTGAGGCAGACCACGGAGACTGTTAGTGCTCCTCAGGGCGGAAGCTCTCCCGTAGAGCCCCCTGAGTATTGACAGCCACCCGATGGACCTCCCGGATGGCAGCCTGCAGAAAGTGCAACCAGGCTGATGGCAACACGTCCACAAGACACACCAGAGTGCCCAGGGGCAGCTCTGTCTCCATGTTGCAGAGTGCTAGGGTGTCCCGAGTGAGGACAAGCAGAGCACTCCAAGACACAAATGCTTTTCTGTTCCTCAGCGAGGTAGACCAGCAAGCAGAGAAACCTGAGAACTGTCCGTCCGGGATGGGGGGGGGTCGGTCCCTTTAAGCACAGACCTTGGATAGCCTGGGGCAGCATCCCCACACACTAAATCCAACCCTGATGCCCTGCAGGCTCTGGTTCCGGCCAGCCTTACCTTCGATTCAGGGTCCACTCAATGTGGACGCGCTATTTCGAATTAGAAAATTCCTATTTCAATTTAGTTTTTGTCTAGATGCGTTAATTCGAATTAAGCTAATTTGAAATAACTATTTCAAATTCATAGTTTGAAGTATAGACATATCCAGGCATGCAGTCCGAGTAGCAATCCAGCCCTTACAGTAAATACTGGGCCAGATTTTGCCGCTCTTACTTGCCTAAGAAGTTTTTCATGAATGGTCTCACTGATTTTAGTGGCAATACTCATAGGCTACGTCTAGACTACATCCCTTTTTCGTAAAAGGGATGTAAATTAGACGTATCGCAATTGCTAATGAAGCGGGAATTTAAATCTCCCCCGCTTCACTAGCATAAAAATGGCTGCCGCTTTTTTTCGGCACGGAGCTTTGCCGGAAAAAAGCGCCAGTCTAGATGCGGATCTTGCGGAAAATAAAGCCTTTCCCGAAAGATCCCTTTTCCCTAAGACCCATAAGGGATAAGGGATCTTTCAGAAAAGGCTTTATTTTCCGCAAAATCCACGTCTAGACTGGCGCTTTTTTCCGGCAAAGCTCTGTGCCGAAAAAAAGCGGCAGCCATTTTTATGCTAGTGAAGCGGGGAAGATTTAAATCCCCGCTTCATTAGCAATTGCGATACGTCTAATTTACATCTCTTGTATGAAAAAGGGATGTAGTCTAGACGCAGCCATAGTGTATAAAATCTGACTCAAACTGAGGAGTAGTGGCAGAAAACACTGCAGCCTAAATTGCGATCTTGTTGCTCTTCCTACTGGTCCAACAGCAACATCATCCAGAACTCTCAAGAGAAACAGCAGCCAGGCCATTCAGAGAACTGTAATCAGGCTGACAGTCCTTATCTCAGAAGCTCCACCTTTGGACACCTGCTTGGTTCCTCCTTTCTTTGGAGAGTTTCAACAGTTATCTTAATGTTTGCTCCTGCAGAAGGGTCTCTCATATATATTAGCTTTCCCACAGTAGCAATGACTGGCTATTCTGTGGAATAAACTAAATCAGGAGGATACCAGCAGATTTATAGTACTCTCTCTGGATGGGATATCTTGCACTCTTAAGAGTGCTGTTTACACCTGCTTTTTCTTTCTTTGCTGCAGTACTTCCCAGTTAGGCTAGAGGTCCTTAGCCCAATGCTTTTTACCAAGCTATCAGTTCTGCATTTAGATTAGCAGAGATAAATGGTCAGAAGGCATAAATCTACCTAATTCCATTGAAAATATCCCACAGGTTGCACCTCTATAAACTGGGAGTCTCTGGACAAGCAACATCCCCCCTAAGAACACTAGGCTAGGGAGAGAGATAGATACATTGGATACATTGGAGGGTTGGGTTAGGGATCCCTCTAGCACCATCTACACGGGGGAGGGTGGCAGGGGAGGCAGAGGTATAGTGGAGCACCCGTGCTAGTAGAGATCAAAGCAGCTCCGCTGGTGTAGGGTCCCCTGCTGCTGCGCCTCTCTCTTTGAAATGTACAAGAGTCCCAAGCAGCTCTTGTACATTTCAAAGACAGAGGCACAGCAGAGTGCCCCCATTATCGAATAATCAAGTAGTCGATGGAAATTCCATCGACTACTCGATAAACTGATTAATCGACATTTAACAACCTTAGCAGGGAGGCCAGTAATTACTTCCCCTAGTCCAGCAAAATCTCTTGTCTGGCACCAGTCAGGTTTTGTGGGTACCAGACCAGGGAGGTCCAACCTGTATTATACTGCCTTATAGATGTTGATAATCTGGCCCTGTGTTTTTTTCAATATTTTCAAGTTCGTATTTATAAAGTGATACAATTTGTGAGGACATTATTCATTTGAAATCTCCACCAAGAGCGAAATGCTAGTAACGCTATTCAGCCTCCTTGCAATGATGGCAAATTAGTGTTATTCAGCCTTCTCTGTGCGACTTTTGCTAATTTTGCAATGTTTACAACTTTCTCAGCTTTTTTGTGGTTTTTTCACAAAGCAAAACTCGGAAGATTAACACAGCCCTCGTCATGACACGCCGTGTTTACCAAGTTGGTTAAAGGGAGAAAAGTGGACTACTTCAAACTTTCATTTCAATGCTATTTAGGGAACAAGTATCTATTGGCAGGGTAAGAGCCTAGCAAGGAAGAAAAGAAGCTTTCTACACATTGTAAAATAAATCAAAAGCTTCCAGGGAAAGTCTTTTAGTGTTAGCAAAACTGCTTAATGTAGGATTTGAAGGGATGATCAAAACTATTTTCAATTATTCCTGACTTGTACTTGTATCATTCCAGAATGTGCAAAAGTCTTTCTTTCCCCCCCTTGGAACTTTGCTTTATTTAGAGGAAATAAAAAGAAAGAAGTTGATTTCAGTGATCAGCATCCCTACATGTGGGGAAGTATGACTCCAATTTTCCCTGTAGAAAGTACTGAATGGAGCCCCCCCAAAAAGTCAGCCAGTTCTTCACTAAGAAAAGGGAAGAAAAAACAACATAGAACATTTGCTAAAACTGGTGATCAGATGTGTTATCTGTAGGAATACAGACACACTATTCATTGTGAAAAGAGCAAGCCTGATTCTGTAACATGGTACAAATAGCTGCATGATATGAAGGCGATATGCTAGGTGCTCAAGACGGCTCCCTCGCTGACCACAAAACAGTAAGTTGTAACTAAGCTTGAATCCATGGCACTCTGAACATAACTCCACTCGTCCTGCACATCAGGCTCAGATTCCACTGCATGGTTCCTTTGAATGCATCTTTAGTGTCATAGATGGGGACAATATTCCACTAAAGAATCAGACCCCAAAGTAGAAGGGATGTGTTAAATACCTCAACTCTACAAATGTGAGCGTATAGCCCCAAATATACAACAAAAAGATATAACCTGCTCTCTTGCTAATATCTTGCAAGACCCTTTGAGAATGAATGACTTTTGTAAATAACCAAATGACAAAATGTATTGACAAGAGGCAATTTTAATGCTATAAACTACTTGCTTGTATCGTAAAAACAATTAGCTGCTGAGGATCCCAGGATTACCATTTTAGATGGCAGAGGCTCAAAGATCCAGAAGTCCTTGTAACCTTTCAGGGTTACAAACGACCAGCATACAAATGAATAACATTTCACTGCATTGCTAAGAATGTTGGTATGGCATTTATATAAATATTTAGTTACTTATAGGTAGGAGACTGGGCATCAAAGTATAAATTGCAAGTAGAAAGTGGGACAGATCTGGAGCTATTGTAAATTAGCAGTGAGTGAATGAAGTCAACTGGATTGAAGCTAGACTGAGTAAACAGCATTACACTCTCTCTCTCTCTCTCTCTCTCTCTCTCTCCCCCCTCCCTTGAAAACAATTTTTGCCTGCACAGCAAATACAGCATTGGCTCTCTCTCACATTCTCAACCATGTCATACACACTTGTTATTTTAAGGCCTCAATCATGTTCGTATTAACGTCAAGGGGCCTTTTGCCCTTTACTATGATGACAGAAGGATTAGGAACAAATGTCAAACATCCAAGCGCTGAATGCTACACAAATATTGTTCAAACACAGAACAACTTAATCACAAACAGTTGTTTACTTTATAAGATCCAATTCCCTATTTGTTTTATCGCTACCTTAGAAATTAAGTGAATGGAAAGGAGGAAGATGGGAGGGAAGGAAACCAAACAAACTCTTAGATAACAATACTATCCCACATTAAGTCTTTATGGAAAAAAAATGTAAAATAGATATCAAAACAACTTCTCCATATTTTCAATACTTGATCAAGATTTTTCTAAAAGCTTACACAGAGTTTGCATTTGAATAAACAACTTGAGCTTTTATATGAGCTTTTGTATTTCACACTTTTCTGCTTGTACAGAAAAGGCACTGGCCAGCACACCTTGCAGTGTTAGAAATATCCTGTGGGGTAAAATGGATATTATAGATTTTACACAAACTGCCACTAAACAGCTTCATCTTAGCTGGAAAGAAAAATGAATGTAATAGTACACAGCTCAGAGCAATCAGCAGAAAAATGACATCATTCACACTGCCTAACAAACAGTCTCACACGCATAGGCTTAAAAACCCCTGTTTCCGCTAGAAATGGGTCCAAACCAAAGCCCCGTGCCAAACACCACAACATTTTGGAGGGGTTTGGGGCCTGAACCTGGATCAGAATTGTATGGCTGGCCAATATCTTCATGGGTTTGATCTAAATCCCAATGACGTTTCTCGCTACTGTGGATGAAATCCTGGTCCCACATAATTGAATGGAAAGACTCCATGGAATTCAGTAGATCCCTGAATCAGACCTTACATAAAGAGACCACCCCAGAACTCTAGATCAGGGATGGGGAACCTTTTTGGGTCGGGGGCCATTGACCCATAGAAAAAAATTAGTCAGGGGATGCACACAAGTTAGAAACAAAAACAAAAACCGTCACCCTCACTGATGTGGCCCCTGAATGAGAAGGAGAAAGATACTCCCCAAATTCCCCCTACACATCAGAGCCTAGGGGGGTCCAGCCTAGTAGATTTTGTGTGCTCCAGCCCCAATGCGGGAGGGGGCCCTTAGTCTTGGGGGTGAGATCTAGGCAAGCTAGGGGCCACATCTGGCCCCTGGGACTTAAGTTCTCCACCCCTGTTCTAGATTTACTCAGCCTTGCAAAGAAATTAATCAGGATCTGAATTTTGTGGCTTGGGTTCATCTCTCACCCTTGCACGACCTTAACTTCGCTATTAACATATAATTTACACCGTGACACATATAACCACAAATGTACAAACACAAACTATCAGCAGTGCCGAACTGCTGGCCAATCAAGAGGTATTTCACCATTCATGTGTCTTCTTCAAATATGACTGGAGACCAAAGATGGATTTTGGTTGGGCCTTTTTGATTATTTGACAACAATGCATAACCCCCAACAGTGTGTGTATACACATACACACCCACAGTCGTCCATGTACATGGCATTCAGGGGATCAGGGAAAATGGGGAAGGGAGCTGGGACACAAAGTAAAGCACCTTTCGAGGCCAGGAAGAGAGGAGAGGTTACTGAGAATGGCAATGAGGCGGAAGTAAGGGGCCAAACTCTACCCTCCAAGAGTCAAGCTACCTTTTCAGCAACAGCCTCTCTCACTCTGTTCTACTTTTACCTCATTTTCCAGCATGGATGCTGTGTTCAGCTGGTAACGTTACTCTGTACAGAAGAAAATGATTTGAGAACCACTGTTGGGCTATAAACTGAAAGGACGCCAACAAGGCAGGGGCTCGCCAACTTTTCACTCAGGTGACCCACTGAAGTATTTTGTAAAATCATAGGCCAACGCCCTCTTCCTCCTCACCTAAACTACCCAAAACAGCACCCTCTCCCCTAGCAGCCCTAATCCTGGCATGGTGTGTACAAAAGGCCCCAGAGAGAAGAGGGAAAGAGTAGGAGAACAGGCCCACCCTGGACTCAGCCAACACTCCACTCCCTGTTGTGATGGAGGGGTGATCGGTCCAAACCTGAGGGGCACTGTGGGTCCATGTATCAAGTGATAACAACCAGAATGGAAAGCCAGGCCCAGTTCCAAAGAACAGAAGCCACCACCATGAGGTAAGTAGGATAGGCTCACTCTCCAACCCTCCCCTGAGGTCTCTCATCCACATTAGGCCCACAACCAATCTAGAATTTTCCACTGAGCTGCTGCTGGGCCAGGACCCACCATTTGGGAAACACCACTTTAGGGCAGCAATGGGGAGGGTGAGAGTCTAGGCTAGGGCACCTAAAGCAGAGAGAGAAAGGGTATGTCTACACTACCACCCTAGTTCGAACTAGGGTGGTTAATGTAGGCAACCGGAGTTGCAAATGAAGCCCGGGATTTGAATTTCCCGGGCTTCATTTGCATATTGCCGGGCGCTGCCATTTTTAAATGTCCGCTAGTTCGGACTCTGTGCCCGCGGCTACACGCGGCACGAACTAGGTAGTTCGGATTAGGCTTCCTATTCTGAACTACCGTTACACCTCGTTTTAAAAATGGCAGCACCCGGCAATATGCAAATGAAGCCTGGGAAATTCAAATCCTACAATGTAGGTGGCTGCCTACATTAACCACCGTAGTTCGAACTAGGGTGGTAGTGTAGACATACCCAGAGAGAGAGAGAGAGAGAGAGGGATTAAAAATAGCATACAAAAAAGTTGCAGAAAGGTCTCTATTTCTTTTCCATATACTATTTTTCCTCTACAACAGGAGCTACTTGTCTCCATGAAGAGATACCTCCACAAACTCTTATTAATCTTTAAAAAAGAAAGAAATGTGAAATTAATACACCACGTTCTAACACTGAGATAAGACACAAAAGGGTATGAATTATTTGGCTAAGGGTGCATAGTGGATAAAAGCATAAGGCCCAAAGGCACCTGAGGTAGGAATCAATAATAATACACTTTTCACCAGTAGATCAAGACAACTGACCCTTCAGATAATGAATACTTACTATGAGCTGCTCATGAGGATAACTCTACATCTCAAAAATTATTCATAAACATTTGGTGAACAACAGGAAGCTAAGAAAATCATAAGCTGCTCGTGAACAATTTGCAACTGTACTACAAAAAAAGGAACTATATTACTAAATAAGAATTATCCACTCAGCTCCAGTAAACAGCTTATAAGTTAGAGTCTATGGTAAATATGGTTTAGGAATACATAAACAAGAAAAACTACACCGCTAATTAAAGTGTAAATTATAGCATTAGGCATTTCCCCAGATATTGTCTATTCACATGTGCAGTGGCTCTGTGCAAACTGCTGTATATCGAGTATCATAACTTTAGACTCAGATTTTGTAGCCACTTAAAAGAACTGAGTCTCCAAATTCCTTTCAGAAGATCAGCCTAAGTTTATTCTTTTCCTTTTAAAAATGTTCTCAAATAGGCATTGAAGTTGGCTGGTTTTGCAATCCATGTGAAAGGCCTTAGCTTCCTAATAGCCTCATTTTCTAGCATCTTGGTAGTTCAGGCAAGTAAGAGCCAATTTACTTTCTTAAAAACAGATGAAAATGTTGTTGGTTTTTCTTTTGGTTCACTAACGATCTTAATCAGCAACTAAAAACCTTTGGAAAAGCAGAGACAATTTGAAATACTCCCTCCCTCCTATTGTAAAGAGCCACAGCAACTGAAAGTTACAAGGTTCTTTTAGGTATTTACCAGTGTATTTATGCTTCAAGTCAAAATACATTTGAATGGATGCAAAAGCTCAGCAGAACACAACAGTTAGGGCTGATAAGAATGGCAAAGCTTGTCAGTGGAGTTCTTTGCTCACTGGAGTGGATCAATGAGTTTCGGAAACTCACCCTGAGTTTGTCCAAGGGTCAGTTTCCCTGGTGATGAACTTGGCCACTTATGAGGCAGAATGAGACGAGAGAGGATAAGATTCCACTTGTCCTGACTGGCAAGAATACAACCAAGAATCTCATTGGTCAGGTTTGCTTAACTTTTACTGAAAGAGTAAATGATCTTGAGTTCACAAGCAAAATCGGCCCCTTATAGAAAGATACTGCGAACTTTCAGGGTCAGTGAAATGGATAGAAATAAATAGGAAAGTAAGTAGGCTACCTCATCTGACAATGAAAACATTCAGAGAACCTGATCTCAGTGACTCTCGTCTAAATCAGGAGTAACTGTATTGATTCTAGATTTACATAAATTGAAACTGTGTTCAGTTGATTGTTAGCTGGAAAAATGTAGATGGAATTTTAAGTGGTGCATTTGACTGCAGTAAAACAAATATATTTCAGTTTAGGGCCCAATCCAGCTTTCCTGGAAGTCAATTAGAGTTTTAGGATCAATTTCAACTGGAGCCAGAGCAGACACGGTTCAGATTTTTTTTCTTCTCTTTGCATGAGTTTGAGCCATTGCAGTCAGTGTGCTCTGACAAGGAAAAACACAAAGCTGGCTTAATGCACAACCCAAATAGCCTCATCAAATGTAAGAATCTCTGCCGAGAAGTATTAATTCAACAAAACAATAGAGCCACAAATCCATGTACGATGGGGTGAAATTAAAGGAAAAAAGCTAACAGTCATTCAAAATTTTTTCTCTCCATTGACGGGAAATGGCTGAGGTCAAACGATAAGCAAATTCTCCATCATTCTCACATTTAACCCAGCAATTCAAAGTTGGGGGGCGGGGCGGGAGAAGGAATGGATCATAAGACTGTAACAGTAGAGAAATGCATAAGCATAAATGTCATTTTAAGATGCCTTCTCCATGATATAACAACAAATTTTTCAGCACTTCTAGATAAACATTCTCACCTGGAAAAGGGAGGAAAAGAGCTTGCAGTCCTTAGCAGGTGCTTCCTTAAAATATTGTGCATACTGATGGAATTTAGACATTGGCAGAGGGCCAAATTACACTTTTGCACATAATCTCTGGTGCTGGTTGTTTACACAAGGCTGTGAATTTCAGCCACATTGCATTAAGTTACACGAGTCAAATGGACAAGCACAGGCTTCTAAGCCTGTCAAATTTTAAATGTTTAGCGCAAAAAAGCATCAACATTGTTTTTTCTCTCCTCCCTCCCCTGAAGAGGGTAAGATACATTTTCATGACTACCTGTTATTGGACACATTCTGATCATACTTCCACCAGGAATAAATAGAAGGTAACACCACTGATGTTACTCAGGATGTGTCTAGACAGCACCCTTCTGTAGGAATAAGCTACGCAATTTATGCTACGCAAATTGCGTAGCTTGTTCTGAGTCTAAATCAAAAGAGTCTGTTTTGAAAACTGGCACTGTGTACACAGCGCCAAATTTCAAAATAAGGCACTATTCCAACAAATCCCTTTAATCCTCGTGGAACGAGGATTTAGGATGCAGAAATAGCACACCTGCTATTTTGGGAAATAACAGGTGCTTTTAAAGTTGCAGCATTGCTATTTTGGGATACTTCCGGTATCCTGAAAGAGCAACACTGTTTAGACGTACCCTCAGACTCAAAGCTAATGGAGTTACTCTGGATTTATACGTGTATAACTGAGGTCAGAACAGGGGCCGAAACCAAACTATGCTATAAACTTGTCCACATATAACACTTTTTCTTTTCATTTGTGAATTTACATATTCATCATTAATCTTCACAGTTCTCACAGACTCTTTTCTCTGACCTGAAAATATCCAACTAATGAATGGACATAAACCGACTTATTAATGAAATGGAGGAAGCAGGAGAAACAGTTTAGTTCATGCAAGCCATTTCAGTGGAGTGACACTCAAAAAGGAAACCAAAACAACATAAAATGATCTGTAATCTCAAGAGAAAATACCTCTGTCCTTCTTATGGAAACAATTAAAATCTCATAAGGAGATAGCTATCACAGGTCTGTATGCACTCACTGTACGAGCTTGAACAAAATCAGCATTCCTCAAATTGTCCCACTGTAATTAGCATTAAACACTTCTGCACTCGAGAGCAAGGGTTATGGTGAGATGAGAAAATACAGAGAATCAATACAGATGAAACACAAGTCTATACTTGTTTCTGCACCAAGAGAGAAACCTGCGTTTGGTACTGCAAACATTTCAGAATACATTTTGTACAAGTTATCACTACTGCTTGCAAAGACAAAAGCTAATCACTTCAATTTCAAAATGGCAACAGTTATGCTCTTGATCTTTACTTTCAAGGTCAGCAAGTATATTACCTACTGGTCTTGTTTCCTAAAAAACAGCACATATTAATTTGATTACAGTAGGAGAGAAACATGTACATGTGCCCTTTTGAAAAAGATGGCTTCAATTAAGACCCTTAGAAGTGAACAAACAACAGGACCTACTACAAGTAGTTTATTTATGGCATTTTTAAAAGCATATTAATGAGTGACTTGGAAAATATCCAGACTAGGTTTGTTCTTGGTAACTGTATTATGGTTACTAGACATCTACTGCCAACAGTAACAATAAAGCTATATTTGTAGACATTGTAGTGTAATAAACAAGCAAGCAATAAACAATAAAAACAGTGCATCTCCCAAAACACTTCAATTACATGAATGTTCTTTAGGATAAATGAAGTTTATCTGCCTTCTAATTTCATCTATCCAGATACCAAACACTATGTAATGAAAGACATTACTGTAGTCAAAGGGCTGACTTTGTTCATAATTTCAACAACAAAGTAGACTTTATGCTGTCTCATATTTCAATCATTACTAATATTCTTGAACTTCTTTGGTCTGTAATATGATTAAAAGCCAACTGCTTCTCCATAATTTCTTCTATTCAAAATGATCCACTCAGTGTATTCACAAACATGTCAATCATCCGCTTCCAAATGAAAAAAATAACCCACTTATTAATCCTCCTCTCTTATTAGACAGGATTTAAAACAAAACAAACAAACAAAGATAGTCAAAAATTGTTGGCCTCATGCTCAGAAAAAAACTCTGAGATCAATAGTCCGAACAGACTGAATGATCCCCTTGCTAAAGAATCATTTTTCTACTTCTCCTATAGAATATTTTTTTTAAAAAGAACAAACAAAAATATCTCTCTCAGAAAAGTTTATTTCTCTGCATTTTTTTTAGTAAATAGGCCCTCTTCTCCTATGTTCACTGACATTTGCCATCTGCTATAGTGGTAAAATGTGAAATCACAAACTGTATCAGTGATTAGCCTGGAAGAGTCTAAAAAGTTTCATTAACATTTCCAGTACCTCATTTCACTCATGAGCAGTTTAAAATTATGGCATTTCTATTCTGATGCAAGGTCAATATTCATTCTATAAAGTGTTTTATTTTTGCAGATCAGGTTGTTTACGCCATTATCTTGACACAAATGGCTTACAATTTAAAACTGAAAAAACATGGGTTTCTTGGGGTATTTTTGTTTGTTTATCAACTAAAAACAAAGACACAAAAGATAATGTGCAACTCCCTGTAGATTCAAAAAGAATGAATACTGTAAGTGCTTTTATCCCAAAGCTGCCAAACTCTATAGGGATCACTTCAGCCATCAACAAAATGCAGCCACCTCAGGGGTGGAATAAGGCAGATGTTTAACAGCACAAAGCAACCACAGGCAACAGTTTAGGGAAGGAAACAAAGAATTCAACATCCAGTTGAAATTGCAGGAGGACAATAGGAAGGCAGAACATAATTACTGTGGGTTCTGATTAGTATCATGGCGTTCGCCATTTAAAACGCCCCTCAGCAAAGGCAGAGCAGGTTTTGGATGGGGTAGCACATGTTAAATGCACTGTGGATGCTGGAGCAGCTTTGTTTTTAAAGCTTGCAAGCTAGATGCTTTTTCCAGCTGAAGACCACACAGTGACAGAGGAAGGAAACTGCTACTTGCAGCTCCCTCTAGTGCTAATACCCATGTTTACCATGAAGATTAGGTAGCAGCATCCAAGAAAGACACACACAGTCCCTGTCAAAGAAGGCTGATTGAGAGGGAACATCGTTCCTTTCAGTGCTGAAATTCAGTGACAGGGAAATAGGGAACCAAAGGAGCTTGTGTGTGAAGAAAGGGGGAGAGCACAGAAGGCTAAGTCTGAGAGGAGTACTTGAATCTGGGCCAGGAAAGAGCTTGCAGAAGGTGATTAGGCAGCTCAGAAGGCAAAGAGAGGTGAGGTGAAGCAACTGGGAAGAGAATAGACTCTTCAGGGAGAAAGGGAGCAGACAACTTAGAAGCTACAGAAAGGTACAAGCAGCAGAGTGAGAAATGGCTAATTGTGGCCCTCGTGCAAACCTTTTCTTTTTGGAGGGGTGGGGGAAGAAGGTGGGAGGGGAGTTTACAGTGTCAGCCTCTTGTAATTACCCAATTTAGAACCTGGACAAAACAGGGATACTATCAGCCCTTCTCCACTGAAAATGCCAAGGACACTGGTGATTGTATCTCTGTCTATCATCCTGTAAAACAAATGAGTATTTAACAATAAACAAACAGAAAAGACAGGTGTATCACACACGGATTCAAATTTCTCCTTGAAGATGCCTGCCAGGGAACCATGGGCCAAATTCTATTCCCATTTACACCTTTCCTTATACCTATTCCTTTGGGTGCAGGGTGTAAATCGGGATTGCATTCAACCTCTTTGCCCCAGCTGCACATTGTGGGCCAACTTCTAATCATTTCATTCAGATCTGACTTTCCTAGGAACCCTATTGATTTAATGCTCTATAACCAGACAGACACGTATGCAGCCATGAATTTGGAAAACAGACAATCCTTTTTTTTATAAACAGATAGTTTTACTTCTATGGCACCCTAGATCACCCATTGTCTTTAATCTGGGGCCATTCTGTTAGCCTTCATAAATACACGAGTTTACCAGGAATACAAACTCTTTTCAACTTATTTTATAGAGAGTCTTCCACTGCTTTGGTAACTCTCTTTTCCACAAGTGAGCTCTGGAAAGGAGCGATCAATCAGGGAGATTTTTGCAGCTTACTGCTTACTATGAGGCTACTGCTAATGTAGGCATCCTCTCCTAGGAGAATGAAGCAGCAGACTGGTCTGTGTAACTAGGGAGGCCTACAGATCTTCCACAGGGCAGCTGCTTAGAGGCACAGCTTGCTCAATTAGAAACAGCCCTGTAACTGTTAAAAAGAAATCGCTCAAACCTATGCAAGCTGCAAATAAAATTAAAGTTTAATAACAGTAGAACAAACAAGATCCTTGAACAAAACAAGTCTTTAAAGTTTGCACTGATGAGGCAAATCAAAATGCATTTACTAAATAAAATATATTAATAGATCTGAAAAATGCAAATGAAAATAGTATCTGAAAAGTCTCTCTCTGCTATCAAAGCAACCCAGGTGCAAAACTCAGGGAAGCAAAACAAATATGAAAATTAATCCATAAATAACTCCTAAAAGAATTCATAATCTGAATGCTCCCGTGTCATTCTTAAACATTACAGAACTGAACCCCCAATTTGTACCAGACAAGGACATTCAATCATTTTTCTAAACAAAGACCTTTTTAATTAGTTCTGCTTTGTTTGGGAGAGGGAAGAAGACTATTTCCTAAAGTACTACAGATACAGAACAGTACCAGAACTGTCTTTGTAAACAGTATTAAGAGGGAACTTAGAGTTACTGCAACAAACCCCTTCACAAAACTGTCACTTGAAATAATCCCTACACCTAGTTCTCCTAATTTTCTCAGCAAATCTATACGTTTAGTTGTATCCTGTGTCACAGACATAAGACAACACTATTGGAAGCTCTCATATAAATAGCTCACCCCAGACGAATGCTATTCCAGGAAAATATTCCAACTTATGTGATAATACTTCTCTTTCTTGAAATGAGATCATTCTGAAGACTGATTCTTCAGTGGTTCATTGCAGCACTTCAGTTTTAAACCTGAGCTAATGAGCAGCAATAGAAGTTACGATCTCTAAACATAAAGAATTGACATGTTAGCATATTAATGTATTCATATGGCACACAACTCACTAGAAAATAGTTGGCAGAATATCCCATATATTTGACCCTATCCATGCAAACCTTGTTTACATCTTAAATATAAAGCGACTTCCTCTTGGCAAAAGTCCTGATTAAAATAATACAGATTGTAGTCATTTGTAACCAAAATTCTATTGCTTAAAATTCCTCAAAGTTGCAGATAATATATCATTAGTTAGAGTAAAGCTTTAAAAATCAGCCAGCAGAGTCCACTTCAATCTCTGCATGATAATAAAGGATTATTATGTGGAGTAACCTATTTATGAAAAGGAAACAGTGTGCTTCTTTCAGACTCCATCAATTGCTTTAATAAGGAATTGAAAAGGCTGTCCTACTTTATATGCAGATCACCATCCCAGTTGCATAAGGATTTACAATAGACAAAACAAAACTTTTTGTTGTAAATAAGGGCTGTTTGTTGAAATCACACAATGTTTGAATCTAAAAATTATTTACAGGCTACTAAGGCTCTATAAAGTTTGTGTATCTCACTTGTTAATTAAAATGGTTTCAATATTCTCCAGGGTGGAAAGAAATGTACATTGAAGATGTTAAGGTAAAGATTCGAGCAACAGGAGCCCATGTCAAAGGCAGAACAGAAAACATATTGACTATGTTATGTTTACTGATGTACTTATTAAAACCCATCTTGAGATAAAAACGTAATCGACTGATAAATCAATAAGGCCATCTAAAAATTTAAACAACTATACATGACAGGAGTTATTTGTCAACTAGCTTAGGACTGTTGCACTGTTACTTTTTATTTAGATAGGGAAAACATGAAATAATTCACATTCCTGAAAGGTATGATGCATCTATCAATCTTGAGTGGACTGAGGGGAACTAGGTTCTCATCTGACCTTTGAAGTCTCCCTCCAAGTTCGTTTATTCATTTACATGTGTGACTGTGTATTTAATGAGGTGTGTGGCGGCCCCTGCTGGTGAGCATGCTTATTAAGAAAGTACTACGCTGGACAAGAAAACAAATGGGCAATTTCAATTAAGAAGTTAGAAAAATAAACTCTGCAGTTAAGTATATAAAAATATCTAATTTAATGCAGAAAATATATATTACAAGTAATGTTTTATTAAGTATGAAAATAATCTTAAACCACTGAACATTATTGGCTGTGTTAGAGCTGCAGTGTAATGAATTAAGAAGGGACATTAATTGTTCAGTTCACTATGATGTCATGTTAAATGTCTTTTATTAATGAACTGTTACTCCCATTTGAGGCAGCTGATTACCTCTAGTCCATTGCTAAATCCTCTTAGTTGATTTCAATGAATCGCTTAAAACAAACCCAGAGGGGGGAAAAAACAAATAATTTACAGTCCTAGAACTACATTCCCTTAAATAAGGGCTGGTTTCCTATAAATCAAGCAAGAACTTTCGATTTAATGCAGCTGACATATAGATCTATTTTACATTTTTTTTTAATTTCAAAAATACAACACATTAAAATAGGTTCAATTTATCAAAGCTAAGAGCAACAATTAAGTAATAATGTACTTAAAGTGCAAAGGCACTTTAACACAAAAAAGTGATGCCCAGTGGCTATACTTGTCATTGAAACAGCAGTATTGTATATTATTATTTACAAAAAAAAAGTTATAGTCCAGGAAAAAGATCTTTGGAGATCTTCTACATAATACATTACCTTTCCAGTTTCAATTGAAAAAAAAAAGAAAGTTTCCCTTCCTCCCAACTTAAAAAACAGAGAGAATTATGCAAAAATCTATTGTCAAAACATTCATTTGCAGAGACAGTTCGTAACGGGAGAGGAAAAGGACGAAATATGTAGAAATAACTTAAAGGTACCTTTGCAAAAACAACACCTCACCCCCAGAATAGCATAAGGGGTTGTGTTTGTTTTCAGAATTTAAAAACTGGAAATGTTGAGAATGTGACAGATCCCATTCATTCAGAACTCAATACCCATCATGTTTGACTTTAAGACCTTTTTAAAATGCTTTCCCTCCCCCACCCCACCCCCCATATCCACCCTCACAGCTGACTGATTGCAGTTTGTTTTTCCAGAACTTCGAGGTAGTCTGGTTCAGTTTGTAGCTTTCCTTGCAGCAAAGGATGCTCGGGTTTAGACTGTTCTGCAAAATATTTCCTGGGAGTTCCATACAAAACAGTTTTATTTATCCTGTCCTGGTTTTGGCGTCTGGATTCATAGGAAGGGGCGAACTGCCTTTTGGGTAAGGTGCAAAAGTTATAATGAACAACCCCTCCACTGGGGAGCTCCTTGACTCTCTCTGCAATGTTTTGATACAGCAGCTCTGGTTCCCTTAGCGAGGACTGCTTTTCCAGCAATTCAGCGGCACTGATTGTAAATGCAAGACTGGCTGAGTCTTCCTTTTTGTGGTCAAGATTGCTATAGCTAAATTCACGGAGATTCCTGTAGTAAGCAACTGGATCTCCTTCCTTCTGCATGTAGATTGGGTTTTGGCACATCTGCCCGACAGGAGGGGGAATGTAATTATAAACGTGTCCTTCCGTTTTATCGTGGCTTTCCATGTTGTAAGACCCATATTGTAGCTGAAATGAACTTATGTCTAAGTTGTTTGCACTGTTGGGCACGCTTGGCATTCCCTTTCGGCGTTTCAGAACAAAGACAAACAAGCCTGCCCCAAAACAGACAGACAAGATAAACACAACCAGCAAGCCTAAAATTAAGACAGAGAGAGGAACTTCAGTGTGTATTTCTGGATAGGAGCTGGGCGAAACACTAAGGGACACTGGTGTGTCTGTGTTATGACTCATGGAGAAGAGAGTAGAATCTGACAAGTTAGGGTTCTCTGGACAGATGGCCTCTTTGCTCAGGAGTTTCAGATGTTCTCCTGAATGCTTAGCTGGAGACTCACATATGACCTCATTGATAACGACAGGGGGGCTTGACTGCTGGTTGTTCTGCTCCGTGGCATGCTCTATCCAATTCCTGAGCCCCAATATGTCACACGTGCAATCCCACGGATTCTCTTGGAGGTCTATCTGAATTAAAGCCGAGAGCTGGTCAAGGACTCCTCTCACAGGCAAGTGTGAGAAGTGGTTGTTTCTCAGATTGAGCCGAGTGAGGGAAGTTCCACCAAACACATTATCAGGCAAAGACCTCAGCAAGTTGTTGTTCAGAAATAACAGATGAAGGTTGCTCAGGGCATCAAAGGTCCGTGGCAGGATTTCCTTAATGACATTGTACTCTAAGTAGAGATACTGCAAGCTCTGAAGTCCACTGAACATAGAAGGGTACAGAATTTCAAGGTAATTGCCATTGAGATAAAGTCGGCGTAAACTGGTGAGGTTTGTAAAGGCACCTTCCTGTATCACTGCGATCCTGTTGTTTCCCAAATGTAACAAATCCAGAGAGCTGTAATCTAGGAGATCGGTTTTATAAACAACCTGTAGATAGTTACTTGTAAGATAAAGTTTCTTTGGACTGGTGGGTTTGGGATGGAGATCGGAGATGTTACTGATCTTTTTCTCTTGGCAATTGACATTTAGACCATTGTCGGAGCTTTGTGAAGTGCAGACACAGCCAGTTGGGCAAGTGATGGGCACAGGGGACTTGGTCTGGTAAACCATGATGGGTCCAAAAATCTGCCTGTCTTTTGACACTGTGACCCGAGGCGTTGGCCGGTTCCTCATTTTGGGTGGCCGGCTGGCTTTGGGGGCTCTGGTGGGGTTGATGCCAAGATTAGCCGTGGGTGAGAGCCTCTGAATGTGCGTGTCTAAGTGAGGAGGGTGCTTCTCCCTCTGGTGAGAGTCACTGGAACTTCTCCTCGGGCAGAGGTCTTGCCGGGTGAGCTGGGTCACGTCCTTCCCATGCAGCCGGAAGGGCGTCTCGCAGACGATCTCCCCGACAAAGACGGTGATGGTGTCCAGCCAGGCCTTGAGGGGGAGCAGGTCACAGGTGCAGTTCCAAGGGTTCTCCTCCAGCTGGATCTCCATGATCCCACCAATGTGCTCCAAGACGCCAGCGAAAGGCAACATCTTCAGCCGATTCCCCCTCAGGTCCAGGTGGGTGAGCAGGACAAAGCGGAAGACGTTGCTGGGCAGGGACAGCAAGAGGTTGTCGTTGAGGATGAGCACTTTCAGCTTGTTGAGCTGGCTGAAGGCTCCAGCCTCGATGGCGCTGATGTAGTTGTAATCGGCCTGCAGGTATTCCAGACTCTCCAGGCCCAGGAAGGTGTCCTCCCGCAGCACCTCCAGCCTGTTGTTGTTGAGGTGCAGCCTCTTGAGGGTCCGCAGGCCACTGAAAGCCCCGGTGCGGATCTCCTGCATGTCGTTGTTGCCCAGGTGCAGGGTCACGGCGTTGGAGTAGTTGACGAACTCATTGGGGTGCAGGCGAGTCAGGGCGTTGCCGCTGAGGAAGAGCTGGTAGATCTTGGAGGGGGGTGGCTGCAGCAGGCTGACGGTGGTGAAGCCTTTGTTTTCGCAGTTGATGTTCAGCACGTTCTCCTTCTCCTCGCAGGGGCAGCGGCTCCTGCTGCAAATGTCCTTGGCGGGCTTGCGGCTCTCCGTCGTGGGCGAGATCCCGGCCACTGTCAACACACTGAGCAGCCAGACCCCCTTCAGCATCTTTAGGCGCCGCGGGTCCCAGCTCCGGTACCGACAGGCAAACCTGGAGGCGGGTGGGGGAGGGGAAAGAGAACCCCAATTAAGGAGGCCAGGAAAGGGCAGGGGTGGGGGGGGAACAATTTGTACAGTGGGGGGGGGGGGATACAATGGGAACCACCTCAGGCCAGGGGGTGCTGCAGCTCCTCCTCTCCCAGCATCTATGGGGAAGGGAGGGAGCAGGTCAGGGCAACCCCCCCCCCCTTTCTACTCGCCATAGGGCAGCTCACCTTGCTCCAGCTCCTCCTCTCCCCCCTGCACCCCCCCGTCCCAGCACTTATGGGGGGGGGCAGATCAGGGCAAGAGCCCCCGCCGCCCCCCGCCTTCCACTAGCCACAGGGGCCGCTCGCCCTGCCCCCCGCACCCGGGAATGCGCCGGACCCTCCCGCCCCGCAGCACCCCCGCGGCAGGGACCCCCGGCCCCGCTCAGCCTCCAAGCCGGGCAGCCGGAGCCCTGCTCGGAGCCGCCCCGCGGTACTCACACATCAGGAGCGCCCCCGGCTCCCCGCCCGCGCCCCGACCCGCATCCCGCCGGGAGAGCAGCGGCGCGCGGAGCTCGGCCCCGGGGGCTGGGCAGGGAGAGGAGCCGCTCGCGCTGCCGCCCGTGCGCCGCGCGCTTTGAATCCCGAGGCTTTTGCAGGCTGCCCTCGGACCTAGCTGGGGCTGACGTCACGCCTGGGGGGGGGGGTCGGGGCTGCCGGGGGACGCCTCTTCTTGCGGGGGGAACCCGCCGCCTCCCCCAGCCGGCGATGGCGCAGCGCGCACGGCCCCCTCCAGAGCCGGAGCTTCGCCGGGATCCTGGAGGGGTTTGGCCCCTCTTCTGCCCCCGGGCGCACTGTCCAAGAGGCGCCCGGCTGCGCTCCAAGAGCTGGCGGCTGCAGGAGGAGGAGGAGGTTCTGCAAAAACCCGGATCTGGCCTCCGGATCCTGCCCAATTTTGGCCCCGACCCTCCCCAAATCCTAGTGCCTACCTCTGGCTCCAATGCAGCGAGAGGTGCAGAGCCACGTCCGGGCTGGAAAGGCGCACCCCTCCCCCTCCGCGGCGCTGGCAAGAGGGGTGTCGAGAGCCCCAGCTCCGCTTGGAATCGCTCCGGCAAGAGCTGACCAGGGCTGAAACCACAGATAATGTGATCATTCACACCGGCTAGACTAGCCGCGCTGCCAAAGTGCCAGTGTTACGGCCTGGCATTTGGCTGCCTCTAGAAAGAACGGGGTTGTTGGGGATTCACTTAAGCACAGCGCCTTGGATACAGTTTTAACTGACGTAAAAGGATGGCTGAACTTGTCTGTTGAGAAGGTAAAACTTTGGGGGATTTAACTGGACCAAAAAAAAAAAAAAAAAAAGACACGATCATTCATGATGTTTCCCAGTGCACCTGTGCCAAGATGTAGTATTACCAGAGCAGATCTCTGTTTCTTACGTTAAATGGAGAGATTTGTGGCCGAAAAATGCCTGTACCTGGCAAGACCTAGGTGCCTGCTAGACGAGGCTGTGTTGCTATTTAACCAGGTTGTGAGGGAGCTGGGATTTTAGGAACGGCAACATGTGTTTTCTGTTTGAATGGGGGGGGTCAAGAAACCATAGGCTTGATCAAGCATCCAGCCCTGGAAAGATCTCTCTAAGATTCTGCTGAGCAAAGAGGCGCTGGGTTTGCTGGAATCAGAGCAGCTGCCCTTATTCTCTATTTAGTTATTTTAAAGCACAGGGAGGGAAGCCCAAAATAAAAGATCTGGTTGTGGGAGTCACTTCCCCCCCCCCCCCATGCTTCAGATTGCAACAGGGTCTGGATTTTGGGGTGCCCTAGGAGCTATTTACATCCCCCCCTCCACCTACATAGTACAGCGTGGGGCCAAAATTTGCCCAGTTCCCTGTATTGAATCCAGGGTTTTGCACTGGGCTGCATCATCACCTAGAATTTTTTGCTGCAGGGTTTTTTTTTTTTTTTTTTTTTTTTTTTGCTTGATTTCTCCTTAGACGTTAGAATTTGAGGGAAAAATTTGGCTGGATTCAAAAGAATCCATTCGGTGGGTCCAGGTTTTTGTAGTTCCCCTGCTCTGGATTTTTCCTTTTTTTTTTTTTTTTTTTTTTTTGCAGGAGGCGCGTTTAGATTGTTCTCTATTTTGATGATACAATTTGGGGACTTGGGGGCTAAAGATATTCAGGACCCAGATTTTCCCGGTGGGAATTCATAAGAGTGCCAGTGCCTGTGCACACAGGCATCCACCCACCGTCTTCTGGCCTCTTTCCATGCATCCCACCTACACATACAACTGCAAGATCCTTAACACTCTTGACAAATGCACAGCTCTCTCCAACAGGCTGCAAAAGCAGAAGGCAACAGTAAGTCCGGCACATTTCTTTCCGATAGCTTTATGCATGCAGTTGTATTCTTGTGCATGAGCTAGTTTCACATGTAGAGTAGACGGGGCTAAAAGGGTCCTCTCCTGGACTAGTTTGTGAGAGTATATGCTGTGCTTGCATGAGTTCCATAGAACCGAGGAATATTTCTGTCAGTAGTAATGATGTCGGTGAAGGCGATATTCAGGTACTGCGCATCTCAGCAGTAATTGCCAGCTGTATGTGGGATGGAAGAAACAGCGTGTCAGGGGATTGCAGGAATAAGTAATAAGCACAGAGAAGATGCTGATGCCATTACACTACAGGTACATAGGTGCAGTGATCACAGTGGTGGGAGAAATAAAAGGGATTTGTTTTCATTTAGGAGCAAAGTTATGATTTTCTCAGTCCACCATAAATGTTTTATAATCCCTTAAGAAGTACAGGGTAAAAAAAAATTGCTTTTCTGCTTGTTTCCTCCTCCCCCTCATTGACTTCATTTAATTAAATCCAGATCAATTTCGGGCTTTAGGATTGTGTGGCAGCCTCAGCCCTATAGTGGCCTTTGGAACTTCAGTTTGTATACTGGTTTATCAAAGGAGTCAAGAGGCAGTAAATCTGTTACGGTTTAGGAGATGCTGATTTCTGCCTAGTCCCATAATAAATGTAACTTACCAGACAATTTTTACTGTCCTTCACACTCCTGCTTGGAGCAAAATTATAAGGACTCACAAATAATAATACCCTTTCTGATCATCTTAACCTGACCTCCTGCCTGACACAAGCAATAGGAAGAAGAGCACATCTTTTAGAAAAAAAATCTTGAATCTCCCACAATTTTCGTAAGTTATTCCAATGGTTACGTACCCTCACTCTTAAAATTCTACATATTATTTCACATTTGAATTGCTCTAGCTTCAATTTACAGGTATTGGATCTTTTTTATATCTTTATCTGCTACATTGAAGTGCCCTGCTATTTAATTGCTGTTCTTCAGGAAGGCACTTTTAGGGTGTAGGAGGACGGGTATGAACTGAAGAACTTGCTTGATCCAAACCTGGACAGTTTCAAATAGTGTGAGAACACCTTAATCAGGTTAAATATGCTACAAAAGATGTAGGTTCTTGCATGGTCTTAGAGTCTGCGCGGTATCCCTGGGCTATGAAAAGGAACTGATCAAACACAGGCACATAAAACAGTGCACAAATCAATACCTTTTCAGAACTCCACTAACCATACTGTCTGCCCCTCCATGTGTGTGGACGTTGGGCTTTCTACCTTTGTAAAAACTTGGACCCGTGGATACTATCTTCAGTCATAATATCCGCTATTCTGAAGCTGGAAAAGTGACAGGGTTTAAAGAGTTTTCCATATATAGGTACTAAAAATATGAGGCAAAAATCTCATCATCCGGTAGAACTGGAATGCGAAAGAGAGTGATTCTCTTTCCAAGGCCTTGTGGTATGAGGTGCAAGATGAGAATAGGAGAAAAGCAGAAATTCAGCTGACTTTCTGTTAGGTGAGCAAGCACCACCTTGACTCCCCAGTTAGAAACCATTGCCTGAAGCTGAACGTGTGTTGGGGCGGCGATACAGTCTGTGTGCATTCAACATGAATGGGGACATGAAATTCTTTATCAGTCTCTTAGTTAAACGAGATTAAGAATCTAGTAGTGAAATGCTAACTGCAAAGCATATGCCTTCTTGCATTCCCTTTGGGGATGAAGTTTTAACAGCTATTTCAGCAGCTCTTGGTACAGCAGCTCCTCAATCCTTGAGCTATATAATCTGAGAACTGTCGTCATCTCACAGACGCTAACCAATCCACCAAATCTAAACGAGGGAAAGAGGCAATTTTTCATAATACTGTCCCCAAAAGTTGCTAATGGTTGGGGTCCTGAGATAAGCTCATAGACTTCATTACCCTTCTGCCTATGCTCCAGGAGTCATTGCTACTCTGGGTGCAGGGCCAGATTAAGGGGGGGGACGACTAGCCGGGCAGCTGTCTGGGGCACCAACCTATGGGGAGCACCCGATTGCAGCTGTAAGGTGCACAACATGCCGGGGGGCAGGGCCGCGCATGCGCCGTGCGCCTGGGGGCAGAGCCGCACATGCGTCACGCGCCCACTGCCCGGGGAGCAGGAATGGCTCGAGCCGGCCCTGTCTGGGTGTGTCTGTTTTCCTAGGCATGGGTGGGTGACTTGAGACATTGTCGGTGTGTGCGTGTGGTCATGGATATATTATGATTGCATGTGTCTCTCCAGTCAGTGTTATTTTGTGAGGCTCTCTCTACAGTTCAGGGTTTTTGCGCGAGAAGCTTCTTGTGGAAGAGATCTTCCACAAAAAGTTCTTATGCAAAAGTGCGTCCACACCTCAAAAGCACATGTGCTTTTGCGCAAGAGAGCGTCTACGCTGTGGAGATGCTCTTGTGCCAGAAAGCTCTGATGACAGTTAACAGAATGGCCATCAGAGCACCTGTGCTTTTTCTGATAGGGTATGTCTACACTCTTGGAGGAATGCAAATGCAGCTGAGCGAAATTGCAAATGAAGCACGGATTTGAATTTCCTGTGCTTCATTTGCATAATGGCGTCCGGGCGCTTTTTCGAAATACCCTATTTCGAAAGAGAAAACGCAGTCTAGATGGGGTTATTTTGAAAAAATCCCTTCTTTCAAAATAACCCTTAGTCCTTAAAAATGAGGTTTAAGGGGTTATTTCGAAAGAAGAGTTATTCCTTGTGGAGAGAGGAATAACTCTACTGGCAAAAGCCCTCTGTCCTGTCAATTTACTGTATTTTTTTTTGCGCAAAAACCTTGCGCTGTTTTTGCACATAATCTTTGTAGTGTAGACATAGCCAGAGATATTTTTATCCTTTACTAAAAGCAATTATTAAGAAAATAAACAGTTACTGCATTTAGCAGTCAACGGGCAAAATAATTGGGACATGTAGCACAAGGTTTTATCTCAGCCAACAGCAATACAAAGCATGTTAGAAAGGCGAAGGAGAAAGAGAAGGAGGCTGCTGGATCAGCTTCCTTTGGGGAACAGAGGAAAAGGGCTGGGAATGCAAGAGTCAGAGTGAAGGGCACAGAGGGGAGAGAACTAGCAGACTGTGCCCACGACCTGCTGTGCACTGATTTCTTTTCTTAGTCACAACTGACGCTCCAGCAGCAAACCAGGGAGTGTGAGCACTTGAGAGAGGCTGAGATGCTGCCTTTCACACAGAGCAAACAGAGCAGCTACCAGACACCCCAGCTGAGGGCTGGACAACTTATTGCACAGCCCCGTGGCTACCTGGGATGTGGGTGTGAGTTTGCCCAATAAATGTTTAATTGAAAAGGCTATTGCCTAGAATACATTTCTTAAGCCTTGTGTGTGCACTTGTTTAATTTAGTTCCCCGCCGTCCCTAACACCCTACCATCTCTATGTTAAATTAGAGTTGTGGTTATTAAAATGTCATGACCATTTATTGTATAAACAAAATAACTCAATGACACAACTTAAAACAAACCAGTCATGCATTCTTACCGCTGCTACAGCCTCCTGCAGGAATTGAAATCCTAACCAGGAATTTGTGGTGTTGTAAGGGCCACTTTCTCTTCCCCAGACCTGAAGAGATCACGTTCTCATCATCAACCTGTATCATTTTTTGCGGAATACTATTTTTTTAAATAAGCAGCATATGTTTTCCGAGTTATAACAACAAAGTCTGCTTCAGCCTGAAACTGGAGTTACAAGCAGTTGTGGGAGGTTGAAATAAAACCTCTCCAGTTTGCCAATGCACTGGGGATATTGAACAATTCTATTATATATTATTCATAAAACATATTTCCCAAGCTGTAGCCCAACCCTTCAGAAAACTGCACCTCACCCATTGATATGAGGCTCAATGCAACAGAACACATGTTTAAATGTATGCAAGTTCATATGTCCATCCATATTCAGCAAAGCATTTATGCCTGATTCAAAGACCATCAAAGTCAATGGAAAAAAATCCAACAGTCTTCAGTGGGTTTGGACTTATTTCTATGAACAAACACTTACCTTGAAGTCTCATTGAATTAAACAGGTTAAGTATCTGCTTAGAGGCTTTGCTGAATCTCTTAAATGGGAGTTTTATCCCAATAGGAACAATAGGACTGGTTTTTCTACTGACATATTCCCACGATACACCATTAAAGGATTTCTCGTTCCTTTTACTGTAAGAGGGTAAAAAAGTCCCACTGTAACATTTAACTACTAAAACAGGTAATGCCACTTTTATCCTATTTTCAGAGTCCTTTTTATGTGTAATCCGTGTAGAATATATTTAAAACATATTTTTAAATAGAAGTGCCAATTCTACAAACATTTATGCTGTCAGTATCTTTAATCATTCAAAGAGTTCCACTGAATGCAGTTCTCTTCTTGTATGGTATAGGCTTTGTTCCATCACCATCCCTATGCACATGTTTTAACTTAACATTTAACGTCAAATATGCAATAGGCTAGGCTAATATTCATTGGTACAAATCTGGCTATGAGAGATGTTTTTCTTTTGCTTTATTATACAATCAACACCATAGTTAAATCTGTTTCCTTATTATTTATATAGCAGTAATGCTGAAAAACCACAACTGAGATTCAAGTCCTAATGTCCCAGAGGCTTGTGGAGAATGATATGTGAAACAACATGAGCAAAAGGTGAAATTCACCCTGTACATAGACTCAGAGGGGCAGCCACGTTAGATTGACTTTAAAAACAATGAGTGGTCCTGTGGCATCTTAATTTCCCAGGATGGACATGGCCTATTTCAAAATTACTAAAGTTGACTTAACTCCCGATTTAACAAAATTGAAATAGCACGTCTCCATTATGGGGAACTCTCAAAATAAGTGAGATTTAGTCTGAAATAGCGTGTCCGCAGTGAACGGAGCCTGCTGCGGACTTAGAGCCCCCGGAAGCACTCTGGGGAGGGCACCAGGAGGGCGGACACTTCCTGTGGCTGCTTGGTCAGGCAAGCTGTGACGCATGCTCTCAGGGGCTCCTTTCTACAAGCTACTCCTCCACTGCCTCCCCTTTCTGGGACACAAAAGGGCCACAATGGGCACGTGCCTCCTTGTGCTCTGGATGCCCTTGCGGACACCACAGCACGGAGCCGGAGCTGCTGTATTCATGTTGCAACTGCCTGCATGTTGCTCCAGTAGGATGCGGACGAGGACCAGCAGGACAATCTGCAGTGTGGCCTTCAGGCCCTGCTCACCCAGGTCCTGCCGCTCCTGGTGCTGTGCATGCCTCTCACTTCTCTGGACACTGTGGAATGCCGCTTCTGGCGGCGGGAGATGAGCTCGGATTGGTGGGACCGCGTCATCCTGCAGGGATGGGACGATCAGCAGTGGCTGCAGAATTTCCGAATGTCCAAGGCCACCTTACTGGAGCTCTGCAAGTGGCTTGCCCCTGCCCTCAAGTGACAGGACATCCGCCATCCCCGTGCAGAAGCGTGGGGCCATCATCCTGTGGAAATTCGCCATGCCGGACAGCTACCGCTGTTGGGAACCAGTTCTGTGTGGGGAAATCCACAGTGGGGACCATACAAATGTAGGTAGCCAAGGCCATCAACTAGGTGCTACTATGGAGGGTCATCACTTTGGGCAACACGGACACCATTGTGGATGGCTTTGTCACCATGAGCTTCCCCAACTGTGGGGGGGCCATAGACAGCACTCACATCCCCACCTTGGCTCATGAGCACTGTGCCTTGGACTTTATCAGCAGGAAGGGGGTACTTCTCCATGGTGCTGCAGGCCCTTGTGGATCACAAGGGACACTTCACTGACGTCAGTGCTGGATGGTTGGGAAAGGTGCCTGGACGCCCGCATCTTTTGGGCTGGATTATCAGAAGTTTACTGTAATTTGAATTTAGTTGGGTTATTTCGAAATAAAGTCCTAGTGTAGACCAGGTCTTAGAGACTAATAAAAATATCTATAGTATCATGAGCTTTTGTGGGCAAAACCTGCTTCTTCAGATGAGTTGGAGTAGAAAAAAATGGGAACCTAGAATGTATAGGGTTCTCCTTGTTCCACTCCAGCTGACTAGTGCAGAGAACCAGCTCAACAGTTGTACTCCACCAATGCACCCAATTAAGTCCTCAGAAGATAGTTTAAGAGGGGCTCCAGTGGATCTTAGTCTTTGTGCTGGCTTTCTGCACAGAAGCGAATTTCTCTTGGAGTGATTAATGCATAGTCAATCATGTATTCTCTTAAATTAAACTCTTTGTTTTGTTTTCTTGAATTTATTTAATTGAACTTACTCACCCAATAATTTCTATGAATAATCATAGCATGCAGATTATTTTTCAGCACTTCACTGTGCACATTTGTATTCAATATTTCAAATGGGAGCACTGTCATTTTGTTCTCAGGACATACAAAGGTCATATGTTAACGCTTTTGCACCACAGTTACTACAAAAATTACCCAGATTAAGGTTTCCAGCATGAGTACATGGCATGCAAGTTCTGAATGTGCTTTCTGAAAATCTAATTGGTTGTTCCTTTACAATTCAATATGTCCATGTGTTAGGTGTGGATGAACACACACACAGATGCATTAATTCAAACCTTTACTTGAACCAAAAGCATGGTCTTGTGTTTGCAAGTACTGTAAAAAGCAATGAATGACAGATGTATAACCAAATATTGACCAACTACCTTCTCTCGGGGCATAGGTAGTCATGATGGATTTCTTCTACAAATTTCTGACGAGGGCTTTCCACTGTAGCATATTTATACCTTTCAACATTATCTCATCTTATACCATATAGAGATTTTCCTGCTATTCCTAGTTGTAGGGACTTTGGGGCATTATATTTTGTGTATTAAATCCTTCTTAACGGTGTCTTCCAAAACAGTAGAAAACTACATTTGTTTTTATCCTACATAAGTATAAGTATCATTTAAGCAAGGACATATGTCACACAAAGATTAGACCAAAGTCAGTTAGTCTAGCATAAGACTACCTGGCATATATAAATGATCCATGCTGATAATATTTCCAACACATGAACATTTCTTCAACTAAACTCACTCACTGCAAGATTTGTAGAAGGCAAACAGAAAAGGGGATGCAAACTGCCAAAGCAAATTCAATATTGTTAACTTGAGCAAATGTATGTAGGGTTAGGGTTTTATTTATGTATTTAAAAATATGTGCCCTGTTCTAAAAACTACTCCTCTCTTAGCAACCCCCTGCAATATTGTGTCATAATGCAATGGGTAAAATAGGGGGGTTCAAATCTTCCTCTCATCATTTCCAAGGCTATTTCTACAAGCAAACACATGTATGAAGTTGGTGGGACCATTCACCAGTGTAAAGTTGTTTACAGATATAAGAAGTGCAAGATTGACGTCTTGGTGTTGCTGTTGTATGTGGGAAGGTTTTGGTGACAGTAACAGTAAAACATAGTTCTGAAAAAGAGGCCACCTAGAATCAGAAGTTAAGCTGAAAAGGCAAGCAGTTTCTCTCTGAGAAGGGGGCACCATAACAGCTGAAGAAGAAAAAAAAATCAGTAACTTTCAAGAAGCACTCGTTTCCCTTCTGGTTTTCACTGTACAGAAAAGCTTTGTCTAAGAACACATAAACATAGGCTCCCCATTGCAGAAAAATGGCTTGTGCTTTCTTTCAGCTCAAGCTGCACCATCCTGTCATACAAACCCTCTTGTTTTTGAAAAATACTAACCTAGCTAAAGAATATGTATTTCTCTGTATAGAGGTCAGGCTGCTGCAGAGATTGAGTTTGACGTCTGGGGATGTATAATTCAGAGTGCCAAAGGAAAAATGGATGAGACGCTTACAGTTTATCAGAATGAATGTTACATCGGTAATGTGTGAAGAACTCAATGGACAATGAACTTTCAAAGGATGACAGCAACCCAAATGTATATATATGTATGGAAGTAGCACTCAGAGGCCCTATTATGCTGTGCACTGGACAGATATATATAAAGATATGGGGTATTGAAGGCACCATTGAAGTCAATGGCTAAACTCGTAATTTCAGAACGACCAAGATTTCATCCATGGTCTCTTCCCTGATCTATAATAGAGGTTGAACCTCTCTAGTCCGGCACACTCTGGTTTGGCAACATCTGTGATCTGGCATGATTTTAGATAGCTGGATGTCCACTTATCATGGGTGTGGCCAAGTTTCCCACGGTTCCATAACGTTTGTTTACAGCCACCGGTCTTTGCTCTCAGTATTCCGTGCTGTTGTTTATCTCTAATTTACCCCTAAATGTCTCCTAAGAGCCCAATAAGCAGTGGAAATGTTGGTGATACTGTTAAACAATATTGACCTCCCATGGTTTGGCGGGGTGTGTGTGTGTGTGTCATGATGCTTTTAGCCTTGGCATTTCATACCATCTCTCAAGGGCTTAAATAACTTCCCATCCCCTCACATCTCATCTTCTCTTTCAACCTTTCAACATTTTCTCCCCACAGATGGATCAAAATCCATTACACCGAAGGAGACTTTGATGCCATAAACCCAAGATTATGACTTCACTTCATGATCAAGCGATATGAGAAACTTGGATGAAAACATCACATTCATCTTTCGTAACCAACAATGGCTGAACAGGGAAATCCAGAAAATTAGACAAATCACTGGACGGTATACATTTCCCGCAAAATGTCTTTGATTCCAGGCTACTACACTGATTGACAACTTGTCTTGCTAGTTGTTGCAGTTAGAAGCCATTTGGGACCAAAGTTATCACTGGCAACATGCAGAGTTATTCCAGGGATTACTTGGGACAATTATGCCTCTTGGGGGACTGTAAGAGTTCTTGTTCGGTTCTGAGTCCCTGCCCAGTGCTCAGGCCTGTATGTCCTAGCCCAGTGGCCCCTTTAAGACCAGGGCCAGAAGGCAGGCCAACCAACAAACAATTCCCCCACAATCAAAATGGCAACCCAGGCCCCGGTTCAGGGCAGGGCAGAAAAACAAACAGTCTGGGCAGTCCATTGCCAGCCCAGGCCCTGATTCAGGGTGAGGCAGGCAAGCAAACAGTTTCTGCAGCATAAGTGGGGAGGGGACGTGGGCCCTTCCTACTCCACCATGTCCTGGTCCAGGGCCCTAGCAGTGGCAGCCCTGCAGCCACTGGGGTCAGCAGAGGATCCACACCGAAGCCTGCTAACCCAGCTTAAAGGGTGATCAGATCTGCCTGATCATCGGTTGCTTCCCCTGGGCCACTTCCAGACTCCCCCTCTGGTTGTACCTGTTCCCCTGGTCGGGGCAGGTCCCCAGGGTCTGTATGGTCCCAGTCTAGAGGTAGGGAGAAAAGGGCCGGGGCCTGGTAGTCCAGGCCAGTCGTCTTCCTCAGACTTCATGCTCCCTCCAACAGCTGGCCCCCTTCTGGGCCTAGCTTTTATACTTCCTGCCCCACCCCCATGCTTCTGTGGACTTAAAGGGGCAGGCTCCAGGTCAGCCCATCCAGGCTCAGAGAGCAGTTCTCCCTCCTCCAGGTCAGTGAGCGGCCATCCCTGCTCACTAGAGGGGAAGATACCTAGAGATCTCAAATGCAAACGTCACATCAATTTATATGCTTCCTCACCCCCCTCCCCCACATTGTGAAATTTTGCTGTGTGCTCATATTAATTAATGCTTTGATCAGTGTAATCAGTGTTCCCTGTAAACTATGCACTTGAGAGGCATCTCAAGAGAGATTCAGATGCTGGCCATGTGATTATCAGAGCGTCCACAGCTAGGTTTTCTGTTTCTACTGGTGGTGCACATTTACACATGCCTCAGTGCACATAAAATTATTCTGCACATAAATGGAAAAAATCCTCACACGGATGAAAATGATTAGAGGGAACATTGAATGCAGCTATCTATCTTCTAAAAATACATTTCCATCATCAACATGCCATGAGTCCTAATATTGCCACGCACATTTAATAGTATTGAATATTGTACGCACATTGAATAGTACCTTATTCTGTGGATAGTCTGAATGAGCTTTGACTCCTCCAGGATGGAGATGACAAAATTTGGCCTCAAGTTAACTTCAGGAACATTTAACAGTTAACAAAAATTGTTTGGTATTAATTTTGCTCATTCTGTTGTTGATTTTTTTATATTAGTATTATTTATTCTTGCATTGCAGTAGCACCTAGGAACATCAGTCACTGGCCAGGCCTTATTATGCAAGGTGTTACACAATCAGAGCATAGAGACTGTGGCTGTCCCACGTAGCTTGCAATGGTATGCGGAAAATCTGACCTTTTATTTCTCCTTTGGATGGATCTTAAAGGAAGAAAATGTGAGTTTGTTTTTACATTGCACAAAAAAATGCCACTGGACTGACAACTTGCATGTCAGGGTTTTACCTATTGCCATTTGGTGCACCTGAGATGGTGTTTCCACTACACCTCTTGCAATGAGATTTATAATGGACATGCTGACAATACACCTGTATTTGGAGATGGCACCAAGCACTGCTTTAAAACCTTGTTATCAATGTTAATTGGTTATTTGAAGGCTTCTCTTCTCCCCTCTGTAGGCAGTCCATGCCACAGCCTCAGTAACGCAATTTAATGAATGCGCGAAAACACAGGATGCTTATGTATTACAGTGAATTTCTGCAAACAGCCTATGAGAAATGTTGCAATTCTATTTTCAAAGTTTAATCAATACTAAGCTCTTTGAGATTGCTATGTACTTTGAGGATCGCATTTCCTTAGGATGGCAGCTTAGCAACTTTCCCACGGTTTTATGTGTCCCACGGTGGAATTTTAATCAGTCTGCTTGGGGGATTGTCATGAACCTCAGTGCTACACAAAAATAAATGGAAAGCAGCTACAAAAATGATCATGCATGGCAATAGTTCAGCCATGCTGCAGATAGACCTTTTAGTGAGCAGCAGGACTCAGAGGGTACGTCTAGAATACAGGCTTTTGTCAACAGGCTTTATCGACAGATACTGTCGACAAAACCTCTGTCGACAAAGAGTGTCTAGACTACATCCAGTTCCGTCGACAAAGCAAGCCGCTTTGTTGACATAAGAGTGCAGATGCAAAGGACAGTGTAGATGCAGTAACGCCTTCTGTCGATAGCAATCTGTCGACAAAAGGCATTATTCCTTGTAGAATGAGGTTTACCACCATCGACAAAACTGCCGAGTTCTGTCGACCTTATGTTGACAGAACTCAGTGGTAGTGTAGACTCAGGTATAGTTTTGTCGACAAAAATCCACTTTTGTTGACAAAACCCTGTAGTCTAAACGCACCTAGAGAGCCAAACCTTCCCAGAGTTAACTTATAGCATGTCAGTAGCACCAAAGAACACATTTCTGGAATTGCCAATAAACAAAATTGTTTTGTCTTCTGCATTGCAAAAATATGCACAAAAGCAGGAAGGTGCCACAAAATAGCTCTTGAGGAGCCTGTTCAGTGTAGAAGACACATGATTAATTCAGTCCAGCACTGTGAGGACACATAGTATCAGCTTGGAGATAATCTTCGGCGGGGAACTCTTGCAGGTTAAGTCTAGACTGCAGAACTTTTCTGGGATACCTCTGGTATCACGGAAAAGCTCTGCCGCATTCAAGGAACACGTCCGCTTTTCTGAAAAAAATGTCAGAAAAGTGGACGTGTTTTGTCAGCATGTCTGTAAAACTCATTTTACGAGGAACAAGGGATGTTCCGAAAGATGGTTTTTTTTTCAAAATTAGGCCCCGTGTAGATGGGCCAAATTTCAGAAAAGCCTCTTTCAGAAGTAAATTGGAAAAAGATACACAATTTACCGCAAATTGCGTTTCTTTTTCCCGATTAATCTTGTAGTGTAGACACAGCCTCACAGACAAAGCAGAGTAACTAGCAAGTGTTGGCTGAGAAAGAAGCAAAGGCATTTCAGGTAGCTTGACCTGCATGTAATGAACTTTCAGCCACATTCATGCCCTCCTGCTGATGTCAATGGAAGTTCTGGGCATGGCATCATTGTGGGATTATGGCCGTAAGGCAAAGGGTCTGGTTCTGTTCTCCATTACCCATGTGGCTTCACTGAGGGCAATGAAATGACATCCGTCTAAAATCAGTGAGAAATTCGGCTCTCCCTTTGCATGTGCTTAACTCTCTTCCATGCTAATAAGAATAAGGTAAAAAGTGAAGACACCATGTAGCTTTAGTTACTGTGTTGCTTCAGCTTTCATTATGAATATATTGTTTGAATTTCCACTTGCTTTACTTCCAAGACATTGCTTTAGGTTTTCATACAGCCAGTGGATGGACATCAGATGCAAAACCATCCGCTCAGGAGAGCAAAGGAAAACTTCAGTTTTGTTAAGATAAACTATGTTCCCCCACTAAAAATGAGTAAACCACCGATTCTTTGGTATACCTTTACTCATGTTGACTCATACCTGACACACTGCTTAGTGCCAATAGGGCCACCTAGTGGACTAAGGCACCACTCAAATGTGAGCAGGGATATCAAAGCCCGACCCACAAGTCTTGCTCCTCAATCAAAACTCCGTTAAATGAGACCCTTAGTTTATAACAAGAGACATTCTCTGCTGCATTAAAATGCATTAAAAAGGCTGGCGCCTAAGTTTTCAAGGTTAATTGGATCCCACAAAGAAGAATTAACTGAGCTGTTTTCTCTTTTTTAATGAGTCTTTACAGTTATTCTAATCTTTACTTTATTTCCCTATAGGGCAAGCAAAATATAGATTTAAAAAAAATAACAAGGGTTTTTAACAAAATGGTTTTAAGAAATGTATAGACTTTGATTTGTCTACAAGGTACATACTGTAGTCTTATTACATAATGATTTGTGCACCCGATCTTCATATACATGCATATAATCTTGACTATTAATCTTTATTTATGGCTTAACTGTGTTAACGTTATTCACAACCTCCAGCACTAAAGGAGAATTTGATTTTCAGATGCTCGCTTCTTGTTGGAAAATAAAGAAAATAATAGTCTAAGGGGCTACTATTCAAGAAGTATTTGGGGGAGGGGGCATTCGAAGTTCTAGACAGCCACGTTTTTCAAGCTCCTAATGGTCATCTGCTGTGGAATTCTATCCTTGATTCATGAATATAAATATTCTCCTTCCTTTTCCACTAAGCTTGGATGTTTGCCATTGGCCACGGGAAAATGTAAGTCCTTTTATCCATGTATGGAAAGTAGACGAAGTACCTGAATCTGCGCCAACAGAAAGATCACTTTCATTTGTAACCCACACACACCTGCTGGATGTGGTTCACTGTCCCATGTACTGGCACTTAGACCACTTATAGAGAGAGAGAATGAGTTGGCTCTGCAGCCTTCGATGAGAGCCAGCTGGCTTTTAGCTCATGCAGTAGAGGCTCTTATTCTAAGCTCCAAAAGGCCTCAGTTTGGTTCTGCCTGTTGGTGTTACAAACACACCAAAGAGAGCTCACAAAATCTATTTAACACTTCCAGCACAGCCAGTCTACTTGATGGGAGCCTGCAGAGTTTGTGATAATAGATGTAGATGACTGCCTATGATCTTCCATTACATACCTTCCCAAATTTCTTCCATCCACATAGGGTCAGGGATGGTGTTATCCATTTTTGCGCTGATCCTTGCTTATGTACAGCACAGAAGAAAAGAGAATAGCCTGAAGATGGGGAAAACCATCTTTTACCTTTACTCCATCTTAAAGCTGAATTGATGGGGGTTTTTTGGAGGGGAAGCAAATTCCTAGCTCACCCTCTCTAGCTCCTCCCAATTTCCTCCCACGTGTGGGTGCATGATGGGAGAAGCAGCAGGAAAAGGGTATATGTACTGTTCCTATACCTCTGTAGCAAGAACTTAGCTTGGAGGAGGCTGGGGAAAGTTTTAGATGGAGACAAGGAGAGTGTCACTTCAACGGTCATACTGTTTTCCTCGTTTTAATATAGTTCCTTGTTCAATCTCAAATTAAAGCAACTTTCTGTACATCCTTTATGATTGTCATGGAGGAATTTTAATGGGAGTTGGACACCCTGTTTCCCTTAAGTGCCTTGTCAATCCCAGCCCCTGGTAGTTTAATTCGTGGTTAGTGAGATATGCGTTTTTATTTATCACCATCATTATGGCCATTCCCAAAGGTCCCAATCAAATCAAAGAGAAAATCTGCTGTGAGGTTAGAATGGATTTTGATGATGTTGAAAGACAAGATACAGAAGATGTGTAGCAGGGACAGCTTTTATAAAGAGACAGCCACCACAGTCTGGCTGGATAACCAGAACAACAGAAAAGCTACAGAACAACAGAAAAGGGAAGAATTTGAATACACATGGGCACCAATACACAGAGCGGAGTTTGTATGGAAAAACCTTAGGACTCCCTTCCCTCGAAAGCAGGTCTTTCGAAAGTGAAAGTAGTCTGGATGCGTTTTTTGGGGGGTGGGGGAAACCCTTTTTTGAAAAATTGCTCTTCCTTAAAAAATGAGGTTTACGTGGTTTTTTGAAAAAGGGTTTTTTTTCCCCTCGAAAAAAACCCGCATCCAGACTACTTTCACTTCCCAAAGACCCGCTTTTGAAAGTGAGATCGGAAGAAGATATACAAAGTCCTGCCACATTTGCATAGCCTCTTTTGAAAATAAAGAGTAGTGTAGACGTACCCTAATAGATTTATTTGGGCATAAGCTTTTGTGGGTAATGCAATGGAGTGGAACTTACAGAAGCAAGCATAATTATATTATCTTATCAGATGTAGAACCAATGCTCACAAGGTCAATTCAGTCCGGGGGGATGGGGCCCATTCCCAACAGTTGCTTTGGAGGTATGAATACCAAGAGGGTGGAAAATTGCTTTTTTAGCGTACCAGCCATTCCCAGTCCCTATTCATCCCCAGGTTAATAGTGTCAAGTGTGCAAATGCATTGCAGCTCTGCAGTTTCTCTTTAAAGTCTCTTTTGGAGAGGGAATTGCAATTGCTTCAAAAGCAAACGGCAGAGCTGCAATTCATTTGCAGACTTGACACTATTAATCTGGAGAGAGAAGTCTTGCTGCATAGAATCTAAACATTTTTCTCCTACGATTTAAAGGAAGCCTCATGGTAACAGAAGGGAAATGTATCGGCTGAAATTGGGGATGGTAGTGAGCAGGAATAGAGGGAAGGGAGTCCTAAGGTTTTTTCATACAAATTCCACTCTGTGTATTGGTGCCCATGTGTATTCAAATTCTTCCTTCCATCCCTTGTGACCTCTTCAGAAACAGAGCACCAGTGCCAACCCACACTTTTTTAAAAGGTCCTTTGGCTGGGTTGTTCTTGAAGAGCTCACTAGAAATGCTAAGATCTATGATGAGAGCCCCATGGAGTTAACAAGTCAGCATAGAAATACCTGGTCACGTAACATATGGAGGCAAACCCTGGCCGAGCTGCTAACTTCTGAGTATGGAGTTCTCGGCATCCAACAGCATCAAATATATCTCTGCCCTGTGGGCAGAAAGATGCACATATTCTTGTGGGAGGATCCTGCCCCAGTAAACATCAGCCCTTCTCAGGTTGCTTGTAGGAAGGAGTATCTGCCTTATTACCACTTAGTCTCCGAGTGGCTGTTTAAATTAACAAAGGGGAGGAAATAGATAGTGCACCCGGCCTTAAAACTCCCACATTGGAGTGCTTTACCCATTGCAATAATCAGTAATTGTATTAGAGTCCCCTCGACTATCACTCAAAACCAGCATGGGATGTACTGCAAGTCCAGCCACTGGGAACAAGTGCAATCAAATATGGAAAGGCTGTGGAATCACATTTGGAGAAGAGCACAGCGTTTCCTTTTGTCCCTTTGAGAGGAGGGTGAAAAGCTCATTTGAATTTCTGTGGTTTTAAACTATGACCCTCCTCCCAGCTACAGGGGAGAAGTGAAGATAGGCCTAGCTGAAGCAGGACACGCAAGGGTGAGGGGTTTCTGGCTGGAAACACAAGAATTCCTCACCGAGACCAGAAGGAGACACATGCTATGCAAGCAGCAAATGCAATCCTTCTAAATGGGGCAGTGTGGAGGGAAGGTGTCGTCTTTTAAAAAAGTTAGTGCTGGCAACATCATTAACTTGAAGCACCATGAAGATAGATTAAAAAGACTGGGACTTTTCATCTTAGAAAAGAGGCGACTAAAGGGGAAATATGATAGAGGTCTATAAAATCATGAAGAGTATGGAGAAAGTGAATAAGTAAAAAAGTTATTTACTTGTTCCCATAACATAAGAATTAGGGGGTCACCAAATGAAATTAATAGGGAGCAGGCTTAAAACAAACAAGAGGAAGTTTTTCTTCACACAATGCTCAGTCAACCTGTGGAACTCCTTGCCAGAGGATGTTGTGAAGACCAGAACTTTAACAGTGTTCAACAAAGAACTAGATAAATGCATGGAGGTTAGGTCCATCAATACTTATACTCAGAGCTTGACAAATAATGAAATCTACTCACCTGTGGTGAGTAGATTACAATCCGGAAGAGCCGGGTTTGGGCGATTTGCGCATGTGCAGAACGATCTATGCATGTGCAGATCTCCGGATAGTGAGGCTGACAAGCAGGTCTCACCGCGGTTCGGTGGGCCCTGCAAGTTATACTTATACAATACTTATTAGCCAGGATGGGTAGGAATGGTGTCTCGAGCCTCTGTTTGTCAGAGGCTGGAAATGGATGACAAGAGAGGGATCACTTGATGATTCCCTGTTCTGTTCACTCCTTCTGGGATATCTGGCATTGGCCACTGTCAGAAGACAGGATACTGGGCTAGATGGACCTTTGATCTGACCCAGTATGGATGTTCTTATGTTCACTACTCAAGCATAGCAATTGTTGGGACTATTTTGGGCCTCTTCACAGGGAAGCAAGAGGGGAGGGGTAATTCTCCATACGGTCTCTACCTTAGTAGCTTTCATTCGTGTTGTGGCAATGTGTAGGAACCCCCATCAAGAAGCCACTGTGTGAGGTGCTGTACAAAAATACCCTTGCATACTTCTGCAGGCACAGACACAAATGGAGCCTTCTGTATTTGAAAAAGTGGTGACAGATTGCAATCCTCAGTCTGTCATCAGTCAGTAGTAACCTGTATCTCCCTTCACACGAGTAAGCAACTAGCTCTTTAATAACTCTCTGGCTGCTTGAGAACAGCTCATTGATATTGCACTCTGCACAGACATCTTAGATTTTCCTATAGGTGAACCGGCTGCCCAGATTTCAGCTGAACCCTCCACTGAACTCTCCACACAATGTTCATTAGCAAAGGGATCAGCTTATGCTGTGATGTGGTGCATGCTAACTGGTTGTTTCCATAGTTCTGGGGCATGGGAATTGCCTTCACATACTTGACTTACACTGATGTTCCTCCTAGCTCGGCATTTGAAACCCAGCATTCTGCATTGAACGGTTCCACCCTGGCGCATTTGGCTGCTCAGTGCCCCACTTGGGAGTTGCACCTGTTGAGAGGGGTTACATCAAATGCATTTATTTAAAAAAAATGTAACTTCTGATTCAGAAGGGTGCTGGTTATGAAATTCAAGAGATTTTGTACATCGAGCAGAAGTGCAGACACACACAAATCAGAGTTTTCTGAGTGCAAGGACTTTTTCTGACTGCTGCCTTGAGGGGGGATTATCTTCCTTCTCATTAACAGGATACTACAGTCTGTAGATATACACTATTTTCTTTCTCTCTCTCTCTCTCTCTCTCTCTCTGTCTCTATCTCTATCTCCACACAAACACACAGGCAAGAAGAGAAAATATACTCCTCCTCCCATTTTCCACACCTTCTCCCTTCTTCTGCCTGCTTTTTGCCCATAGTTTTTAGCCCATCACACATGCAGGTGATCAGGAGTATACTGGCAATCAAAATAGGCCCAGGAAATGGGTTGAGAATGGCCCTACCCATGACGTCACCCCTGCGCGCACTTCAAGCCCCGCCCCTGCATCATGTCCAGCACACGGCGCAGGTGGCAGATCGGGCTCTGCGTGCCGCATTGATCATGGAAGCGGAGCCACTCGAAGTGAGGGGCAATGGCGTGTGGACATGATGGCCCACCGAAACGATGGCCCACTGGGAAATTCCTGATATCCGGCCAGTCCAGTCCGCCCCTGCAGGTGATCTCCTATTAATTCAGGTTAGGTGGTTGGGGTCAACTTTGATCATCTAAATCAAAATAAAAGCTGAACCTGAGTTATTACTCAGATGGCGGCTATGGTTAGGTCAGGATCCGCTAATATGCATTAGTGAACTCCAACCCAACCTTGTAGTCTGTTTTCATTGTAGATAAACATTCTTATGCTGTCTACTTAGGACTGTACATTGTTAGGGTCAGGGACCTGTCTCTCTCCAGTGCTTGCCTGTAGACAAAATCAATTATTTTATATTCTCAAGGAAGTAATATATGAGGGACTTCTTCGGAAACGTAACCTTTCGTCAGAGGTGGTGCCAGCGATCCAGAAGGTGAAACACTTCCTTTTGACCCAGTGCTTAATGATATCCCAGCAGGTTGTTAGAGTGCTTCATGTCACCACATCTGCTATATTTCAGATTTGACAGAAAAGATCCCCTGGCTTCTTTTTCATAGTAATGATGGGTTAGTTCTGGTCTCCTGGCAACATGCCAGTTAGGTAATTGTATTCATTCCGCCTCCTGAAAATCCCTCCTTCAGTTCCTGTCCTAGAATATGTTATGATATCGTGGTGAGTGCTTTAAAAGCTTACTTCATTTTACAGAAATGGCTGTGTTCCAGTGGCAAAATGGTCCCTGTATGTAAATGCCTAAACATTGAAAAGTTTCTCAGTCCAGTCTCTGGATATGGATATCTAAGTTAACACCTAGGCTACGTCTACACTGGCAAGATTTTCTGAAAATGCTTTTAACGGAAAAGTTTTCCGTTAAAAGCATTTTCGGAAAAAGCACGTCTAGATTGGCAGGATGCTTTTCCGCAAAAGCACTTTTTGCGGAAAAGCGTCCGTGGCCAATCTAGATACGGTTTTCCACAAAAAGGGGAATTCGTGATCGGCACCTCCGCCTACATGGCCGTCAATGGGGTGACATCATCATCGGGCGTCCCCGGGTACCTCGTGACATCATTATTGGGTGCCATTGAAAGCAGCGCCGTTGGCGACGGTTGAGTCAGCCGATAGCCATGGGCCAGCACTTTAAATACTAACAGATTTATCTGGGCATAAGGTTTTGTGGGTTAAAAAAACACTTTGTCAGAGGCATCGTTTTTTCACCGTTACTTTTGAGGACCATGTTTTTGCACACAAATAGATGGAACTCTGGATGTGGAAAGAGGGCCAAATCCCGCTCACTCCTTGAAGTCAAATGGGGGACCACGTGCATGAGTAAGGTAAAGTGTACACTAGAGAGCTTACAACTGCACTACGCAGCTGTACTACAGTGAGATCTCTCTTATTGCCATAATTATACCACCGCCAATGAGCAAAGATAGCTATTTCTGTGGGCACGGATGGCAGATGGAGCCTGATTTTGGGGAAGCTAGCCCCCATCTCCACCCCTTCTATGCCTCCCACCTTTAGCCAGAGCCACAATCCATCCTGCACCAGGAAATGCTCCAAGAACTTCACTTCTTGGCTAGAGGAACCCTGAGCTAGTTGAAGCTTGGAGTACCTCTCCCCTTGGCCAGAGGAGCCCCGGGCTGCCAAATCTCAGAGCACCTCCCACTTTGGCCAGAGGAACCCCGGGCTGGCTGAAGGTTGGAGTGCTTTCCAGCCCCCTTCCCCAAGTTGGAGGAGTCCTGGGGTGATCCCATCCTGTCCCCAGACCTAAGCCACCTTGTAGAAAAGTATCTCTTTGAAGATGTTTTTGATACACCCCATGTATGTTGGGGGGGCGGCTGAGAAATGTATTCGGGACTCAGTTTCTAGGGAATCCAGGGAGATTACTGATAAACCCCAAAAGCTCAGTGGCCCTGGAGCCTGCATGGAGCATAATGAAGCAAAGAATTTGGTTCCCAAACCTGCAATTGGTGACACCAACATCAGGGGAGGCAGAGCCCACCACCCATATCTGTGGAAGAAGCTTTCCCACTGACATAGCACTTTCCACACCAGTGCATATATCACTATAACATATGTCCCTCAGAGGGTTTTTAGGTCAGGTCTACACTAAAGGGGAAAGTTGACTCAAGATGCACAACTCCAGCTAGGTTAATTATGTAGCTGGAGTTGACGTACCTGGATTCAAGTTTCCCTGCCATCCTCACAGTGGGCCACCAAAATGAGCAAATGCTCCCATTGACTTCTCTTACTCCTGCTGGGAGCACCCTCTGGGTTCAATTTAGCAGGTCTTAATTAGACCCACTAAATCAAACTCTGGACGATCAATCGCAGAAGCATCAATCTTCTCCGGAGCATAGACATGGTCTTACAAACCCACATGACATAACATAAGTAGCAGTAGAGACCAAGCTGAGAGGGATTTCAGGTGCTTTGGAAGATACAACTAAAATTCAAAATGCTATGAACAAACTGGAGAAATGATCTGAAGTAAATAGGGTGAAATTCAATAAGGAAAAATGCAAAGTATCCCTCTAAGAAAGGAACAATCAGTTGCACACATACAAAATGGGAAATGACTGCCTAAGAAAGAGAACTGCAGAAAGGGAGCTGGGAGTGAGAGCTGACCACAAACTAAATATGAGTCAATACTGTAATACTATTGCAAAAAAAAAAAAAAAAAAAAAAAAAAAAAAAAGCCAGCAAACAGCATTCTAGGCTGTATTAGTAGGAGCGTTGTAAGCACAACACAGGAAGTAATTCTTCTACTCTATTCCACACTGATTAGGTCTTAACTGGATTATTGTGTCCAGTTCTGGGAGTCACGTTTCAGGAAAATGGTGAACAAACTGGAGAAGAGAAAAAAAATTAAAGGACAAGAAAATATGAACTATGAGGGAAGACTGAAAAAAGTGGCATTGCTTAGTCGGGAAGGTTGAAGACCAAGGGGATGTCTACACTGCACAGCTATTTCGGGATACTACTCCGCGTCTACACAAGCCATCCATTATTTCAAAATATTTTTTGAAATAATGGGCGGGCTATATTTCACAATCCCAATAAACCTCATTGCACGATGGATACGGGATGGCTCGAAATAGAACTTTTTTTTCAAAATTTGGCACAGTGTAAATGCGCCAAATTTCAAAATAGATTTAAAATAAGATACACAATTTGCGTAGTGCAAATTGCAAATCTTATTTAGAATTTGGAGTGCTGTGTAGATGCAATAATCTGAGAGGATACATGTGATGAATGGAAGGGGTAATACCTTTTTCTGGACATTCCAGCCATTCAGTCACTAAAGTCTCTTCACCGTGGTTAACTCTTGAAACCTAACTTTAACTGCCACGCCTTTAAGGCTTAAAGCCATAGACAGTGAGTCCTAGAGTCCTCAGGAAAGCTAGGGAAGTTGGAAGCAGTTGGCAGGAAGCCAGGAGAGCCAATGGAAACAGAGTGTAGTTTTTGAATTGAAGCAGTGACCTTCCTGTTCCTCTATATGTGTGACCTGAGCAGAGCCTGGGACACATGAATTAAGCCAGGAACCCAGGCATGGAGTATCCAGCCTCCAGCAACATCCATGCCTAGGAAAGGACTAAACCTTGGAACAACAGACATGTGAGTGGAACATGGAATATTTAGTCAGACATAAACAGAATATTGTCTTTATGCTGAGCACATGTAACCCCAATTGTACGGTGACTTTCCAAACTGAATCCCAGGGAAGCAATGCTATGAGTTTTACTCTTTCTTGTTTTCAGTAACACCTAGAAACCAAGAATTGTTTCACCAAGAGTGTTTTCTTTGCTTGTTAATAAAAATCACCCTTTTAAGTCTATGATCGGATTTCCTGTGTCCTAGAAGGCAGGAGGTTCTGTGTGCATGTGCCTAAGATTGCAAGCCATACTACTAAGAGAAATTAGTTTTTCAAAGGTCTCTCCATAGTGTTGGTTAAAGAGCTTGAGGGTACCCTATAGCAGGGGTCTCCAAACTTTTCAGCCCGAGGGCCGCATTAACTATCAAACAGTAGTTCGGGGGCCGACTACACACTTGAGGTCCAAATAAAAAACAATCAAAACATGGATGTTGTTTTTAATTATTTATTTAATATTATTTTATTCCGTTATTATTTAATAACACATTGATACACTACACATGAACACCTGTATTAGTGTGAATGGTGAAATTGTTTCCTGGATGCCAAAATAGCAGACATTTCTGGCTTTAGATTTGTTGTCCCTAACATCAACAGTGACCTGAGATTATCATCGGACAAGTTTGTTCTCAAATTGTTCTTCACGTATTTCATTCTTGAAAATGTTTGTTCACACAGGTATGTTGTTCCAAAGATTGAAAGGTACCTTGATGCAAAAGTTTTGACATTAGGAAAGTCTTCCTTGGGCAAAAACTGGTAAAAACCCACCAGTCCTATTTTGAACTTGTCCCTAAGGAGGTCATTTGCTTGCAACTCAATGACTTCCAGCTGCAGTTCATCTGGGCAACTGGCCACATCTGCTTCAAATGGGTTTTGAAACAATCTCACTTCTTCTCCGTAATTTTTTTTCCGTAGACAAAAAGGTCTCCACGGGCCGGATGAGAGGGCCTCGCGGGCCGGATGCGGCCCGCGGGCCGTAGTTTGGAGACCCCTGCCCTATAGGAAGGAATTCCCTAATGCACCTTCCTGATTTCTTAAAGGAGATTTTACATTTTGATGGTGGCATCAATACCAAATCCAGGCCAAGGAATGTGTGGTCTTAGGGAGTTTTTAAACATAGGCCTGTAGTGGTAGGGTATTTTAACATCCCTTGCTGTTCCCCACCTTCTGCACTTGGAGTGCCAAAGTGGGAATCAGCCTCGACTGCATATGATAATCATCCTAATCTCAAAATCCAGCTTACACGAATACACAAAAGAGGGAATTTGTACAATTTTAATTCAGGCTTCACGTGGATCGGCTTGAGCTTTGAATTTCTTACCATTTGTCAATATTTGTTATCCAAACAAAAACTGTGTTTGTTTACTTAAGGCTAAATTTCATCCATCCATAACCACTGGGTGTTATATGAGAAATAATTCTTGCTAATATTGGGAGTAGTTTTTCAATACATTTAAACCAACTTTATTACTTTCACTCAGGGTATTTATGATATGTTCTGGGAGTAAGAGTGTGTGTGTGTGTGTGTGTGTGTGTGTGTGTGTGTGTGTGTGTGTGTGTGTGTGTGTGTGTGTGTGTGTGTAAGGGGGTGCTGAAGTCCCCCCCCAGTTTGAAGTAGTTTCCATTGTGTACAGGATTTTCAGTTTGATTCAATAGCTCTCAGCATGCCCACTATAAAAATTGTTCCGGCAGCCTTGTATACACTTGTTTGACTGAGTTTCTAGGGGGAGAGCCACTCACTCATTGCAAATAAAGAAACAAGTCAAGATCCTTACCAGATATAAATAATAGAATCATAGAACACTAGGGCTGTGTTCAGACTGGCCAGTTTTTCCGGAAAATCAGCCGCTTTTCCGGAAAAACTTGCCAGCTGTCTACACTGGCCACTTGAATTTCCGCAAAAACACTGACTTCCTACTGTAAGAAATCAGTGCTTCTTGCGGAAATACTATGCTGCTCCCGTTTAGGCAAAGCTTTTGCGCAAAGGGCCAGTGTAGACAGCTCTGATTTGTTTTCCGCAAAAAAGGCCCGATCGCGAAAATGGCGATCGGGGCTTTTTTGCGGAAAAGCGTGTCTAGATTGGCACGGACGCTTTTCCGCAAAAAGTGCTTTTGCGGAAAAGCGTCCGTGCCAATCTAGACGCTCTGTTCCGAAAATGCTTTTAATGGAAAACTTTTCCGTTAAAAGCATTTCCGGAAAATCATGCCAATCTAGATGCAGCCTAGAACTCGTGCTGTGGAAGGGACCCTGAGACTCCAGTTTCCTGTCCTCACGGCAGGACCAAGCACCATCTAGATCATTGGTTGGCCACCCCCGGCACGCATGCCACAAGTGGCACGCAAGCCGATTTTTCCATGGCACGCAGGGTGGAAGCTCAGCCGTGCCCCTCCCGCTCACACAGCTGAGAGCTCGTGCTGTGGTTCCAGCCTCAGCCTTGCAGCTGCAGGATGGAGCAACAGCTCCAGCTTCCTGCTGGGAGGAACGGGGATGGGAAAGGCACGTGTGTGTCCCTGGCACTGCCTCTTCCCAGCCTGGGCGTGCAGCTCCTGGGACCACCCCTACCCCCGTGCTACAGGCTTCTTGCTTCAGAAGGATGCAGGGCTGGGACTGCTCCACAGAGCTGGGGCTGGGCATCCAGCACACAGGGGCCCAGTCTGCTCCCCATGGTCTGTGTGTGGGTGCAGCGAGCCCCTTCCCCAGTGCCTTCTGCACCTGGCCAGGCTGGAGCCAGCCCTGGGCAACCCTGGGCTCTGCCTGTCCCAGCCCCAAAGCCGCAGCCTGCAGGCAAAGGGCCAGTCCGGAAAGGGAAGAGACTCTGCCCACCTCCCGCCATAACTCTCCTCACTCCAGTGCTGCTGCCCTGCTAACGAGTGTGCTGGGGGCACAGGCATGCAGGGGTGGTGACAGGAGGTGGGATGAAGGAGGATGTGGGGGCAGGATGGGCGGGGTTGCACTGAGGTTGCACGGGGCAGGGGTTGCACTGAGGGGCATGGGGCAATGCAGGGGATCAGGCTGGGGGGGATCATGGGGCTGAGGGGAGAGAGACTGGAGCAGAGGGAAGATGTGAGAGGGAGGATACAGAGGGAAGATGTGTGGGGGGATACAATGTTATGTTGCAGAAGCTGCACTTGCCTTTACTCCCCACTTCTTTGCCTCCCTCCCCAACTAGCAATTTGGCTGCATTCTCACCCTCTCACCTTTTCTGTGTTACTGCCCCAATGCCCTTCTGCTTCCAAACTGCCTCTTGTATCCCCACCCCACCTCTTCTAATGTAACCAAACTCCCTTCCAGACCCTGCCCTCCTCACCCCATCCTGCACCCCACCTCCCACCTAGATCCTGCATCCCTACCCCACTCGCTGGCAGCCCTGTCCCGCACATTGAGCCCCTCATTTTTGTTTCCACCTTACGGGGGGGGGGGGGGCACAAAATCCATTAACTCTGGAACCCCAGAACCTCCTATGGGAAGCCCTGAACCTCAGTCCTCCATGTCCCTTCCACTCACCCCATGGTGGCGGGAGTGCCAGAAGAGTGAGGTATCTCAGTTGCGGGCCACATCAGTGAGGGTTGGGGTTTATGGAGAAGATTTTTGCTTCTAACTTGTGTGGTCCCCAGCTGATTTTTCTGTGGGTCAGTGGCCCCCAACCCAAAAAAGTTTCCCCACCCCTGACATAAATAAAGAAAACATGAAAACCTTTTGTGTTGGACATAATATGGTACTTGATTTAAAGTGAAGTTTGATAAACTAATATGAGAAAGTTAAAACGCTTAACCTGTTTAATCATTTAAATGAAACCGCTCTCCCCAGCTGTAGCACTAGCAAAGTGGCTCGGGTATAGTTATGTAATTAACAGTAAGTTTCCATTAGCAACTGGTAGTCGGTGGAAAGGTTTGCATTAAGCCAGGTGGTCCACAGGGTGCGTGATGGAGAGAGCCCCTCCCCCTCTCCCGGGAGGATGGCACAGCCCGAGGCAGGAGGGTTAAATCTTGGCATGCCATTTTGGAAAGGTTGCTGACCCCGGACCTAGATCATCCCTGATAGCTGTCTATCAAACCTCCTCTTAAATATCTCCAGTGATGGAGATTCCACAACCTCCCTAGGAAATTGATTCCAGCGTTTAACCACCCTGACAGTTAGGAAGTTTTTCCTGATGTCCAACCGAAACCTCCCTTGCTGCAGTTTAAGCCCATCGCTTCTTGTCCACAAGAAGCACAGCTTCACATTAGTCCATGGAGCTCCTCTTATTTAAACCAGATAAGTATCTCTCCCGGTGTTTTCTGAAGCTGTAGACTGGATTCTCTGGAGGAAGGTTTCCTTTCTAGTTAAACATGTTTATCTGGGTATCTTTTTGCATGTAAAATGTATCGATAGTGCAATAAATGGACATTAAAATGAGACTGAGTCTGTGCTTTTGATTTCACTTCTCCACTTAGTAATAGGATGAATACTATGTAAGGGGACAGATACTCACCTACTATGGCGCTAATGAAAGCAAATGAGCTCAGCCCTTTTATGCCAGCTGAAGATCTGTCTAGAGAGGCTAAACTTCATAGGGTTAGCATGAAGACTGCAAAAGTGACTAATAAAAAAAGTGCATTAAATTAGAAGCTGAGATGTAGTTCTCTGCACCTAAAATTCCACTATGAGTTCTGCTGTGTTAATACCAGTCCTTGAGTGAAATAGTCTTAATAAACAATGCATTCCATTATCTCTCCCTGTTACAACTAATGTACTTCCAGTTCATTAAGCTATTGCATGCAACAATGGGATCCTCCTACAAATAGATCCCATAATTCAGTCTTTTCCATGAGTTGCACATTCTTTTACTCTACAGACCACATTATCAGAGCACATTTTAACAAAAAGCCTTCTGTTTAGCAGGGTTTCAGAAAAGCTCTGTGAAATGTGTGTGGCTTTATTTGTCAGCCATCATTTCTTTACTTCACTGTTGCTTTTATTCTATTTGTACAATCTCTAAATTATGGTTATTACAGAAAGTCCATGCTTATTCATCCTAAACCACATCAGATACATTTCCTGATTTTTATCTCAGAGTTCTCAGTTTGCGAGTGTCTGTAATCATGATCTAAAACTATAAATTGTTCTTTCTGAAACAACCACAGAGACTTTTATAGAGTCCAGCCTTGTGCTCATCTGAAGGGTAATAACTTCCAATGGTGAGCCATGGAAAAGCTTCACAGTGCACAGGCATGCTGTTATACTGCTCCCCTTAAGCCGCAAGATGGTCCAGAGCATGGTCCAGCTGACAGAGGGAGACAATGGATCTTTTTCATAGAATCATAGGACTGGAAGGGACCTCGAGAGGTCATCGAGTCCAGCCCCCCGCCCTCAAGGCAGGATCAAGCTCCGTCTACACCACCCCTGACAGATGTCTATCTAACCTGTTCTTAAATATCTCCAGAGAGGGAGATTCCACCACCTCCCTTGGCAATTTATTCCAATATTTGACCACCCTGACAGTTAGGAATTTTTTCCTAATGTCCAATCTAAACCTCCCCTGCTGCACTTTAAGCCCATTACTCCTTGCCCTGTCCTCAGAAACCAAGAGGAACAAATTTTCTCCTTCCTCCTTGTGACACCCTTTTAGATATTTGAAAACCGCTATCATGTCCCCCCTTAATCTTCTTTTTTCCAAACTAAACAAGCCCAGTTCATGAAGCCTGGCTTCATAGGTCATGTTCTCTAGACCTTTAATCATTCTTGTCGCTCTTCTCTGTACCCTTTCCAGGGTATGACAATCCCCAAAATCCATCTTGGGTCCTACAATGAGCCCCCATCACTACCCTCCATTCCTGTGTGCAAAGTGGATGTGATATTGTCTATGCTTCATACAGCATATTCAGACAGAGTACAACTGAAGAAACATAAGAAGAATGAAAAGGGGGCAAATAAACAGTTTGTTCTTACTCACAAAAGCAAACCTCTTGGAAGAGGTCTTGGAAGAAGTTACCAAGCACAGGCTTCAAATTATTGCCATGCAAGGTCTTTTGAGGAGCTTCTTGGCCAGGGGTGGGCAAAAGGGCTTCCATGGGTCCGCTTCATCCTGCCAAGCGAGTTGATCTGGCCCGTAGAGGCCCTGCCACTCCCTCACCCCCAGGTCAATCAGGGCCTGGCAGGGGGAAAGCGCACCAAGTTTCCTCCATCCTGCCCCCACCCTGCAAAGAGTGCATGGTACTTAGAAGCACCATGCGCTCATGGCAAGGCAGGAGGAGACTTTGTGTGCTCCCGCACCCTCAAGCCCTGATTGGCCTGAGGGTAGAAGGGGGAGCGCGCAAAGTCTCCTCCTACCACCAAGGGCATGAGCACCTAGAGGGAACCTCTGGGGGAGGGGGGAGGACAAAGACTTCACGTGCTCCCCCACTTCCAGACCAGTCATGGTCTGTGGATGGGGAAGCAGGGAAGTATCCTGGCCCCACCCCTTCTGCCTGAGGCCCTGCCCCTCTTGGAATGGCCCGGGGCCACTTAAAAACATTTCTGAAATTATTTCTGAAAAAATTATTGCCCACTCCTGTCCTAGCCCATAGACTTCACCCACCCTCATCGTACACTCATAATTAGATGGGTGAGTCTAGCCGCAGTCCAGTCCAGTGCATTGCATACAGTATGGTAGGATGCATCACCATGGAAGGCAGGGACAGCACTAATAGCTTGCTGGAAAAACAAGGGATCTGCCCTCTCTGGAGAAATTCCCTAACTTGTGAGATAGGAACAAACCAGCTAACAAACAGGTAGGGCCCCAGGCAGAGACAGGTGCAACCTGGAGGTGAATGCCTGGCTATGAAGATGATGTCGCCAGGAGGGCTTTGGTGTCCTCGACCATGGGATGCTATTCTAAGGAGGACTGCTAAGCAGGGATGGGGTTCACCTTTCGAGGAAGGGGAAGATCATATTTGGATGCAGACTGGCTAACCTAGTGAGAAGGGCTTTAAACTAGGTTTGAGGGGAGCAGATGACCAATGCCCACAGGTAAGTGAAGAACATGGAGACCTGGGAGTTGGGTCGGAAATGGGAGGGAACATGGGCTATAAGATCAGAGAAAAAAAAGAGAGAAAAGGCAGAACAGGGAGGCAAAATCAAATCAGTATCTTAGATGCTTGTATACAAATGTAAGAAGTATGGGTAATAAGCAGGAAGAACTTGAAGTGCTAATAAACAAACACAACTATGACATAGTTGGCATCACAAAGACATGGTGGGATAATACACATCCTTGGAATATTGGTATAGAAAGGTACAGCTTGCTCAGGAAGGATAGGTGGGGAAAACAGGGAGGAGGTGTGGCCTTATATATAAAAAATGTACACTATTGGACTGAGGTGGAGATGGATGGTAAGAAAGATTTGTTTTGTTGAGAGTCTCTGGGTTAGGTTAAAAGGGAGTAAAAAACAAGGGTGATGTCACACTAGGAGTCTACTACAGACCACCTACCCAGGTAGAAGAAGTGGATGAGGCTTTTTCTAAACAACTAACAAAATCATCCAAAGCACAGAATTTGGTGTAAAGGGGGACTTCAACTATCCAGAAATATGTAAGGGCAACTAATACAGCAGGGCACAGACTATCCAATAAATCCTTGGACTGCATTGGAGAAAAAAATTATTTCAGAAGGTTGAGAAAGCTACGAGGGGGGAAGATACTATAGATTTGATTTTGACAAATAAGGAGGTTGAAAATTTGAAAGTGGAAGGCGACTTGGGTGAAAGGGACGAGGAGTCCTGTGGCACCTTATAGACTAACTGAAGTGTAGGAGCATAAGCTTTCGTGGGCAAAGACCCACTTCGTCAGATGCATGTCTTTGCCCACGAAAGCTTATGCTCCTACACTTCAGTTAGTCTATAAGGTGCCACAGGACTCCTCTTCGCTTTTGCAGATTCAGACTAACATGGCTACCCCTCTGATACTTGGGTGAAAGGGACTATGAAATCATAGAATTCACGATTCTAAGGAATGGTGGAAGGGAGAACAGCAAACTAGAGACAGTGTATTTCAGGAAGGTAGATTTTAGTAAACTCAGAGAGCTGGTAGGTAAGGTCCCATGGGAAGCAAGACTAAGAGGAAAAACAACTGAAGAGAGTTGACAGTTTTCCAAAGTGATATTATTAAGGGCCCAAAAGCAAGCTATTCCACTGCATAGGAAAGATAGAAAGGCTTAACCAAGAGATCTTGCATGACCTAAAAATAAAAAGAGAATCATATAAAAAGTGGAAACTAGGACAAATTACCAAGGACGAATACAAGCAAACAACACAGGTATGCAGGGGCAAGATTAGAAAGCCAAAGGCACAAAATGAGCTCAAACTAGTCAGAGGTTAACAAAAAGACATTCTATAAATATATTAAAAGCAAGAGGAAGGCCAAGGACAGGGTAGGCCAACTGCTCAGTTAAGAGGAAAAAACAATAAGGCTGTGTCTACACTGGCAAGTTATTCCGGAAAATCAGCCGCTTTTCCGGAAAAACTTGCCAGCTGTCTACACTGGCCGCTTGAATTTCCGGAAAAGCACTGATGATCTAATGTTAAATCATCAGTGCTTTTCCGGAAAAACTATGCTGCTCCCGTTCGGGCAAAAGTCTTTTTCCGGAAAACTGTTCCGGAAAAGGGCCAGTGTTGACAGCACAGTAGTGTTTTCCACAAAAAAGCCCCAATCGCGAAAATGACGATGGGGGCTTTTTTGCAGAAAAGTGCGTCTAGATTGGCCACGGATGCTTTTCCGCAAAAAGTGGTTTTCTGGAAAAGCGTCCTGCCAATCTAGACGCGCTTTTCCGAAAATGGTTTTAACGGAAAACTTTTCCGTTAAAAGCATTTCCGGAAAATCATGCCAGTGTAGACGTAGCCTAAGAGGAAATTTGGAAATGGCAGAGGTGCTTAATGACTTCTTTGTTTCTGTCTTCACTAAGAAATCTGATGATAAAGGAACGCCTAACATAATGAATGCTAGTGGAAGTACGGTAGGTTTAGAAGATAACATAAAAAAAGAACCAAGAAAAAAGTTAAAAATTCCTTAGAAAAGTTACCGGTACATGTTTTCAAGTCACCAGGGCCTGATGAAATGCATTCTAGAATACTCAAGGAGCTGATGGAAGAGGTATCTGAGCCTTTAGCCATCATCTTTGAAAAATTATGGAAGACAGGAGATTATAGAAGATTTGAAAAGGGCAAATATAGTGCCCATCTATAAAAAGGGAAATAAGAACAACCCAGGAAACTTCAGACCAGTTAGTTTAACTTCTGTGCCAGGAAAGATAATGGAACAAGTAATTAAGGAATTCATCTGCAAACACCCGGAAGATAATAAGGTGATAAGTAACAGCCAGCATGGATTTGTAAAGAACAAATTATGTCAAACCAATCTGATAGTTTTCTTTGATAGGATAACAAGTCTTGTGGATGAGGGAGAAGTGATGGATGTGGTATACCTAGACTTTAGTAAGGCTTTTGATACGGACTTGCATGAGCTTCTTATCAATAAACTAGGCAAATACAGCTTAGATGGGGCTACTATAAGGTGGCTGAATAACTAACTGAAATTTGGAGAAAACTGAATTTTTGTTTTAAGTATTACATAGTTTTATTATTTTTGTACTATTTACACCCACAAATTTCCTCGCCCGCCCAACTATGATTAAGTTTTTTAAACAAATGTGTTGCAACGGAAGAAAAAAATTGTGTGTCTGAAAACTAGGTCTTAGGATACTTACAATTTTTTTAAAGGGGCACTTTAGAACATAAGAACGGCCATACTGGGTCAGACCAAAGGTCCATCCAGCCTAGTACTCTGTCTATCGACAGTGGCCAATACCAGATGTCCCAGAGGGAGTGAACTGAACAAGTTCTGATTAAGCGATCTGTCTCCTGCCAAACATCTCCACCCTCTGACAAACAGAGGCTAGGGACACCGTTCCTTACCCATACTGACTAATAGCCATTAATGGACTTAAATTCATGGAGGGTATCTAGTTCTCTTTTAAACCCTGTTATAGTCCTAGCCTTCACAACCTCCTCAGGCAAGGAGTTCCACAGATTGACTATGCGCTGCGTGAAGAAGAACTTTGTAATAAATGGTTGAGAAACACTGCTCTATCAGACTGCATTAGCCATGTCATCCTTCTCTACTTAATGCAGTGTCCTTGAAGTACCAGACCAATGCCCTGCTATTCAGCTCTATACTCTTTGATGGATGGACTATTCCGTCCCATATTGTTCACCCGTGAATTAAATCTGTGCCTAGTACGCATCACCCGAGGAGCCCTGCTGTCAACTATAGGAGAACATAGCCTTAGAACACTGCCCTCGCCTTCTTGTATCTTTCCTCTCTGATGCAAATTAGCAGGTTAACCTTTCATAGAAGTGGAAACAGCAGATGCAAAACCTGAATGTGTTTCTTCACTGCTACAATAATCAATACTCCCTCCCCCAGCACACCTCTCAAGACTTCTGGGTACCACAGATGCCTATCACCACAGGTGGCATACCTCGTCAGTGCACCAATAATGGCTTCCATGGCAGAAATGAGACAACCCCTACTTTCTCATGCAGAAAAATGATAAAATCCAAAATGATCTGTCACCCATGGATGAAATCTTTTCACGAAAGGATCCACATGCTTTCAGTCTGCATATTCAAAGAAAACGCACAACAGATCTTGAAAAGACAAGCTTGGGAGCTTATATTCATATCTCTGCTAGGCAGCAAAAAAATCACCAACCCAATAGTAGTTCTATGTAGCCCACTAACTTTCCATTAAGGATTATTGCCACTAAGACATTCATTGATACACAGGCCCACCAATGGGGATGGGAAGGAGAGGTTGGTGGGAGGAGGGGAAGGGGACAAAGGGAGCAATGGCCCTGGGGCCAAGCAATTCTAAAGGGCCCGGGGCTCTGGGCCACCACCACTGTGGCAGTCCTGGGCCCTTTAAATCGCTGGTGGAGAGCCATGCGGTGGGCTCCAGTCTACTCTGAGAGGTGGGGGGAGGGGAAGCTGGCATGGTACACTCGCTGCCCCAGCCCCGCCCCTTCAATCCAAGGCTCTGCCCCTTCCAAGAGTTGGAGTCCTCTCCTCCCCCCCACACACGCACCTTGCCCAGGGATTGCATGGCTGTTGGCTCCCTTGCTAAGACACATCTTAGGGAGGAGTGTACAAAAATCAGATCTATCTGCTCTTGTACGATGCCATGCAATAACCTCAGTTCACTCATGCCTTTTTTATGCTACTGCTACTTTTCAATATGATTTGGGCCTTCGGTATTTTATTATCAGCGTGCAACTCTGGTACTCCGCCCATTAAACCTATTACTGACCTGAAATCACAAGGAGGAGAAAAATGGATCAAAAGACCTTCAATTAGTTGTGAGTGTATCTCCAAAAATTTTAATTTATAATCATTTATAGAAGCAGAAATTTAAAGGGCCCAGGATTTCGGGGTCTTTCTACATCCCTGGAAAATATTAAATATTTGGGATCCAGACACCCATGACTTCAAAACACTTATGCAAGCGAGTAGCATTATTTACACAAATAGACCCTTCCTATCTATGCCAACATTTGTTGTAGTGACTTATTCCAACACTGTATTTGGCCCAGTGTCTCTTCACACTCACTGTGTGTTTTTTAAAAAGTTGCTATTATCTTTTAGTTCTTCTTTTTAATCAGAGAAAGTTTTAATGGGAAAATTTAGCAGATGCATGTCTAGTTTTCTATTAATTAGGGGAAGTGGGATTTTTTTTCCCTTTTTTGCAATAGGCTTTCTTTATCTTGCACTAGTCAGCTTTCATGTAGTGTCCAGGCAAAGTGCTACCTTCTTATCTGCTTCACTGGCACACACAGCATTTAGATTCTATAAAAGTAATTTAATTGGGCATTTAAAAGCTAATACCTGCATTTAAAGTTCCAGGTTTGCAAAATGCACCAACATAATGGTTTAGCATTTGTATGTTGTCCCAGGAGCAAGGCAACTTATGGTCAAAATTTTTAAATTTGACAATGTAAGCTTGAGGGCTGTGTCACCTGCAGCAGTGTATCAATGAAATGTTCTTGCTTATTGCTACACCTAACTGCCTTCGTGTATGTGATCAGCATTCCTTCCTGCCCTGCTGGCTGCATTTATATGTGTAGCCTGAGCATGGTTAGATACAGTACTTCCTTTTTTGACTGAGTAAACTGGGGATTCAGGGCTAGTGCTGGGTAAGTGGTGGTGCTTTACTTTAGGGAATAAGTGATGTATTTCATCAAACTAGCCCTTCACTGTGGGCCGACGGCAGCCTCCTTTTCTAACTCTCTTCATAGTGCTTACAGAGAATCACTTGTCTGACTGAGTTTCTAGGGCCATGGTGTGCGACTCGTCGGTTGTGACCCCCAAGGGGGTCGCGGATGTCTTCGTGGGGGGTCGTGGTGCTTAGATCCAGCTGGCTGGGGGCTGCTGCATGGTGCGGCACTTAGCTGTCCGGTCATCGGGTCCAGCAGCTGGCAGCACCCCACAGCACGGTGCTTTGATCTGATGGGCCAGGGGTTGGGCCCGGCTGTTTGCGGCCCCCGCAGCATGGGGGTCGCAGATCAAAAAAGGTTGTGCACCACTGTTCTAGGGGGAGAGCCACTCAGTCATTGCAAATAAAGAAACAAGTCAAGATCCTTATCAGATATGAATCATAGAACACTAGAACTGGAAGGGATCGTGAGAGGTCATCGAGTCCAGTCCTCTGCCCTCACAGCAGGACCAAGCACCATCTAGACCATCCTTGATACATGTCTAACTAACCTGCTCTTAAATATCTCTAGTAATGGAAATTCAATATCTCCCTAGGCAATTTATTCCAGTGCTTAACCACCCTGACAATTAGGAAGTTTTTCCCAATGTCCAACCTTGTTGCAATTTAAGCCCATTGCTTCTTCTCCTGTTATCATGGACATCGTGTCTAGATTATGAAAAGGCAGAACCATGGCTGATTCTAATCACAATGTGGTCCAAGAGGCTTTCTCCAGATCCTTTATGGGCAATGTGGATATGTCTTGCATGGATCCGCACTTATTCTCTGCACAGCTATGGGTCCAGGACCTAGGGGAAGTTATGGGTTTAATGCAGGAATGAGGTTTTCACACCTGCATTATGCAGGAGGTCAGCCTATATAATCAAATGGTTCATCTTGACCATATTGTCTATACAATCAGTGCTGAATCCCTTCTTCCCATCCTTGACACATTTTTATGTTGCAGAAATGAAGTCTTTCTACATGCCTTGAAAGTACTAGCTATTTGCAGTACTATTGCAATCAAATAAGAAGAGTCCCATTGAGGTTAATAAGAGTTCTGAGCATGGGACAAGAACAGAGTAGAGAAGAATTAAGGACTGTGAATAGAAACCCTCTGTTGTAAATTGCAAAGCAGAATTTTGTTCTGTCTTTCCCAGATCTGTGGCTCTCTATTAATAAAAATAAATATGGGTTATAAAAACTTGAAAGATAATGACCAAATCCAGGACTTTCTCGATCCATTGTCCTTTTAAATCTTTGTTTCATTGCATGTAAACACACTTTAGAATTATTCAGTTACTCATTATGGATACTGGCACAATCAAAAAAAAATCTGTGATTGTTACCAGTTCTTTACTGGCAAATAGTGTGTTTTATAGTGCTGGATGAAAAGTTGTACTTCTACATTTTTCAAGCATATTCTCTCCTAAGGTATTGATTTTATTTTCTAGTTTAATTTGTTCTTTAGATTTTGTGGTGTTTAGTCAATTCGCTAGCTGATTAAATTATTATCCCAATAATAAGATTGGACATGATTAGTGTCAGTTACCTATCTGACCTTTTTTAGTAGGTTAATTGGCAGCTCTGAATGATTATCAGCAACCTCACCTTCCTGGCTGAAACTCTTGGAGAATAAATGAAGCACAAAGACATGGTGGTGAAGGATGGAGAAAACAGTCCTAGATCTAAACATGAAGGTTATTCAGTATGAGAAAAGCAGACTTTATCACGAATGTTTACATAAAGTGCAGCCATTTGGGAGCATTTTAAAGTATCCCATCAAAATTGTGGCCTTGTAAAATGCATATTTTTACCCCACAACACTGATGACCAGGAATCGTTCTTGGCACAACAAGGAAACATTTGAGAGGTAAATAAATAGGTCCTACTCCCATAATCAGACTTTCATTTTAGAGGTCATTGTGCTGTAAAAGTCCCACAGACATCAATAGGAATCATATAGGTGAAAGTGTGCTGGATTGATTGCTTCTGGGTTTGGTTTTTTTAAGCCAGGAGTTCATGGTTTGTTTGTTTTATTTATTTCCTCCACAGCTCTGAGGGCTAAAAACGTACCTTTCTTATCTAGAAGCTGGTATTATCACACACTCATATGTCTCCAGGAACCGGGGCTTAAGAAAAATAAATATCACGAGAACTGGTCACACTTAACTTAAATGTCTGTTACTCCTTTTCTATCTTGTGCAATTTAGAAAAAAATCCCCCTAAAGTTATGTTTGTGATTGTTCTTTCCATAAAGAGGAAAATTTGGAATGTGTTAAGAAAGAGTAGACATTGGAGAAGTTAAGAAGGAAAAAACCATGGGAGACCCAGTTCTGCAGGCTTTTCTGTATCAAATCTCTGAGGAATGAAGCCTGACATATGATGTGCTTGTTTCCTGTTAAAAAGTGCCTAAGAACAGCCATATTGGGTCAGACCAAAGGTCCATCTAGCCCTTTACTCTGTTTTATGACTGATCAATGCAAGGTGTCCCAGAGGGAATGAAGAGAACAGGGAATCATCACATGATCCATTCCCTGTCTCCCATTCCTAGCTTCTGACAAACAGAAGCAAGGGACACCATTTCTGCCCATCCTGGCTAATAGCAATCGTTGGACCTATCTGCCATGAATGTATCTAGCTCTTTTTTGAACCCTGTTATAGTTTTGGCCTTCACAACATCCTCTGGCAAGGAGTTCCATAGATGACAAAAGCTGCATGAAGAAATACTTCCTTTTATTTGTGTTAAACCTGCCACCTATTAATTTCATGTGATGACTCCTAGTTCTTGTGTTATTGGAACAAATAAACAACTTTCCCTTATTTACTTTCTTCACCCCAGTCATGATTGTGTAGAACTCTATTTTATCTGCCCCACACAGAACCATATACACTCACCTTACCTTGCTTCAGCTGCCTCATACACTCACCTAAATGAAAAGCTTAAGCCATGGATTGAACTCTCGTGATATTCTCTGCCCTAAATGCCAATATTTCTAGTTATCAGACACCTGGAAATCTCAGGAATAGAAATTGCTCACCACATACAGTGGTTTTGTAATGCAGGGAAATGTCAAGCAGAAATGAGTTTGATCCAGGTTAAATTAATTTTCAATTCTGACTTCAGGCAAATTTTAACCAAGGCCCCCAGAAGTGAAAGGCTTGAGTAATCATTACTTCAGATACCCCCTGTAAGTATGTTTGCAATTCCTAGTCTTTTACTTATTCCTTTATTTTCTAAATTACACATCCTTTCCGTAGACTATCAAAAGAATGGACATACCCATTTCTGTGGACAAAAGAAGAATTCTTCACCTAGGCTGCATCTAGACTACATTCCTCTTTTGAAAGAGGAATGTAAATGAATGAAATCGAGAATGCAAATGAAGTGCAGATTTAGAACTCTCATGCTTAATTTGCATAATCACGTCTGATCACTTTTTCGAAAAAGGTTTTAGAAAAAAACCGTTTAAATGCAGTTCTTTTGGGAAAAAAACTTTTGAAAGAACCCTTAATACTGAAAAAGTGAGGTTTACAGGGTTCTTTCGAAGAAGGGTTTTTTCGAAAGACCTGCGTCTAGACTGCTTTTTTTTTCTGAAAAAAACTTTCGAAAAAGTGAGCAGACGGGATTATGCAAATGGAGCATGAGATTTGTAAATCTGTGCTTCCTTTGCATTTTCTATTTCCTTCATTTACATTCCTCTTTCAAAAGAGGAATGCCGTCTAGACGCAGCCCTAGAGGCTGATCCAAAGTCCAGAGAAGCGAGTGTGAGTCTCTCCTTTGACATCAGTGGGCTTTAGATCAGGCTTATATAACCTCTCATAAGGCCCAATCCAGCAAAGCACGTAAGCGCGTTTTTAAGTTTAAGGATTCAAGCACTGTCACGGATATCAACTGAACTACTCATGTGCAGAGATGACTTGTCACGTGGGTCTTGGGGAGAGGCCACGGGCTGTATGATCCCCCCCAGCCCAGGGAAGGGCTGGGACAGTTTCCCTGAGCCCTCAAGCCCCGCCTCTTCCTGCCCCTACTACGCCGACTCCCTGCCCTTGCGCCTCCCTCTCCCTGACTCTTCCCTGTGCTTGCTTCACCCTTAGACTGCCTCTTCCACCCACTGAGGCAGCCCAGGAGACTAGTGGGGCCAGCTCTGTCAGCACTAGCCCATCTCCCCCCACACTCACCAGCAGCTGCTTTGCTCCCCCGGCCACATCTCTTTGCTTCCCATTGGGGTGGCCTCACCTCTACCCCTGGAGCGGTTCAGTCAGCACAGCAGAGTGCGCTGGGGATGCCTTACTCTGCTTCCCGCACTGCTGCCAGTGAGTGCAGGGGGTGGATCCTGCTGGGAGTGCTAGGTGCCCCCCAATAGTCCACTTGGTGACTGCTGGCTGGCCCCTCACAGCCATGACACGTGTTAGCCTCATAACCACCTATGCGGTGCCCCTGCTCACGTTTTAAAATAAAACACCCACGTTGTGGGAGGACAGTCTTATTGAGCAATACAGGCTGCTCCCAACTTGCGTTGCAATCGGCTCCGGGAATAGTGTCGCAAGTCAGGGTCATCATAACTCGAGCCCACATTTACGACAAGCATTTTACGCCATCGTAAATGCAGGGCCGAGGACGTAAGTCGGGGGATTTTGACCCCTTCCAAACTAATGGAAAAGGTCATAAGTGCGGGGGGTCATAAATCAGGCCGTCGTAAAGCAGGGTCCTCCTGTACTAACCTCCCTGGTGTTACACCTATGATGAATTCCCCCCCCCCACCTCTTATCCCCTGTTTCTCGAGGGGACACCTGCACACTTCCATCCAGTAACCTGTCATTTTCTGTTTCCAAAGTGCTACTTTTATTTGAAAACTTTATGACTTGCTTAATAACTTGTAACCATGGGTTGATCTCCCTCACCTTGATTTCCTCTCGACAAGGCTCTCGACTCCTACCCAAAGGAATTCAATTTTAGTGTTCAAAATTTAATCAAAACTAAATCGTTGGAGCTTATTAAAGACTCTGCCATCATTTTGTGCTACTTCGTCTGCCTTAAAGTAAAGGTGTGGAAGATCACGATGCCAGGTGAAGCAGTTGTCTATAAATGGCAAAGATAATAAGGTCTTTCAGCTCTCTGCTTGTAAAGCTTTATACTGGTATGTGGTCCCAGTGACTAAATTATAGGCATTTAGACTGTCAGGCAGAGAAAAACTAATAGTAAAATAGCAAAGAGATGCTGTCTTGGTAATAGTGATTAGGTCCTTCATTTCTTAAAATAGCACAGTTGCATAAGGTTATTTTCTAGCAGGTATGTTAATAAGGGGTCTGTGATATTTTGCCGTGCACTAATTGTTGATTACATAAGTGGTTTTGAATTAAGCACCATTGGAAAGTCCTGCTACAGAACTAACCTGACAAGATTTATCTCTTTCTTTTTTATTATTATAGTCAATAGCTTATTTGTAAAGAACATAATTGCTCTTTCTTCCCCTGGTAGGCAGTCATTTCATAGAGCAGGCTAAAATTTTAGAACAACAAAAGTGTTTCTAAAAAAAGAGCATGAGGCAAACCATTATGAGACTGACTGAATTTTTCAGCCCTTTGGATTGACTTGGTCCACCAACTAGCTTTGGCGATGGACCCTGGACAGGAATTACAAAGTCTTTGTACTGAAATAGATACAGGAGTTGATGCAACGTTATTATACAGGCACGCTGTGAGTTACAAACATCCGACATGCAAATCCACACTTACAAACCAAGCTCACCTGCAGCCTCAGGGGAGCATGCACGTGAGCCAAAGGACTTAGGAGGAGGAGCAGGAGGCAGCCACATTGCTGGCCAGAGAGAGCAGTGTTTTGAGGAGGAAAATCTCTGCTGCTCTCCAGCTGCCCCCTGCTGTCCACCATCCCATGCTTGTGCCACTGACTGCCTCTTAGTGATCAGGGGCTAGCCTGCGAGGGTTGAGGGGGTGTTGGAGGATGGTGGTGTTTGTAGGAGCCAGCTCCGAGCCTGCAATAGTCAGGTGGAGGCAGCTAGAAGATGGGGTTGGCCACAGGAACCGGTTCTGAGCCTGCAGGCAGGGAAGCAGCTGGGGGCTGAGGGATAGGGCTAGCTCTCTCTCTATATACATACATGCTACTCGGTTGCTTGTTCTCTGCCTTCCAAGTGAAAGCAGTGTGCATTCATTCCATCTGTGAGCTCAAAAATGACCCTAAGCATGGCTGATGAATAGTCGTCGCAGACAGGTAGTGGTAGGAATACTCCCATACCAAGGAAAAGGAAATCCCATAGGGTATGTCTACACTACCCTCCTAGTTCGAACTAGGAGGGTAATGTATGCATACCGCACTTGCTAATGAAGCCCGGGATTTGAATTTCCCGGGCTTCATTAGCATAAGCGGGGAGCCGCCATTTTTAAATCCCCGCTGCTTCGAACCCCGTGTAGCGCGGCTACACGGGGCTCGAACTAGGTAGTTCGGACTAGGGTGCCTATTCCGAACTACCGGTACACCTCGTTTCACGAGGAGTAACGGTAGTTCGGAATAGGACCCTAGTCCGAACTACCTAGTTCGAGCCCCGTGTAGCCGCGCTACACGGGGTTCGAAGCAGCGGGGATTTAAAAATGGCGGCTCCCCGCTTATGCTAATGAAGCCCGGGAAATTCAAATCCCGGGCTTCATTAGCAAGTGCGGTATGCATACATTACCCCGCTAGTTCGAACTAGCGGGGTAGTGTAGACATACCCCCCGTTCTTAAGTGAAATTAGACAAAATAAAGTCTACAGAGAAAGGAGAAATGCCATCACAGCTTGGTATGTGCTTGGTTTAGATTGTATGACTGATCGTCAAAGACAAAGTCAGAATTTTAAAACCCGTGAAGGACTCTACACTCAGGCATTCAGTCATAATATGTAGAAAAAATAAATGGTATTTTTATAGGGTAGACTAGGCCCTGAAGGCCCCCGATGGAGGCTTGTGGCCTTGCCACACTTCACTCCAGGGAAAGAACAGTAGAGAAGTCCTCCAAGCTCCCTGGAATGGTGGTGAGAGAGGCAGCCTATCAGGAGCCATCTAACCAGTATAAAGAAAGCTGCTGGACCAAAGCCAGGCAGTTGCTCTTTAGAGCTCAAGGAGTCTTAGTGGGCGAATGGCTGTCGGAGAGTAGCAGTACCATGGACAGCTCACCTTGGAGAATTGCTGAAACAAAAGGAAAAACTATGTAGCACTTTAAAGATTAACAAGATGGTTACTCGGGGATAAGCTTTCGTGGGCCAGACCCACTTCCTCAGATCATATTAAAGACTAACCATCTTGTTAGTCTTTAAAGTGCTACATAGTTTTTCCTTTTGTTTCAGCAAGATCAGACTAACATGGCCACCTCTCTGCTACCATTCAACTTGGAGATCTTATTACAGACAGGACTGAGGCCTGGGGTTAGCTACTGAGGACCAAGGTGTGGCTGGTGAGAAGATCTGCAGGCAGGGCCGTGGATAGGGTGCTGCTGGGACTTTGACACAGAGTCCTAAGGCAACGGCAAGAATAGCGCAGGGCAGTGTAAAGGTGGCCCAGGAAGTTAGAATAGCAGTCTACTGGTAACTTTAATGATCAGGACACAACAGACAACGGCTATTTACAGGGTCCCTGGGCTTGGACCTGGAGTAGTGAGTGGGCCAGGTTCCTCTCCAAGCCCAAGCTCACAGTCGCCACTGGAGGGAAGAAAGAAGCCAGGTCCTAGCAATCTGGAGGAGGGAGCCTTAGGACACTACCCTGTCCCAGAGCCAGAAGAAATAGTAAGATCATGCAGGTGTAACACACACCTTCTGAATGTCCCATTTAGTAGCACCAAGACCACTTCCAGAGAGAATGAGTTTGCTCCACAGCCTAATCTGAAAGCCAGCTGCCTTTTAGCTCATGCTCTAAGCTTTATTGGTCCTAGGCTCAATTCTTCCTGATGGCCACCAGCATCTGCTGACATCACACAGGCACATGCAAAGTGCACTCATGAGCAGAGGGTGGACCCATTACAGGGATCATTTCAGATGTGGAAAAATTGTTGGTTTTGGAGCCTGAAGACAACACCTGTGTAAAGTGCCTGTGGATTCAAGAGAAGGCTGTTAGTCTTTGAGGACTTGAAGAAGATATTAGGTAAAAGTGCTATGATGGAGAACCATTTGTGGCAAGTCGTGGGTGGTTTAAGAGGTTGAGAGCTAGGGCAAACTTACAGAACATTAAGGTACGCAGGGAAGCTGCTAGTGCTGATGAAAAAGCAGCCACTGATTTTCTTAGGACATTTTCTGCTATAATTAAGGAGAGAAACTACAGAGTTTGCAATTGTGTAATGTCGATGAGACTGGACTGTTCTGGAAAAAAAGATGCCTCAGAACGTACATCTCCACAAAAGAGAAAACTACGTCTGGCTTTAAAGCTACAAAAGACCACCTAATTCTTTCGCCTGGAAGGAATGCTGTTGGCTATTTTAAGCTTATGCCACTCCAGGTTTACCATTCTGAGAACCTTAGAACATTTATGGGTATAACAAAAGCTTTATTGCCTGGTGTGTGGAAGCCAAATCGCAAGGCTTGGGATGCTTTGACAATTGTTGAAGATTCGTTCTGTCACCGTTTTATGCCTGAAGTGAAACTGTATTGTGCCCAAAATGATATTTCCTAAGGATTATCCTAAGGCAGCATTTCCCAAATGGTGTTCTGCAGAACCCCGGGGGTGCATGACGTGAAAATAAGGGTTCTGCGAGAAAATTCCATTACAATAACATTTTTATTATTTAAAAAATAATATTTACGCATTTATGAATTTTATTGAAAACAATTTTCATTTGTGTTTGCCACAATGAGGGTCTCCACGTAAAAGCAGCTTAGCCAGAGAGTGGGGATGATGATGTCACTACTCAATGCTGCAAGCGCAGTCAGTGGTATGATTGCCGGTTATATACCACCGCAAATCCCCGTACTCACTCTCAGAGAGCGTAAATCATGTGGGTGACTGAATACGAATATTCTAGCGCTGTGTCGGACAAAGTTGAAGCTTCAGCTGTCAAACCAGTTGCTATTGTTAGGGGTTCCGCAAAATTCTTTTGAGTTTAAAAGGGTTCCACGGCCAAATAAAATGGGGAAACACTGTCCTAAGGTAAAGACAACAGGATGGTGTGGGGGACAAGGAGGAGAATGATGTCATGCCTACTGGATCGCTTGCATTTGGGATAAAGAAGCAAAGAGTCATGGTGGAGGATTGGGGGAGAAGGGAAGAAAAAGAGCTCACCTATTCAAGGATGAGAAGAACATGACTGTATAAGCCTCGTGGTTGGAGCAGTCATGCAGGTGTCTCAGGATCCAATGTCCCTTCTCCAATGACGCAGGAATTATTCAGTCCAAAGTGGAAGATCTTCAACAGCAGAGACTGAGGGATTCTGCCCAGGAGATGATCCCATAGTCCAGTGGCAAGGGCAATCACAAGAGCCATGGCAGATCCCTGTTCAAAATATCTTCTCTCCCTCAGGCAGAAGGGGCCTGAAATGGTATGCATGTGTGTCTCCCACTTCCCAAGTGAGTCTCTCACCCCCGGGCTAAAAGTTGGGGTAGGGAGAAGACTGATCGTTTCTCAATCACTTGTGAAAGTGGCATAGCAGCTCCATACCAAGAGAGGGTTGGCCACTTGAGACTCTCAAGCAGGAACAGGTGATGAATTCCTTGGGACTTAGAGGGAGATTAGGACACACCCCTTGGCTTGTTCTCTCCCATTGTCTGGCTTAGGCAGGTAGCGCCGTAGCATGGTGGCTTTTGTGATGCTCCTGCTACTCATTGTATTGGCCAACTAACTCAGGCTTGGTGAACTGCCACTTTCGAGGCACATAAGAGGTAGACATGGTGGTAGTGAGGGATAGCTTGGTGGTAGAGAGGGATAGCTCAGTAGCGTGAGCAATGCCCTGCTAAACCCAGAGTTGTGAGTTCAATTCTTGTGGAGGCCATTTGGGGCAAAAATTCATCAGAGAAGGTACTTGGTCCTGCTGTGAAGACAGGGGACTGGACTCAATGACCTTTCAAGGTCCTATCTAGGAGATAGGCAATCTCTATTAATTTAATTGAACCTTCCTTTCAGAATTGAAACCCTTAGGTTTTTAAATTGTACCTTTTTGTTCCTTCACCTCACCCAGCAATGACCCAATGGGGCTTGAGAATAGATACTCGATTCCAGCGAGCTACTTGTCTCCAGGGCATGAATTCACTTTAGACACTCATCAATTTCCAGAATCTTTTAAAAAAATAGAATAGCTTTTGATATGAAAGGTTACATAAATAACCTGGAAAAACAGCAACAAGTAGAAATTCAGTTGACATAAGCACTTAGCCCTAAAAGAGCTAGCTATGCCGCTCTTTCTCCTCTAGCATGCCCTAATTTAAATGTCTGAGATCTGAGTAGGTGTTACAGTCCCAGTTGTCTATCTGTAGCAAGCTGTGAATGGTGTATGATGATGTAATATCTCAGTAAGAGATAGGCAGTGCAATGCTTAATAGCCGAGTAGGAGACAAGCAACACAATGAGTTTAATCAGCAATTCCTTTGGAGTATGACTTTGGAGATCCTGTTTTCCCCTCCCCTGACATGACCAAATTATTACTTGAACACACTTGTTAGGAAGTAGAACAACACGCATGGCTCCACATAATATACCTAGCTAAAGACAGATTATTTGGCATATATGTTTCAGTTTCACAATGTCAGTGTGTAATGACTTTCATAAGCACTAAATTAGAAGATGAATCAGACAATAGTAATTTGATGAGCTTTTTTTTAAAACCATTAATCATTTTACAGGTTCACATTCCACTCAGATTACACCTCCTTCTTCAGGGAAGGCTTTATCTACATGGCTAGATCCAGGTATCCCATGTGGAATATTGATTCTGTAAGAAAACCTCACTAAACATTTGATAGTTTTCCAACTCCTTTTCAGCACCACAGAACCCTACAGGAAAGAGGTGCCTTTTCTACAGGTACTGAAGGTTGCCAGCCATCCAGTTTTCAACCAGAATGCCCAGATGAAAAGGCATCCTGGCAGCTCTGGTTGGCACTAGGGATGTTACATATCAGGTATTGAATAGTCATGTAATCGCGTGAATTCTTGTCGGTTACATGATTATTTAATAGACCCTGGAGGGCAGGGCCGGCAGCCAGTGCACTCAGGCCCCACTCCCGAGGAGCCCTGTCACCCCACGCTTCTGCCTCTATTAAAAGCAGCAGTGTGGAGTGCTTAGTGGGAGCCGCTCCAAGAAGGGAGCCAGTTTAAAAACCAGCTCCGTGAGCAGACCATCTGCCTGCCGCCCTGTGCTGCTGCCTCTGATACAGAGGCAGCAGAGCATGGTGTCAGCAGCCCCTGTCTGCTGGGGTCTGAGTTCCCCACAGACAGAGGCTCCTGCAGGGAGGGAAAGGGGGAGAGGGTGGTGGCAGGGGAGGCTGCCATGAAGCAGCTTCTGTCCACGGCAGCCTGGGTTGACTGCAGACAGAGGCTGGTTCAGCAGAGGTGCCTGTCTGTGGGGGTGTCCAAGCTCCCCACGGTTAGAGGCTGCTCCAGCTTGGACCCCCTGGGGACAGGAGCTGGTGCCATCCTCTGCCTGCGCTGGGCCTTGGCTCACTGTGGACAGAGGCTGCTCCGTGGGATGTGAAGCAGCTTCTGTCCCTGGGGAGCTCAAGCCTGCAGTGGACACAGACTGCTTTGCAGCAGCCTCCCCACATTGCTGCTGCTCCCACATCTCCCCCCAGCACTGACTCCTGCTTCCCCCCCTTGTTGCCTCTAATACAGAGGCAGCAAGGGGGGGGGGATGTGTGAAGTTGACAAGATTAACCAGTAAGACTAGGCTTGTTATTTAATCCTATATTTGACTACACGTTGACATCACTCATTGGCACCACTGTCGGAGCCTTTAAAAATCCACTGGATGGCAAAGTGGGGGCCCAGGCATAAGGCAGGATCCCTACCTGTCCTGGCTCTGCAGTTCCTAGGAGTGACTGCCAAGTCCCTGTGGACCCTAAACACAGGGAGTCTCTACAAACTCAGCTTGCCCGAGTCTCGGCACTCCAGCTCCCATTTGCTGGGAATCACAACCAATGGAAGCTCACAAGGCAGAGCCTGCAGGCATGAGGGCAGCACATGGAGCTTCCCTGGCCATGTGCACATCCACAGGTTGCAGAGAGCTGGCCACCACTTCCTGGGAGCTGTGGTAAGTGCTGTCAGGACCCCAGCTTGAAGTTCCAAACTCCCTCATGGAGCCCACACCCTGCACCCTCCTCCTCCCCAACCTCTGCCGCAGCCTGAAGCCCCCATCTGACCCCCAAACCTTTTATTGGCAGCCCTACCCAAGAACCTACCTCCACAACTAGAGACTGCATCCTCCCTGTACTCCAAATCCCTCAGCCCCACCCTGTAGCCTTCTCCCGCACCCAAACACCTGATTTCTGGCCTCCCTTTGAGTCCACACCTCTAGCCCAGAGTTCATACCTGCCTGCCTCCCAACCCTGTATCTCAGTCGGGTGAAAGTGAGTGAGTGTGGGGAACATCAAGCTATAGAGGAAGAGAGGATGGAGTGGGTGGGAGACAGGGCCTTGTGGAAGGGTGGGTCAGGACTGGGGTGTTTGGTTGTGTGATTAGAAAGTTGGCAACCCTGGTTAATATAGAGCCTAACCAGCTTTTTAAGATCACGCGTGGGCTCCACTAGGCCCAATCTTGCTCCAACTGAAGACAGCTGGAAATGGAAACAGGACCTGACCCATATTTGAGACAGGTAGTTCTGGGCCAAACTCTCTGGGTATGTCTATACTGCCACCCTAGTTCGAACTAGGGTGGCTAATGTAGGCATGCAAACTTGCAAATGAAACCCGGGATTTAAATATCCTGGGCTTCATTTGCATGTTCCTGGGTGCCGCCATTTTTAAATGCCCCGTAGTTCAAACTACCTGCCCGTGGCTACACACAGCACGGACTAGGTAGTTCAAATTAAAGCTCCTAATTAAAACTACCTTTATTCCTTCTGCAAGGAGGAATATCTAATGAGCCACCATTTTTGTGGAAGGGGGTTTTGTGCAAGAAGGAGCTATCTACACTGCTCCTTCTTGAGCAAAAAAACCCTCTTGTGCAGGAGCCATTTTTCCTGAAAATAAGCGGCAAAACGGCTCCTACGCAAGAGGGGTTTTTTGCGCAAGAAGGAGACAGCTCCTTCTTGCACAAAACCCCCTTCTGCAAAAATGGCAGCTCATTAGGTATGGCAATATTCATCCCTGCGTCTCATTTGCATATCTTCTTGCGCAACAATGCGCAGTATAGACGTAGCCCTAGAGTAAAGTCCTAGCCGCACTGAAGTCAATGAGAGATTTCACCATTACCTGCAATAGAACTAGCATCTCACCGCGATTGATATCAGTGGTACAGGATCTGTCAAGACAGCCCTGACACAAACCCTGCTGAAATCAATGTGAAGTCTCCCATTTCGTAAGCTCTGAAAGCAGAATATGCACAACGAATTAAATTCTCCTGTGTGCAGAAAGCATGCAAGATGCTCCATATGACTTTAGATGTGAAATGGTGAAGGGGGCACGCAGGCATGGGGGGCTCTGTACCCCTTGAAAGCTGCAGAAAGAGTTTCTGAACCAAGGCAACATAGAAGAACGCATGGAACCTGTCACACTCAGCTGGAAATTCCTTTCTTCTTGCACTTCATTTTCTCTTTGTCTTTTTGTTTTGCTTTGCTATTATATCATCATTCCTCCTGTGTATTTTAGATTCTAAACTGAAACCCATTTCCTTCATTTCTGGAATGAAATCCAAGCAACAAAAATATCCAGACACATAACAGGATTGTTGCCAATCAGACGAGGATCATCTCTATGTAAGCTCATGGGAAAAATGAATGAATAATAATTATACCCCCAAAAAAGGCTCTCTGTTAGAAATGAAAGGTTTTTGCCCCAAAATTACTTTTAATTGCATTTTTCTGTTTGTTGCTGAAAAACAGAAAGCAAAACCTTGTATATGTTATTTTTTATACACATTTTGGTTGAAAACACAGAGGTTTTGCTGAAATTGATTTTTGAAAAACAGAAATTTAATCAAAAACTGAAAAATTGTCTTTGGAAATGTTGGGTAACACAATTAAAAAAACCCACAAAAACAACACACACTTCTTAAATTGCCATAAATATGTATTGGTATTTTTCAGACAGCTCAATACCTCCCATGTACGAATGAACAGCGCATTCATTATCTGATTTCCTGAGGGTAGAAAGATGTAAGGGACAATTTTTCCATGGATTGTTTTCCAGTAACTTATATTATTGTGCATCTCAGCTTCCAAAGAGATACAATATCCTGTATCAGAACAACATCCCAAATAGTAACACTCCATTATTTTGTATGAAAAGTGGTTACAGTGCTTTCTTCATATATCAGTTCAGCTGAAATAGCATAGGGCTGTGTCATGTCATACATATGCCTGGTCCTGAGGCAGTATGGCCCAATGGCCACAGTCTGTAAATTAGTCCTTAAGACACAGCAATATAGCCTAGTGGCTGGAGTCTACAAAATCAGCACTTGAGTCACCGGGCAGCATGGCCCAATGGCCGGAGTCTATAATGCAGCCATTGGGAACAGGGTAATATAGCCTAATGGCTAGTCAAAGGTGTTGGGGCAGCAGCCCCAGTTGGGGGTCTGGGCCCACCCTAAGCCACCAGATGCCGACTCAGGGCTCTATCACTAACTCAGCAGGGAATCCCATCGCAACATACTGAACTCACTCAGGTGGGAGATAGAGCTGGTAGGAAGCAAGCCAGGGTGACATTGGGGTGATCCACGTAGTTTCTGGGTCCTCAGGTTCCACACCGCCAGTCTTCTCCTGTGGCTCAATACCATCTCCCAGGTCTCCAGCTCCCATTGTCTAGGGCTTCTGGCTGATCCACCTCTGGAGCTCCTCTAGCAGGTCCTTCCTCTCCTGCATCCAGCCCAGACTGACTGAGCTGCTCCCTTTTATACTACCCCAGCCCTTGGAGCATGCCCAGTGCATCTAGGGGGTGGAGCTTCGTCTGCCCACAGGGCATTAAGTCCTCCTGGCCTAGTGCAGGGGTTTGCTCACCCCATGCACACACAGGCTGCTTAAATTGTAAGCTCTTTTAGGGCAGGCACCATATTTTGTTCTTTTGTTGCAAGTACTCACCACAATGTTGTCCTGTTCTATGACTAGGGTGCCTACACTTTACTACAACACAAAACCAACTTGAATAAAATGTTGCATTATGTAGCACCTTTGCACACAATACGATTGGGGCATTCAGACTCACAACTTCCGTTTGTTAAAACACAGATTATAGAATCTGATATTATAGCTTCGATCTCATTAGATTAGAAAGAAAATCAATGCAATCTGGTTTTTTGGTTCATATTTAAATATGCCCTGGGGTTCACTGAAAATACCGAGCATCTAACAAGCCAGGAAGCTAATGGAGCATCATTGTGTTTTACATCCATGCAGGCAATTTCAGTTGAAAAAAAGCCCATCCATATTTTAAAAGGACGATGGATAACTGAAGGAAATAACTTTGACCCTAATTGAGACGCTTTCCCTGTTCATTCACTGTAGTCAGCTTGACAGATGCAGATCAAATTAATGGCACACATGATAACCTGAGAAGCAAATATTCCTATTAAAATATTTCCCCAGTGTTCATAAATCAATACTTCCCCAAACTCCCTCTCTGCCAATTAAATAACTTTTTATGCTTTCTATAAATTACAGTGAGTGTAGGTTACTATGGTGATCAATGGGAGCGCAGAAAAAACACTGATTCATCATAATTGCCCCAATGTTAGAAGGGGAAAAAATATTGAAACATCTGAACTGTATCTTTCAGTTTCAAAATGGCTCTTTGAAACAAAAATTGCTATCTGGAGATACAAATCTGCCGGATGAGGCCCATGTAACCGTGGATGAAGCCATCTCAAAAATGAAAATATTACAGCAGCCAATTTCTTCAGGTAGAAAGGGACCTTGCTGGGAAGCCTCTAAGACACAGTGGGGATTCCATGTCATAATCAAAATCCTCACACTATTAGTTATTTTATGCTCTATATTAAACACAAGACACTTATGTGAAAAGAATGGTAAGAGATACAAAGAGACCAAACAAAACATGGCAGGCCAAATGGCCACACATGCATATCCGGTTTATGTACAATTCACTCCTTACTGACATACCGAGAGGAGCAAAGGCCCACCGTGATGGGCTGTTCATTTTCTAAAAGAGCGGTTCACGTTGCACGACTAGGTACTTTAGGAAATTTCACTACCATCACCTGCCTTTTTCCACACTAGCATAGGGTACGTCTACACTGCATCCCTAGTTCGAACTAGGGATGCAAATGGAGACAACCGAAGTAGTTAATGAAGCGGGGATTTAAATATCCCACGCTCCATTAACATGATCTCGCCGGCACGCTAGTTCGAATCACAGCTGATTCGAACCAAGAAGTGCGCGCCGGGATGCGTTAGTTCGGACTAAAGCCCTTAGTCCGAACTAATGTTACTCCTCATTTTTTGAGGGCTTTAGTCCGAACTAACGCGTCCCGGCGCGCACTTCCTGGTTCGAATCAGCTGTGATTCGAACTAGCGTGCCGGCGAGATCATGTTAATGGAGCGCGGGATATTTAAATCCCCGCTTCATTAACTACTTCGGTTGTCTCCATTTGCATCCCTAGTTCGAACTAGGGATGCAGTGTAGACGTACCCATAGCTCTTATGTCCTAGCCTTCACATCAGTGGTCTCCAACCTTTTTAGGCACAAGATCACTTTTTAAAATTTAAATGCAATCCAGGACCTATCTGAAACCCAAATATCCTCATCCCACTTCCTTCTCTGAGGCCCTGTCTCTGCCCTACCCTGCTCACTCCATCTCCCTGCTTCTCCCAACCTCTCTCAGAGTATGTCTACACAGCGAAGTTATTTCAAAATAACTTTCCTAGCGTCTACACAGGCATTACGTTATTTCAAAATTAATTCAAAATAGCGGCAGGCTTATTTCAAAATTGGTAAACCTCATTCCATGAGGAATAGCGCCAATTTTGAAATTGCTATTTTGAAATAATTGCTGTGTAGATGCTTATTTCGAAATAGAGGGCCTCCAGCCCTTCCCAGAGTGCCATGCTGACCACCCTGACTTTCACCAGGTTGGGGCAGGAGGTTGGCATGCCGGGGGGAGGAGGGCGTGCAGGCTTTGGTGTTGGGACAAGGGTTTCGGAGTGTGGGAGGGGGTTGGGCTGGGTCAGGAGTAGAGGGGGTGGGTTCTGGTGGGCACCACTTACCTCAGGCAGCTATAGCAGGCTCACCCTTGCCCTGGCCCTGTGCCACTCCAGAAAGCAGCCAGCACATCCAGCAGTGGCTCCTACTGGGGAGAGGCAACTGGTCCAGTGCATTGCCCCACCAACAGCAAGCACCACCTCCACACCTGTTTCCCCATTCCCGGCCATTGGGAACTGCAGGCAAAAGCAATATGTGGAGACCCCCTACCCTGCCTCCTTCAGGAGACATAGGGACATATGTTGAATATGAGTCAACAGTGTGATGCTGTTGCAAAAAAAGCAAATATGATTCTAGGTTGTATCAACAGGTGTGTTGTAAGCAAAACTCGTGAAGTCATTCTGCCGCTCTACTCTGCACTAGTTAGGCCTCAGCTGGAGTACTGTGTCCAGTTCTGGGCGCCACATTTTAAGAAAGATATGGAGAAATTGGAAAGGGTACAGAGAAGAGCGACAAGAATGATTAAAGGTTTAGAGAACATGACCTATGAAGCCAGGCTTCATGAACTGGGCTTGTTTAGTTTGGAAAAAAGAAGATTAAGGGGGACATGATAGCGGTTTTCAAATATCTAAAAGGGTGTCACAAGGAGGAAGGAGAAAATTTGTTCCTCTTGGTTTCTGAGGACAGGACAAGGAGTAATGGGCTTAAAGTGCAGCAGGGGAGGTTTAGATTGGACATTAGGAAAAAATTCCTAACTGTCAGGGTGGTCAAATATTGGAATAAATTGCCAAGGGAGGTGGTGGAATCTCCCTCTCTGGAGATATTTAAGAACAGGTTAGATAGAAATCTGTCAGGGATGGTGTAGACGGAGCTTGATCCTGCCTTGAGGGCAGGGGGCTGGACTCGATGACCTCTTGAGGTCCCTTCCAGTCCTATGATTCTATGACATGCCAGCTACTCCCAGGAGACACACAGGGCCAAGGAAGGGAGGGAGTCTAACCTGGTTCCAATCTCCAATTTAATTCCTGCTTCTGACCTCTCAGTATTCTGATCCAACTCTCTCTTGACACCTGTCTTGTGACTGCGGACTTGGGCTCAGATTACTAGGTCTGGCTGTTGGTGACCCAGTGTACACTCTGTGTGTGTGTGTGTGTATAAACAAGTCACTTTACTCTCTTCTGTATCCTAGTTCCCTCTCTCTGCAATGGTTATTAGATTTCCCAGCCACACCAACAGGTTGTGATGATCAGGGCCATCCTTAGGGTTGATGGGGCTCTACTCAGTGTTATTAAACTCGTGCCCCTAGGCCCGATGGCAGCCGGAGGGGTAGGAGTGGGGGCAGTTTTGAAGAGGCGCGATGTTATAATCTTCAGCAACAGGCTAATGGAATATTTTAAAGCACATTTTAAACTAAAGTCCAGTTGACTGACACGGCACATTCAGAAACTGACAGTCGATACCTGGGGTTGCACAGGGCCGACCCACAACATTTTGGCACCTTAGGTGGGGAGCTCAAATGACACCTCCATGCCCCCTCGCTTGGGCCAAAACTTTGTAAGGTCTCAATTCTGCCTTCTTCCTGTTCTACTCCTCTCATGGCACTCCCCCAGCTCTGTGCATCTAGAGCAGAGAGAATACAGATGCACCAGCAGCAGACACAATTTTCTACACTCTGGGTTCTAATGGCTCCCCTTCACCCCCACCCCCCCAGTCTGGCACCTGAGATGGCCACTTCAGTTCGCCTCATGGTAAAGCCAGTCCTGGGTTGGCAAATGCCTATTACAAGACTTTATTACCATTTGAATGGCTGTTTGCAAGGTTCAGTGTTCTGCTAAATGCTCTGGCAGGCTCTCTCATTTTTAACCTAAATGAGTCACAAAACAGGGATAGGAAGCAGAGCCACAGAACAGGGATAGGAAGAGCTGGGTGGGTCGGCATTAAGACCCAGTGGTGACCCAGATTTCTGGGAGCCCTACACAACTACATATACTGTGTATGGGTAAGGACAATAGTGGTGAGGATACATGCATGAAGGTACTTATATTGCACAGTAAGTAGAGCCATTACAAATCTGGATCCATTCAGCAATATGTTCTGCTTCTACTGCTTTAAACTGTAGCTCAGAATTATGTTCTAAAGTCTAGAGGAAGGGAAATAATAAAGAGCAATCACAAGCAGTAGTTGATGAGGCAATTTGAGGTCCCAGCTGGAGACTTCAGTCTGAGTCATTTCTCACCAGGAGTAGGTTTCTAAGAAACAACTAAGGAAACTATTTGAGGTGGGGAAACTACTATTTTCCTCACAGAACAAAATCTAACTGCTCCTAGGACTTGGAGTCAAGAGCATGTGTGGAATAAATTATTGTTATGCGCACAGAGGTATGTGCTAATGTGCACCACCATAGAAACAAAACCTAGATGTGAGTGCACTGCTAATCAGGTGGCAACATTTGAATCTCTTTTGAGTGGTTGGATAAGCACGTGGCTCACAGGGAACACTGGTCAAGCGCAGAGTTGCTTAAGTGGTATTAAAGGTTGATGAACTAACAGTTTTAAAGCAGTCCCGTTATCTTCTCCAGCCTTGCAAGCCAAAGCACATGCTACAAAAGGTCCAATGAAAACTTTCAATAGTGGCTTCCAAATTGTAACTTCAGCTGAAAAGTGAAAGACAAGCTGAGGTAAATGTAAAAGAAAAAGCAGCTCCTGGTTAGCCAGCTTGGGACAGAGCATTGCAGCTAGCCATCACTCTGTGCGGAGACTGTTGTGTGCCTCGGTGACACTGTGCCTCCTGCAGAATTGGGCAGAGCAACCTGTGATGACCTGTTAGTGCCAAAACATTACTCCTCTGAACCTGTGGTCAGCTAGTTCACATGTGAGTATCATTGTTAATTAGTGTTATCCTAGGACCTAGAAATCTAGTCATGTTCCAGGATCCCATTATGTTACGTCAGTGGTCCCCAACCTTTGAAGGTTGCCGGGCGCCAGGGGCCATGGCCATTCGCCCGCCGGGTGCCAGGGGGCGGGCCCCCCATAGCCGCACGCCCGGGGGTGGGGCCCCTCATATCAGCGCGCCCAGGGGCGGGGCCACCTCCAAGAGCTGCGCGCCCAGGGCCAGCCCCGCCCAAGTGCCGCGCACCCAGGGGTGGGGGCCCCCCATATCAGCGCGCCCAGGGGCGGGGCCACCTCCAAGTGCTGTGCGCCCGGGGCCAGCCCCCCCCAAGTGCTGCGCGCCCGGGGCCAGCCCCCCCCAAGTGCTGCGCGCCCGGGGCCAGCCCCCCCCTTCAAGCGCTGCACGCCCGGGGCCGGAGCTCCCCCCAAGTGCCGCGCGCCTGGGGCCGGCGCCACCTCCAAGCGCCGCGTTCCCAGAGTGTGGGCGGCCAATTCGCGGCGCTTCCGGGGCCGGTGCTCACCGTGCGCCATGTGCCCGGAGCCGGCTCCGGCACCATGTGTGTGCCACGTGCCCAGTGCCAGGCCACCCCCGAGCACTTGGCGGGCACACACGAATGCCCCCCTGGGCACCGTGTTGGGGACCACTGTGTTAGGTACTGTGGAAACCTAGGACAAAAAGAGCTTACAAGCTAAGTAGACAAAAGACAACTGATGCACCACCCCCATCTGTTTGTGCGCAAGGAAACAATCACATACTGTTGCATAAGCACACCACAGACAGGAGATAATTCGGTGTACCCCTTTCCTTTCCCATCACTTTCTATAAGCCAAGGGCAAAGACGGCAATCCTTAGCTGGAATCAAAAGGGGATTTAACAAAAAAGCAAACCTGAAAAGCAACAAAGTATTAGTCTTATTTGAAATGCTATTTCTTGGCTAGCCTTGCTAGTTGCACTATTCTAAATGGTCACTTTGTTAACTGTGATTTGATGGTGCTCCCATCACTAGTGGGAGCACCATCAAATCACGGTTAACAAAGTGACCATTTGGAATAGTGAAAGAGCTCATCAGTGAAATGGCAATAGTTTTATCAGCCAGCAAGACGAATTTTTAACTGGAGTGGTAGACCTGCTCATTCTGGACCCTCATTCTTCATAGGGATATGTTTCTTACACGTGCAATATATCATTTTTTCAAGGTGGTTATTGTACCTTGAACAAAATAGTATTTGCCTCCTATGTGCTCCTATATGCAAAGTCATGTGTAGGGTTATTATAAAGGGGTGCATGGAGTCCAAAGGAGAGACTGACCCTGAAAAGAGATCACTAGTAATCTCTTACTTGGTATCTCAAGGTATGTCTAGATTGCATAGCTTTTCCAGGACACCAAAGGTCTCCTGGAAAAGCAATTCCACATCCAAGGAATGCATCTGCTTTTCCAAAATAAATGTCAGAAAAGCAGATGTGTTTTTTTTGGCATCCCTGTAAACCTCATTGTATGAGGAAGAAGGGATGTTCCGAAAAAGGGGTTTTCCCCTGACATTTGGCCCTGTATAGATGGGCCAAATGTTGGAAAAGCCCCTTTCAGAAGAAAAGCAGAAAAAGATACGCAAATTGCGGTTCACATTTCTTTTTCCGACTTTTCTTTGCAGTGTAGACATAGCCTCAGATTCAAAAAGCAAAGTCATATCTAGTCCCTGACCCCTCTCTTCTCGGGCAGTTCTGTGCTAAACCTATTTGTAGCTAGCAAAGGAATAGATTACTTCAGACCTCACAGGATTCTTAAGTGCTGTACACTTCTTAGGCTAGGTCAGCCCAACATGTTATTAATCCTTTTCTGCTGCAAGATGTTCCTTTTCCATAAAGCTTTTCCACAATGACTGTTTTTATATGTGCCAAACAAAGCTTTTTAGAAGCTGGGTTGGTGGAATAGCATGAGACTCTGTCAAGTCCATTTTGAATTTCACTCCATGGTTCTCATCTACTTGTGTAGTTCTTTGGTATTACAACAATGGGTAGGATAGGAAAGCTTCAAACTACTTCCGCTCATTTTTATAGGATTGTGCTGTACCCTAGTTTTGAAGGCTACATATACAGTATAGCAAATAGACATTTAAGCCCTAATGGCCCCTAGAGAAAATGTCAAAAGTGCTTAAGCAAGTGAGGTGGCTACTTCCTGCTGATTATATTTTTAGGAATCTAAATGCCTTTGAAAAAAATCTGTTGTGAAGTACCCAGGTCACTTTTGAAAATAGGGCTTTCTAATATTAGCAAAGAAACAGAAAAGCAAATGGATGTTATTGCTTTTCACATTCCCTGGACAAGCACTAATGTTGGAGAACACTACTAAAAATCCCATAAAAAATGTCAGAAGCTTTATTTTAGTGTGTGATTTTTTACAATGTTTAAATAAAAATATGAAGAATTCATGTGCAAAAATTGTACCTTCAGTTTAGTTCTAGTGTGAAACTATAATTTATCACATCATTAGCAAGTCTTCACAGTTAATTCATTAATTGTGAATTTTACCGGATAAGAAATATTCAGCGATCCATGTTTTGTATTAACCACCAATGAATTGCTTCTTATTGATTTTTAACAACTGATCTTAAGAGGGGGAAAAAAAAGGCAGTGAATTTTTTAAGAGTATCTTGCTATACTGGGAGTTGCGTTTAATTAATTGGCAGCTAATTTGTGCCTGGGCTCCTTCAGCACTACTGATAGGATTATCAGGAGCATTCCAGTGAAAACTCCGTTGTGTTTGAAGTAGCAAATAATTAACTTTCAAACTAACTTCCATTTTGTCAAAACTTATCCCAGTAGCAGGATAGTCTGAGCTGCTTTTTTCTAGCCACCCTTAAAAGCACCAAGGTATTTCAGACCCGAAAGCCTATTTCCATTCACTGAAGAATGTCAGCTGTCGAGAAGAGTGATTGTCCTTTGGTTCTGTTCATATAGTGCCTATGATGATGGGTCCATAATTGGAGTTCTATGATAATAGAAATAATTATAATTGTATTGCATGTGGTTGATCAGTTCTTAACCAACTGGCACTTTACAGAGTTGTAACTTTCTGGATCAGGGGTGTGAAAAAACACACCTCCAAGTGCAGCAAGTTACCATGTAAAGCACCAATGTGAACTGACTACAGTACTGGGAGTCATGCTCCTAATGCTGTTAGTTACTCTCCTTGGAGAGATGGTTTAGAAAGTGCATTGGGAAACTTCTCTCCCAACACTCATGCCATGGCCAAGTTTTTGGTATTAAGCACTGCTGTGGCTTCAAAGTCCCACTTATATTCTTGCATAGGCCAGAATCTATGTAGGTTGAGGGAAAAGCAGCCACTGCTGGTTAGCTCAATCCTCTCTGGTAGAAATGGGTAGGAATTAGATGATGCCTTGTTTCTGTATCCCTGATGCCTCAGTCCAATGCTAGGCCTGTACTAGCCCCAGAAGGTCAGGCTAAGGTACACAACTCCAGCTATGTAAATAACGTAGCTGGAGTCAACATACCTTAAGCTGAGCTTGGTGAGATCTCCACAGTGGGAGGTCAATGACAGAAAACACTCCTGTTGGCTTCCCTTACTCCTCACTAATCAAAGAGTATCAGCACCAACTGGGAGCACCCTCGACGTTAGATTTAGTGGGTCCTTACAAGAGGTTGTCCAATATTTGAACCCGTTATAAAGCAGGAGAGCAGAGTAATCCTCCCCACCAAAATTCTTGGTCCAACTTACTCACCCTGGGAGAAAACAGAATGAACCAAATTGTCTTTTCTACCGCACTGGCGGTATCAGTTTGGGCAGACATACATGAGTTGATTCTCTAACATTAGCAGCATAGATGCATTGGTACAGGCAGGGGCTTAGTCCAGGTGCCTAAGTAGCTTCCTGTCTGTCATGATTATGAAGGTTAGCCAGCAGTCTGGAGATTAAGGGATTAACTACACCTAGCCAGGAGGAGTGACCAATAGGAATGTAGGTGGGACTTTCAAACTGGGAGAAAGGAAAAAAACCAAATTCCTTTCTCCCTTTTGTCTCTCTGGGTGTGTTCTCTGCAGCTACAGAGAGGGACAAGCATGTCTCTCTCTCTCTCTCCTTCCAGGACACCATTCTTCATTTTCTGTAAGTAGGGTAAAGTTTAGGTAGTTTCGTTAGGCTTTATTGTTTTAAGGGTTGGGTATGGGATCTGATGTCTGGCACTGTTTAAAAGATGTTTTGGCTTTTCTTTTTAACTAAGTTCTAGGCCCATGGAGTTTCTCCATGAGTATATTTGGTTACCTTCCTATCTAGTCATTATGCTTAGCAACAGGAATATTGTTGTAATAATAAAAGTCTTCTCTTTTCTTGTTATTAACCTGGAATTGGTTAATTGTGTGCCCTGATTTTTATAATAGGGGTGAGATTTCCCAAATGATCTTTCCCCTGATTTCTTTATCAATATTTGGGTGGTGGCAGCAGAAGCTTTATTCCCAAGATCTAGGTTTTTAAGATTTTGGGGGAAGTTTTATACCAAAGCCTGGTAGATAAGGCTTTAGAGTACACTTGCTGGCCCCCACTTCTGCATTTATCATGCCAGAGTACGGAAGAAGCCATGACACTGTCTGAGACCCTGGGGAGTTCGGGGAGTTAGCCTGTCATGCTGCCAATGCTGCTGCAGTTACATTGTTGTCTTTAGTGCACTTAACAATAAAAACTAGCACTTAGGGTACATCTAAACTACATGCCTTCCCTTTCCTATATTACTTGCCAGCCATGTATAGACTGTAGAATAACAATCCATCCCCAGACAAAGGTCTTTTATTGATAATATTTTTGGTCCTCCTAAGTTATCCACGGACCCCACAGAACCATAATTTTCTCTGGCCTCTTCCTTGAAGGCCTTATGACACAGCTACAAACTGCCAGCTACAAAAGGGCCACACAATTCTCATGTACAGATCATCTGCAACATTCTTTAACCACAGGAGAGCAAAGTCCTGAGCCCAAAAGAGGTGGAAGTGCCTGAGTACCCAGCCCAAGTGAATAAGTGATGTGGATGAGTATTCAACACCAGGAGTCATTACTAGCATTCACTTTTAAAAGACCCCTGCCCCTCAGCCTCTCTCTGGCTCAGTTCCAGAATGTGGTACATTATTGGAAGACACTTCAGTTCCAGCAAAGCAATTCCATACTCGAACATCTGAACAGTTGTAAGGGCTAGGTCAGAGCGTACTATTTCATATGCTTCTCTCTGGATCCTTACTGTGGAATGTCAACTGGGTCAAAGTAGGTTTTTCTTGGTGTCCCATCTCAGAAGAGAGATGTGCCAGGTGAAAAGGGAAAGGATCAGAGATGGGGGTTTCACTCACAAATGGAAGGCTTAGCATTTCATTTCACTGGGCGAGGAAAAGTTCCCAGGAGAGCACATCCTTTCACACTGGAACGAAAGAGCATTATTAACAATGCCTGAGTACAAGCACAATGCACAGAAACTTGCTCTCAGCAGGCAGTAGTCCTTTTGAACACAAAGGTCAGGAGGGGCTTTTTAATATCAGTAAAATGGACCAGTAGTACACGAGTGAACTTTCACTTTTAATGATGTATTCACATTCGTATTCCAAATATCCTGACGGCTGACCCTTGTTGTGAGTGTCCTACGCCATTCTGCAAACTTTAAAGGACCCAATTTCCATTGAGAAATCTGTGGGAGTTCAGTGCCTAAATATCTTTCAGGATCTAAACCTGATTAATCCTGACCTTAGGATTTAAAATGAAAACCAGGGGTAGGGTGCAAATTTTATGGCTGGTTCCTTTTGCTATCCTGGGCCAAGCTATCATCAGGTGTTGAGCACAGCCCTAAAGAAGCTATACCAGTTTTCACTTACCAAAGCTGAGGTTCTGACTCCCAGAATATCCTAAATTTTGAAGGAGGGTCACTCTCAAACTCGAGATCCTTCCTTGTACCCAAATTTTGCATGCAGGGCCTTTACATCAATTAAACTTAATTCCCAGAGGACATTTCATTTCTTCCTAAGAGCAGATTTTCTTTCAAAACGTCTAATCATTTAGCAGTTTCATTATTACAAAATTAGAAAAAAAAAGACTTTGTGCAAACCCCCTCCCCCACAGCTGATTCATATTCTGAGACACTGAGTAACCCTTATCTTTTTGATAAGCAGCGGCAAGATTTTTTTTTAATGAAAATGTAATAAAGCTACCAGACATTTTGAGCTGACTTGGTTACATTAATGAAAGTAAGTTACTCCTTCAGGCTCCTTTGGCTCATCTACATAATTTTAAAGGCAATAGTCTTTTTATTAGTATGATGCATGTGGCTTATATAGTGTTATTAATATAATGTCTCTGGTCTCATGTATCTAAGAAGATTACTACACAGGCTAAAGTTACGAATAATGTGTTCCCCCCCCCCCCATCTGTTTTTATTTATATTTGAGCCAGTATTAAGGGTGCTCCTGAGCACAGGGAGCAATGCAGAAATTGCATGGCTTTATTAGCTACTGAACTATTGCAACCCCCCAGTCAAGATTTATGAACTAAATAACTATTTTATGACAAATCCTTTAAGGCAATACCTTCTTCCAAATTCCTTAGAACTTTGTCTCTGTGGGTATGTCTACACTAGCCCCCTAGTTTGATCAAGAGATGCTAATGAGGGCGACCGAAATTTCAAATGAAGCACGGGATTTAAATATCCCACGCTTCATTAGCATGTTCCCAGCTGGTCACCATTTTAGAAATTGACTAGCCCGAAGTAACTGCCCATGTCTACATGCGGCAGTGAAACTGGTTTCCAAATTAAAGCCCTAAATCAAATTAGCTGTTATTCCTCCTGGAATGAGATTTACCAGATAATTTGATTTAGGGCTTTAATTCAGAATCCCGTTTCACTGCCACATGTTGACAGGGGAAGTTACTTCGGGCTAGTCAATTTCTAAAATGGGCGACTGGCCGGGAACATGCTAATGAAGCACGGGGATACTTAAATACCACGCTTCATTTGCGATTTCAGTAACTCACCTTCTGCCAATCATCTTTCCTGCCTCCCCCCCCCCCCAAAATCAGTAACTCACCTTCTGCCAATCATCTTTCCTGCCTCCCCCCCCCCCCCCCCCCCATCAGGTGCAGGCAGTATCAAGTTCATATGGGCCTGTTCTTTACTAGACCAGGAAGGTGGGTTTAAGGTACATAACTAGCTACACAAAATGCGTAGCTGGAGTCGATTTACCTTAAGCTGAGCCATAGCGTCATCCACACAGCGGGAGGCCAATGGGAGCATTTGCTCCCATTTTCTTCCAGTACTCCTCCTTCTGCAAGGAGTAAAGAACGTTCAATTCACGGGTCTATACTAGCCCTCAGCGTTCAATTCACGGGTCTATACTAGCCCTGCTAAATCAAACACTAGAAGTTGGACCTCCAGAGTGTCAATCTTCTGGTAAGGATAGATGTGCCCATGGAGTGATGGCTCTAACTCCATCTCCTGTGTACATAGAATGTCACTTACCTTTCCTGAAAGGGCTACCAGGAATCACCAGGCAGTTCTGGAATACCAATTGGGCAGAGGAGAGTCCCCTGTTTAAGGGAAGAAATGCAGGTTCTGTGCTCTGTTGTTGAACCACTGAGTGTCTGATTCAGTCAGCCATATGTTGAGAAGTATCTTTACTTCACTTAAACTCAATGGCCCTGACCTTAGGCCACCCTGCATGCTGTTTGCATACTGTGATGGTGAAAAGGGGGCTTGCCACTAAAGAGCAAGCAAAAACTTCCCTTGGTGTCAGGGACCCTCCACTGGCATAGAACAAGGGAAGCTGACTCTATATTACATTGTCTATTCCTAGTCACTTTCCCCCAGAATACAGGATATGCCAGGGGAAGGGATGAGACATGCTGAGGTTGCTCTAAGGAGAGAGACCAGTGGAGGACAACAAAAATGATTAGGGGGCTGAAGTGCATGACTTATGAGGAGAAGTTGAAGGATTTGGATTTATTTAGTCTACAGAAGAGAAGAGTGAGGGGATTGGATAGTGGCCTTTAACTACCTGAAGGGGGCTTCCAAAGAGATTGGAGAGAGGCTGTGCTCGTGGTGACAGATGACAGAATGAAGAGCAATGGTCTCAAGTTGCAATGGGGGAGGTTGAAGTTGGATATTAGGAAAAACTATTTCACTAGGAGGGTGGTGAAGCACTGGGATGGGGTTCTTTAGGGAGGTGGTAGAATCTCCATCCCTGGAGGTTTTTAAGTCCCAGCTTGATAAAGTCCTGGCAGGGATGATTTGGTTGGGATATGGTGAGGTGTTTGGACTCAATAACCTCCTGACTCTTCCAACCCTATGATTCTATGCTGTAAGTTGTACCAGGAGATACCTCTGAAGCACTGAGAACTGAACCCATTGGGAGAATTGAAAAATAATACTCTGTTTAACATAATCTGTTGACGATTATCAAAGAAATAAATCAAAGGAACCACCCATAAGCACACACAGTCACAGACATTCTGTCCATTGATTTCTGTGTGCTTTAAAAAGTTTGAGCAAGTGGGCTTTGATGTAGCATGAGCCGTAATGATACTGAGGAGCACTATACTCCAGAAGGACAATGTCCGGACAGGAATCAGTTAAATCACAAGTCTCAACAATTCATAATTGCAGGCAAAAAGTTATTCTGAACACTGAGAATCCAAGAGGCCAGTTTTCAGTGTGACACACAAAGTTGTCACTGGCCAACTCCAATCACTGTTAAGAGAAGTTTCATGACTTAGTCCGAGGACATGATGCCGGAACTATTCCCCTAAATGTGGATGCAACTTTTCTGATGGATGTTGTCAATCACAGCAATGGCTGGGTTCAAATTCCTAGGGGGTCTCTCTTCAAAGTAACAAATACCACCAGCTCAAACCATAGTTTCTAGGATAGGGAAGGTATTCTGTTGAGTGCCCTTTATGAACACTGAGTCCATGTATGAAGCAGGGGAAATGATTAGGGAACAAGTGATCCTGGCATCAGTATATCTATATGAATAATAAGTAAAACATTTTCCCCTTCCCACACCTGGTAACTATGGGAGTAGTCTGTTAACATGATTTCCCAAACACTGGTGTGAATGCCCAACAAGCAAACATGCCTTCACTGTTTCACTTCCCTCTTCTTTCTCTCAAAGTATAGCCCAGATATTTCCATCTTCTTTTCTGGATAACTATAGAGGTAAAGGGTTGTTGAATTCAATGTCAGGTTATAAATCGGTTATAAATTTCATTGTATTGAATACCTGATATTTTTTCCTCAGGCATTTCTTTTCGAAGGCATTTAGACATCCTGTGGATTTTCAGCTTTCACAACCATAAATACAGATGGAAATCACATTTGAGTTGAAGATCTGTCATTTGGTCTTTAAGCTGCAGATTTTCAATGATCAGAACTTGCTGCTATAACAAAATTTCCGTGATCCTACTAGTCCAATTTTTTCTGTGGCATACCCTTCTTTATGCATGGGCACACCAGTAAAATGTGAATATTCCAACAACCCATGTGTGTCAAGGATCACAAGTCTGCAATCTACATTCTTTGAATTATGACAAAAATAAATCAAAGGAACCACCCACAAGCACACCTTGAAGTCAGACATTCTGTCCATTGATTTCTGTGTGCTTTAAAAAGATCGAGCAAATGGGCGTTAGTGTATCAAGATATTCAAGCCATGCTCGATCCCTGTAGTCTTATTTACTTCCGTGGGAATTCTCAGGTGATATCATGTTAGGCAGATGCTTATGTACTTTACTGAACTGAAGCCTTAACAGTTTATGGCATTATTAATCAGGTTCAGAAAAATTAAAATATTTATAAAGAAACTATGATGAGCCTCTGTTTTTCCTAAGATGTGACTTCTTTTATGTAAGGGAATATACTACTAAGCACACATGCATCTGTTTAAAAGTAATCTTCCCATTGTCCCTAAAAATCCTTGAGGATAAGGTTGGCTTTGATATTTGTAATTACAGTAACAGCATGGACCAGCAGCCAAGAACTGTATTTATTTGAAAAGATTTCTGCCTGTCAAATTCTTTATATTTTACAAAACTCACGTTATTTCAGCAGGAAGACTGCAAAAACACCCTGTGACTAAATTATTGACAAGGTGAATAAAACATTGTAGATGGTAAAATGCCTAAGATACCTCACGAGGAAAGCTGATAATGTAGCCTGACATTCCATCCATTTTTACCTATATATTATTTCTCTTGAAAAGTGTAGAGTTAGAATCAAACATGATGGGAGCTCTATTGTATCAAAGACAACAGGGCATTCGGTGCTCTGACCTTCCCATTGTCTGTGTGTCTCCTTGCTGAACTCATGGAGTCAGGTCATAAGGAAAGAAGGCAGATCAGCCTCTATGGAAGCTCAGTACTTGGTGTATCTGCTCCAGAGACTGCATAGGAAAGTGCCCAATTGCACCATTTTGGGGGAGGTTGTAACATGCCTATAATAAGCTTGCCCTGCCTTTTGCTTATATTGGTTGTATACCCATGCAACTCCACTGACCTCATTGCCTTTACTCCTGATTCTTTCAGACTGATGTAAGAGGACCATATACAATAAGGAAACAGATTCATTACACCCAGGGCACCAAATAACTCCGGCCTGGTCTACACAAGACCAGGAAGGTCGGCTTACGGTTCACTATCCAGCTACACAAAAGGCATAGCTGGCTTTGTCTTATCTTAAGCTGAGCCACCTCAGCATCTACACTGCAGGAGGCCAATGGGAACACATGCTCCAGTCAGCTTCTCTTACTCCTCATAGAATGAGGAGTACTAGACACCGGTGGGAGCTGTCCACACTAGACGCAATAAAACGAATGCTAGATCGAACTCCAGAGGGTCGATCTTCTCTGTAGACATAACCTTGGATGGATATGACTTATGGCAATAAATACTGAAATGAGATATAAAGGTAAAAGGTTCTATTCCTCCTTACCAGTCACAAGTGCCACCTCACCCACAGTTCAGGGCTCTATGCTAGGCTCCTTCCTCAGGGGAAAAAAAAAAAAAAAAAAAAAAAAAAAAAAAAGAGTCCATTGATACCTGAGGAACAGAATCTCTTTCTGTTGAGACAGGGGGCTTGAAGGCTCTCAAGGGGCCTTAGCCTGTTGAGTTATCAAGGCCTTCAAGGTCTTGCCTTGGCAGAGGCACTCAAGCTCCTGTTCACCCTACAGAACCCCCACAAAACCCTCTCTGGTCTCCTGCATATTGTTGCTAGCTTCCTTGTTTTATTTCCTCCCCATAGCCTCACTCAACATTTCATCCACTCCAAAGCTATATTTAGTCTGCCTCTTCCTCCTCCTCTGTTACTCTTTCATTGGCCGAAGAACTCATCTTCATTCCCCTTGATGTTCAGCCTCTCCCTCTGGCTCACAAGGGACTCCACGGAGTGGAGTAAAATAGAAGTAACTGGCAGATATGAACCATTTTATTAGCTAAACTTTGAATAATTCAAAGCAGTAATCCCAAACAAGGGGAAGAAATCTTTGTGTCTTTTCATTTAAAAATACTCTAAAGTGGCCTACATGCAAGAATGCAGGGCACTGTGTCAGCTCAAGCATTTGTAGGAAGAAATGATTCTTTAGCTAGATAACCCACCAATTTGTGAGGGGGGGAAAACGAGGCAATATTTCAAAGAGGGGTATTAAGGGTTTTCTCCTTTAAAACACACACACATTTTCTAATAGCATCTGGCCAGTGGAAAAAAAAGACATCTTGCTAAATTGGAAACATTCACACTTGCATGATGGAAAATTCCATAAAAAAAAAGATTCTTAATTTTTTCATAGCAGCACAACAGCTTCAAAAAGAGGGAAAAAGTTAGAGTGTTTTTCACTTTACCATGAATGTTCTTCCCTGTTTTGGTAATTTCCAGTTCTCTACAGCTGTGATGGCATTTGCTTTTCATTGAGGGAGAACCTCATTTTGTAGCTATGATATTGGCACCATGGCGCAATGGAGAATGCTCAGAGTGCCTAGATCACTTAATGAAGATGTAAGTTTTTTTGTTTTGTTTTTTTTGTTTTTTAAACACAACTTATCAGACTGCAGAAATCCCAGGGACAATATTAACATGGGCAATAGCCCAAAATGGTTGGTTGAAAAATACATCTCAGTGCAACAACAGTCATACCAGACGTCTCAGGGGCCATTACTGCCAGTAACTTTTAAAATAATTCTGCCCCTCACCCAACCTCTCTCCTGCTCAGTTCCAGCATATGGTACGTTATTTGAAGACACTTCAATTCCAGCAAAGCAATTCCATACTTGAACATCTGAACAGTTGTAAGAGTATTAGGATTTCACACAAATGGAATGCTTAGCATTTCATTACCCCATGGATTGACCATGCTGTCAGCATCCTACACAATTTTCCCAATTTTAAAGGTCTCTGATTCAGTAACAAATTACATGGCAGGCTAATTTGTAAATTATAATCATAAAAAGAGTCAGAATCAGAATATGCCTTTGTGAAGTTTAATTTTTGTAGCATACTGTCAGCCTCACTCACACCAGCTGTACTTTACAAGTATCATACAAGTATTCTGACTTCGGTGCAACTATTTGCGGAGTAAGGTACTGCTCAGTTCAATTAGTCATACTAGGATACAGCCTAAAATAAATTGGAAGGTCCAGTTCTGGTCCCACCAATTCTTCAAAGAACTTAAACAGGAACTGATTGTGTTTAGTTGGCGTGATTTAGCATTGCCCTGCACCTTATATTACTTTGCTTGCAATGAGGGTGTAAAATACTACCATTCAGCTATGGTAACATTTTACATCCATGTTACATCAATGGTGAGTTACACAACATGAGTTTGGCCCAGCATTTCAGAAACCATTATACAAAAAGGTTCTATATTAATAGGGAAAGAAAAAAAAAGGCTTCCTGTTAGTTCCCATTTATTTAATGGCAACATAAAATTTGAATGGGCTATTTTATGTCAGAAGGTAATCGTGCGTGACCAATTGCTTCTCCTGGAAAACTTTTCCCTTTTGGCTACATTCTGTATGAGCTGATTTCAAGGAAGACTTATTACCTACAGGCTTTTCAGTGATTTTCACAACTTTATCAAACAAGAAAGAAAAACAGTCAATAGACTTTGTTAATGCTTCAATTAACTTTCCAAGAAAATCATCTACATCACACACATAAAAAGATATGGCAGTTCTCATCATACCGAGACCATTTCTGAGTGATTGTGATGGGTAGTTTCAAGTTGTTTGCTGTGAGATACTTCTAGCTTTTCTCCCATCAGAACAATCTTGAACTCACACCCTGATTGTGCAACATCTCACTTGTATGCTTGGCTTTATGCAGTGCCAGTAGCCCACTGAAGTCACAGTCCATAAAAAGAAATCTTTGCAGGATCGGAGCCTTAGATAGCAATGATCGGAGCCTTAGATAGCAATGAATGGGAAAGTTTGTTCAATGAGCAACAGCATTTTGCACTACAATTTTCCAGGGATTGTGGCATTGACGCCAAGGCAGAATTATGCAACTTATGCGGTATTTCAGGGCGTACTCTAGAGTAAAGATGAAGATTTTGATACCTTATTGATTTCAATGGAACTACTCTTGAAGCAAGATGACTTAACAATGGGATTAGATTCTGGATCTAGGTAAATTATCAAATAATATAGTACTCTAGTCCTTGCAGAAATCTTTAATTATGGATACTGGTATTTTCAATACCCACATTAAATAATAACCCAGATTTCCACAAGGGCAAAACCTGCAGCAGTGTTTCTCAGCCTTTTTTTTTTTAAACAACATACCCTTTAAAAAAAAAAAAAAAAAAAAAAAAAACACCATTGTAAATACTCCCTTTAAAAAAATTAAGTACCCCCAGTACCTACAGTTTTAGGCACATACTTTTTTTCTTACAATTGCGACATTTGTTTAAACAACTAAATTGTAGCTGGGTAGGCGATGAAATTTTTGGGTGTAAAGAGTACAAAAATAATAAAGTGCTGTAAAATTTAAAACAAAAATTCATTTTTCTCCAAATTTCTGTCATGTTGACATACCTCCCAGACTTCTCGAGTACCCCTAAGAGTACTTAGACCACTGGTTGAGAAACACTGCTATAAAGCAATAGCAATACTTGAAGCTTTGAATTACTATAGCAACTCAGTAAATTAACATCTAAATATTAGAACACGTAATGAAAGAGGAGCAATAGTGCAACTGTACTCAGGAAATGTTTTTTTTTTTAATTCATCCATATTCCAGAAAAAAAAATTAAATTCAGATTAACACCGTTAACATGATACATACACACACTTTTATCTTTCATTGCAAATACATCTAAAATTAAGACCAGTGTATGGAATACATAATCTGAGGACATTACAGTTTGGAGTATTGGTTTAAAAAATTATATGTAAAATGCATTTATTGATGCAGAACTTTTAAATATAGGTTTTAATAACACTTACATTATGTGAAATGCTACCATTTGGGGCTTCCCATCATTGGCCACCTTAAAACACAATATGTAAAAGTCATGCCATAAGTATAAATGTGTTCATCACAAGAACAGAAAGAGAACCAAAATCTTTAAATAATAGAACAAGTACCTAATCCTGCCAAAGTATCTCAGCAACTGCTGAATAAGTTCATCTGAGGAAGTGGGTTGTACCCACGAAAGCTCATGCTACCAGATAAATGTTTTATTAGTCTTTACAGTGCTGCTAGGCTATTAGTTGTTTACGTTTTTTTGAATAAGTTCATGTTTGTTTTAAAAATTGGTTTAAGTTTTAGCAATGTTTTGAAAATAGATAACTGGGTATTTTTTTGTTTTTCTCTTCACTTCAATGGCTCCAGAAATAATCTTAAGATTAAAATTCAAAATACCAACAGTTCTAAAATCAAAGAGGAAGCAGAAATGCATATGGAGTGTGTCAGAACATTGTAACCAGTAAGCAAAAATGTCAGTCCCCGATTCTGCCACCGATTGTTGAGTAGCATTTTAGCTGACAATATTCACACTGTGCATATTGCTCCCACACATAGCTCCCAAGAAGTGTTTAGGGGACAGGGCTGGTTGAAATATTTCAAATGAAAGCCTTTTGATTGAAAAACTGCACTTTTTCCTACTCTGAAATTTTAATGAAAAATGTTTGAAAATGAGAAGCCAAAAATGTAACCCCTCTCTCCTTCAGTCAGGGCTAGCCTTACAATGAGGCGAACTGAGGAGGCCACCTCAGGTGCCAGACTCTGCGTGTTTGTGGGGGGAGGGGAGGAGGGGCAGAGACCCCACTAGGACCCGAGTGTAGAAAATTGTGTCTGCTGCTGGTGCATATGAGCTCCCTGCCTCAGGTGCCAAAATGTTGTGGGCCAGCCCTGCCCTCAGTTTATTATTTTCCCCCTTTTCTTTCCCCCAACCTTTTTTAAAGTGTTAAAATAGGAGATGCAGGGGGGGAGGGGGGTTTGAAGAAAGGAGAAAAAAAAAAAAAGAGGGAAAATTGATAAACAGGATAAACTTTCAGTTCCTATTTCATTAAAAACCAACTACATAGTAAGACTCCCAAGGACATCTTTAATTAAAAAAAAGTTTTCTGAAATATTTCTAGGCAGTGAAAAATGGTTCCCATTCAAAACCCAGGTGTGAAAATGAATTTGAAATTTTCAAACTTATTTGCAAAATAATGCTGTTTTCCGAGGTGCTCTAGCTGGGAATGAGAGAAATAAATGAAGAGGGAGAGGATGAGATTTTATTGTGGCTTTCACAAATGACTATGACTGGCCACGATGTGATTTTTAACTGCACCAGTTCATACTCTGAGCTTCACTTTTTATTTCTTGCAGCGCTCTTCTGCATTGTCATAATTGCTGAGGATCCTTCAGTAGGCTGGGATACCATTTACTGCATCTATCATTATTTTAGATCAGAAGAACTTGCTGAGTCGTCTTCTTCAAGTTTGCTCCCAGCTTCTGCTGGCCACAGTGAAAGATCAGGAACAGAAACAAAAATGAGTCTTCTACATGGCTATGAAAAACTCCAATTCCCAATCAGTGTCTCATTCTCTATACCTCTATCCATCCCCTAAACTACATTGCTGTTAGATGCTGTGTCTGGGCTTGATTTGCTGCAGTACAAAAACAGCAGCAATGGCAACTGAAAAAAAAGATACTTTACAGCAAAACCTACCTCTGAACAATATCACCACAAACTTTTGATAAAAGCAGAGTAAACTAAGTTCTAAGTAGCTGAGATGACATGCTGACCACTAGACTTATGATCACATGGATGACTAGAACAATAGCACTGACTAGCATTCATGACTTCTTTTGCTGGGTGTTTTATTGGGATGATCCTTCATTCTGCTTTTTTCTGATATTTGCCAGAAGTCAAGAAATTGCTCTGAGGTATTTCCCCACCCACAGACAAACTCGAATCCTAAATATTTAATGCCATACAGAAAGCAATTCTGTGATTTTTTTTAAATATATATTTTTAATGTTTAAATGCAGCTTGGGTGACTCAGACAGTGGATCAAATCCACCTCTGGTGTAACTTCATTCAAAGCTATGGAATTACATCTGGTTTGAAATGGATACAGCAGGAGGGAAATATGCTGAACAAATGGAGTGCACAGGAATGATTTCTCAAAGTGGTAGCAAACACATCTAACAACTTCTTAATTTTAATGTGCTAAGTATACAGGTGAATTGTAGAAACTGCCATAGATCATGACTCATTTAATGTAGTGGAAGCTGGAAAGTGAAGGTTACAAAAGAAGCTGCCCTCACCTAATGACATTTTACAGAAAAGTCACATCCATTCTCACATCCATGCTCCTGCCTATCAGTCTAGCGAGTCACATTTTGGTTTCCCCCGATAGTTACATTCAATGAATGAAAGGAGACAGTGACAACTGGGAAAGAACAAGGGAAAAAAAGTTGAAAGGAAAAGAAGAAATAAGGAGCTAGTGTGAGAAACATTATGTCTGTTCTTCTTTTAATGGAGGGAGCACCTGAAGAGAAGCCACTGCTGCGGTGCTCCAAGGAGAGATGGTTTGTGAAGGTTGCTCGATGGAATTCTGAAGCCCCACTTTTCCATGAAAGGCGGGAGTAAACTTCACGCCAAGTAGTTTTTCCTTCTCTTGTCAGGGCAATCCCAGACAAATAGGATTAACTGACTCAGAGCTCATTTTCCAATATCGGTATCCACTGGTGGGTTGTGATGCAGGAGGAGAATGGCTTGTCCAGCTCTCAAGCTGAACTCCTCAGCCTTAGATACCTCTTTCTCTCTGATGCTACCCCAGATGGCCACACCATTTAGAGATCCCCAATTTGCTGGTTGAATTAGGAGGGAAGGTAATGGCCGTTATTTACCCAGGCTGTCAGTTATAAGATAATTATACTCTATGGCTGTCTACACACTGGCATGAATTTCCGGAAATGCTTAAAACAGAATACTATTCCATTTTCAGTTTTTCCAGAAAAGGAGTGTCTACATTGTCAGGCTGCTTTTCCAGAAAAGCCCCTTTTCCGGAAAAGCATCTGTGGCCAATGTAGACGCGCTTTCCCGGAAAAGAGCCCCAATCGCCATTTTCGCGATCGGGGCTTTTTTCCGGAAAAGACTATTGGGCTGTCTACACTGGCCCTTTTCCGGAACAGTGTTCCGGAATAAGGATTTATGCCCGAGCGGGAGCAGAATAGTTTTTCCGGAATAGTGGCCGATTTTGTACAGTAGAGCATCGTTGCTTTTCCCTGAAATTCAAGGGCCAGTGTAGACAGCTCGCAGCTTATTCTGGAAAAACGGCTGATTTTCCAGAATAAGTGGCCCAGTGTAGACACAGCCTATGGGATAGATTTTTTTACTGCCTTGCACACTGTGTAGGTAAAAAAAGTCTTCCGAACAGAAGTAATAGTTAGACCAATTTTGCAAAAAGGTATATCTTCAGAGACAGTGGGATCATTGCCCCCATTCTCCTGAGCAGGGGTGTCCTCATCCCTTCTTTTTTACATCACATAGTCAACCTGTGGAACTCCTTGCCAGAGGATGTTAGGAAGGCCAGGACTTTAACAGGGTTAAAAAAAAAGAGCTAGATAAATTCAAGGAGGATAGGTCCATCAATGGCTATTAGCCAGGATGTGTAGGAATGGTGCCTCTAGCCTCTGTTTGTCAGAAGCTAGAAATGAATGACAGGTGTAGGATCACTTGATGATTATCTATTCTGCTCATTCCCTCTGGGGCACCTGGCTTCCACCACTGTAAGACGACAGAATATTGGGCTAGATGAACCTTTGGTCCTACCCAATATGGCTGTTCTTATCATCTTATGTTCTTACATTACAGCTGGAAGTGTGCCTCTTGGCCCAAGGTAGACATACTCATGCCAGCGTGGCTCAAGCTAATGCTCCAAAAATAGCAGTATGGATGTTGTGGCACTGCAAAAGACTCATACGAACCAACTGAGGTTGGCCATCCTATTGCACAGGGTTTTCAGAACCCCGAGTGGTGGTAGTTACTGTTTCACTCACTCCAGGTAGCATCAGGAATAAATCAATGGGAACAAGTGCTTCCAGCCGATGAGAAATTGATACAAGGAAGCTTATTCTTATCTAAAACTATTTATTGGACAACTATTATCTATTTATTAGATTCAAGCATACGCAGACATAAGCAATAGATTTTAAACACACAATTACACCCTGGACTCTGAGATTGTATCAAGTAATTAGTAGCAAGTCAGTGATGGCTGGTTGTTACCCAGAAAGGAATAAGGTGACAAGAAAAAGTCTCTCAGGGAACTGCTCCAACATACACAGTATTATCTTGTCTTTTTATAACTGATTTTTACATTACAGAGCTAATACTGGCCACTACTGCATCACCACTTCTAACTTAAATCAAGTACTTCTCAAGAAGCTATTCCTAACAATCTTAAGCATAATAAGTGTCTATATTAAAGCCAACCAAGCTTATGTCTCCATCCACTTACTTTCTTTCAGTTTCAATTTGTTGACTTGTCTCTTACCCTTCCATTTTCATTAGCAGAAACTGCAAGCCTAGAACTAGCAGTTGCTCTTACCTCCAGCAGCTTTCATGTTTGAATGAACTGTTAATCAGGTGGTGTTCTATTGTATTCATTCATGCTGGCTGGATGCACTTAATCTGATTGCAATTAGCATGATCCAACTCTGGGGTACACACATGCCTCCATTCCAGGGCGATGCTCCCCACTTCAGTGTAATCGAGTGCACCTGATGTGACCCACACAAGGTGCAAAGTGGTGGCTAATCAGATCTTCAATCTTTATTTTTTCAAGGTCATAGTCCAACAGAAGGTAAGTCTAGGATGGGATTCTGAAACTGATAGGTCCAGGCAAGGTTTAATGTCCTTCTTACTAGATCATCCCTAGGAGAGGCACATAATTAGTTTATCATCACCATGGCAATAGGACTATCTGGAGTCAAACAGGAGATTGCCTGAGGACAAATAGGTAACTCTAGGATTCATGACCTTTTCACTCAGAGATCCCCTCATTGACTGAATTAGTAACAACAGCTCAGCTACTGCCTCCATCCCTCAGAAGACTGCAGCATAATAAATGTGGCCTAATATGTATGTGTAGAAATGTGTAATCCGGGGTTGAGAATGGGGAAGGCAGATGCTGTTTCCTAGATAAGTGAGACGTGATACTGTATATTATGTATATATATTAAATTCAGTACACCCTTGTTTGCCTGAGGGATGTTTTAGCTGTCTAGTCCCATGTATGGATTGGAAGCATGGAGTTTAGAAGGAAAATAAGCCTTGTATTTTCAGAGCTAGTGGTTTAACCTGTTCTGCAAATAGATTCTCCCATTTTGTGTAACACCACTATGGCCTAGTTCTTCAAAGGAGGTCAGTATCCTCATTATTTCAGGTGCAGAGAGGTCAAGTAAGTTGCCCATGGTCATGTAGCAACGGAGTAGCAGAGCTGGAACTAAAGCCCAAGTCTTGTGAGTTCCGGATGGGTGGGCTCTTCACTAGGTAACATAGCCTAGTGCCTAGCATCGTGAAGGCAGCCAGGGAGATATGGCACCACCACATCCATTGCTTAAAGGAGACAAACATGCAGAGCTTCTATCCTTTAAGGAAGTTAAAATGGTTCATCAGTGAAATGTTAGGCCTTAACCATTTTAAATTAGGGACCGCTGCCTGGCCTTGCCACAGACACAGTCATTGGGTCCTGCTGCTGCCATGAGGTCCTATCACCACTTCCACCTCAGCCAGGAAGTCCCTCTGCCCAGCCTGCCAGCTCCTCTGCGGCGAGGGGTCCACTGCCAGAATTTATCAGCAAGAGCTGGTTAACCAATAAGCCATTTAACATCCCTACCATCCTTGTTCATAGCTGAGGCATTTGCACACATGCTGAACATCAACACTTGCATATTCATTGCAAACTATGGTAACTGGTCTTTAACAGCATCCTGGCTTAGAGCCATAGTGTAGGTTCCTCCTTTTACCATCATGTAAGTCATTCTGCTTTAAAATTCAGCAGCCACAACAGTGCAAAAAACCAAGAAAGGTTTACACTGAAACCACCCTGCAAACTTCAAGTAGCCTAACAATGGACATTTGCAGCAGGGAGGGGAGTTATTCCTTCCATAAATCTTAACACTTTGCCTCAGAACAGCAGTGAAAAGAGTTGTACCGGGGACTTACGAAAATGCAATAAAAATTGGCAGAGGAACCCAGGCTGTGTTTGCAGAGATGTGCAAGTCTCATTGACTTTGTAATTGTAGTTTTCCTTGATCTCCCAAAGTTCTGTTTTAGGGAAAAACTCAGATCCTCACCGATTGCCATGGTGTCCAAGCATATCCAGAAGGGGATAAGGATAGGGTTGCTCACCTTTGTAGGGGCCTCCTCTTCCAGCTCAGCTGTGAATTTGGCCAAGTCTATGCTATACCATAGAGTAGATCGGAGTCTTGTTGATGTGGGCTCTAAAGAATTTCTACACTAGGCAGTGAGAGCTAGCTTTGTGATTAAAGCATTAGTGTGAAACTCAGGTGAGCTGGGTTCTGTTCCCAGCTCTTCTGTTGACTGTTTGTCATTTGAGGCAAATCATTTGATCTCTTTATGACTCAGTTCCATCTCTGTGATACAGCCTAAAGAATTACTTTGCACTGGAGGGAGTGAAAGGGTATATTCATTAATGCCTACCAGAGCCTCAGATACCACATCAGAAGGACTATAGTTGTATCTTGGTAGATGGAGGGGAATATGTGCAGTGGATGGAAGTGAGGTGCACATCTCCTTTCCCTACTTTTGCAGCAGGGGGAAGAGGTGGCATAGGGGCCACTATCTAGGCCCTATGGCATCAGGATGAGGCAATCCACATGTGTGTGCCTACACGGGCTGCAAGAGTTGCTTTGTGGTGCAAAGTTACTGCTGCACAGGGGAGAATCTGAGCCCTACAGTTTTTAATAGACCAGTTAGGTTAAGTGCAAGAATTAATTCTGCACATTTCCAATGTCTCTTGGTGTGGGTTTATCGCCTTTCCATCTGTTCCACAGGGAAGCAGATTTGCCCAGCCAGTCATCCTTTTTCCTTAACATGTAGAGAAATTAAAAAGGGTAATTATATCTCAGGGGCATCTTAATCATCCAATTTCGTGACCAGCTTCTGGTGTTAAATATGACACAGTGAAAAGCTCTAAAAGGAACAGCCCCTGTTCCACGTGCTCCATGTAACAGAATACACAAATACAGACATAGTTAAGCAAAATAATCCTAGTGTCAACATTCTTAGGTATATTCAATGAAAATCTTATTGCACAAAAATCTAAGGAGAGAGGCTGAAGTGTATTTTAAGAAACACTTTGATTATCAGACTTCTGCATGAGATATACAAGCATTAGCGCTAACTCAGTTATAATTAAACTATGTAATCAAAACTGGCAAATTTAATTTTCCCTACATTTCATTATAACTTAGCTCTATGGTAGATTGAATTAAACAACTTTCTACAACCTCCTTCAGGTATAGCTACTCTCAAATACCCTTTTACTTTTTGCTTAATAAGCTTATTTAGATGAAAATTACACAATATATCATTGTCCTAGATTACTGAAGAACTATCATCATTTTTTAAAATAGTAGAATAGTTAATGTACAAAATATTCTAGATTCTGTAGCAGAAATATTTGGAAGATGTTTCAGGAGTTTGGTGGCTAGTAAATCAGGCATCCTCAGTTGCTAAAATACCAGACTCAAAATTTTCAAATGTAGAACTCAATAGTTAAGCTCCAAAATCCATATTTAAATAACTACATTAGTTACACATCTTCAAAAGCATAATAACTCCCATTCATGAGGACTGCTGCATTTTCAGAGCTTACAAACATTAGGCAAGTGAGCCTCAATTCAGACAGGATCATATTTAAAACCTGTGCTAAAGTCCCATTGATGTCAATCCAAGCATCTAATTGAAGTTAAGCTCAACCTTAGCTATTGACCTGAAAAGTGATGTTTTCCTGATTCAGTGTCTTGTTCAGTTGCCTACATATGCATTTCAGACATTATGCTTATGTGGCAATTTTGGGAAATTTTTGCCCAAGGGATCGATGTTTCTCTAACATCAAAATGAAAAAAATATATAAACAGTTTAAATAAGATACGGAAAAGAAAATTATCTATTCATTTGAAGATCTGGGGCATGATCAAAAACTCATTGAAGTAAATGAATGTTTTTATTGTCTTCAGTTTGTTTTGAATCAGGATTTCAATCAAGAAATGACCTAAGATTTAAGCCTCAGAAATTTAAAACTCATATTTTATTAGACATTTGTAAATGGTAACAACAATACGATAGACACTCCGAATATACCAGTAACAATTATATTCCTCACCATACCTGATAGCTGGAAATAAAGTATGTGGGTCAGACATAAAACTTAATTCCCCTCACAGTATTATACAAGTATTACTCCTCATTCCACGAGGAGTAACGGTAGTTCGAACTAGGAAGCCTAGTTCAAACTACCTAGTTCGTGCCCCGTGTAGCCGCGCTGCACGGGGTTCGAACCAGCCGGGATTTAAAAATGGCGGCGCCCGTCTTATGCAAATGAAGCCCGGGAAATTCAGATCCCGGGCTTCATTTGCAAGTGCGGTATGCCTACATTACCCCGCTAGTTCAAACTAGCAGGGTAGTGTAGACATACCCTTAGAGATGAACAAATATATTGTATCATGAGCTTTCATAGGTAAAACCCACTTTATCAGATAAGCCGGAGTGGAAATTACAGAATCCTGAGAATTACAGATTAGTAAATGTCAATATGTTGTGTTTTTGAGAGTCAGGAACATACCCATGCCCATTATTCTACCTGATCCCAGTAAGAAACACATTCCCAAGATGAACGATCACAAAACAGCCAAACAAAGCCTATATTATTTGTTTTCAGTTGTAACACATGACGGCTGTGTCTACATTGGCACCCCTTTCTGGAAAAGGGATGCTAATGAGATCAGTCGGAATTGCAAATGCCATGGGGGATTTAAATATCCCCCGCGGCATTTGCATGAACATGGCTGCCGCTTTTTTCCGGCTCGGGGTTTTGCCAGAGAAAAGCGCCAGTCTAGACGGGATCTTGCGGAAAATAAGCCCTTTTCCGGAAGATCCCTTATTCCTACTTGAAAGGGCTTATTTTCTGCAAGATCCCGTCTAGACTGGTGCTTTTCTCCGGCAAAACCCCGAGCCGGAAAAAAGCGGCAGCCATGTTCATGCAAATGCCGCGGGGGATATTTAAATATCCCCTGCGGCATTTGCAATTCCGACTGGTCTCATTAGCATCCCTTTTCCGGAAAGGGGTGCCAATGTAGACACAGCCGACAAGTTTACAATGGACTAAGGAGGAAGCTCTCACTGAATCATTTGTGATAGTACTATGATGATTCCAAGATTAAACTCTGGTAGCAGATTGCTCAGAGTAAAAACAGATTGTGTACTAGTCCTGAAGTGACTTAAACAAGAGTCCCGCTCAAATGAATCACTTTACGGCAAAACACTAATTATGAAAACAAGTGAAGAGACACAACTCTTGTCTTCTGCTCTGTGGACACTTAGGCTACGTCTACATTGGCCCCTTTTCCGAAAGGGGCATGCTAATTTGACAGGTCGTAATAGGGAAATCCACGGGGGATTTAAATATCCCCGCGGCATTTAAATAGAAATGTCCGCCACATTTTTCCGGCTTTTAGAAAAGCCGGAAAAGAGCGTCTACAGTGGCCCCGATCCTCCGGAAAAAAGCCCTTTTCCGGAGATCTCTTATTCCTACTTCAAAGGCGGACATTTTTATTTAAATGCCGCGGGGGATATTTAAATCCCCCGCGGATTTCCCTATTACGACCTGTCAAATTAGCATGCCCCTTTCGGAAAAGGGGCCAATGTAGACGTAGCCTTACTCTCCTTTCATGAAGGCACCTCTATGAAGGCACCTTCCCTTCTCTTATGTAGGAAATCCAGGACAGTCTAAATTATACTTTTAGTGGATAAATGATTTACAACTAGATTAGGCCTTTGGTCTTTACATTTCTGTATTTCTGAACCAAACTCTGCTCCCATGTTGGAAGCCCTGAAGTGTCATCTGCGAGAAAGCTTGTCCTGATATCAAAGTTAGGATTGCTGGGTGTTATGGTAAGATTATGTAGAAATGTTATGCAATTGGAGAGTTGTGTATTTGATTAAAACTCGTAGGGTATGTCTAGACTTCATGGCTATTTTGGGATACATCCAGTATCCCAAAATAGCTACCCCATGTCTTAATAAGCCACCTGTTATTTTGAAATATTCGTCTAAATAATGGGCACACTAATTTGGCATCTCGGTAACCCTCATTCCACGAGGGTTAAGGGCTGTCTATAAATAGCACGTTATTTCAATATTTGGTGCAGTGTAGACACACCAAATATCGAAATGGCCTATTTTTAAATTCAATCGAAATAAGATATGCAATTGGCATAGTGCAACTTGCATATCTTATTTTGAGTTTAGGATGCTGTGTAGACCTTGAGCGGGTTGCTGCGGACTTGAGCGGGTTGCTGCGGATTATGTAGCGCTGGGAAGAAGGATCCAAGACTTTGGAGCGCAAGTGGTGTTCTCGTCCATCCTCCCTGTTGAAGGGAAAGGACTGGGCAGGGATCGTCGAATTGAGGACGTAAATGCGTGGTTGTGTGGGTGGTGTCGCAGAGAGGGCTTTGGTTTCTTCGACCATGGGACTCTGTTCCGGGCGCAAGGATTGTTAGGAAGAGATGGGATCCACCTAACGAAGAGAGGAAGGAGCATCTTCGCAGGCAGGCTTGCGAACCTAGTGAGGAGGGCTTTAAACTAGGTTCGTCGGGGGACGGTGACCAAAACCCTGAGGGGAGTGGGAAAGTCAGATACCGGGAAGAAATGCATAGAGCAAGGAGCGAGAAAGGAGGACCCCAGTTTCGAATGGAGAAGATAGTGCAATCAACTGGTTACCTGAAGTGTTTGTACACTAATGCAAGAAGCCTAGGCAACAAGCAGGAAGAACTGGAGGCCCTGGCCCAGGCCAAGAAATATGATTTAATTGGGATAACAGAGACTTGGTGGGATGACTCGCATGACTGGAGCGCTGTCATGGAAGGGTATAGATTGTTCAGGAAGAATAGGCAGGGGAGAAGAGGAGGAGGAGTTGCACTATATGTAAGAGAGCACTATGATTGCTCTGAACTCCAGTATAAAGAGGGAGAAAAATTTGTTGAAAGTCTATGGGTCAGGTTTAAAGGAGCAAACAGCAGTGATGTTGTGGTTGGTGTCTGCTACAGGCCACCGAACCAGGTGGATGAGGTAGATGAGGCTTTCTTCAAACAACTGAGCGAAGCTTCCAGATCGCAGGCCCTGGTTCTCACTTTAATCACCCTGACATCTGTTGGGAAACCAATACGGCAGTACACAGGCAATCCAGGAAGTTTTTGGAGAATGTTGGGGATAACTTCTTGGTACAAGTGCTGAAGGATCCGACCAGGGGCCGTGCACAGCTTGACCTTCTCCTCACAAACAGGGAGGAACTAATAGGGGACGTAGAGGTGGGTGACAACCTGGGAAGCAGTGATCATGAGATGGTAGATTTCAGGATCCTGACCAAAGGAAGGAAAGAGAGTAGTAAAATACACACCTTGGACTTCAAAAAAGCAGATTTTGACTCCCTCAGAGATCTGATGGAAAGAATCCCCTGGGATGTTAACATGAAGGGGAAAGGAGTCCAGGACAGCTGGCAGTATTTTAAAGAAGCCTTATTGAAGGCACAGAAAGAAACCATCCCGACGCGTAGCAAGAGAGGCAAACCTGGTAGGAGACTGGATTGGCTTACAGGGGAAATCCTTGGTGTACTTAAGCACAAAAAGGAAGCTTACAGAAAGTGGAAACTGGGACAAATGACTAGGGAGGAGTTTAAAGGTATAACTCGAGAATGCCGGGGGGTTATCAGGAAGGCGAAAGCGCAAATGGAGTTGCGACTGGCTAAGGATGTGAAGGATAACAAGAAAGGTTTCTACAGGCATGTCAACAAGAAGAAGGTGATCAGAGAGGGTGTGCAGTCCCTAATGGATGAAGGAGGTAACCTAGTGACAGAGGATGTGGGGAAAGCTGAAGTACTCAATGCTTTCTTTGCCTCTGTATTCACGGACAAGGTCGGCTCCTGGACTTCTGTGCTAAGCGACGCAAGATGGGAAGAAGATGGACAGCCCTTGGTGGGTAAAGAACAGGTTAGGAACTATTTAGAAAAACTAAATGTACACAAATCCATGGGTCCAGACTTAATGCACCCAAGGGTACTGAAGGAGTTGGCAAATGTCATTGAAGAGCCTTTGGCCATTATCTTTGAAAAGTCGTGGAGATCGGGCGAAATCCCGGATGATTGGAAAAAGGCAAATGTAGTGCCCATCTTCAAAAAAGGGAAGAAGGACGATCCAGGGAACTATAGGCCGGTCAGTCTTACCTCGGTTCCTGGAAAAATCATAGAAGGGATCCTAAAGGAATCCATTTTGAGACACTTGAATGAGAGGAAAGTGATCAGGAATAGTCAGCATGGATTCACAAAGGGCAAGTCGTGCTTGACCAATCTGATTAGCTTCTATGATGAGGTAACTGGCTCAGTGGACATGGGAAAGTCAGTGGATGTTATATACCTTGACTTTAGCAAGGCTTTTGATACGGTCTCCCACAATATTCTTGCCAGCAAGTTAAGGGAATGCGGATTGGATAAATGGACGGTAAGATGGATAGAAAGATGGCTAGAAGGCCGGGCCCAGCGGGTAGTGATCAATGGTTCAATGTCAGGATGGCGGTTGGTTTCTAGTGGAGTGCCCCAAGGTTCGGTTCTAGGACCGGTTTTGTTCAATATCTTTATTAATGACCTGGATGAGGGGATAGATTGCACCCTGAGCAAGTTTGCAGATGACACTAAGCTAGGGGGAGAGGTAGATACGCTTAAGGGCAGAGATAGGGTCCAGAGTGACTTAGACAAATTGGAGGATTGGGCCACTAGAAATGTCATGAGATTCAACAAAGACAAGTGTAGAGTCCTGCACTTGGGACGGAAGAATCCCAAGCATAGTTACAGGCTGGGGACCAACCAGTTAAGTAGTAGTTCTGCAGAAAAGGACCTGGGGGTTACAGTGGATGAGAAGCTAGATATGAGTCAACAGTGTGCCCTTGTAGCCAAGGCTAATGGCATATTAGGATGCATTAAGAGGAGCATTGCCAGCAGATCCAGAGATGTCATTATTCCCCTTTATTCGGCTTTGGTGAGGCCACATCTGGAGTACTGTGTCCAGTTCTGGGCCCCCCACTACAAAAAGGATGCGGACGCATTGGAGAGGGTCCAGCGGATGGCAACCAAAATGATTAGGGGTCTGGAGCATATGACCTACGAGGAGAGGCTGAGGGACTTGGGTCTGTTTAGTCTGCAGAAGCGAAGAGTGAGGGGGGACTTGATAGCAGCCTTCAACTTCCTGAAGGGAGGTTCCAAAGAGGATGGAGAGAGGCTGTTCTCAGTAGTGACAGATGGCAGAACAAGGAGCAATGGTCTCAAGTTGTGGTGGGAGAGGTCCAGATTGGATATTAGGAAAAACTATTTTACTAGGAGGGTAGTGAAGCATTGGAATGGGTTACCTAGGGAAGTAGTGGAGTCTCCATCCCTAGAGGTGTTTAAGTCTCGGCTTGACAAAGCCCTGGCCGGGTTGATTTAGATGGGATTGGTCCTGCCTAGAGCAGGGGACTGGACTTGACGACCTTCTGAGGTCTCTTCCAGTTCTGACTCTATGATAAGGGGATGGTTGGATGAAATAACATGATCTTGGTAACTAATTGACCATTCATTACCAGTTGGAAATAGGTCAATGGAGGGATGATAGGAGTTGCTATAGGGAACTTTCTGGGTGTCTGGCTGATGAGTCTTGCCCACATGCTCAGGGTTTAGCTGATCGCCATATTTGGGGTCAGGAAGGAATTTTCCTCCAGGGTAGATTGGCAGAGGCCCTGGAGGTTTTTCGCCTTCCTCCGTAGCATTGGGCACTGATCACAGCTGAAGGACTCTCTGCATGTTGGGGCCTTCAAAGTATTTGAAGGCTTCAATATCTGAGACATAGGTGAGAGGATTATTCTAAGAGGGGTGGGCGAGATTCTGTGGCCTGCACTGTGCAGGGGGTCAGACTAGATGATCATAATGGTCCCTTCTGACCTTAAAGTCTATGAGTCTATGAGTCTATGAGTAGACACACTCATAGTGTGGATGAAACTCAAATGCAGCTTCACAAGTTATAGGACTCTAGAGATCACATTTTGAAAAACTATATAGGCCCTAAACAACCAAACTTTGGGTTAGAAAAGAAGAAGAATCTCCTCATACTTACATAGTTTCAGGCTTCTAATCCAGACTTGTTATCAAGATAACTTGCTCTCCCATAAGGCCCATATGTCATTACTTAGCAATGCAAGTATTTTATTCTGCCCCGTGAAGCTATAGAATTCCTTAGCTACACTGAACTCATTTCCTGCAGCTGATTAGAATTCATGTCCATTCTTTTCCCAGCTGAGGACAAGAGATCAAAAGGGAATCATGTCTGCCATGTGCCAGACCACAAATTCCTCTGTTGTTACCTTTTAGCAAAGTTCAAGATTTGCAGTATTTAAATCCTGTAGATGTCAGCCCCGCACAGATCATTTAGGGGAGCTGAAATTGTGTCGATCTACTCCCCAGATGTTTTGATCCCTTTTTTGTCATTCTAAAATATAAAAATCTACAGTACTTTCTTTGCACTGAGAAAGTCCTGTAAGTCCTACCAATATAAATAATACATGCTCATGAACTCCAGTACACTTATAAAAGCAGCAGAGTGACACACAAATATGTCTAAATTTCTGCTCTTCCACTCATGCCCCTTCTCCTACTAAAATATTTTCTATGCTCTTTCCAATGCAAATAGTTCATGATGTTCCATTTCAGGTAAGCCTTGGAATGATTGCAGACCTGGCTCCTACGACTATCTTGGTGATTCAACCAGTGGCATATCTGGCCATTATTGATATTCAAAACCACAGGTGCATGCTCAGAAGGCGAATAGGAGATGGAGACATCATGCTAATGAACTTTTCTGTCCTGTCCCCTAGGGGAACTTCAAGTTGGCTTCAACTGTGATGCACATTTCAACCTTGGAATGGTTAGCACATGTCCTAGGCTCAAACTTTCAGGTACTTTTGGCCATCAATTTCTGACTCATATTAGGTAATTGTGTACACTAATGACAATACTATTATTAAAGGCAATTTTTTATGTAAGTGCTGTAGTTAATTTTACATTGTGTTCAGAAAGTCTGAAACAGACGCAAATGTCACCATCCATTAGCAAATTGATTTTTGTGACAATGACGAGAACGATAAGAATGCAGTAGAATGCAATTGATAAGACTTTCCTATTGCATTGGTAGTGTTAAATTGTACCATGATAGGTAACCCAAAAGACAATATCATAATAATGCTTCCATTGTGCTAGCAAATTATATATGGAAATCCCATAGTACCACTGAATTTTAATAAATAACAGTGAAATTCACCTGTGCGCAGTCTGCATATGACCTTTGGACCTGTTAGCATTCACTCAAAATAGAATTTAAAATGAGATCTATGTGGGAAAAGAGACCTTTTGGCCTTCTGAAAAAGGCTGAATTTCACCTTATGGGATTGAGATTTTTTTTTTTTACCATATTCATACAATTCAGATATACAATAAAACACCCATTTATTGATAGAGGTACTTTAGCATAGAATGTTGGTGTTTCTATCTTTCAGTTACAAGTCCCACGAGACTACATAAAAGGTATTGGGTAACATAAGCTTTTACAGATGGTACCTGTGTATTAACCAAAATGTAAAGGCAGCCCTCTGTGCTATTTAAGAGAGATTTTTTTCCTCTTGCCTCCCATTGAATTTGAAGTTCTGCATAATCCCCAGTTCATTCATCAATTGTATTTAAATCTAGGCATCTTCTCCCCGCCCCGGTTTTTGTTGTTGTTGATGTTGCATTCCAGAATGCACTTCTCACTTTTGATGATATGCAGAAATGGCCCACAAACATTGGTCCTATGCTCACTGCTATGAAATTGGACTTTTTAAGGAAACAACCTCAGTATTCTCAAAATGACCAAGTTGAATCACGGCTGCCCTGTATAACTCGAGAACTATATGACCAACCTGCTTCTGTAGAGCCCACAGCCCACACCAGACAAGGGTGGGTCTGAGAGTGATTCGAGGTGTGAATGCTGGTCCAGGTTAATAGTTCACAATGTTGATCAGTCTCCTATCTACTGCCTAACAGATACTTTCCCATTTTCTTTCTTTTTTTTTTTTTGCTGGTGCTGCTGGAACAGAGAAACCCTCCTAAGGCAGGGTAGATGTTTCTATTTTTAGCAGCATTCCCTAGGACCGTAGCCTGAGAATTCAATGGAATTCCCCCACCATAAGAAAAAGATATAATCTCTATACAATGGGATTTTCAAAAGAACTAAGTGTTGGAGAAATACATAGCGACAGCGGAGATTTTCTAAAGAGTTCCTTCCATGCATATGGGACAACATGAGAGAAAGTTCAAAGGTTCTGGTGGGCAAATTTGATGAGTGGGTATTGTTCCCAGAATATTAATACTCTGGTTAAATAATATGAGATGCACAGTTTGACCAGTTTTTTAGCTATTTAAAATTCATCCAATTCATTCTGAATCAGAGAGTGCATTTTTTCATTAGTCAACCATCTTTAAGCATAAAGTTGGTTTAAAATCCCACCTGACTGCAAGGTAGCTAAATGCACAAATTGCACTTCCAGATGCAGATGCAGCAAACTCCAGCATCAAATTCACTTCTGTGCAAGTTCACCTCCAACAAGACTTATGTGATGTTTAAGTCTCACTTAAACCCCTTAGTGGATGGTGCACAGTCCTTCAGCAGGATGACAGCACGGAGTGAATTTTCCCCACATTGATTTTCTTTTTACTGTGAAAAAAGTACTTCACTGTGACTTGTACTTCTCATTTGACTTGTTTAGATCATTCATATTATGTCATTCATCATCAGTGGCATTAACACTTGAGAACGAACACTGGAGGAACAAGCCTATGGATTATTTCTCTCTTCACGGCTGTTTGCTGCAAGTGCCCAGTCTATAAAAATGAAATCTTTTCCAGTCAACAATTTATCTACCAATATTTTTTTTCACTTCTGCTCACATCATACATGGCTTTTTAAACTCAAAGTCTTTTTAAACTCAAAGGCTACACTGTCAGCTTCTTGCGCAAGAACTGTTTTGTGGAAGAGTTCTTGCTCAAAAAGTCTTCCACAAGAGCGCGTCTACACTGGCATGTGCTTTTGCACAAGAGTGTCTATGGCAGCGTGGACGCTCTCTTGCACAAGAAAGTTCTGATGGCCATTTTAGCGGTAGGGCTTTCTTGCTCAAGAAATTCATTTTGCCTGTCTACACTGGCCTCTTGCGCAAGAGCTCTTGCGCAAGAGGGCTTATTCCTCGTGGGGAGAGGAATAACTCTTCTGGAAGAAGCTCTGTTTTCCAACACTGTACTGTAAATTTACTTACACAAGAACGCACGTGCAGTGTAGACACCCGGCATGTTTTTGTGCCAGAACAAATGTTCTGGCACAAGAAGCCGCCAGTGTAGACGTAGCCTTTAAAGAGTGTTTCAGCCAAGCAGTGCACAGTTATAAGAGCTGAGAATCAAACAACACACGTGTTTTAAATCTTTTGCTGCTCTTTTTAGGGACATGATGCCCCATTTCCTACTACTGAACCTTATTGAATCTATATTTATCCCAGTTATTGGTGAATTCCAAACTACATTGTATAGTTTATGCCAGGCACCCTGAATTCAGGGCAACCGAATGATCATCTAAGAAAATACAATCAGATTAAGACAAGAAGGACATTTTTATCTCTTTGCCTTAGAAGCAATAATATTAACATCATACTCTTTCAATACTTAGTGGAATTCAAAGTGACTCTGCTGCTACGCTAGAGTAGCAAACAGTCGTTGCTCATGCTGATTTTGATCATTTGAGTATCATCTATCACTCCAGTTTACAGAGGCAGAACCACAGAACCTGACTGTCACTGTGGAGACAGTGGATTGCCCAATTTAAAAAAAAGCTAAAATATGGAAGGAAAAGGTTTCATTAATATATTGAATGATATTCTTCTTCTATGGGTATTTAAGCCTCTTTCAGAATATACATTTTAATGAACTGGTCATGTTTGATTTTTTTTAATGTCATCTGTGGATACACCTTATTTCTGAAATGCAAAGGACTTCCCTTATTCCTTGTACAATGAGGGTTCCAAGAGTCAGAGTAAGAAGTCCTCCAGCTTGACAGTATTTTGCCACTATTTCAAAATAATTGCTTGTGTATAGAGGTGGACTCATAGACTCATGGGCTATCTTTACACTAGGCCACATATTCCGGAAAATCAGCCACTTTTCCAGAATAAGCTGTGAGCTGTCTACACTGGCCCTTGAATTTCCGGAAAAGCAACGATGCTTATTAGTCTTTTTCATGGCCATGTCACTAAGGCGGATCATAGTCATCCTGTGATCAACCAGGACTCCAAGGTCCTTCACCTCTTCCATTACTTCCAACTGATGTGTCCCCAGCTTATAACTAAAATTCTTGTTATTAATCCCTAAATAACCTTACACTTCTCATTATTAAATTTCATCCTATTGCTATCACTCCAATTTACTAAGTTATTTTGGAATAGTACTAGTTATTTCAATATAGTGTTGCAGTGTAGACATACCCTTTGTACCCTTCGTGTGTCTCAGTTTGGTGTTTAATACACGTAAGGGATAACACAGAGACATGTTTAAGTTTTCAGTTTCAAAAAGACAGAAATAGTAAAAATACCATTTCCGTGTATCTATCAGCTTTGGGCTCTGTAAGGAGACTGCTCTGATATGCAGAACATAAATTGTCTTGATATGATCTGAGAATTAACCTGCACACTCACGCTAATAAAATACTTACACCTCTAGAAACGTACGCACACAAAGTGCAGTATTAAGCATTTCACCTTATTATGATATATCAGACTGAATTAAATGTCTATTGAAGAGTCGTGCAATTTGTAGGTAACCCACATGCATCCGCACTACCTCCTAAATTATCCACTACAAATTATTCAGAGCCATTTTTATACAATGTTTAGAAACAATAGATTGTTTGAAAATGATTGTACCTGAAATTGGTCCAAATTCCGTTTCATCAGGTTTCGGCACAACTACAAAAGGATGAAATGAAACAGACTGAAAAATGGAAAGGAGAAGTGTGAGAAGATCAATGAAAGGGAAGTATGTCTGTTAATTATCCTGCATGATCTCTAAAGTCTGAGATGTCCCTGCGAGCACCAACCACTGCTCTGCTTATTCATGGTTTTAGGAAGCACATTTCCATACAACAAATACTATCTTCTCAGAAGGTGTTTTACCCCTTTCTCCTGACACTGCCAACATATTTTTGTCTCTCACATTTAGAGATGAGCTAGAATAACAGCCATGATGTTGAAAATAAATTGAAATCTAAGCTTGGCTCAAAAACAACGATAGGTATTCCAGTCTCACATTCCATGGATTTGCACCAGTATGACTCAATTTATGTTACTGGAATTACTGGACAAACAGACACATTCGTTTCTGGGTAATGTTAGGGTATGTATGATGCACATTAGCAGATACAACAAGACTCCCCAAACTTAGCACTTATTCCATACCCATATGGGAAAAAAGTTTTATGCTTGGAATATGTAAGAAATATTAATGGCACTACTATTTGAGAATGACAAATGAAAGTCAATTCTAGAGTGGGTCCAAAAATTTAGATGCAACAGTTTTCCAATGGAAAATGAAATTTCATCAAAACATTTCATTGGAAATTTGTATGACATTTTTGGTAAGATAAAAACATTTTGGTTCAACTTTATTATTCTGATTCATTTTCTTTCCTCTTTTTATTATGTTGCTTATATAATAATTATAGTTGAAGTAAAAAAAATCACGCCCTTTAAAACCTCCTAGTAGCCAGTACTGCTTTGCCTTGGTTTTTCTTCCTTTAACACCACAGATAGTTTGCTGCATATTTCATAATCAGAGACAACCCTGCGAACCCATGGATTCAAAATAAAAGCATTGAGATTTCAGCCCACATATTTAATTTTCAGTTTCACAATGAAAACTCAGTTTTCTGAAAGAAAAATATTCACTTTCCAGCCAGCTGTAACGTCTATGAATAAATAAAAGTCAGCTGAAGGGTCCAAGTCTTGCTGTCCACCTATATCAACATATTGCCACATTGCTAAATGCTCCATTTATTCTTTTTGTGGTACATGAAAGAGTTCAATTTCATCATTTTCATTTGATCATTTATCCTATTATAGTGAATGCCAAGTGTGGAATAAACAGGACATCTGTGTCAGGGTTACTGTATGAGTAAGTATGAGACAGCCCTTAAAAGTGACTCTCCTCTCTTAACTAGATAAGTGTTAAATTCACAGGCAAGAGAATTATTCTACAAGGTGGCCTATGACACTATTAAGATTTTAAGTGTCAGATTTGTATTCAGAAGATAAGTAGTATTTCTTTAACCCAGCCAGAGAACTCAGTTTCTGGGAATTCATCTCAGGGTTTTTTAATGATCTCCCCTCTCTGTAAACCCTCTTTCCTCAGAAACCATAAAATGGAAATTGGCCACAAAAGAGGATGCCACCGATCAGGAATCCAGTTATCCACCTGTGTCTGCTGCAATATGGGTGGGGACTGTTGTGCTTAAAAGAAGCACCCAGGATCTTTTTCAGGGGGATAAGGCAAAATGCCACATTTATTGAACATACATAGATCATTCAATACTTTATCATATGCATATGATACATTACACTCATACACTCACACACAAGCACACTCCATCTTGTTGTTACCAATAGTTGCTCCCCCTAACTGCACTGGCCAGGTGAGTTAGATGAGGGAAGGGGTGGAGCTGGGCTTCTGATGATCCAGACTGATGCTCCAATGTTGACAAGAGAAAAACCTGGGGTCCCTCTGCAAGATGCCTCACATTTATCCCTCTTATGCAGCCAATTAGTCATCACCTCGCCTTTCTTTATGCTGCTTCAAAGAGAGTTCTTCCAAGGGCAGGCACTTGCTGCTTGACTCCCAAGGCGTCTGTATGTCCAGACTTCTTTTCAATGAGCTCACTTCTTGGATCTGGCACCCAGACCCTCTCCACCCTTGCAACTGCTGCTGGAGGTGCTCACCTTTCAGTCTCCAGTCACACCTCATTCATTTCAATAGGACAATCAATGAAAGGGAAGAGATCTATTCTACTGCTAGCAAAAGACATTTTTCTTTACCTTAACTATTCCTAAGACCTATAACATAAAGAGCTTGATACAAAGTTTCTATGGAAAAGACTGGATACAAGGTTTCTCTTAATACAAGAATTCTATAAGAAAGCTTAACAAAGGTATATCTAAAAGAACAAGATATGTATATATAAAATCTCTTAATACAAAAGTTTTATGAGAATGATACATGGTTATATGGAAATGATACAGAGATTTATCCACATGACTGCCAACAAATTCCCACAAAAGAGGAAACTTATGACGGAGAAGGAGACCACAAAGTACCAGGGATGACACATTACCATCACTTAAGAAAACAAAGTGATGATCTGCAGAGATGGATGTAGGATCTTGACTCGTCAGCTAATATTTGGGATGTGCGGCCAAAAGGAAACTTCATTTTCACTCTCAATTTTAAAACAGTAGTGTGGTTGCCTTTTGCAGAATATTTCCCTCTCTAATCAACGGTGCAGAGAAAGAGAGAGGATCATTAACTTGCTATCTGCCCAATATGACAGTATCCCGCAGTTTTGTCCAGCATGCTTCTGTCTCATAGCTATTTTTCATGTGCAGTAATGTCTCTACATCCAGAAGCTATTTCAATAGTTTGCATGCTGCAGAAAGCACATCACTATTCTGCTAGAGAATGGGAACTCTAGCTTACCAGGACTCTTTGACTTGATTAAGTCAGGTGGTGCAGGAAAGCAGTGGTACTTAATGAGAGTCAGATAGCAATTTGAGTAAATGACTAAGGAAGAGTTCCTACAGCAGTAACGGGTTATTAGAATTCCCTGTTCTTGGGAAATAGGAACACGTGTCAAGAATCTATGTTTACTGTATATGACGACATGAGCAAATTACTTGAGCATCCATAGTGGAGGAAAAAATATTGCTTCTGTAGCTAAGTTGTCCCCAGAGTGACATTGTTGCAGAACAGTAACCTGAATGTTTCTCAATGCTCCATCTGTGTTTATTTTCTACTCAACTGAAAATCTGAAGATAAAAACATGATTTTCAATTGTTTCTTTCCGTGACTTGAGTAGTAACAAAATTAGGGAAAGAGGAAAATATTGCCTTTAAAAAGTCACTGATCCAATGGGGGAAATTTCATGTTCAATTATGAAAAAAGTTCAAGCTACTTTGTTTAGACAGGCTTTGCTTTCAAAAGAGCTCTCATAAGATTGGATAGAGTCGGCAGTTGGTATATAACTAGTTCAGTATAGCAAGATATGCACTGTAACTTGAGTATTAAAATGAGGGTTAATTGGGATTATAGGGTGTGTCTAGACTACAGGGTTTTGTCGACAAAAGTGGACTTTTGTTGACAAAACTATACCTGCATCTACACTGCCGCTGAGTTCTGTCAACATAATGTCAACAGAACTCAGTCTATGAGGAATAATGCCTTTTATCAAGAGTTCTGTCCACAGAAGGTGTTATTGCATCTACACTGTCCTTTGCATCTACACTGTCATGTCAACAAAGCGGCTTGCTTTGTCGACAGAACTGGTTGTAGTCTAGACGCTTTTTGTAGAAAGAAGCTTTGTTGACAGTATCTGTCGACAAAACTTCTGTCGACAAAAGCCTGTAGTCTAGACATACCCTCACTGTACAAAATGTTTAGAAATAGCTGTTACACTTTCTCTCATTATATAGCTACAACAGTACAGTTAACAGAATAGTCAAACGTGCATAAATGGCGAGATTTGAGCTCCCTAAAGCAAGTCAATAAGAATTAGATACCTAACACATCTAGGTTTTATTTTAAAGACCACATAACATATATTTTCATTTTAGGCATCTAAATACTAGTGTAAATTTGGCCTAAACTTTAACTAGCATTTATCTGACACTATTGAAACATGAAATATTCTGTACACTGGATTTAACCAATTTATTGTACATTTATTGCCCCTTCACAATTTTCCGTCATCCTGAGCTGAATATTATGGCTTTGGACCAAAACTCTTCTAGAGATCAGTCATGGAGCGTTTTGATTCAGGCCACTAGCAACAAAGAAGTTGTTATTAGGGCTAGTTGGAAATTTTCCAATAGAGTGTTTTACTGCCAGAAACTGTTAATTCACCAAAATAAAAATGTTCTGCAGAAATTCAGTGATTTTAACTAATTACGCAATGGAACACAGATAGGTTTTTTTGGAAATTCCATGCTAGGTAGGTTTCCGTAGATCTACCTGGTTTCCTGCCAGCTTACTTGTCCAACTCCTTCACAGCCGATCTGGCAAACTGCCTTGGGGTATGTCTACACTACCACCCTAGTCCAAACTAGGGTGGTAATGTAGGCAACCAGAGTTGCAAATGAAGCCCGGGATTTGAATTTCCTGGGCTTCATTTGCATAAAGCCGGGTGCCACCATTTTTAAATATCCGCTAGTGTGGACTCCGTGCCACACAGCTACACGCGGCACGGACTGGGTAGTTCGGATGAGGAGTAACGGTAGTTCGGATTAGGAAGCCTAGTCCGAACTACCTAGTCCGTGCCGCGTGTAGCCGCGCGGCACGGAGTCCGCACTAGCGGACATTTAAAAATGGCGGCACCCGGCTTTATGCAAATGAAGCCTGGGAAACTCAAATCCCGGGCTTCATTTGCAACTCCGGTTGCCTACATTACCACCCTAGTTCGAACTAGGGTGGTAGTGTAGACATACCCTTGGAGACAGGACCACGGAGTTTATAGGATCCATGGCTATGTCTAGACTTCAAGCTTCTGTCAGAAGAATCTTTTCCAGAAGAGATCTTTCAGAAAAGCTTATTTCAAAAGACAGCATTCACACAGCAAAAGCACAAGGAAAAAGTGATGTACTTTTTCGAAAGAAAGCGTCCAATCAATGTGGATGCTATCTTGCACTGAAATTGTGATTAGTATGGATGGCATGGCCACCAGGGCACCTTGTTATTTTCTGGAGGCCTCTTCTTTCGAATTAACTCCCTCTTCTGCATCCATACATGCCTTTGTCCAAAAAAGCTTTTTCGGAAAAAGGCATCTGTCTCATAGAAATAGGTTTACCACTGTTGGAAAAAACCCCTCTACTCTTTTGACTTTCTGTCAAAAGAATGCAATAGCAGTGTAGACATACGTATAGTTTTTCTGGAAAAACACTGCAGTGTAGAGCTACCCCGTGGTTCCTAGGCAGCTACCATGTAGCCCGCTCTGGGGCTGGGAATCCCAGGATCCTTCTCATGGAGTTGGGATGTGATTTTGACTCCACAAAAAGCCTAGAAACCATAAAGAACTCAGAGCTTCCAGGATCCCTGCTGCAGAGCCAGGAAACCTGGCAAGCCATAGCTGAGCCAAATGCCCTGGAGTATGGCTCCCAGGCAGAATTTTGTTTAAAATGTTTCCAATCTAAATGAAATATTATTTCAAAATGAAACTTTCAGACATTTCTTTTATGCAGGAAATTATCAACATTTCAACTTTTTGTTGTGAAACTAAACAAGGTTTTTTTCCCTCAAACATTTTGGAATTGTCCACAGAAGGGAAATTCTGGCTTTTTGCCATGGTCTAGTTCTTTATAAAAGTATTCTGCATAGAATATATGTCTGTAAATGTAACTACAAAGATTTTTTTAAAAGGCTCCATAAAAGAAGGTAATATACAATGTGGGTTTATGGAAAATAAATCCTGTGTAACTTGATATTAAAAAAAGACGTATGAATTTGATTGATAAAAGTAGTAGTGTTGGTGTAATTTACTTAGTTTTCTGTAAAGCATTTGACTTGGTACAATACATTTTATTTCAGCAGCTGTAGCAATACAAGATCAATATGGTACACATTCAACCCATTAAAAACTAGCTAACCAATAGGTCTCAAAAAGTAATTTTAAATATGGAAGCATCATCAAATGGGCATATTTCTAGAGTCCCACAGAGATTAGTTCTTGGTTGCTACTATTTTTATCAGTAACCTGGAAGAGAACAAGAAATCATCACTGATAAAATTTGCAGATAACACAAACTGAGGGAATAGTAAATGATAAAAAGGACAAATCATTGGTGGAGAGATAACTGGGTCAGCTAGGTGCAAGGAAACAAAAAGTGCATACCTATCGGAACAAACAACATAGGGCATTCTTTGAAGATGGGGTATACTATTCTGGGAAGTAGGGAAAAAAATTGAGAGTCGTGGCAATCAGCTGTAAGACTATGGCCAATCTTTGGACACATAATGAGGGACTCTCTGGTAGGTATAGAGGGTTATTTTACCTCTCTTTGGCACTGATGTAACTGCTGCTGGAATACTGTGTCTAGCTGTGGTGTCCACAATTCAAGAAGGGCGTTGATAAATTAGAGAGGGTTCAGAGAAGAGCCACAAGAATGACTAAAGGATTGGGAGGGAAAATCTTATGTTGATTGAGCTTCTTGAATCTATCTAACTTTACAATGGGAAGGGCAAGGGGTCACTTTTTCACAGTTTATGAGTACCTACACTGGGACAAGCACTTAAAAAATGAGCTCCTCTACATTTTAGATAAAGATAGGACAAGAGCCAATGAGTGACATTTAAAGCTAGACAAATTCGGACTGGAAATAGGTGAGGGGAACTGTGAAAGCAGGTATCCACTGGAGCGATTTACCAAGACTAACCATGTGGGGCAATTTTTAAACCAAGACTAGATTTTTAAAGGATGTTCAAGAGAAATTAGTTGGGGGACACACTATGCCTTGTCTTATATAGCTAGATGATCACAATGGTCCCTTCTGGCCTTGGAATCTATGAATCGGCTGGCAATAAGAATATGTAGCATTGTGAATTAGTAGGTTTGTGGTATTAGTTGGGTATGTCTACACTACCCCGCTAGTTCGAACTAGCGGGGTAGTGTATGCATACCGCACTTGCTAATGAAGCCCGGGATTTGACTTTCCCGGGCTTCATTAGCATAAGCGGGGAGCCGCCATTTTTAAATCCCCGCTGCTTCGAACCCCGTGCAGCGCGGCTACACGGGGCTCGAACTAGGTAGTTCGGACTAGGGTGCCTAATCCGAACTACCGGTACACCTCATTTCACGAGGAGTAACAGTAGTTCGGAATAGGAACCTAGTCCGAACTACCTAGTTCGAGCCCCGTGTAGCCGCGCTGCACGGGGTTCGAAGCAGCGGGGATTTAAAAATGGCGGCTCCCCGCTTATGCTAATGAAGCCCGGGAAATTCAAATCCCAGGCTTCATTAGCAAGTGCGGTATGCATACATTACCCCGCTAGTTCGAACTAGCGGGGTAGTGTAGACATACCCGTTGTTAGTTATGCACCGCAAATAGCTTTCAGTGTGCACCTCTGAATACGCAACTCTGAAACTCCACCTCAACCTCTACAGCTGCATTTGCTGAGAACAAAACACTCTGAACATTTTTTTTATAAAACAGAGGATTGCTTCCAATAGTATTTACTTCTCTTTGGTCCCTTGCAGTCTGAGGATTTATCTTCTGTTATCACACAACCCCGGGCTCTGGGGGTGAATCATTGTCTCTATAAAACCCGTGGAAGGGCCAAACAGTGCTGTATGGCCAATTCATCAGACATGGGCCAATGCAGCTGTAATTTTAAGTTACGAGAACTTTTACGCAGTTTTTGCTGTAGCCGTAGAGCAGCTTTAGAGCAAAATTTCCCAGTAATCACTCAAAGGGTGTATCTACACAGCACCCTAAACTCAAAATAAGATATGCAAGTTGCTCTACGCAAATTGAGTATCTTATTCCGAATCTATTTCAAAATAGCTTACTTCAAAATTTGGCATGTCTACCTAGTGCCAAATTTTGAAATAATGTGATATTTCAAGTCATCCCTTAACCCTCGTTAAACGAGGGTTACCAGGATGTCGAAATAGCACGCCCATTATTTCAAAAAATATTTCAAAATAACAGACAGCTTGTGTAGATGAGGGGTAGCTATTTTGGGATACCTTTGATACCCTAAGAGAATTTCAGCCTTTATAAATGCTATAATCCTATGCTGTTTTATCTGATGTGACAGAGTAATTCTTATTTTTTCACTGTTTTTCTTAATATGCTTGGTGTCTGATAGTTCTTCCATGTGACCCGTTGGGCCAGCAATATGTGTCTTTGATGTATTAAAAATCTTAGGATTTCAGGGCAGAAAGGACCAGCACTTCATCTAGTCCAACCGCCTGCACAGCACAAGCCACCAACTCCACCCAGAGCCTAAACACTGAAGTCAACAACTGAAATTAGAGCAAAGTTTGACAGCTCAGAAGAGACACGATTATTAGGATCCACAGGCAGAATCACAAGAAGCATCAGCGTGCACCAGTGCCAGAGGCCTTTGCAAGGGCAGGGAAATGATTAAGTGAGATACACCCACATAATCTTGGCAAGTGATCGGCAAAGTGCAGAGGAAGGTGGAAAAAAAAAAGAGGCAAAGTCATTGCCAGTCTGACCCAGGAGAAAATTCCCTCTCAGTCTCACACATGGCAGTGAGATCCTGAGCATGTGAGCAAGAGCTAGCTAGTCAAGAACCTGAGGCCTGGTTTACACTAGGCCAGGAGGTTGCCTTAAGGTACGCCATTCAGCTACACAAAATTCATAGCTGGATTCAGCTTACCTTAAGCCAAGCTGCCGCAGCATCTACACTGTGGGAGACTGACAAGATCCTATCAGCTTGCCTTACTTCTCACAAAATGAGGAGTACAGGATGCAAATACTAGCTGCCCTCAGCATTCGATTTTGGGGTCTACCCTAGACCCACTAAATCGAATGCTAGAAGATCGATCTCCAGAGGTTGAACTTTTCAGTACTATAGACATGCCCTGAGAGAGAGACTGCTCAGTGCCACCTCAAAACCCTGACCCTCCTGGTCCCATGTCCCATCTCCAGTGGTGGTCAACACTAATACTTGGTTGGAATGTGATCAATCCTACTCTCCACCCAGAATACATGGGGTGGGGAAGGAAACACCCTTCCTGGTCCCCTGCAAGTGGTTGGCTGAAACCATGAACATTTAGAAGCCTAACACATTAACCAGAAATGTACCCGGGGGTTTCTGAACCTTGTCCCCTTCCACCATGAGCAAACCCATTACAAATCAGACTAATAAATTAGTTATAAATCTGGTTAAGTTGTTTGTCCACCCAATTCCTACAGAGAAGCTGTTCCTAATCCCTCTGTAAGTGACAAATCTAATTCCCAGTTCTGAAATTGTTCATGGCCAAATAGTTCATGTTGTAGCCACTTGTTCTTGTGCTAACTTTGCCTTTTAGCTTAAATAGCTATTCACCCTCCCTGTTATTTACCTCCCTGATGTATTTATAGAGAGCAATCAAATCCCGTCAGCCTGCTTTTTTTTTGCTGGATTAAACAAACCAAGTTCTTCCTGTCTCCTCTCATAAGGTAGGCCCTCTGTTCCTAATCGCAGTAACATTTCTTAGATCTTATTCCAGTTCAAATGCATTTTCCTTAAATGTGGGCGAGGAGAATTATGTACATAGAATTCCAAATGATGCCTTTCCATGCTCTTGTGCAATCACATTTATACTTCTCTGTCCCATCTGGAAATGCCTGGCCTGATGTGATTTTAGGATGGCATTTGCCTATTTCACAACCTCATCACATTGGCACCTCACAGTCCTCCTGCAAGGAAGCCGTTCACTGTGACCGAATGCACCCCTGCATTCACACCCTGTACATGATTGTATGCTCTGTGATGCATGCTTTGAAAACTCAACAACTGACTGGTTAATAATATCAGGGTGACATATATGTAGCAATATTGTGTGTAAAGTTATGAAATTCCCCCTGTATAATGTTAAAGGAACTTATGTAGCACCAGTTAAGGATGGGTGGTCACCTCAATTTTCATAGAAAACTGCCAACTTAGCCCCCAGACAGTGAGAGAGAAAAGAAAGGGCAGGTCATGATACTGCCCCTCACTAGTCTGCATAACACCCCAGCATTGCCACATTCACAAACCTTTCTCTTCTATCACTTCCAGATGAACTTCCTCTCATAGCAGCAATTCTTAATGAACCTTAAGTGCATGACTATATAGAATTTCTCCTATTTTTCTCATACCAGTCTTCCCGGTATTTATCCGGACAATCCTGGTATTTATCCCTCCCCTGAAGTAGGGAAGTATTATTCCCATTTTATAGGTGAGAAGCTGAGGAACAGAGAGACTAAGCACCTTGCTGACTGTTTCACAGAGAGGCTATGGCAGGTATCCCAAGACTCAAGCTAGTGCTTAAACTACTGGACCATCCTTCTTCTCCTAGGTCCACCAGAAATCCCCTACAAAAGTCATGGTCAAAGCTGTGGATCATGGAGCCCTTTCTCATGGCACTAAGCACTTATTCAGAAGACTAGTTCTGTTAACTTTACCATAGATGTGAGTAATGGCTCCACAGTCTGTCTTTGATCTTTCTGCTCATGAGTCAAGATCCTGGTCTGAAGTCTGGGCATAGACCCCAGATATTCGTTTTAGTTCCTAGAATTGTCTACATATTGTAGAAAGTTGAGGCATACTAAGTACTATACCTACCATATTGAATTAACTTGCTTTAAACTTTATAACACATATGCTTATAGCATAAAGCTCCTGTTCATACCAAGCAAAGATTGGTCTCCTAAATATCATAATTTATAATTACACTATTTTCTGTGGTTGGACATACTAGAATTTTCTCACATAGCATCGGAGAGAAACACCTTTTCCATCTACATCACTGCCATTCATATTACAGACTATTTTGTAAATTATAAGGTTCCTTGTCTTAGCACTTACCCTAGAGATGTTTCAGCATAATCTTCACTGATTCCCACCACCAGACCTTGGCAGTATTCCCTACCCAAGGGGTGTAAATATTGATCAGCTAAAACAAAAAAAAAGTAATAGTAATGGCTGACTTAAATCCACAACAGCAAAGACATTTAAAGGCAAGCCTGGAAGTTTTCCATAAATGTATTCACCCACGCAATCTTTCCAATTACAGCACTGCAGATTTCAAAACAGTTTTCAATGGGAAGTTTGATGAGTTAAGGATAGAAAGTGAGCTGTAGTTTTCTACTTCCATGCTTTTGTGAGTTTCATTAGACCCTTAATTTTACCTTAATGTAACTTTGTCATTTAATTTTGTTTCTCTTTTTACGGTAATGGTTTTTGCAATAGAAACACTCCAATGAGATTAGAGATCTCCCTTCCAGCCAATCTGATTTCAGAGGAAGTTAACTGAGAAACTGTAATAATGGTACTGAGGCTGTAATAATAGTATTCTATTTGTTTTTAACAGTTACAATTTTTCCAAAGTGAGATCAAAGCTCCTATACTGACAACACTTACACTGAGTAGAACCTATTCAGGCTATTCTGCTTTTGGCCCTAATAGGCATGCTCAGTTTAAATGCAACACAGCATAACCGAGGGGTGCAGAATCAGGCCCCAAATTATTTTATCTGCACCGTGGGCAGACCGTGGCCCTTTAAGGGCTCCGGGGCCAGGAGGGGGCAAAAGAGTTTTCCTGGGCTGGCCCAGAGTGGCCACCAGGGCTACCTGGGAAGGGCTAGCCTCCAACTAGTTCAAATTAAGTGGCTACACAGCCCTTAATTCGAACTACTTAATTCAAACTAGGCGTTACTTCTCCTTGAATGAGGTTTACCTAATTCGAATTTAATTCGATATAGAGGTTAGCCCCTATTAAAGTTAATATGAACTAACGACTGTTAGTTTGAATTAACTTTGTAGTGTAGACATACCCTGAGTGATGAAAGGATGTAACAAAATTTGTTCTGGTGCTCATTAAAGTGACTGTTTTTTGCTGGTGAATCACTGTTTTTTGCTGAAAACATCACACTCTTCCTCATGATTACTTGAATAAACACACAGCAATATCACTGAGGGGTCAGGATGAAGTGCTCTGTGGTTATATTTCAGAGTTAAGACATCTGGGTTGGTGAATATTTATGAGAACGAATTAGATGGAAGTGGTAGTGGAAAGATGTATGAATTAAAAATGATAGCTGCCAAGATACAATCAGTTCACATCTTAATCAAATCTCATAACAAGCTGGTACAGGTTGACCATCTCTAGTCCGGCACCCTCAGGACATGGCTGAATTAAGGCGGGTCAATATTGTCTGGCAGCATTACCAACACTTCCGCTGCTTACTGGACTCTTAGGAGAGACGTAGGGGAAAATTAGAGCTAAAGAACACCAGAGAACACTGAGAGCCAGGACCAGTGACTGTAAACAAACTTTATGGGACTGTGGGAAACTTGGCCACATCCACAATGAGTGAGAAGAATCAGAGGGGTAGCCGTATTAGTCTGAATCTGCATAAAAAATGAGAAGTCCTGCGGCACCTTATAGACTAACAGATTTATCGCTAACCGGGTGGCAGTCTCCCCCTCACCGCTGCTGCTGGTGCCCTCCTGGGCTTGCTCCTGAATGAGGAGCTTTTAGAACCCGGTGTTTGTTGGCGGCCAGGCCTTGCCTCAGGGCCTGGCCTCCATTTGTTGTCCCACCCGGAGTTAGGGTCGGGATTGGGCTTAAGGTGTTTGTTGCCCTGCCCTGCTCGAGGGCCGGGCCTTACAGACAGTATGGGTTGCCCGCCCTGCTCGAGGGCTCGGGCTTACTGGTGGTACATCTGGGACCGGCCGTGCAAGGGCGGGAACTTTCAAAGGGACAGGACTAGGACAGTTGTCCTGCCCAGAACTGGGTGAGAATAGACTTGTAAAGGGTGAACTTATTCCTCCGCGGCCCGGTCCTGAAGCAAGGCTGGGCACGCGAACGGTTACCTCTTATCCTGACCTGAAGCAAGACCGGGAATAGACTCGCCCGCCTGGACTATTATAAGGCACGGGAGCACAGGGGGACAGGCGCCTCACCCCGTACTGGAGGCGGAGGAGCCGCCTCCCGAAGGCCTATCGGCCTATAACAGTCCCCCGGAAGGGGGAGGAGTTCAGGCTCCTGTGGGCACTGCCGGAGGGCACTGTCCTGAAAGGGGATCCTGCCACCTGTCGGTAGATCTAATTCCCCGAGCCGACGGGAGGTGGCGCTGTGGCGGGGTGGGTAGCCCGCTACAACTTCTATTCCCGCCAATTGCTTCTGGGGCAGTCTCTCTAGGGCTAAGTCTAGTCTGGCATGATTTTCTGCAAATGCTTTTAACGGAAAAGTTTTCCGTTAAAAGCATTTGCAGAAAAGAGCATCTAGATTGGCACAGATGCTTTTCCGCAAAAGCACTTTTTGCGGAAAAGCATCTGGGGCTTTTTTGCAGAAAAGCGCGTCTAGATTGGCACGGACGCTTTTCCGCAAAAAAAGCCCTGATCGCCATTTTCGCGATCGGGGCTTTTTTGCGCAAAACAAATCTGAGCTGTCTACACTGGCCCTTTTGCTCAAAAGCTTTGCGCAAAAGGACTTTTGCCCGAACGGGAGCAGCATAATATTTCCTCAAGAAGCACTGATTTCAGACAGTAGGAAGTCAGTGTTCTTGCGGAAATTCAAGTGGCCAGTGTAGACAGCTGGCAAGTTTTTCCGCAAAAGCACTTGCTTTTGTGGAAAAACTTGCCAGTCTAGACACAGCCTAGGAGTGTCAGATTTCTCCTACTTGGTCCCTTTCTATCAGCTTGATCTAATGAGTCAATCAGCCCATAAACTCCAGGGCGTGCAGTCATCCTTTGTTTCCATGTCAGTTTCTTAGGCCAGGTCTACACTAGACGTGGAAGGTCGGGTTAAGGTACACAACTCCAGCTACATAAAATACATAGTTGAAGTCAGTTTACCTTAAACCAAGTTTGGTGCAATCTTCACAGAGAGAGGCCGATGGGAGCAAACACTCCTGTTATCTTCCCTTACTCCTCACAACTGGCAGGAGTACCAGGGTTGACTGGGGCTACCCTCAGCATTCGATTCAGTAGGTCTTAAGTTAGTAGGGGAAGTAGATGTGGGTGGCAACCTGGGAAGCAGTGATCATGAGATGGTCAGTTACAGGATCCTCACCAAAAGCAGAAAGGAGAGCAGCAAAATACACACTGTGGACTTCAGGAAAGCAGCCTTTGACTTCCTCCGGGCACTGATGGGCAGAATCCCCTGGGACGCTAACATGAAGGGGAAAGGAATCCAGGAGAGCTAGCAATATTTTAAAGAAGTCCTATTGAAGGTGCAGGAACAAACCAATCCGATGTGCAGTAAGAAAAGCAAATGTGGTAGGTGACCAGCTTGATTTAGCAGTGAAATATTTGGTGAGCTTAAGCACAAAAAGGAACCTTATAAAAAGTGGAAGCCTAGACAGATGACTAGGGAATAAATACATTGCTCGAGAATGTAGGGGTAATCAGAGAGGTGAAAGCACAATTGGAATTGCAGCTAGCAAGGGGCATGAAGGGTAACAAGAAAAGTTTCTACAGATATGTTAGCAATAAGAGGGTGATCAGGGAAGGGGTGAGACCCCTAAAGGATGAGGGAGGTAACCTAGAAAGGTGGTGAAATCTCCATCCCTAGAGGTTTTTAAGCCCCGGCTTGACAAAGCCCTGGCTGGGCTGATTTAGTTGGGGTTGGTCCTGCTTTGGACAGTGGGTTGGACTTGATGACTTCCTGAGGTCTCTTGAAACCTTATAATTCTATTAATGTCAGAACATTGATCTCCAGCGTGGCAGGCGACTACATGGCCTTAGAGGCAGCTGGTGTGGGGGTTGCTGCTCCTATGCTATCCCAGGCCTTTCTGCCTCTTCCTCTCTCAGGTTTCTCCTTTCTTTAGGGAGGGGCTTGTTTTCCTTACTGGTAACAATGGTGGGTGCAGGCCTCCATGATTAGTAGTTCTACCAGCAATGCTGCAGTGACATCAGCCTGACTGGCTGTAATCAGAGATGGCATTCCTCTCTCTTCGCCCTGTTCTCAGAATGAGGTTTGTAAGCCCCATTACCATTACTTTTGGGCTAATTCAAATATTTCTTATACTTTTTCTACCCTGATTTTGAGAGTTCCATCCAAAACCATCGACTTTTCATTAGTGAAGTAAAATATTTGTGCCTTTTGTCTGGAAGGCGGCATGCGTGATATACCAAAACCTCGTCTGAAATTTCATGTCATCCAAAATTCAGGACTGCCTTTTCAAAGTGCAGTTACATGTGAATTTTTAAAGGGACATTTTTGCAACCTCCTCCACTTTATTGTCTGAATGTATGGGGTAATGAACAACTCAGAGTACAAAGACTCAGCAGATAATTTTGTATTTAATCACGAATCTATTCATGTAGTACAACTTCTTCTCCAATCATAAATTTAGAACTAATCAGAACCATGTCTGTCACTATATAATTAGATTGCTTAGTTGTCAAATAATAAAAATCCATTATCCTTATACAAACCACTGGTTTCCAAGGCAATTCTGGCTCTGAAGAGCTAGTACTTAAATAAGTGTAATTTACTTTTAATGTTAGTTTAGCGAAATCTAAAGTCAAGGCTGAAGGATATCTGAGAAGTAAGAACAGAAAAACAAAGTATACTAAAATCTAGGAATATAAAAGTTTTTTAGATCATCTTAGTCGTGAGCTAGAGGGATGTTAAGGACTAGTTGACTATCCGATAAGCAAATTCTTATCAGATAGTCGACAGGATAGTCAACTAGTCACTTCCTCCCACCCTCATCAGCTAGAGGCAGCAAGGGTGGGGGAAGAGGGCATACTTCAAAGCGGCAGCACCACCCTATCGACTAATCAAAACATTGATGCAAAAATGCTGTGGATCAGCCATGGCAGCAATGCAAAGGGGCAGCACCACATGGAACCCAGGATCAGCTGTGTGGCACTGCCCCTTTGAAATGCTGAGGCAGAGTTTTAAAGCAGCAGTGCCACCCTATCGACTAATCGAAAAGTCGATGCAAAAATGCATTGACAATTCGATTAGAGTATTACACACTGCTTAACATCCTTAAACTGGACCAAAGACACAAAGAGGTCTATTTATGTATATAAAAGGTAGTCTACTAAGTTAGGACCTTAGAACGAATACCATAAAAGACGAGTCTGGGCCCTCAAGTTATAGAGGTCCTAGCCAATGCCCATTAATGTCAATGGATAGACTCCAATAGATATTTCCCCTCACTTTTGCCAAGCCTTTTGGGAAGCTTCTGTATCCCAAAGGGACAAGACATGAAAAGGAAATGAGAGGAGTGACCTTGCAATAGGAATATTAAGTGACTGCACGATCTACTTTCAAAGAGCAAGTGGATGAACAGAAATGACCTGTTTATTCTTCTAGGGCCTGATCCTAAGCCCACTAAAATCACTGGAAGTCTTTTTTCAGTGTTAGTGGGTCGCATCGCTGTAAGCGGAAGCAGACCTCTGAGCCACTGTAGAGCCCTATTAATTTTCTATCTGCAGGCTTCTCCGTGTGTTTGGGGACTAGCCCCTACCTGCCTGAACACGTTGATCTGGGAGTGACTGGGTGCATTCATGATGGAACATTTTCCAAAATTAACACCAGCATTTGACGAGGACTGCCGGATGAGAACATGATGCACATGTGGCCAGGTTTCAGGGCCAGCCTTCATTATTAGGAAGCAGAGAAAATATGAAAGAGGGGGGATACAGTAGATAAGGATGGCACAGCTGTCAAAGCAGCTGCTGGTATTTTTGGCTGGTGCATCACCCTCTCTGATTAAAATAGACCAGGATGACTCACTGGTGTTTTATGTCGTGGGGTTGAATGGGCTATAGATTTGGACAAAGTCACAACATGGAGATACACCACAGAGGCAGGCGTGAGTTTGGGAAGCAGGGAGGTGTGGCGGTGGCCAGCATTCTCCAAGGACTCTTTACCTCAGGCAAGGACAGGAGGTATAGGGAGCGCACGTCTTCAGAATACATGGAGGCCTGAATGTACCTGGCCTTTGCACACGTGAGGAGAGGACGACTCAAGAGACACTGGAGATTGGAATGCTGCCTTCAGGCCCCAAAAGGGATAGAAAGGTACCTCCCACCTGTACACCTGTCTAAAAGGAATAGCCACAAGTTGACTGGGATATCCAGAGCAGATAACTCAGGGGAGATTGTGTCTCTATGAAACACAAGTCCTTGCCCTGTTAGTACCCAGGGCTGCTCCTTCCAGCACAGTCAAGCCAGTAAGTATATTTGTCCTGTCGTGCAAGCAACGCAAGATTATTCCATTCAGATTCTGCATGGGGATTCCCTCGGCCTCATAATGACATGTGGAACATAATGATTACTATACTGGAAAAGACTACATGGAAAAGCCCACTTGTCTGTCTTTGATAATAAGAACATAAGAATGGCCGTACTGGGTCAGACCAAAGGTCCATCCAGACCAGTAGCCTGTCTGCCAACACTGGCTAGCACCAGGTGCCCCAGAGGGGGTGGACCGAAGACAATGATCAAGTGATTTGTCTCTTGCCATCCATCTCCAGCCTCTGACAAACAGAGGCCAGGGACACCATTCCTAGCCCCTGACTAATAGCCTTTTATGGATCTAACCTCCATGAATTTATCTAGCATCTCTTTAAACTCTGTTATAGTTCTAGCCTTCACAGACTCCTCTGGCAAGGAGTTCCACAAGTTGACTATGCACTGTGTGAAGAAGAACTTTCACTAATTAGTTTTAAACATGCTACCCATTAATGCCTGATACCAAATGGCTCAGAAGAATGTGAGAAACCCCAGTGATAGGCAATACTCTTTCTTAAAGACAATTTCGTCCCGATCCCATCTGGTGATGATCACCCAGAACTATGAAGACCATTAGCTCCTATTTTAATCGTAGCTCATCTTAGTGCTGATGCTTTTCTTATAGGAAGGTCTAATCACAAAAAAAAATCCAGTCAAATGCCACTGTAATGTACTGCAGCACATTAAACACAAGTGGCCCAAGTAGGAAAGTGTTCCCTTCTTTCCATTGTAAAAGTGAAGTGCCCTCTTGTCATTGAGCGAGGGATAAGGAGGCAATAGAAGACGACCCAGGAGCCTTCTCTATACTATTCACTTATGGCTCTTCATTTCTTTTTGCTGCTTTTCATTCCAAATTAAACAACCTCAGTCATTTTACATTCCTTTTGTAAAGATTCTTATAGTGCTGCAGGGGTGCTATAGTTCATCCCAGCAGGGAGAGGGTTACAGACAAGTCAGAAGAGACTTGCACAGCCCTAGCCAATTAGGGTAGGGAACAGTGTGCCAATCAGGGCTATGCTGGGCCCTATAAAAGGCTGAGGGCTGAGAGCAGCTCATTCCTGTTCTGGCCAGGAAGGGATTAGGAATACCTGGAAAGAGCAATGGTTCTGGCCCTTTTTACTGAGGGAGACTATCCCACTGAATTTCCTTTTAAACCCTTTAGTTTTTTATTCACCGATTAAAATTAGAGCCTAATCTCTCTCTCTCTCTGTATATATATATAAAAAAAGTTTTCTGAGGGATGACAGGGGTGGGGCTGTGGCTGCCTCCCTCTTTGCCCTGGCCAGACATCCTGCCCCAGCCCACTCCTGCCCCATACCTCCCACCCAGATCTTGCAACCTCAGCACCTCCTGCACTCCATCTCCTACCAGATCATGCACGCCCATCCCTATCCCATTCACTGGCAGCCCTGTTGCACACACTGAAACCCTCATTTTTTGCCCCACCCCAGAGGCTAGGGGCCCCCAAATCCACTAACCCTGGAACTCCAGAAGTGTGAATCTGGCCTGAGGTCTTGAACCTCCATCCTTTCCCTACGCCTGAGCTGGAGCACCAGGGAAGTGAGGTGTTTCAATTGGGGGCCAAAAAACTTTTCCTGTGAGACAAAGTGATGTCATCAAGTCACCCTGCCTCCTGCCTTCCTCTCTTCTCCCCTTTTCCCCATGCTGGGGAGCCGGGACTGTCACGTCGCAGCCTCCCACCTCCCCATCCCTGGCAGCCAGGGGGAGAGCGCAGTCGGCTGCTGGGGTCAGCAGGAATCCATGTCCAAAACACACTAGCCCTTTATTTCTGGACCAGTGGGGGTCCATACCGCAGCCCTCTGACCCTCTGCCAGACCAAGGTCAGCTATCCCTGGGCCGGTTCCATTTCTCCCCCCCTCGAGATATACCTGGCTCTTGGGCAGGTCTTCTGGGCAGCAAGGGTTGGAGTCCTCCAGCCAGATAGTCAGGTCCTCCAGGTAGCCCTCCAGCAGCGGGCCCGGTGGCCCAGGCCAGTCATCAGCTTCCCCTGGCTCTGGTTCTGCACTGGGTTGGGCTGGGAAGACTTCTAGCTCTCTTGCTGGCTGGGCCTTGACTGGCCTTGCAGGCAGGCCCTTTATATTCCTGGCCCCGCCCCCTGGCTTCCTCCCAGGTGAGTCATTAGGGCCCGGTGCTGCCCTCCATGGCTCAGGGAGGGGCTATTCCCCCTTGGGGTCAGTGGGTGGCCACTCCAACCCACTACACCTCTCTCCACAGTCCTACTTGCCATACATCAGTAATGGAGAGAGGAGTTTATTCACTGATGTTTTTACCTGTTGCTTGAAGAGACTAAACAAAAGTCCTGGTATTTAAGATACTGTTGATTACAAGCATTAAGGGGAATGTCCGAGACATGTAGAAATCTGTCTTGCCTGATACAAGGGCACAGATGGTGCAAGGGTTATAGGGAAGGGGCCGAAGGAGCACTGAGGGAAGCTAAGAGGATTGGAGGTGGACAAGATAGGGCTGCTCACATAGGGTCCCTGGGTCAGGACCCAGAGTAGTGGGCAGGCCTGGGTCCCCCCTTCTCCCTTGCATACCTGGCCACACTGGAGCGTGGCCTATACAGACTGTAGCTTGCCCCTGAGGTAAAAGGCTAGACTTTGGGGCTGGAACTGGCCACAGTGGGAGGTATATTGACTGAGGACTGCTGATACCCCCAAAGGGGGTGCAAACTGAGTGGAGGGGACTGTTGGAGCTCAGCGTCCCAAAGACCAACTCATAGTCCAGGGAGAGACATGGGTCCAGACAGTGGAGAGAGCAGAGCAGAGAGCGACACCGGGTGAGACATTGGCCACAAGGGGGCACACTGCTGAGGAACAGTGCTAATTCCCCAAGGGACCAGCAGGGGGCGCCATGGCATTGAGTCAACCCTCTCCAAGTGCACTAACCCAAATGCTTACAAATAGATTTGTGGCTCTGAGTAGAATCCTCTGTTGCTTCCCCCCCTCGTCCCACAAGGGAAAAATGACCAGAATAGAACTCATTATTCGAATTGGAGGGTGTAACAGCATTACACTATTTACATTTGTAGTGTTCCTCCATCAGACAGCCTAGAACCCTTTTTGAGTTTTTGGATCACTGACACACACTAAGAAGTGGCTTAATTGTCTGCCGTGACCCTGTGGAAAGCCATCGCTTATTCTGTATCCAACTCCTATGCCACAGCTGCACATCAAGTTTCTTTTACTCTGACCCTCCCCATTTCCAGCAGCTGAAAGCCAGATAAGACGAGGGATAGGAAAGCAGAAAACATGTGGTTATTATGGAATGGTGGAACTGATATGGGCTTTCAAGTGTAAAATCCATTTGCTTGATTGCTTTAGCATGCTCCTGTTTCCTGTAAGTGAGATAATAGGTAGGCAATATTCCTTAGGGAGCTAAGCATGTGGTGAATCTTTCTGCTTGTGAATATTGGCTATTAAAACCAGTTAAAATATTCACATCACAAACAACTGGCTTTACAGAGCAGCCAGAAGGGCTAAACTGCTCTGGAATAGAAACAGAATGGAATTCAGCATATAACAAGGCTAGGCCACGTCGTATTATCCTGGTCAGATATCATGGAAAGAAGATTTTAGGGAAAGATTGAAGGTATCAAATTGGCTGCCCAATGGCATGTGGGTAATATCTCGCAGCTTGCCAAAGCTTATGTCTAATGCCATAATTACCTGCTCTTTGTTCCTCAGGCTAGTTCGAAGAGTGAGACAAAAAATAAAAACAAGAAATTTCCAAAGTGCACCTCTTCCCCCAACTACCAGAGGCTACTAACATGGCTTCCAAAGAAAATAAATAAGAATCTTCTTTCTTTGGGAATAAGCCCCCCATTAGCACTTGTGTAGGTTGTTGTGGCCTAACACAATGTGCCTGTCACTGTCAAGATGTGGGGACTGGGAAATCACAGACTTCCAGGGTGCAACAGACGTTTGGATTCATCTAAGATGGACACATCAAGAAAGCTTTTAATTTGCCTACAAGTAAGAGGTCACTGAAGGTAACATGAAGAAAATGAGGTGAACTCAGGTGACAGGATGCCAAGTAGAGGTAATTCCTAAGGGTATGTCTACACTGCCAGCCTAGTTCGAACGAGGGTGGCTAATGTAGGCATTCGAACTTGCAAATGAAGCCCGGGATTTAAATTTCTCGGGCTTCATTTGCATGTTCCTGGGAGGGCGCCATTTTTAAATGCCCATAGTTCGAACTACCTGCCCACAGCTACACACAGCACAGACTAAGTAGTTCGAATTAAAGCTCCTAATTCGAACTACCATTATTCCTCCTGTCACAAATACAAATGTGAAAACACAATTAAAAGCCAGAGGGCAGGACCACAAAGACAGCAGCCCTGCACAGGACATGTAGCTACCTCACTCCCCAGCCGCTGACAGTAAACCAGCCACTAGCTAAACAGGGCCCTGACATACACAAGTTGTGCACCGGGGCCCTGTAGTTCAGCAAACATACACCCTGGTAACTCACAAGATAAAAACATTCCAAGCAAGGGCATCATCTTCGAACAAGCACGTCTGGTTATCTGACATTGGAGTTCAGTCGGTGCTGAGTCAGGTAGGTCTTCTGTGGTTAATTTCCACAGTCTTGCCTTTACTGCATGGAAGGTTATGGCTACACTGCAAAGAAAATTCTCCAGCGCTGAACCTCATAGCTTGGGTCAATTGACTTGGGACCATTGGGCTGAAAATAGCAGTGTCGTGGTATTGATTTGGGCTAGAGCTTGGGTTTGCAAATCCAGCAAGACCCAGTACATCTCCTCTGCTACTTTTAACTCTGTTGTCTGGCCCCATGAGCCCTAGTCAATTGATCCAGTCTTTGGGACTCAGGGCTGCTGATCTTCTATTGCAGTGTAGATGTGGCCTTAGTGTGCAAGGGGAGGTAGGGCTATTCTGGGCCACACTTTCTGAAGCCAAGGCCATGACACCTCTTGTGAACTTCAGAAAAAGACTCTACACCAAAAGCCAGAGGCTGAAAGACTTAACAGACCCATCAGTGACCTGATCATTTTTGTGCTCAGGTTTATTTTGAAATATCACCTGTGCTGTTTGCCTAATGGAATAGACAGTCCAGGAGTAAAAGCATCTTATAGAATGAGCAGAGACTGCCCCCAGAAAATTGAAACCACAAACAGCTGTTAAGAGTATGGTATTGATTCAGCTCCTCCAGGAACTGTCAATTAACTTTTCCTCAGCCATTTCCCATCATTTAAAAGCAAAAGGATACTAGTGAGACATGCACTACTGGAGGGTACATGTTCATTTCTCAACCACCTCATTAGCCAGTCACACAGTGTAATAGTTACGCATGTCCATGTTACAATGTGCTACATGGTAATAAAATACAGGACTATGTAGCACTTTAAAGACTAACAAGATAGTTTATTAGATGATGAGCTTTCATGGGCCAGACCCACTTCCTCAGATCAAATAGTGGAAGAAAATAGTCACAATCATATATACCAAAGGATACAATTTAAAAAAATGAACACATATGAAAAGGACAAATCAAATTTCAGAATAGAAGGGGGATGTGGGGGGCAGGAAGGTAAATGTCTGTGAGCTAATGATATTAGAGGTGATAATTGGGGAAGCTATCTTTGTAATGGGTAAGATAACTAGAGTCTTTGTTAAGACCCCAGGGTAAAATGTCGAATTTTAGCATGAATAACAGTTCAGAGGATTCTCTTTCACCAGACTAACACGGCTACATTTCTATCACTATTCTACATGGTAATGGCAGTGTTCATGTGACAAACTGAAGAATGAAGTGATAAAGTTCTATTTATTGTGCACCAGTGTACTTCTATTCTGCCGACTAGACCGGTTCTCTCCTGCTTCAAATAGCCATTATCTTTTAAAACACCCTGCCAGAAAAACATTTCATTCTTGCAGCTCAAATTGTGGTAATTTTCCTCTGAGTAATATTTGTCTGAGGTGTAGGATAGGCTAATAATCAAATTCTCAGGGTAGCTTGTATTACTGGATATGAAGGGCAAGAAACCTAGCAGACAGCTACAGCTGTCTTAAATTCTTACCTGGAAGAGGTGAGGCATATCTTTGCCTGTAGCCAGATCTTGACTACTGTCAATGCTGTTTAGATAACAAAAGGGGAATTAATGTTGTTAACAAAAAAAGCCATTTTGATTTGCAAGTGGTTGATGGTTTCAAGCACCTATTGTCCTGTACAACCCCAAAAGATTAATTCAAAATAGTTAATGGGTTAATGAGACAATGCTTCTTTACACTCTTGTCATGAAATGGTTTATTGATTTTATTTAACTGCTAATCTGCTCGCTAAATTAGCAGCATGCAGATGAGAAATGATTTTAAGTAATCAATCAGTACAAAATGAGGGGAAGATTATTAGTAGGAGACTGCAAGGGCAGATAAGTAGATCAATATACAGAAATAAAGATAGACTGATCTGAAATTGAGACTTTGCCAAGAAAAGTAGGTCAACCTACTCTCTTGTTCTTAATTACACACCCACTGGCTTTTCTCTGTTGGGACAAGAACTTTGGAAGCCTATTTCTATGCAGTGTAATATTTTTCCCTCCCAGATCAGGTTGATCATGTCAAACCTTCGAACAAATCATGAAAACTAACATGTTGAGCCATCACATTGAATTATTCGAGTCAGTGTGTGGTGGTGTCTTTCAGTAGCTCCCCCAGGACTGAAAACAAGAAGCTCATCTATATTAGAAACTTTGCACAAATATACTGTATTTATAGTAGACCGCTCTTAAATGGGAGCATATACCTAATGAAGATGCAATTAAACAGGTTCAACCCTCATTCGAGCTAGACGGATTTAAGTAAGGAATAACACAGTTTAATTATGTCTGCATAGGTCAATTGCACTGGTTAAGATAGGCCTCCTGTAAATTGATGCCATGAAACATTTATAGTGTAAATTAGCCTTAAATTAAAAACAAATCTTAATCCCACTTTCACTCTCCCAACCCTTTTTTAGGGTTTAATACCTTAATTCCTGTCACAACACTGGAGTATTGCAAGACAGTTTGAACCTCTCTAATCCGGCACCCTCGGGAACTGACTGGTACCAAACCAAAGAATTTGCTAAACTACTGGGATATGTCTACATTTGCGGCTTCTTGCGTTAGTAATATGCAAATGAGGTTAAGCGTGGAATATCGCCAAGCCTCATTTGCATACCTAATGAGCCACCGTTTTTTTCAGAAGAGGCTCTTGTGCATGAAGGAGCATCTACGCTGCCCCTTCTTGCGCAAGAAAAATCCTCTTGCGCAATGCTGTTCTTCCTGAAAAGTAATAGGTGTAACGTCATTGCGCAAGAGGGTTTTTCTTGTGCAAGAAGGGGCAGTGTAGACGCTCCTTCTTGCGCAAGAGCCTCTTCTGAAAAAATGGTGGCTCATTAGGTATGCAAATGAGGCTCGGCGATATTCCACGCTTAGCCTCATTGGCGTATTACTCGCGCAAGAAGCCGCGAGTGTAGAGATAGCCCTGGAGGTCAATATTGTCCAGCAGCATTACCAGCACTTTCACTGCTTACTGGGCTCTTTGGAGACGTTTAGGGGTAAATTAGAGCTAAATAACAGCACGGAACACTGAGAGTCAGGACTGGTGTCTATATACAAACTTTATGAGACTACTGGAAACTTGGCCACACCCATGATAGCTAGACATCCAGCTAACTAAAATCATACCGGAGCATGGATGTTGCCACACCAGAGAAAGTGCCAGATTAGAGAGGTTCAACCTGTCATTGATAGTGAAAAGTCTCTCTTTTGTAAGTGATTTGTCGTGATTAGCTTCAGCAGAGAGGGATAACTCAGTGGTTTGAGCATTGGCCTGTTAAATCCAGGGTTGTGAGTTTGATCCTTAAGGAGGGGGCATTTGGGGCAAATCTGTTAGGAATAGTACTTGGTCCTACTGTGAAGGCAGGGAACTGGACTTGATGACCTCTCAAGGTCTAGGAGATAGGTATATCTCCATATATTAAAGAGCTTTCTCACAGGATAGTTTCATTAGCCAGAAATAGGTTTGATTCATTTCAGAACTACACCTAGTTGTCACCAGATTTTCACACTAAGTGGGGCAAGTCATTTCACATCAGTCTGTTTGTTGTCTATCTCCTCTGCAGATCTAACAGCTAGGTGTCAGGATCTGTTCATCCTATTGAAATGTTACCCTTGAGTACTGACTGCTAAAATATTATCAATCACGTTAGAAGCACATCAGCTTGTTTAAGTTAGTGAAAGCTCTCCATTTGACCTCTTATTGCCAAAATTAAAGTCTGCCATGTGCATTCTGATGCGGCTGCTGTCAGAAGGATATGACTCATCTGACTCAGATATTTAATTGTTCAATGAATACCAAAACTCTTCTATGCCACTGGGAACAGCATTAGCCTAGAGTTTCCAGTACCTAAAGTCACCATGTTACTCCCTGCCTCAGCAGGAGAGAGATTTGTGGGTGCTAAACTGTATGTCTGTTCCCCAACACTTCCCTGCCAATCTGTTCCAAAGTTTTGCCAGCATTTACTTTGCCTTACTTATTTCCCTCCCTCCCCCCACTAATTCCTGAGCCCCGCTTCAAGAACCCATCACTAGGACACTTCCAGAAATTTCCAGAGACACAATGCACCACAGCAGCTTGTTTGATTCAATTAAAAATCCACACTTTGCTTAACATTGCAGCACTGAAATATATTTATGATCAAACAAAAATAAGTTTGTTAAAGAGATTTAAAGAGACAGAAAACAAGGTTAATGGAAATACTGATTACAATAAAAGTATAACATACTTCTGTGAGAATAAATGTAACATTTAGCAGGCTAAAATCCTGGTCTAAGATAATCTTCTCACCAAAAGCAGCTCCTCAGTGTTGTCATTTCTCCAGGTAAGATCCAGCTTTCCTGGATACAAAAAGCGCTGTTCCTTTTGCACCCTCAATGATGGGCAATAAAATGTCTCTTTGCATCCTTCGTACAGTGAGTAAACCTTAAAAAAAAGTATTCCTGCTGTTCGTTCTCCACAGTGCTGGCGCCATGTTGTTTCTTGCTCATTTGTTTTTTCTGTTGATTTCAGATGCAAATGAACTCCCATTGCATTTGGCTTATTCTGCTTACGTTGTGCCAGAAATATAGATGGAGATAGAAACAATGCTCCTTTGTCAGGGAACAAAAACTTGTTTATAATCACTGCCTGGTTACATACTTCAAATGTATTTTTAGTACCACATGCAACTTCTTGCATGGCATCTTGCAATGCTTATGACGATTGTTACGATACAAGCTTTTATTTGCTATCCTTTAAAAATTACATAAGGTAAGTACTATGACAGCAATGTGGTTGGTGTAGTGAGTTTGTCAGGTCTGATCAGAATTGCTGGTGCTTGAGTGCACCATTGCACTAGGAGGCTCTTAAGGTCTCATTAGGTTAAGCTAACAGTTGTCCATGAGGCTCAAGATTCTTCACTTTTCCTTAGCAATGAAAATATGAAACTATTTGAAAAAAATTATGTAAATAATTGGCTAAAATTTGCATCAATGGGTGTTTTATGGAGAAGGGTAGAGGGGAAAAATACACCCTTTTTGTGAATGCAGGGAGTTCTAAGAAGCTCTTAAAGTCAGTGTTCCAAGTTCTCCTTTACTTAAGATAAAATAAAATATATTTTACATAAAATAAAATATATCAAACAAAAATTGGATGGAGTTCAGGGACACACATGCTACTATACTTAGGCATATTCCCACCCCCTCTTCCGTCCATTCCTGTTTACCGAGTATTCTCCAATTCTATCTTCTCGGAAGGTTAAAAAAAAAAAACCTCCACAAAATACCTCATATTTTTAATACCAAAGTGAAATAAGAAAGCTGACTGACATAGGAGACTTCTAAGCAAAGACTCCAAATCATAATATTTCTATACATTTTTATTAACGTCTGAATAGTTCACTCCCCCCCCAAGATATAACATTTTAAATTGCAAAAAGAGATATCTCTGAAAGTTGCTTTACTCCATAGCACTGCAATTATATTTTACAAAGAATAGAAAGTACATGACACAGAAGAAAGCGCTTCTCTTGGGTTTGAGCCAAAGCTGTTTCTGAAGGGTAAAGAAAATAAATGGGTGGAAGTTTGCCTAAAACTAAAAAGTTGTGTTTGAAAAAAATCAAATTAATTTTTTATGCTCCATGAATTAAAACAGTATTATCAAGGCCATTGGATGGCTGAGCCTGTCTCTCGTTTGAAGGGGGTGTTTTCTTACTAGTAGCAGAATGACAGATGTACTGACTCTTTTTCTAATCCATGTTTACCTCAGTTATTCAGGGTTTGAGTGCAGCTTTTCCATAAGCTCTGTGTTCAGGATAGGCTGTAGCTGGGCCATCCCAGGCACATAAATGGAAAAAGTTGTGCACTCCTGAGAGGCACAAACTGCCTGCTGTCCCTTGCTTTGGCAGGAGATGATAAGAATTTGCAGCTGTTTTCTTGCTCTCCTTTAAATCCCTGTCTGAGTGTGCTGTCTAACTCATACTCCTAGTCTCGTCCTAAGTATCAGAGAGTTTTACCCTCGCTTTTGCTTGTGTATCTAGACAGGGAAGCGCTGTGAGGCCCTGCTTTCAGTTAGGGCATCCAGGTACCTGCTGTTATACCTGTAATCCCATTGGGATCAGAAAGCATGGCTCCTTTAAACCCTGGTCTTAGGGCAGCACAAATGCTGACAGGTCCAGGGGTGTGGAGAGAGGAAGATCAACAGGACGCGAGTATCTCTAGCTCCAGACAAGAGGGCTACAGGGAGCAGGCCCTCACAGCGAAGCAGCTGAGAACCAGCCTGAAGCCTTGGAGAGTCTGAGCGGCCGACTGGGAATGCCAACAGGATAGGAGCCAGAGAGGAGTCACCTGAGAAGGAAAAACCAGAGCTGGACTTATCACTGCTGCCCAGAGCTGTATGGGGCTGTGAGTACCAGAGCTTGTGACCTTGCGCTGGGAATAAGAGGGGAAGCTGTAGCTAGCTAAGTAGGGAACTTGTTGCTCTGTGTTGGCAGAGGAGGGCACCAGAGACTTTGTTAGGGAAAGAGACTTTGTTAGGGTGTCAAAGATGACAAGGAGCATCCAGAACTCACTGCCGGACAGGAACTTTTCCCAGGATTCATAAACTTCGAGGCTGTGTCTAGACTGGCCAGTTTTTCCACAAAATCAGCTGCTTTTCTGGAAAAACTTGCCAGCTCTCTACACTGGCTGCTTGAATTTCTGCAAGAACACTGACTTCCTACTATAAGAAATCAGTGCTTCTTGCGGAAATACTATGCTGCTCCCATTCGGGCAAAAGCCCTCTTGTGCAAATCATTTGCACGAGAGGGTCAGTGTAGACAGCACAGTACTGTTTTGCGCAAAAAAGCCCCGATGGCTAAAATGGCGATCGGGGCTTTTTTGCGCAAAAGCCCGTCTAGATTGGCACGAACGCTTTGCCGCAAAAAGTGCTTTTGCAGAAAAGCGTCTGTGCCAATCTAGATGCTCTTCTCCGCAAATACTTTTAACGGAAAACTTTTCCATTAAAAGCATTTGCGGAAAATCATAGCAGTCTAGACGTAGCCTGAGTGTAGATGCATTGCTCAGTGTTTGCCCTTTCACACTGTAGTCCCATTGGACGTGTGGTCCTCATGTTAGATGTAACCCTCTTACTGCTCCCTCTTTCTTACTAGGGGTCATAGTGGACCACAAGTTGAATATGAGCCAACAGTGTGATGCTGTTGCAAAAAAAGCAAATATGATTCTAGGTTGTATCAACAGGTGTGTTGTAAGCAAAACTCGTGAAGTCATTCTGCCGCTCTACTCTGCACTAGTTAGGCCTCAGCTGGAGTACTGTGTCCAGTTCTGGGTGCCATATTTCAAGAAAGATATGGAGAAATTGGAAAGGGTACAGAGAAGAGCGACAAGAATGATTAAAGGTTTAGAGAACATGACCTATGAAGCCAGGGTTAATGAACTGGGCTTGTTTAGTTTGGAAAAAAGAAGATTAAGGGGGACATGATAGCGGTTTTCAAATATCTAAAAGGGTGTCACAAGGAGGAAGGAGAAAATTTGTTCCTCTTGGTTTCTGAGGACAGGACAAGGAGTAATGGGCTTAAAGTGCAGCAGGGGAGGTTTAGATTGGACATTAGGAAAAAATTCCTAGCTGTCAGGGTGGTCAAATATTGGAATAAATTGCCAAGGGAGGTGGTGGAATCTCCCTCTCTGGAGATATTTAAGAACAGGTTAGATAGACATCTGTCAGGGATGGTGTAGACGGAGCTTGGTCCTGCCTTGAGGGCGGGGGGGCTGGACTCGATGACCTCTTGAGGTCCCTTCCAGTCCTATTATTCTATGATTCTATGATTCTTCCTGTCTGTTATTCTCCATTCATCCCTCTGCCGATACATATTTCCCTTTCCTATTCTCATTGTTCTATTTATAACAGGTATGGGCAAAACAGCCTCCATGGGCCAGAACTGGCCTGCCAAGACAGTTGATCCAGCCCACAGATGCACTGCTGCTTCCCCACACCCAGGCCACTCGAGACCTGGGGACGGAGGAGTGTGCTAAGTCTCCTCTCCCCCCCAGGGGCGTGCAGCGCCTAGAATGAAACGCCAGCTATTCAGTGGGCATAGATTTCACATGCTCCCCTACCCCCAGGCCAATCAGAGTCTGTGGAGCATAGGAAGTCTCCTGGTTCTGCCCCTTCTGCTTTAGGCTCTGCTCTTTCCAGGGTGGCTATTTCAGAAATTTGTGAAGTGCCCCCCTACAAAAATTATTGCCCACCCCTGATTTACAATGTGTGCTTACTTCAGGGGGCATGGAACGGGTGCCCCTAAGGTGGTGGTGTGGGGGGGAGGGGGGACTGCTGTGTTCCTACTTGCATCTTTTCTTGGCCAGAGCTGGCTGCAAAGCAGTCTCAACCTTGGCCACAAGGGGGCGTACAGTTGCCTACCAATGGTAGAATTGGGTATTATTTTGTTTTGTGAAAATTGGCTTAAGAAAAAAATTCAGTGCCTACTGCTGTAGGATACAGGGCAGTGACTAATGGAATACCTCCTGCAATGAGGTTTACCAGCTAATTCGATTTAGGCACTTTAAATCGGAATCCCGTTTCACTGCCGCGTGTAGACGCGGGCAGTTACTTTGGGCTAGTCAATTTCTAAAATGGCGACCGACCGGGAACATGCAAGTCAAGCGTGGGATATTTAAATCCCGGGCTTGATTTGCAATTTCGGTCGCCCTCATTAGCTTCCCTAGATCGATCTAGGGGGCTAGTGTAGACGTACCCTTAGATGTTCCCACACAATGGAATTTCCTAATTTCAGCATGCTCTGCTACACACACATCATGAGACACCCTTCCTCCCAGAGTTTAAAATCCAAATAGGGAAGACAGACAAATCAATTGTTATCATCTCTAATTTATGTTAGGGGATCTGAGTCGCAAAGGGATGAACTGATTTCTGAATGTGGCAAAGGGAGTCTCCAAGCCATCACAGAACCACAGAATGAAGCCTGGTCTGCTGGTTCCCAGCTCAGTGCCTTTAGCCATTAGCAGGGGTGCTGACAGATTTGCCAGGCTCCTGGGCTAGATGGGGAAGGAGGCACCTCCCTATTTGTGGATAAATCCCTCTAATATTCCCACATAACCATGTATCATTCTCATATAACTTTGTATTAAGATCTTGTTCTTTTAGATATATCTTTATGTTAAGTGTTCTTATAGAATCTTTGTAACACTTCCATATAACCATGTATCATTCTCATATAACTTTGTATTAAGATAAACTTTCCTTTGATCTATATTTTTATCTATATCTATTGTCCTTTTTAGATATATCTTTATGTTAAGCCTTCTTATAGAATCCCTTGTATTAAGAAACTTTGTATCAAGCTCTTTGGCTGTGTCTACATTGGCACCCTTTTCCGGAAAACGGATGCTAATGAGACACTTCGGAATTGCAAATTTAAATATCCCCCGCAGCATTTGCATGAACATGGCTGCCGCTTTTTTCTGGCTCGGGGTTTTGCTGGAGAAAAGCGCCAGTCTAGACGGGATCTTGCGGAAAATAAGCCCTTTTTTAGGAATAAGGGATCTTGCGGAAAAGGGCTTATTTTCCACAAGATCCTGTCTAGACTGGCGCTTTTCTCCGGCAAAACCCCGAGCCGGAAAAAAGCGGCAGCCATGTTCATGCAAATGCCGCGGGGGATATTTAAATCCCCCACGACATATGCAATTCCGAAGTGTCTCATTAGCATCCCTTTTCTGGAAAAGGGTGCCAATGTAGACACAGCCTTTATGTTATAGGTCTCAGGAATAGTTAATGTAAAGAAAAACGTCTTTTGAGATCTCTCCCCTTTCCTAGATTGCCCTGTTGAAATGAATGAGGTGTAAATGGAGACCTCACTGTGAAAGGTGAGCACCTCCAGAAGCAGTTGCAAGGGTGGAGAGGGTCTGGGTGCCAGATCCAGGACAATACCTGTGAAGTGAGCTCATTGAAAAGAAGTCTGGACATACAGATGCCTTGGGAGTCAAGCAGCAAGGGCCTGTCCTTGGAAGAACTCTCTTTGAAGCAGCATAAAGAAAGGCGAGGTGATGACTAATTGGCTGCATAAGAGGGATAAATATGAGGCATCTTGCAGAGGGACCCCAGGTTTTTCTCTTGTCAACATCGGAGCATCAATCCGGATCAGCAGAAGCCCGGCTCCACCCCTTCCCTCATCTAACTCACCTGGCCAGTGCAGTTAGGGGGAGCAACTATTGGTAACAACAAGATGGAGTGTGCTTGTGTGTGAGTGTATGAGTGTAATGTATCATATGCATATGATAAAGTATCGACTGATCTATGTATGTTCAATAAATGTGGCATGTTGCCTTATCTCCCTGAAAAAGATCCCAGGTGCTTCTTTTAAGCACAACATGTTTCCCAAAGGGGCAGGACCTTTGGTGGAAACGGTAAGATTGGAGGCAGTCCACTGTCAGCGCTGCCTAGATTCAGTCACTCAGCCCCTCCCCCCTCCAGACAGCCTTCAGAGCCACCCAGAATGTGCAGTGCTGTGCTCTGGGGGAGATTTAAAGAGCCGGGGGCTCCGGTTGCTGCTGCAGTAGCAGTGGACAGGAGCCTCTGGCCCTTTTGAATCCGCTGGACCCCAGGGAAGTTTCCTCCATTGCCTCCCCCTTCCCTTTTGTTAGCGTGCCTGGCCATATGGCCATCCTTCCTCTCCCTCACACAACACCCCGTTTTGAAAAAAAGTTAATCTGAGCATTAGCAGCAAAACCCTAGCAAACAATTCTCCGGCATTCAGTTGTGTTAGTCTTTCTTTAAAGAAACTGAAGAAAAAAGTTGAGACACAAAACAGAGAAATGTGCCATGGGAAGCAACTTTCTCCAGTTCTTGATAGGAGGGGAAAAAATTGGGACATGGAATCAAAAGTGTATCTGATTCCTGACATGAGGTAAATGAGCCAATGTGATGAAGTTACATTGTCATGCTTAGAAGACTACTTCGGCATAAGTAAAGGACCCATGCACATGGTGATCACCATTATTCTGCTGATGGATTACAAAGCAACAAGGACTTCTTAGGACTTAGAGATATGTTCAAAAGATTTTCTTCTAGAGCTGAATAAATCAGGGCAGAATTTTCAGTGCAAGGCAGGTACGTCCTTTCGGAGTTTGTTTTGTACTTTTCTCGGCATTCAACCTCTTGTCTGGGTGATTTGCAGTCTGCTCACTGACTTGACTGAAACATGAGAAAATTCTAAATATGAGCTAAGACAAATGGTGGCTGCAAGGGTATTTTCCTGCAGCGAGCAATTTCTTTCCATATGGCCTAAAGGGTATTAAGTCCTAAAAGAAAAAGATCTTAAAATAGAGGAACTGGAAGGTCACAATACTTAACAGGCATATTATGTTCCTCAATATGTTTGGAAGTTTTTATGTGTTTAATTTACTGTACTCTTTAAAGGGATTTTTGTAAGTGTGTCCCCAGGAAATAGTTTATCACAGCAAACTTTCCCTGACCATAAAAAAAAAGTTACAAGAGACACTAACAATCCAGCTAAACCTACCATTAAGACAGTAATATTAATGGAGTGATTCATTTCCATAAATGCATGACAGATAAAAGTCCTATCTGCCTGAAGCAGGGCTATTCTAGGAAGATGGAACGGTTGCACCATGAAGGAGTAATGGTAATTGAAAAACAAATATATAGAGATGCCTGCAAGAAAAATATTTACTACCTTCAACCAAAGGCTCCCTGAATCTAACAGAAGCAGCAGTTTTATACTGCGTACAATAATGACACAAAAGTTACTCAATGTTTGCCAAAGCAGTAAATACTGGTGAAGAAAGCAAAAAGCAAATGCATGTGAAAACTGAAATGCAGCAGAATAACTGTGCTTCCCTGGGAAAAGACTTAAATAATTTTAAGTCACAATTTGCACTTACAGATGACTTTTAACTGAAGATTGAGCACAGGGTGCTTTACACAAGGTAAGGATAGCATAATTCTTAACGATTTTACATCTGAAGAGAAGGTGAGGCACAGACAGTCTGATGTGGTGAGTGACTTGCCTCAGGCTACATCTACACTGCAGAATTTTTGCGCAAAAATGGCTGTTTTGCGCAAAAACTCGTGGAGCGTCCACACTACAAGAGCGTTTTTGCACAAGAAAAAGTACAGTAGATCGTCAGGAGACAGGGCTTTTTATGCAAGAGTTATTCCTCTTTCTATGAGGAATAAGCCTTTTTGTGCAAGAGCTCTTGTGCAAAAAAGGCATGTGTGGATGGATCAGAAAAGGCACAGGTGCTCTGATGGCCGTTATGTGAATTGCCATCAGAGCTTTCTTGCACAAAAGCATCCATGGCAGTGTGGATGCTTTCTTGCACAAGAACTTTTGGCGGAAGAGATCTTCCACCAAAAGTTCTTGCGCAAGAAGCCTGCAGTGTAGACGTAGCCTCAGACACATCACAAGCCAGGATCAGCCGTTCTAACCACTAGGTCCCATTTTCCTTGACAGCTGGTGACCCAGGGCCTGCTCCACTAGCCATTGAAGTCAACAAGAATCTCTCCATTGATTTCCAAGGCTACGTCTACACTGGCCACAATTTCCAGAAAAGCCATGCAAATCAGGTAAGTCAGGATAGGGAAATCCGCGGGGGATATTTAAATATCTCCCGCGGATTTAAATAAACATGTCCGCCGCTTTTTTTCCGGCTTGGGGAAAAGCCGGAAAAAAAGCGTCTAGACTGGCGCAATCCTCCGGAATAAAGCCCTTTGAAGTAGGAACAAGAGATCCTCCAGAAAAGGGCTTTATTCCGGAGGATCGCGCCAGTCTAGACGCTTTTTTTCCGGCTTGGGGAAAAGCCGGAAAAAAAGCGGCGGACATGTTTATTTAAATCCGCTGGGGATATTTAAATCCCCCGCGGATTTCCCTATCCTGACTTACCTGATTTGCATGGCTTTTCCGGAAATTGTGGTCAGTGTAGACGTAGCCCAAGGGTTTTATACAAGCCAGCTTTAGTTCCTTATAAGCAACTGGAATGTTAGGAATCATTTAAAATGGGATAGAGAATAAGAGAGAAAATACCTTATTGTCTCTATATAAAACCACGGTACGCCCACATCTTGAATACTGTGTACAAATGTGGTCGCCTCATCTAAAAAAAAGATATATTGGCACTGGAAAAGGTTCAGAACAGGGCAACAAAAATGATTAGGGGTTTGGAACAGCTGCCATATGAAGGTAGATTACAAAGACTTGGACTTTTCAGCTTGGAAAAGAGGAGACTAAGGGGGGATATGATAGAGGTCTATAAAATCATGACTGGTGTGCAAAAAGTGAATAAGTAAAAGTTATTTACTTATTCTCACAATATAAGAACTAGGGGTCACCAAATGAAATTAGTAGGCAGCAGGTTTAAAACAAAGAAAAGGAAGAAATTCAAGTTAGAGTGCAATGTGAGGCAGACGTCCCTGGACTGACTGGTTGGTGGACCAGGTAAGGGGAGAGGAAGCAGCCCAAGGCAGGGCATTATGGCCCATGGGCTGGCATGTTTCCATGGGAAGCCCTGCCAGCCAGATAAGACCAAGACAGGGCCTTAGGGCCCTGGGCTAGGGTCCATGAGTGAGGGCGGGTCCAGACCTCCCTCTCCCCACCACCATATAAGGCTGTGTCAATCGAGTCCTAGCAGAGGGACACTCCGATCTGTTAAGCAAAACAGCGCAAAGAGCGTCCAACTGTAAAGTTTAGGGCACAGGGTGCAAATAAAAACATAGGGTGAAGGCGCAAAGCCTTTACAGTCTCCCTTTGTTTCCGATTCTTGTTCAGAATTCTAAGAATTAAAATAGCGACATGTTATCCTGCAAAATGACTGCAAGGGCATGTGTTATGTTCTTACCCAAACGTCTCTATGCCCATGCCAGGAACATAAGAGAGACCTCTGAAAAAAAATGTCAGTCGCAATGTGTTCCATTACTGTGAATGGGTAAAATGTATGAGAGATATTAAGGTGCACCTTCTAAGTGCTAAGATAGAGAGAAAAGACAGTGTTTGACAACTACAAAGGCTATTCACCATTTGCTTAATACAAGATAATCGGATAAACAGTAAAACACGCTAGAGCTAGGGCTTTTTGAGATTTCCTACTGACAACATTTCAAGGCATGAAAAAGGAAAACCGTTTTTTGAGAATCTGAATCAGTTCTGGTGCCAAAGTAAATAAAGTATTCTTGCGCCTGCCTGAAAGGAAACAGTTATTAGTATGTGGAGATGAAATGAGAAGAATGTTTTGACTGAGCCATCTTTGGGTATGTCTAGTCTGCATCCCTCTGTCGGCAGAGGGATGCAGATTAGGCAGGTCGACATTGCAAATGAGGCAGGGATTTAAATATCCCATGCCTAATTTGCATAAAAATGGCTGCTGTGTTTGCAACTCAGCACTTTGTCAGCAAAAAAAGCAGTAGTGTAGAGGGGGATCTGTAGAGAAAGAAAGCCTTTTTTGACAGATCCTGTAAACCTCCTTGCAGGAGGCATAAGGGATCTGTCGAAAAAGGCTTTCTTTCTCGACAGATCCCCCTCTAGACTGCCACTTTTTGCAGACAAAGTGCTGAGTCGGCAAAACGTGGTGGCCATTTTTATGCAAATTAGGCACGGGATAGTTAAATCCCTGCCTCATTTGCAATGTCGACCTGCCTAATCTGCATCCCTCTGCCGACAGAGGGATGCAGTCTAGACATATCCTTTGTGGAAAAGGCCACGTGGCAAGGCTAACATCATTACCACAATTTTTCTCAGCTATTATCATCTGTGGTCTTGTTGCACATTTTGCTAACATCCGTCTCAGCAAAAATGTTGTTCCTATAGGTGCAAAGAAAATGAAGATCCTAACTTTCCTCTGGCATATTTTTGCAGAGGCTTCAGTAGGGAAATTTGTTTCTTTTAAAAGTAAAGCATTTTCTGTGTGTTGGCCAGAAAAGCCTCTGCCTGCCTCTTGGCAAAGTAGTAAAAGATACATTTCAATAGCCGAAAGTTACGCTTTAAAAAATCCTTTGAGAACTTAGTCTCTGTGTTTACTACTTTCACTATCAATGGTTATAGCAACTTCTGTTTTGTTCAGAGACTTGATTTTGGGAACAGAGCAGAGGAACAGGGAGGGATCTAGTCTGTCAACTTAAAAGCTTTCTGCCTTTTATAAAAACATAAAAAACCCTTCTCCCACCCCCGCCACCCCCCCACACCCTGATCATTCCCCCATTAGTGGGAACTAATGCCACAGATCTCAGATCTGAACATGTCTTTGATTATGATAGAGATGTATTGAATCAGACCCTCTTCAGGAGTGAAAGGCTGTGATTCACAGTTCTCCTCAAAGCACATTTTACCAAGTGCAACATTTGATCTTCAGGCGCATGGCCTTCTTCACTGGTGTAAATGTTGCCACATTTATATGACTGCACAGCAGCATACAATATGCAAAATGCCTGACAGCCACAGAGTATCATCGATTGTCAAAGGCTGTGCCTGCATTTTCCTCTCTTGTGATGAAGGCAGATGTCTCACTTACCTGGTATGTTGTTCCCCAGGTGATTGCAGTCCTGTGTGTAAGCCCTCCAGCTGTACCACTTAGAAAGTCCACCTCTTTCCAGGAAGGGGAAGGAGGTATAAAGCAGTCCCTGAAGGTAACTGATTGTCTCACTTATGCAAAAGAGGGGAAGTAATTTTGCAGACCCCACAGAAAGTCTCAGCTTCAGGGCTCCTGCATGGTTTCAGGCCAAGAAGTTATCTCTGGCAATTTCAACAAAAGATACCAACTAGCCGATCTTTTTACCTCAGAGGCCTTGTGCTGGCAATGCTCTCAAGATGGCCACCAGAAAACACTCCCTTACCCCAGTGTGGGAGTTCTCAAGCTCTATGTCTTCTCGTCTCAGAGCTCCCCACCTCCAGCTAATTTTGCCTTCCTGAGGACCCCACTTCCCTGCAGGCCTGACAAGCCACACATGTGAAGTGAGTTGGGGTGATTATCCATTCCACTATACAGATACAATCCACATTGTGCCACATATATGTGCTTACATAATGGCTGCGTCTAGACTGGCAAGTTTTCCCTCAAAAGCAGCTGCTTTTGTGGAAAAACTTGCTAGCTGTCTACACTAGCCACTTGAATTTCCACAAGAACACTGACTTTCTACTGTCTGAAATCAGTGCTTCTTGCAGAAATACTATGCTGCTCCCGTTCGGGCAAAAGTCCTTTTGCGCAAAAGGGCCAGTGTAGACAGCTCAGATTTGTTTTGCGCAAAAAAACCCCGATCGTGAAAATGGCGATCAGGGCTTTTTTGCGGAAAAGTGCGTCTAGATTGGCCACAGACGCTTTTCCACAAAAAGCAAGTGCTTTTTGCTTTTCTGTTCCGAAAATGTTTTTAACGGAAAACTTTTCCGTTAAAAGCATTTGCGGAAAATCATGCCAGTCTAGACGTAGCCAATTTGTCCTCCCTCACATGAGAGAAATACCTAATGTGTACAGGCAAAATTATATTTGTACATGGTCATTTAGGCATCTAGCAAGTCACATGTGCACACAAGCCCTAACAGCCACCCTCATACAGAGAATTTTCCACTCTGAATTTTCCACTCAGAATTTAATACACAACTGATTGGGAAGCTTGCTCTGAAATCAAGCCTTATAAATATTAAATATATGTAGTAAAAAAAATGAATCAATCTGCCTTATGAGCACGGAACTGTCTGTTCCACCATCTGGCATGGTACCAAATGCCTTCCTTTTAACATTATAATCCAGGCCTGTTCAATGCAGCAGAAGGAAATGTAGACTGGAGACAGACCAAAACAAATTGTCACATTGTGGCCTTGATCCTATAAGTCCGAGCACAGTAGGCATTGCGGCAGGGTGTGCAGACGGGTTGTACTTCATCATTAAGTGTCGGTACATTCAAGGGTGCATGAACATTATAGCAACAGGTGTGGCTGACTGCCGAAGCAGAAAATCTCAGACTTCTGAATGGGTTTGTTCCCTTTTGAAAAATGCATAGGGTAAATATGGGATGAAATAGGTGCATGTCACAAGCCATAGCGTATCCTCATCTAATGATAAAACACCGCTGATGAAGGATAACTTTCTCCCAGCAAGTTGTAACAAAAGCCTGGACATGGCCTCCTAGGCACAGATTGTGGAGGAAGAGACCATCCTGTCTCCTGAAGTAGATGTGCCAGGGGATGCAGCTATTGTGCCTCCCTGAGGTCCTTTTGGAGCATGGAGGTTTTGCGCTGTTCCTACTATGGCCTGTGACTCACTTTCAGGATGAGGCTGTGTGACAGAGCTCTGGGTACACTCAGGTGCATCTTGTAATTCTCAGCCTCCTGTGTGAAAAAGACCTGCCTAGAGTAGCGGAGTGTTTGCACCCTAACACCATCAGACTGTCACTCAGGAACCTGCCCCCTCTGGATTGCACCAGTCTTTTGCACCTGTTTTTGCCTTGTAGGTTAACAATAGGTGCACCCCAGTCCCTAACTTCCCTATAAATGTTCTTTTGTGATATGTATCTCCTGATGTCGGCCACTCATAGAAATCCCGGCTCTGCTCCCAAAGGGGCACAGAGGACATAGGATTGCTTGGTAATTAACTTTTACTGCAAGGCTGTGTCTAGACTGGCAAGTTTTTCTGCAAAATCAGATGGTTTTGCGGAAAAACTTGCCAGCTGTCTACACTGGCCGCTTGAATTTCCGCAAGAACACTGACGATCTTGTGTAAAATTGTCAGTGTTCTTGCGGAAATACTGTGCTGCTCCCGTTTGGGCAAAAGCCCTCTTGCGCAAATCATTTGTACAAGAGGGCCAGTGTAGACAGCACAGTACTGTTTTGTACAAAAAAGCTCCAATGGCTAAAATGGTGATCCATTTGCGGAAAAGCGTCCTGCCAATCTAGATGCGATTTTCCGAAAATGCTTTTAACGGAAAAGTTTTCCGTTAAAAGCGTTTGCGGAAAATCATGCCAGTGTAGACGTAGCCCAAAGCTATAAGCAGGGGTGGGCAATAATTTTTGGCTGGGGTGGGGGAGCACACGAAGCTTCCTCCACCATGCTCGCGCTCTGCAAGGAGCGTGCAGAACTTTGAAGTGCTGTACAGTCCTCGCAGGGCGAGAGTAGGGAGGAGGAAACTTTGCACGCTCCTTCTGCCCCCAGGCCAATCAGGGCTTGAGGGTGGGGGCACGTGTGAAGTCTCCTCCCAACCTGCCAGGAGCATGTGGTACTTCAAAGTGCTCTGTGCTCCTGGCAGGGTGGAGGAAACTTCATGCACTTCCCCGCCCCCACGCCCTAATAGGTCTGGGGGCAGGGGAGTGGCAGGGCCTCTGCGGGCCAGATCAACCCACTTGGTGAGCCGGATCCAGCCCATGGAGGCCCTTTTGCCCACCGTGCTATAAGGCATAATTTTCAATACACGAAATATTACCCACAAACAAATCTCACAGTGATTACCGGTATCAATAAATTACAAGCATTCAGCAGAGATATCACATATTGCCCTCTATGGCTCAGTACCTTGGAAGTGGTTTATTAGATATAGTGAATTTGTCAGGTTGGAGCAGAAGTTGCTCGTGAAGATCAGTAAACCCTTTGCCAATTGGCACCAGTGGGCCTTTGTGTCACACCATCATACATCCAAGGCCATGCACAGTTCAGGAAAAGAGGGAAACAACTGAGAAATGGGATGAAAAAATGGAGAATAAAGGCAAGAATGAGAAAAAAAAACTTAATTCTGACGTATCCAGTTCAGATCATATTCCCTATTGTTCTAATCACTCATTTGCTGGAGTCGTATTTAAGTATGGCAACCATTTTAACTCTAAGGACATAAATCATCCATTGAATGCTCAGGCCAATTTTAATTGCAAAGGGGAGTGCCAGATGCAGTATTGTCAACTCCCCTGATTTTAATCACAAATGGTGTGATTTTTTATTTCTTTTCTTAAAGCACCAAGGCGATAAGTGATTATAGGAGAATCTCAGGTTTCATTTTTTTAAATTATTTTTAATACTCATGGTAGCCAAGAAAATCTTGGAAATGAGACCTTGATATGCTTCAAAGGTTCAAAATATAGTAAACAAGTTACAAAAATATTTTCTTTTAAAAAGATCTCATAATTTCTTGAGGCCATTCTCATGATTTTAGACTACTCCAGACCTGGCAAAAAGCAATGTGGAAGTTGTATGAAGAACTCAAAGGAAGGCCACAAAAAAGACCCTGGAAAAAAAAAGATTTATGATGTGAGATGTAAGGGGTCATCTTATTCGATTTACCGAAGAGAAGTTTAAGAAGTGAGGTGGTTGTTAAATAGTGTTGCTGTCACATGGAAAGACACCCATGAGTTGGGGTGAAGAGGGAACTTCTGAATCTTGCTGAATCATTTATAACAAAATCCAGTGCCTGAAAATTGAAATTACACAAATTCAGCCTTGAAGTAAGATGCAATTTCCTAGCAGTGTGGGTGACCAAACATTGGTATCACTAGGGCAGATAATGGATTCACCATTCCTTGCTTGCTCTCTAAAGCTACGTCTACACTGCGGAGCTATTTCGGGTACCGAAAGTATCCCCGAGTAGCTATTCCATGTCTTTAAAGCTGCCGGATATTTCAAAACAGATTTTGAAATAATGGGTGCTCTATTCTGGCATCCCTGTAATCCTCATTCCACAAGGGTTAAGGGACATTTCAGAATAGTACTTTATTTCAAAATTACCTCCAAATAAGCTATTCAATTTGTGTAGCACAAATTGTGTAGCTTATTTTGAGATAAGGATACGATGTAGGCACACCCCAAGGACAAGATCATTTATCTTTCTATCTAAAGGATATGTTTTAATCCCATTTCTGAGATAAAGTCTATGGCCTGTGAATGTGAGGAATCTGGATGGATGGTTGTAGTGGTCTCTTCTGGGTTTAGAGTCCATGAAACTCCCTCCATTCATTTCATTCCTTCATAGGCTATGGGTAGAGAAGGAGACATATTGTCCCCAATATGTTCACAACAATTATAGTTCTGCACTGGGACACATGGGGTATGTCTACACTGCAGAGTTTTTTTGGAAAAACAGCTGTTTTTCCAAAAAACATCACTTACATTCACACTGCAATCATTTTCTTTTGAAAAAAATCTAAAGAACAGAGGGGTTTTTCTGACTTTGGTAAACCTCTTTCTACGAGGAAGAAGCCTTTTTCCAAAAGAGCTCTTTTGGAAAAAGGAGTGTGTGGACAGGGAAGAGAGAGTTCTTTTGAAAGAAGGGGAAAGAGGAAAAAGCACAGGTGCCTGGTGGTCACTCCATCCATAGTAATCACAGCTTAAATGTGACATAGTGTCCCTTCAGTGTGGACGCTATCTTTCAAAAAATCAGATTGCTTTTTTGATGAGCTTGGGCAGTGTGGACACTGTCTTTCAGAAGAAGTTTTTTTGGAAGACCTCTTCTGGAAAAGCTTCTTCCGAAAGAAGCCTGCAGTCTAGCCAGCCAGGGATATTAACAATAATCAGTTCTCACGCTTCAGGACTTCAGCTAGTTGCCTACAAGGATCAGGAAGGAGTTTTTTGTTTACCAAGAGAACAAGTAGTCAGATCTGTAGTTTCTTGTGGAGCATCAGAGCCACAGACAGAGATGGCTCTGAACACAAAGGATCTACTTACTGGAACAAAATCATGACCTTGTCTTCATGGCTACTGCAATTCCTCTCCTGTTCAAAATGGGGTATTTCTGTTATGCAAGAGGCAGAGTAGAGCAGTACAGAGACTTCTCTTTTCTAGGTGCTGGGTTGGTGTGTCTGGCTTGCAGGAAGAATTTTCCCCCAGTTCATCCTGCCTCGGGTTTTCCAGGTTTTCACCTTCCTGTGCTGCCTGTGGCATGGATTGCCTATGAGAATCAATTGGGTATCTCAACTAATTCCCTGCCACTGTAGGGGCATCAGGCTTTAGTGGCACCTTTATCTCCCCCGTGGCACAAAACATTTTAGTTCCCTGGGAGATAAATGTAATTAAAGCCATTGGGCCCAACAGATAGACCTAGAGGGGCAATATTTAATGACTTGTGATATACAGAAAGTCAAACAAGATGGCCTAAGGATGCCTTTGCCATGAAGTCTATGAATTGTGACTTTTATAGTTCCCCTCCCATGTCTTTCCCAGGGGTGAGCAGACCCTCACTACCCTCCAGTTGAGTGTATAGTCTACCCCTAAAATAAGCAAGCCAATTGGGCTGCGTCTAGACTGGCAAGTTTTTCCACAAAAGCAGCTGCTTTTGCGGAAAAACTTGCCAGCTGACTACATTGGCCACTTGAATTTCCACAAGAACACTGACAATCTCATGTAAGATTCTCAGTGTTCTTGAGGAAATACTATGCTGCTCCTGTTCTGGCAAAAGCCCTCTTGCGCAAATGCTTTTGTGCAAGAGGGCCAGTGTAGACAACGCAGTATTGTTTTGCGCAAAAACGCCCCGATGGCGAAAATGGCGATCGGGTCTTTCTTGTGCAAAACCACGTCTAGACTGGCACGGACGCTTTTCTGCAAAAAGTGCTTTTGCACAAAAGCGTCCGTGCCAATCTAGAAGCTCTTTTCTGCAAATGCTTTTAACGGAAAAACTTTTCTGTTAAAAGCATTTGCGGAAAATCATGCCAGTCTAGATGTAGCCTTGGTGTTTTGGTTGTAGAAGGAAGGTCAAATTAGGCCTTCTATGTACCAGCCTCGCTAATCCAAGAAAGCTGGAGATCAACATGCTTAATAATATTATTTATCTGCAAATGGCAAAAGGCTGGGTCCTTGCTCAGATTCAAGATATTGACTTAATCCTTTCACAGGTGGGAAGAATGGAATTATCCATAAAGCAGCATTTTTGCAATAACTTTGGGGGGTTCTTGACAAATTTGGATTTATTATAGCTCTCTGTTGATAAGACACTTCAAACACTGAAAGATGACTTGTGCTTGGGAAAGAAAAGTTAAAAAATCACAGTTTGGCATGAGGCAAGTATTTATTACTGCAGTTATTTTATTACATTAGCTTCAATATCACCGAGAGAGAGGAGGAAAGAAACTCCGTGTGGAATAAAGCACAGAGTTTTACAACTGCCGTGCTACCAGCTGCGTAATAATAATATGAAAATCACACAAATACAATTCTGCTCCTCTGCATTCATACTATAGAGTGCCTATTAATAAATCCAGAGAAAGCAAAGACACTTGGAAAACAAACAACTAAAAGCCAAAGAGGATGGAGAAATCAGTAGAAGTGCTGTTAGAGCCGTCTGCAGTAGGTAATGTACAGGAGAAATGGCAGTGCTGCAAAAGCCAAGGAGGAGAGTTGCAAAGAAAATAAGGGTGAAATCCAGGAAGATTTCTGTACTGAGAATATACATATGGGAACCCTGTCTTCATGGCTACCACAACTCCTCTCCTGTTTGAAATACCTCTCCTGTAGTATTTCTGCTACTCAAGAGGAAGACCAATAACTACATGCATGGAGTCCTAGTGCACAAGAGGGTCCATGGAAAGCTTTGTACGAGGCACATTTAGGATCATGGCATGGGTGAGCCAGGAGCAAGCATGACCAGGAAGAGGTTTATGAAACAGTTTATAACTAGGCAAAAATGATAGCACAGATAGGATCTAGAAGTTTTCCATGCATTCTCAGGTCACTTTCCAATAAAAGAAACCCATATTTCCACCGCAAACCATCTGAAAGCCCCTATGCAAAATATATTTCCTAGTCAAGAAACCATAAGAAGAGGCTGGCACATACATTATACAAGTATAAAAACTATAAACAGCACAATGAAACTTTTAACACCGTTACTTTAGACATTAATTCATGGATTCTGTGGTAATGACAAATGAACAAAACTGTACTGATGAGGTTATTTGTTCAACCTAGCATTCCAACTACTGGCCACGGTGACTATTTCATACATCAATATCAGAACTGCACATGCATAAAGGAAAGAAATGTAGAGTTTTTTACTGGTCACTCTTGAGTGTTTCTGTAAAAAAGTGGCATTTCTAGCAATAGTTTTGCAGTGAAAAAATTTGTCAACAGCCCATCTCTTAAATTACATAGGAAGCTCCATGTACAGGCAGTGCAAGAATCGTCACCTTTTCAGGTGAAAGTTTAACACGCATGGCAGGAAGGAATCTCACATTCTCTAGGAAAAACAAACATCAATTTAAAAGTGCAGGATGCATTGCCACAGTCCCTGGAAAAATGGCTTCCTTCCCATTCAGCAGCCACGAGATTGCAGAATGATGACTAGGTAGATAATTGGCCACAAAGAAAATAGTTAAAATCTATGATTATTCTCTAGATATTTGCGTTTATTATATTTATTTCCTATATACTGAATGCTCTTTTGCTATATTACTTTGAAATAGCTTTACTAATTCTCCTGCAATTCCTAATAAATAAAATAACTTCTCTAACTCCTTAATGGAATTAGAGAAATTAATTCCTTAAAAGGGCTGACTTAAAAAGCTTTGCCATTCAAGTATCCATTCTGCTGCTTTTTCTTTTGCCTCTTACTCTTTCTTTCCTTTTCAGCTGGATGCCTGGTTTCTTTATCCTGCCTCCCATCTGACTGGAAATGATTAACAAACCAGAGAGCAATTTTTTTATATCTTTAAAAGGGTGTTGTCCCCAACTGCCTGCATTAGGTACAACAACAATCTTTTTCTTTCTTCAAGTCTTTGGATTTTTTTTTTAATTAATAGCACTTTGTTTTTGAACAGAGAAAAGCCCCTCATGTAAAAGAGCTATGAAACTTAATACTAAAAGGGTAACTTTCCAATAGGTTTTTGAACCACTCTATGAACTTAAATAGATTATAGCCTTTTTAAAGGGATGACTCATTCATCTGTGGAAGGGCACTCATGCGGTATTCATAGAGTGACTTCTTTAGTGCTGTACCTCACATTATTAAATCCTTCATGATGGAAAATTTCAATACCCAAATCGCAGCCCCTTTACCCAAACAAATTCCTCCCACTTCCTTGGTGGCACTAACCCATTCCTGAGATGGAAACAAACCTGGTATTGCGATTGAGGGAAAGTATTGTACCTGTCTGGGACTGCCCTTTCTGGGGTGGCACAGGGAGGCTATGGGACAACATTAAATTGGACACATCAAATTGTGTATCCCCAACTGCCTCCTTTCCCAAACCTGTAATGGCTCCACGACTTGTCTAATGCCATCTTCAATCAAATCCAATAACGGGATCACCAGAATTATTATATGGGCTGTTTGCTTTATTCTCATGAGGACATTTTCTTCTGGCTCATGGCTTCTGAAGGCACAGTGAATTCGATGTTGGGTAAGTGATGTAACCACTTTATCATGACAGCATCTCCCGGAGATACCAAGCACATCGATCTACCATCAACATGATAGAGAGCAGTCTATAACCTGATGAGTCATTGTTTTTGAGCTCTGCAGGGCAGGACAGGAGTCCAAGAAGCTCCAGTGATAAACCACCTATCTCATGTTGTAACAAAGAAGGATCGTCTGGTTCATACAATTGTTCTGGAAGGAGTGGGGATGTCTGAGTTGATCAAGAGAGAGTAGGGGGTGCAAATCTGAGTTGTTTGTCTACCACAAAAGGAGCCATGAATCTAAAATTATACTTGTGCAGCGCCTGTTACCACTGCTGCTTAGAAAAGTTATATCTGATATACTGCCTGAGGCCCAACTATTTCAGAAAAGCAGTGTCTTGACTTTTTGGACACTTTTTGATGTGGCTTTGAAAAGAAATTCTGAAGAGGCTTTAATAGTTGGCTCAGTGCCATAAAGTGGTCAGGGCCCTCCCTTCATGCCTAGGTTGTCATTGCAGAGACAGTGTATGTGCTGGAGATGGGGACATTGAAGTACTAATTGGTAGGCTATCTACCAGTTTAGGTGGTTACTTGCTTGAGTTAGCTGGCACCCTGTCCCAAAACACCGTTAGTACACTCAAGCTCACAACTGCCATAGAACCGCTGAAGTTAGTTACTGGGGAAGAGTAGGACTGGGTTTTCATATTAGTTTCTTTCTAACCTAATTTTTACCTCTTTCACATTTTCCAGTGATGCTAATGAAGCTTGTCATAGGCTCATGAGCATGGCACATCTCAGACAAGTTTTCCTAAGTTAATTTATAATATAATATTCATGCGTTCATAATTCATCATTCACTTATTTCAACATCATTTTGAGAGCGGCTGTACCCTAAAAGCTGTCAGAGGGTTAGAATCATGTTTTGGGATGGTGGTTGAATTATGCTTTTGAACTATACTTGTTCATGCTCATAAGGCACAATCCCAAATCCATTAAGGCCATGGAAACCCCTCTATTGATTTCAATGGGCTTTGGATCAGGCTGACACAGCCAGAACTTCTTCTACACACCAATGTCAACAGCAGTCACATTCAGGACTGCTAAGTCCACAGGGACCTAGGGAGACCCCTAGTGGTAATGATGGGCAATGAAGTCTGCGTGTATTTTGGTGGCGCTAACTTAGGGCTTGCCTTCACTACCATGCTAAATCATTGCTGATGCTTCAATGCAGCATCACAGATTTAGCACATATGGTGAAGACACACTGCTAATGGCAGAGCACTTTCCTGTCAATGTGATTACTCAACCTAAATGAGAGGCAAAACTCATGATGGTAAAAGAGCATCTTCTACCAACATAACATGGTGTAGACTCTGTTTCAAGTCATTGCAAGTTAAGTCCCTCAGGCGAGTGGTTTTTCATACTCCTGAATAACGTAACTTACATCAACTTAAGCACTAGTGTAAACAAGCTCTTACAACCAGAGTACTGTATGAGTTCAGCAAACCAAATAAGGAATTCCCTTTATATTCATCATTATAGCTGAGCTGGTTTCTTCTCTACTCCAGTCACACATCTGTGCTCAGCAGAAAATACAAGTGGATCAGAGAGAGAAAGACTTTATTCAACACCATCTGAAGGGCCACTCCACAAAAATGGAGCTATAGTCTGCATATTTTTACAGGTGAGTTCCAGGATACAGCTGTAGGCTGCATTTATATTCTAGGTTTGGATTATTCATACACTCAGCAGGAATAAGCAATGTAGGAAGCTGTATAAGAAAACAGATGCACAGTACCAATTTTTTTTCAGTGCACAATAGAGATGTTTAGGAATTTTTTGACAAAACTTCTCAAATTACATTTTTTTGGGGGGAAGGGTTGGTTTTAATGAATTGCTCTACTCAAAACACTTGTAGGAGAAGTTTTTAAGCTGTTGAAATGGTTTATTTCAAGATTTTCAAATGCAAACAAATTCAGTTTTTCTATTTAGAAAATCTTTTTGTTTTAAAATGCAAGCTAAACTAAAGAAAAAATATCTATTTTTTTAAAACTGAAAGCTTAACTTTTGTATTGGCCCACACCATTTTTTCCTTCAGTAAAGTTTGAGATTTCAGTTTTTCTTCCTGAAACAGGATTTTTGTTGTTGTTTTAAAATCTATTTTTGAAAATGGGACAGCTAACAATTTCCTTCCCACATCTAGCACGTATATATCTGTTTGTAGCTACCATTTGTTCCAGTCCCAAAACTTGGTCCAATCAAGGGGAATTACTTTCATTCCTGGTTCAAAAGAGATTGTAAGAAAACAATGATTAGTGTCATTCAAAATGATTTTCTTTTTCAGTTTAGCATAGCAGCTTTATTGAATCACCACTGACACTTTTTGCCAACATATGTTGTTGTCTTGCTTTTGTTAAGGACCTGAGGACTGCAAACAGGTGCTCATATATTTAATGAATTAGTGCTACATAAGTGCAAGGTATCACTAATGGTAATATATCCAGGCACCAAATGAAGGGAACCAGATTATGGGATGGATAGTGTTCACTTTGCCTTTTTCCGTCCCATGAACTATGGTCAAACACATCTTTCCAGAACTGTATTCAATTTTATATTGGCTCAATGCAAGCTACACTTCGGTGATGGAATGATTTGCCTTTGAATCAGTTCTTAATTCTCTGACTGGGCTAATGTTTGCAGAAAGGAAGATAAGTTGCCATAAGTAAATTGAAATGAAGTGAAAGATATGCCGCCACCAAATTCGATGCCATTCTATTTGAATGTGAAACCTCAAAAGGGAAAACCATAGAAGCAACCAACTGGAAAACCAGGAATGTTCTGAAGAATTAGATCAACAAGAAGTTGAGACTAGATAAGTAAAATCAAGAGTTGCCAACAAGGCTGAAAAGAAGCCTGGGACTAGTTACATCTCTGCTCTCCTGAATTCAGCCCTAGAGAATTTTGTGACTTATAATAAACATGCAGTTTCTTGATTTCCCACATTGTTCTGAAGGCCCGATGATCACTGCCTTGGGCAAACCCTTTTAAATTATGGGTTTTGGAATTGCTAATTACTATTTTATGTGAAAGGAAATGCTCTCTTGCACTCACAACAGAGTAATGAACCAAGAGTAAATAAGAGTAATGAACCAAGAAAGAGACAAAGAGGAAACATGTTACTGCTTAAAGACCACCAGATATAATGTGGGCAGAACACAGGGTAATAATCAGAATGCAAAAAACTTAATCATATAATTTGTTTGCAGCAGGGCTATTTTGAGATGTGTGATAAATGGAGTAGGCCCTGATTCCCCCCGCTGGAGGTCTTGTGGTCCTGCCACCCTCCCTCCCCAAGAAAAGGCAGTAGAGATGTCCTCCCAGCTGCCTAGAGTGGCAGTGTGTGAAGCCGCCAATAAGGGACCAGCAAGTCAATATAAGAAGAACTGCAGGGTTGTAGTAAGAGCAGTTCCTTGCTACAGCTGGAGGAAAGCACAGGGTGCTCTGGGATGGCTGCTGAGATTCCACTGGGACAGGGCCCAGAAGTAAGGTGAAGAATGTGCCAGCACCATGGGGAAGTAGCCAGGGAATTATAGCAGCAAGACAGTTATTTAAAGGGACATTGTGGAAAGTGGCTATCTATAGGATTCCTGGCTGGGACCTGGAGTAGAGGGTGGGCCTGGGTCCTCTCCATCACCCCTTTGCCACTGAGGGGAAGTGGACGGGACAATGAGTCATCCTCGGGTGGGAAGACTGTTTTATAGTCACCCACCTGAAGAACTAAGGCCAGAAAGGCTCTAAGGGAATGAAGACTTTGCCGCTGGGGAAGGAACCTTGGGGCACAACTCTATTTCAGAGTAGGGACAAACAGAAAGGCATGACAGAGGTCCCTGTTGGGCTTGTGCCACAGAAGGCGTTTCCTTTATTCCTCAGAGAGACTGTATATGTCTCAGCCAGAGGGCTAAGTCATTGAAGAGCCACCACAGAGAGAGTATAGGCACACACACTTGGCTGAGGGTGCTTGTGAGAGGTGAGGGTGCACCCCCATTACAATATTCAATTTAATTTTTTGAATATTCTGACTTTCACAGCTTAAATGTGTTGATATTTACACAGAAGAGACAAACTCAAAATCCATTATCTGTTGTCATTTTAGTTCAGCCCTCAGTCCAGTAAAATTCCACACAGATTCCCATGATCAGTTTGCCAGAGTGTATTCAACTTCAAGTTCTAACCTCCAGGGGTGGGGGAGTTTGGAACTTTTACATTTTATAATTTAAAAGCCTGGAGAGCTTATTTATTTCCCCCCTGCTATTTTTACATGTTTTCCATAGTATGTCTGTAAAGCAAATCATTACAAAAAGCTTAAGTGAAGACATGTAGCGAATTTCCATGGGGGGCCGTCCTTTCTGAACAAAAGTTGCTTGTTCCTGAGACTAATGGAGTGAGGTTCTTTTCCAAGCAGTTAATGTATTCAGATAAAACTTTGATAGTTTAAACAAGGACAAGCAGAAGTTTTATTCTAGTGAGGAGTATACTACATGGAAGGAAGAAAAGAGGGAGGTCCTCTAGTCAAGCAGTAGGAAACAAAAGGTAGCAATAAATGGTCAGTTTTCATGGTTGAATGAAATACATAGCATGGACTCAGGGCTGGCCTTACCAGGAGGTGAACTGAGGCGGTTGCCTCAGCAGTCAGACTGTGGGGGGACACCAATAGGACCCAGAGTGTAGAAAATTGTGTCTGCTGCTGGTGGATATGTGCATACGGGGGTGTCATTTGAGCTTCCCACCTCAGATGCCAAAATGTAGTGGGCTGGCCCTGAGCATGGTTTCCCAAAGAGCTACACTGAGACCAATTCTTTTCAGTGTGTTCATAACTGATCTGGAAACAGATGTAGGTGGCAAAGTTTGCAGACACTACAAAATTACTTCCAATCATGAAATCCAAACAGTATTGTGAAGAGTTACGAAGAGATCTTGCAAAACGGGTGAATGAGCGAGAAAATGGCAGATGAAATTCAAAGTTGGTGAATGCAAAGTAATGCACATTGGAAAACAATCCCAGCTATGCATACAAAAGGATGCGTCTCTAAAATAGTTACAGTAGAACCTTAATTACAAACACTGGAGTGACGATGTTATGTAAACATAACTTTTGGTGTTGAAATCTAAGACAGAAAAAAGATCCCTGAAGACAAATGGGAGCAGGGGTCAGACCACCCTAATGGAGAAAAAAGACCAGACTTGTGTAACAACAGCCTAGATGGATTGTCTGCAGGAACAGACCTTCGGACCTCTAGATCTTAACACATGAGACTCTTCTGACTGAAGCAAAGAATTAGCTGCACTAGCTCACAGGAAGCAGCAGGTACGTGAAGCAGCCAATAAAGGAAAGCCAAGACAACTTAGATAGTATTCACATTTGCAAGGCTAGTAAATCCTCCCAAGTTAAGAAGTCTGCCTAATTTTTTTGTCTTCTTGACAAGTAGGAAAACAGTAGAGGCAGGCAGTTATGGATCTGATACTGATTTATATTTAGAATAAAAAACCTGTGTCCCAAATCTGACAAATATCCTGCAAGCAAACCAAAATCCATACATTATAAAGTGGCTGGAAGAAATTATGTCTATATACATGGGGAAATGGAAGGTAGATGGGGAAGATGTTTAACTTTAAACTACTTATATGATTCCAGGGATTATTAAACAGGGTGTTGGGGGTGGTAGTGGGGAGGCAGTTAGATCACAGTTAATTCAGGCTTTTACCACATTTCAGACTGGTGCCCTGTGCATATGAACTGAAAGGTTGACTAATTCTCTTCCACAGAGGGCTTGAGCTCTGCTCCCAGTCAAGTCCCTGGCTGAGTCACTTATTGGACTCTTTACCTTGCCCTACAAACAGGAGGGAGATTGATTTGCCAATAATTTAGACTGACCCAGAAAGGCTTGCCTACTTTTTTTTTTCAGCATCTATCTGCAAAATGCCCTTGCTCACAGGTTATTGAGCAAGGGTAAGAGAAATGTCTTCCTTTTACCTTACTACTTAATGGTATTTTCCCCTAGCATGAAAATGCTCGTGTTCTTCATTAAGCCTTTCTTACTATAGTGACCCTGGAACATCAGCAGCATTACTCACTCCTTACTGAGAGCTTCTGGTAGTGTAATAAAACCTTTCACTGTTCGTTAAGAGCAAGATATTATATAATGACTCGAGCCATTCTTCTGTAATTTTTTCCCACTCCTTTTCTCATTAGCCTTCTGCCTAAACTGTGTTCATAACTGGCAACCTATGGAAGCAGGAGTGTGTGGGGGGGGGGAAGATGTATAAAAGACACAGATAGAAGTGCAACTGAATGTAATAAGGTCACTTTAGTAGCTTGTGAGCTGAAGATATGACCTTTTAATCCAGGCAGTGACTACTCTGTGCACAGTAGGCATTGGTGGTGAGATGACAGAAAGACAGACATGCGGGGAGAGAGATGCAGCTAGAAGACCTTGTCACTGTCACACTAGATTTATTTATCCTCTTCCCTTTAAAAAAAACCTTAATGATCTCATTAATAGATATATATTTATCCTGGCTAGCTTTGGTTGGGGTGATATGCAATGACACCATAAAATCATTGCAGTGAAAAATATCATCTGAAGATTATAAATACAAATATTACACAGGAAAGCCCCACACGAGAGAAATATTATCAAAGGAAGGTTAAGGTTTTGTCATGGTAAACACAGATTTACAAAATATTATTTAAAAACAGTAAGACTTTGGGAAGTTGGATCTGATGCATTGAAAAAGATGACTTAATATCATGTCCTAATATATCTGTAGAATACCCAACTCACTAAAACTAAGCCAATAATTGATTATTTTTGATGTTGTAATCAAACTGAACAAATCCAAAACATATTTTGAGTTGACCTGGAATGGATTTTCCCCCCAAATAAAGCAAATTTATTTTGGATCTAACAAATATTTTGGTCAACCCAAATCAAATCTTTTTTTGTATTTTGTTTCATATTTTGATGTGCTCTACTCTTTAGAAATTTTCCTAGATTTGTTTCTAATAATGGAAACTTGTGCTAAAAAAAATCAAAACATTCCATTTTGAAAACGTTGACCCAAATTTACAAATAGGTTCCGTTGACCTAAACAGAGTTTTTCTGAAAATAAACTGTCTGAAAAATTTCACCCAGCACTATCAGAGAGGGAAGTCAAGAATGAAGTTACGAATGTTTTATATACAGTAACGGCATATGCCATTAAGAGCTATGAACTTGTTAGAAAGCCTAGTGAAGACAACAGACAGATTTCCATTGTCTTCAAAAGACATGGGATCACAGATTTAAAAACCAAGAGGGTTGACAAAGACAATCTGGGGAAACACAATGAAATGGGTCACACGCTAATACATTATTGTATGCTTGTGCTAGATGAAAAATAATTATTTTTCAATTAAAATTATTTCAAATTCTTATACAGGTGTATACATTTTCTGATATTTTGAAATTGCAAAAAAATATTTTTCTCGTCTCATCACAGCAACTTGACTAGACATATGCAGTCTCCAATGCCAATGACATCTGAAAAAACAATTGGAATTTTGGTATATTCACTCCTCCCAACTCTGATTCAATGCTTCTGATGTGATTTTTTTAAACAGTCCTATAAGTGACAGAGAGTTTCTTTGTAGTTTTATTCTGAGTTGCATAAGTCAGTGCAAAACACACATAATACATGCTTTGTTCCTTTGTCAACTATTTATTTCAGTCAGTGCATACATATATGGGACCAGGTAGGCATGGACCATTTAAGCAAGAAATGTTGAAATCAGAGAGTTTGATTGACATGACTGTCTCTTAAGTTACCATTATAAAAATCCTAATGGCACCTTTCGGGCAGGGCTGGGGGGATCAATTAAATATGTTGCACATTTAGGCATATAACACATGGGCAGGAACTATGCAAAGGACTCTACTTCAGATGCCAATCAGTAATCCTAACAATTAGTTTCTTTCATCAAATTTTTGACCAAATTTGTCCAACATTGGCTTAATAAATACAGTGCTCAAGACCTTCTCTTTCTAGTGTTGTTTCAAAGTAAGGTAGATCAAAGCTTTGACACTATAGAACAAGGTTAGGGAATCTATGTCTGGATCCAGCCACTGGCTTATTTTGATTCAGTCCATGGCCAGTCTCCATGCTGTGGGCCAGAAGCCCTAAGCCTCGGAGTCACCTGTAGGCTGGAGTGTGAGCAGAGTCCTGGTTCCTTGAGTATGAGAGAGGTGAGGGGTTTTTTTTCCTTCTGCTTCTTTGATGGGACCCAGGTCAGTGAAGGTTTTTTTTCCTTTTCACTTATGTGTGGTGCCTGACTGATTTTTCTGAGTCAGTTGTCCCCAGCGGAAAAAAGATTCCCCACCCCTGCTACAGAACTTTTAGTGCGCGGAAGCATGGTCTCCGTGGATTCGTATGTCCACAGTGCAGTCGGAATTGAGCCTCCCCGCCTGTATAGACAGAAGTGGATAATATCTGCTTGAGCTCCCACACTAAAAATAGCAAAATGGACTTTGCTGTAAGAGGCTAGCCACCCACGTATGCATCTGCTTGCCCCCCAGGGTCCATACTATGGTGGCTAGCTCATTTTGCCGACAATGCTGCAAAGCCCGTACTGCTATTTTTAGCCTCAAGCAGAGTCACACTCAAGCACAATGAAAGAGTGGCAGCAAGAAAAGGCTCCCCCCTGCCTCCTCATGATCAGTCTGTCACTGTCCACTGCCACATGTGCACATCATAGTGAGGACACAGCCTGCTTTTCACCATAGCATGTAGTTTACATGTGTACCACAGACTGCTGTAGGTATAGACAAGGTCCTGTTTCTGTTACATATAAGTCATAAGTACATAAGAAAGGCCATACTGGATCAGACTAAAGGTCCATCTAGCTCAATAACCTGTCTTCTGACAGTGGCCAATGCCAGATGCCCCAGAGGGAGTGCACAGAACAGAGAATCATCATGTGATCCCTCTCCTGTCACCCATTTCCAGCCTCTTACAAACAGAGGTTGGGGCAACCATTCATATCCATCCTGGCTAATATCCATTGATGGACCTAACCTCCATGTATTTATCTAGTTCTTTTTGAATCCTTTAAAGTCCTGGTCTTCACAGCATCCTCTGGCAAGGAGTTCCACAGGCTGCATCAAGGAAACTTCCAATTGCTTGTTTAAAACTTGCTACCTATGAATTTCATTTGATGACCTCTGGGTCTTATGTTATGCAGAAAAGTAAATAACTTTCTATATTCACTTTTTCCATCCGTCTCATGACTTTATAGACCTCTATCATATCTCCCCTTAGTCTCCTCTTTTCTAAGCTGAAAACTGCTAATCTTTTTTCTCTCTCTTCATATGAGACCAATTCCAAAACCCTAATCATTTTTGTCACCCTTTTCTGAAGCTTTTCCAATACCAATATATCTTTTTTGAGATGAGGCAACATCATCTATAGGCAGTATTCAAGATGAGGTTATACCATGCTTTTATATACAGGCAAAAAGATATTCTCGGTCTTATTTTCTATCCCTTTTTCAATTATTCCAACATTCTGTTTGCTTTTTTGACTGCCGCTGCATATTAAGTGGGTATTTTCAGAGAAGTATCCACAATGACTCCAAGATCTCTCTCTTGAGTAGTTATAGCCAATGAATCCCCATTATTTTGTATATATATAGTTGGGATTATGTTTTCCAATGTGCATTACTTTAAATTTATCAAAATTAAATTTATTTTGCCATTTTGTTGCCCAATAACTTAGTTTTGTGAGATCTTTTTGACATTCTTCATAGCCTGCTTTGGTCTTAACTCTCTTGAGTAGTTTAGTATCATCTGCACATTTTGCCACCTCACTGTTTACCCCTTTCTCCAGATCATTTATAAATTGTTCAATAGGATTGGTCCCAGAATAGACCCTTGGGGGCACTACTAGTTACCTCTCTCCATTTTGAAAACCTACCATTTATTCCTTACCATAAAACTTACTATTTATACCCTTTGTTTCCTGTCTTTTAACCAGTAATCAGTCCATGAGACTACTTTCACTCTTATCCCATGACAACTTATTTTACTTAAGAGCCTTTGGTGAGGGACCTTGTTAAAGGCTTTCTGGAAATCTAAGTACACTCTATGCACTGGATTCCCCTTGTCCAAATGTTTGTTGACTCCCCCCACCTCCCAAAGAACTCTAGTAAGGCATGATTTTCCTTTACAGAAACCATGTTGACTTTTCCCCAACAAATTATGTTCATCTATGTGCCTGGCAATTTTATTCTTTACTATAGTTTCAACTAATTTGCCCGGGACTGACATTAGATTTACCAGTCCGTAATTTCCAGGATCACCTCGGGAGCCCTTTTTAAATGTTGGCATTACATTAGCTATCTTCCAGTTATCGAGTATAGAAGCTGATTGAAAGGATAGGTTACAAACCACAGTTAATATTCCCTTAATATCACATTTGAGTTCTTTCAGAACTCTTGGGTGAATGCCATCAGGTCCCAGAGACTTGTTACTCTTAAGTTTATCAATTTGTTTCAAAACCTCCTCTAATAACATCTCACTCTAAGACAATTCCTCAGATTTGTCATCTAAAAAGAATGGCTCAGGTTTGGGGGTCTCCCTAACATCTTCAGCCATGAAGATTGAAGCAAAGAATTCATTTAGTTCCTCCACAATGACCTTATTGTCTGTGAGTGCTCCTTTAGCGTCTCGATCGTCCCGTACCCCCCTCATTGTTTAGCAGGCTTCCTGCTTATTTTAGTTTCTCTTATTTTAAACCTGTGCAGCTTACTGTCTGTTTATTTAGTAGTGTGTACTTTAAATGCCCATATAACTAGCAGACCAACAAAAGTTGCTGTCAGAATCTTAACTTGTGAATTTCCTTTCTTCTCTCTGTGCCAAGGGGTAGTTGAGGATGCATGAACAGCATGGTGTGGAGTATTATGGAGAGACAAGTTGGATGTGGCAAGAGAGACAAGCTTAAGCTTATATACAACTTGTCTTCAGGCTGGGGAATGTACTCACAGGGTCTGAAACCCATGGCTGGCCTGTGACAGCTGCCTCCAGTTCCCGAGGCTAAGGGGCAGTTTAAATACAATTTAGACCTTCTGGGTCATTCTGGAGTCTAGGCTGGAGCGAGGTGCAAGAGTCTCAGAGTTCTGGCTTCAGGCTGACCAAAACATTTGACCCTTTGATGGATAGGGTCAAAATTCAAAATGATCTGGACAAACCAGAGACATGATCTGAGGTAAACAAGATGAAGTTTAATGAGGACAAATGCAAAGTGCTCCACTTAGGAAGAAACAATCAGTTTCACACATACAGAATGGGAAGTGACTGTCTAGGAAGGAATACTGCAGAAAGGGATCTAGGGATCATATTGGACCACGAGCTAAATATGAGTCAACAGTGTGGCACTGTTGCAAAAAAAGCAAACATGATTCTGTGATGCATTAACAGGAGAGTTATGAGAAGGACATGAGAAGAAATTCTTTCATTCTACTCTGCTTTGATTAGGCCTCAACTGGAGTATTATGTCCAGTTCTGGGCACCACATTTCAAGAAAGAGGTGGAGAAATTGGAGAGAGTTCAGAGGAGAGCAACAAAAATGATTAAAGATCCAGAAAACAAGACCTGTGAGGGAAGTCTGAAAGAACTGGGTTTGTTTAGTTTGGAAAAGAGAAGACTTAGAGGGGACATGATAGTGGTTTTCAAATATCTAAAAGAGTGTTATAAAGAGGAGGGAGAGAAATTGTTCTCCTTGGCCTCTGAGGATAGGACAAGAAGCAATGGGCTTAAATTTGTGGCAAGGGAGCTTTTAGGTTGGACATCAGGGAAAACTTCCTAACTGTCAGGGTGGTTAAATACTGGAATAAATTACCTAGGGACATTGTGGGATCTCCATTATTGGAGATATTTAAGAGCAGGCTAGACAGACACTTATTAAAGATGATCTAGGCGGTGCTTGGTTCTGCCATGGGGGCAAGGGACTGGACTCGATGACCTCTTGAAATCCCTTCCAGTTCTAGTTTTCTATGATTCTATGTTTCTAACCTTTAACCAATGCAACTTAGATCACCAGTTTGCATCTCCATTTGCTGCTGTTATTGAGTCTGAGATGTCCTGCATAGCCCCATGTGCTTAAATCTTGTAAGTCAGGCCCACAACAGTCCTGGGCTGTGTCTACACTAGCACCCTTTTCCGTAAAAGGGATGCTAATGAGACACTTCGGAATTGCAAATTCCACGGGAGATTTAAATATCCCCCGCAGCATTTGCATGAACATGGCTGCCGCTTTTTTCTGGCTTGGGGTTTTGCTGGAGAAAAGCACCAGTCTAGACGGGATCTTGCGGAAAATAAGCCCTTTTCCGGAAGATCCCTTATTTCTATTCAAGTAAAAGGGCTTATTTTCCACAAGATCCCGTCTAGACTGGTGCTTTTCTCCGGCAAAACCCCGAGCCAGAAAAAAGCAGCTGCCATGTTCATGCAAATGCCGCGGGGGATATTTAAATCCCCCGCGGCATTTGCAATTCCGAAGTGTCTCATTAGCATCCCTTTTACGGAAAAGGGTGCCAGTGTAGACACAGCCCTGAGGTTTTAAAAATAACAAATTGGAAAAAGTTGCCTTTTGCAGCTAGAGCTCTTTAGGTTCCCATTTTCATGCTTTTATCCACAATCCGAAGGGCTAAAAAAGTGTACTTTCTGAAGGGATTGGGGGAGAAGGTAATTAAAACAGTTTTCAGTAATGAAGATATTCCAGAAAAAGAGGCATTAAGGAAAAATATCAACAAATATTGTGGCACTTCTGCATGTGTCTTCTGATTGTTCAAACTTGTCATCAGGAAGAGACAAAATCTTTGTTACACATTTTTTATTCATGTTCAGAAGCTGCAGATTGTCATGCACTGGCAAGACAAGCATTCACTTCTTTGGTGTTACTGGGTACGTAGTACAATCACAACACATAAACTACATTAAAAATGTGTGCCTATCATTTCTGCAATCAGATGAGTTGTGTAACATTCACTGTGTGTGCAGAGAGAATACCGTGTAGCAGATTGTTTGTATATCAAATAAAAGAAAAATAATGAACAACAAGCTATGAAATGTCAGTTGTCTCTAGCAAAGACTCCTGACCGGCCCTGTTCCATCGGTGGCACATTATGCACTAACAGCGAGGAGTGACATGTGAGACAAGCTGTGATTCCATGGAGGACCAATTCCACAGGGGTATACAAAGCCCAGATGACAGTATAGCTGGGACTTTTCAGAATTCAGCTAGAACAGGATTAAAAAGAGATCCGACAATCAAGTATTAAGCTTTCAGTTGGCTGTCAGAACAAGCCAGCAGAAGTTCACATGGTCAGGGCTCAAACCCAGACTTCAAAAAAGGCTTTGAGAATCCCACAGTTGAGTCTGATTTACACAAACAGAATAAAGACGACTTTTTCTCCACAAAGCATTTCTGCTTCTCCCCTAAGGAACTGGACACTTTATGCCAGTGAACCTAACGGTATAAAAGGAGGCTTTTATACAGAGGATGGAGCAATTGCTGAAGTGACTCATGGCATGACAACACACCTGGCCCTAGTAGAGTTACAATCCCTGCATTTAAGGTATGCGGCTGCAACATTTCTTGTGCTTGGAGAGAATTAACCACCTCCAGTTTCTGAGGGATTTATGTATTGCTCCAAACTTTTTAGCACTAGTCACTAAACTGATAGGCAGGGTACTGAATGTCATAGACTATGGACTTGTTCCAGCCTGACCATCTGTATGTGTCTATCTCTGCACTGTCCTCGAACAAAATATGTCACACCATTAAAGTGTTTTGCTTGATTGTTCTATCAGGGCTCACAGGTGTGAATCACAACAGAAGCATCTCTGTGTGTCATCCTGCAGTGACATCACTTATCTATTGCTGCTTTGCGCCACATTTTTTATTTAAAAAATGATTTAAAAAACCCACAATGATGAGTATTTAAGCAGAACGGGATGAGGGGGGATAGGCAAGTAAAAGTCTGAACTCCATGTGTCTTCTCTGCTTTTTTTACCTGTTTTTTTTTTTTTAATCTCTGTGGGTATGTCTACACTTCAGTGTTATTTCGAAATATCAAATTTTGAAATAGTTATTTCAAAATATCTAATTTTGAAATAACATGTCTACACACAAAATGCATTTCAAAATAGCTTTTTGCTATTTCAAAATAGTGCGTCCGCACTAATTGGACACTGAATCGCATTTAAGACCAGCCGGAAATGGTTCCGGCAGGGCATCAGGTCAGAAGTTACCTTGTGGCCAGGGCAGCCAGCAAGGCACCCTGGGGTGGTCTAGAGGCCCCCTATTACGAAATAAGTGTCTACACAGCACTTATTTTCAAATAGCAATTTCAAAATTGGCACTATTCCTTGTGGAATGAGGTTTACCAATTTCAAAATAAGCCCTCCGCTATTTCAAATTAATTTCGAAATAGCAGTTGGCTTGTGTAGACACTAGGAAAGTTATTTTGAAATAACGGCTGTTATTTCGAAATAACTTTGCTGTGTAGACATACCGGCTGCATCTAGATTGGGATGATTTTCCAGAAATGCTTTTAACGGAAAACTTTTCGAAAAAACTTTTCGAAAAAAGTTTTCCGTTAAAAGCATTTTTGGAACAGAGCGTCTAGATTGGCACGGATGCTTTTCCACAAAAGCACTTTTTGCGGAAAAACGTTCGTGCCAATCTAGATGCGCTTTTTCGCAAAAAAGCCCTGATCGCCATTTTCGTGATCGGGGCTTTTTTGCGGAAAACAAATCTGAGCTGTCTACACTGGCCCTTTTGCGCAAAACCTTTGCGCAAAAGGGACTTTTGCCTGAATGGATGCAGAATAGTATTTCCACAAGAAGCACTGATTTCTTACAGTAGGAAGTCAGTGCTTTTGCGGAAATTCAAGCGGCCAGTGTAGACAGCTGGCAAGGTTTTCCGGAAAAGCGGCTGATTTTCAGGAAAAACTAGCCAGTCTAGACACAGCCACCCTGTGTGAATGTGTTTGTTAGCACATGTCCCTTCCTTTCATCCATTTCTATTCCCTCTTCAAATGACTGCAGCCTCCTAACACATTAGCGCATCACTTTTGCACAGATTATTGAAGGAGAGAGTGCCAGCCCTGGTAATGCAACAAGGACTGTGACAGGAGCTCACACAGCTCCAACAGCAGCCAGATTCTCACCCTTACCAACCAGGCACAGAGTTTAACAGATTGGTCACATTTTTTATTAAGAAACTAGAGTGCTGCAGCCATGCTCCCCAAAGAGAAAAGTTGATCCTTAGATTCTGGAAATGATAAGGGCAAGGAGAAGAAGCTCTAACATTAGCAGCGGGATAAGATCTTAATCATAGGCTCTCATTCACATCCCAGACTGATGTTTTGGGTTCACTTTACTTTAGCTGAAGCGACGTGAGGACAGAAAGGTAACATGGATATTCTTTGTTCCTCTCTCAAGTGAGTCATTTACAAAGAACAAGCATATGGATCGATTTCACAGCCCTCACTCACACAAGAAATGTATATTCTACGATTCTATGATTTCAGTCCTCCACTAGCCCAATGAAATAACTGTACAGTCAAATATGGTTTATCTTATTTACCACTTACCAACAAAAATGAAAAGACTGATATATGCCAAGAGGGGCCAGGCTCCTGTTATCTATACATCAAAATTATAACTCAGATCTTGAGATAAATTTTGGAAATATCGACTTCCTCGCTGTAATGGACAAAAAAACCCACAACAACCCCCACTCGAGTTTGAACCTCTCTTCCCCCAGCTTAGATAAAAACAGAGTGTATTTTGAAATTTGGTTTTCAGTTTTCTGGCTTAGGCCCTTTTCTAACTGTTGCTGAGTTTTTTATTCCTGTGCCAGACACAAAACATTCCTCACAAATGTTGCCATCTGGATGAACAAGGAGTTTACACATTAAAAATGAAGAAATGAAATATTGCAAAAACTGTGAAGCATGCAATCAGGCATCTTTTAATTATTTGCCAAATTCAGCCAAGCACTGATCCTGGAGCTTGATCATGGCTTGCACCTCATTATTTGCCAAGCTCCTAGTGACCTATTCAGCCCCAGTACAGGCTCCGGTGTCCTTAGAGTCTACTTTAAGTTTCCTTCAACTATTATGGCCTTTATGGGCCTTCCAGAAGCCAAATCCTGCCTATTTGCTACAGCCCAGCACTGGCACACCCCAAGCACCTCCAACACTTTTGCATGTCCCAGATCACTGAGACACAGTCCGTAGCATTTGATGTACATTTGTGGTAGGAAACAAACCTACTTGCCTCCTCCGTACATTTTACCTGCCTGTGCAATATGTGGGGGAAAGAAGTTTTCCCGAATCAAAATACCCTCAAAACAAAAATGAAAAAAAGCAGAGACACCGATTTCTAAATATACAATCAGAAGCCAGCATCTGTAGTCAGTTGCTAAAAAAACAACAACCAACCACCAAAAAACCCACACCAAGGTATATGAGCTGTCACTTTATAAAGCTTTTGATGCGTTTTTCTGTATCAGTGTCAATCTTTCCTTGCATATCTTGTCAGCAACTTAAGCTACTATCAGCACATCAAACCAGTCCTCCACGTTGGCTTCCCATAGGGCATTTTTTTAAACAAGTTTTGGTATATCTTCTTATCTTCAGAGCACTGCCTGGGCCCCGGAAATAAATAAATCAAGAAGTAAACCTGCAACTCTCTGCAATAAGATTTAAGTTTGTCCGTACAGAAGACAGAACTTTTTGGAGGCCTGTCTGGGACTGAGAAATGAACTCCCCCGGAACTAAGAGAACCTCACCGTCTTCCACCCTTTGATCTGTCTTCCTCACAGCCATCGGCCCACCAACTGGAGGGGTGGGCGCAAAAGGGGGCAATTGTCCCAAGAACCATCAATTTGAAAGGGCCTAGGCAGCGATGGCCAAAGCCCTGAACCCAATTGAATCACTGCTAGAGCACTGCACCGCATGCTCCGGGCACAGCTGTGAGGGGTCACACTCTGGGCAGCATTGAGAGCTGGCTGCCCTCACTCCTGCCTCTTCCACCCTCAGACCTATTCCTTTTGGGAGCGCAGAGCTGGGCTCCCGCCCATCTTCCTCAGAGGCCCACAAAGGCTGGTGGCTCCATTGTGCAGCAACATGCATAACAAGACACACATCTCTAAAACCTTATCAAAACAATAGTGTTATGGCGCTATTTCGAAATAACAGACGCTGTTAAGACGCGGTTATTTGGAGAGAAAATCCTTCTCTCAAAATAACCCTTATTCCTCAAACAATGAGGTTTACCAGTTATTTTGAGAGAAGGGTTTTCTCTCGAAATTACCGTGTTTACACAGCGTTTATTTCAAAATAGGGTATTTCAAAATAGTGCCATAATGTGAATATGCAAATGAAGCACGGGATATTTAAGTCCCCGCTTAATTTTCAATTTTGAATGTCTTCATTTGTATCCCTCTATTGAAAGAGGGTGCAAGTGTAGATATACCCAAAAGGATTAAAGACAAAGGGGGTGGGGGAGTGGATAATAGTGTGTAGGAATAATCAAATCCCAAGCATTTAGCACAAATGCATCAGGTGAACCAAAGCAAAGAAGAATGAATTGTCTTCACATTTAGGGCTGTGTTCTCCATGCATTACAGGGAACTTTCATTCATATCACTGGGAGTTACTAGAGTATAGATCCTCTTTTCATAGAGAAACAAGAACAGTTGCTATATCAACTATGCTTTATTTTTTTAAATAAACCTTATTTTATTGAATAGTTGGGTATCTACTATCCAGGGCAGTTCTGCATCACATTATCATGTTTTCAATCTTTATTATTTCACCCCAATGGCTTCTTTATGTTGTAGGGCTCTTCTAAGGGCCACTCCTTTTATATTTCTGAATAATGCTATGAGAAAATTTGAAAACTACCTGTGCTAACAATAAGCTTATTGATTCAGTATAAGAATTTCATGGGAACATAAGAGTTCCTAGGCTCCACAAATTCTCAGCTTCTGTTTCAGTTTATGAAAATACTTGGAGAAGGAAAATTACAGCTTTCTTTTTATAGTAGTCTATTTTGTAAGTACTCACTGTATATTAAAATAAATCACTTTTTAAAAACAAAGTAATTCTTTTTTCATGTATTTCAGATGATCTGGGGATTTTAAAGATAGTAGATCACAAGGAACTTTTTAAAAAGTCTTGTTTATTACAATTTGAGTGAGGCAAGGGAGTTTTAAATCTTAAATTTCCTATTTACATGCAGGTTAGCCTGATGCTACAATTTTTTTTACCGTATATCTTTTACCAGTAAGAGCAACTGCTTGCAACAAATGAAGTCCCTGGTCAGCTACTAGCATCTTTAATAATATAGCTCTTCTGTAGAAATAGGATCCTGGTAAATTAAGTATTCATGTTTGCAATTTTCATTGATTTCAAACTACTTTCTTTGCCCGGAAACCTGGTCTGCCTTTCCCAGAAAAAGAAAGAATAATAAATAGTAGCTGGACTGAACACCATCTCTCCTCTCCTCCCCCACATCGGATCTTGAGATAATTGGGTAACCTTAGAAACCATAATTGCTGTTACTCTTGGTTTTATACTGTTGCTTTCTATGTGATCCTTGAACTGTGAAGCAATAAATTACTATTGGGATAATCTAGTCAGACCTTCTGTATGATACAGGCTATAATGATTCCTTGAATTAATTCCTGTTTGAACCTAAATCAGGAATGGGCAATAAGGGACCATAGGCCAGATGTGGTTCATTAAGGTAAGCTATTGGTGGGCCACTAGATACTTTATTTACCTGAGCATCTGCCGGCACGGCCCCTCACAGCTGTCAGTGGCCACGTTTCACCATTCACAGCCAATGGGAACTGCGGGAAATGGTGACCCAGCCTGAACTGCTTCCTAGAGCTCCCATTGACCAGGAACTGTGGCCACTGAAAGCTGCAAGTGACTGTGCCTGCAGATGCTCAGATAAATACAGCATCTGGCAGCCCACCTGGGGCTAATCCTGGCAAACTGCATCCAGCCCATTTATTGCCCACCCCAACCTATAGCATATTAAAGCATGTTTAGAAAAACATCCAATCACGATTTTAAAATTTCCAGTGATGGCGAATTCACAGCGGTTCGTAATAAATTGTTCTAATGGTTAATCACTCTCACAGTTACCAATTTGCAATTTGTTTATCATCTAAATTTGTTAGTTATCAATGTATACCCATTAGATCATGTTGAACATTTGCTAGATTGAACAGCTGTCTATTAATCAAATTTCTGTTTCCCAATTAGGGGTATGGAATGGTTGGCATATAAAGAGAGATTAATAAGACAGGGATGACTTTTCAGCTTGGAAAGGGGGATATGATAGAGGTCTATAAAAGCATGACTAATGTGAAGAAAATAAACAAAGCAAAATGATTTACTTGTTCCCATAACACAAGAACTGGGAGTCATGAAGTGAAATGAATAGGTTACAGGTTTAAAACAAACAAAAGAAAGTATTCACAAAATGCACAATCAATCTGAGGAACTCCTTGCCAGAGGATGTTGTGAATTCCAGAACTTTAAAATGATTCAAAAAAGAAGCAGATGAATTCATGGAGCATAGGTCCATTAATCGCTGTTAGCTAGGGTGAGCAGGAATGATGTCCATACCCTTGTTTGTCAGAAGCTGGGAATGGAAGAGAGGGGGTGGATCACTTGATGATTACCTGTTCTGTTCATTCTCTCTAGGGCTCCAGGCATTGACCACTGTCAGAAGACAGGATACTTTGGACTAGAACTTAATCCTGCCAGATGTGCAGGGGACTGGACCAGATGACCTGCTGAGGTCTCCTCTGGTCCTACAATTATATGATAAAATAATGAAAATGAATACTCATTTCAAACCATAAAATCAAACTATTCTGTTCCCAAAAGGTCAAAAACCATTTTCTCTTCCATTTTATTTCAAAACAAAATGTAATTGAAATCAACAACTTTTCACAAAATGTTTGACTTTTCACCAAACTGCATTATGGAATGGAAAAAAAACCCTTTTTTACTGGAAAATTTTCAACCTGCCATAGTGACATGTCCTCCTTCCTGTCTAAAATACTATTTAGAATAATGTCTTACCCACAGTGATTTGGTTCCAAATGGGACATTTCAGTTACTTCATCAGCAAACCTGAAGGCTGTATGCCATAATGAATTTTTCTACATACATTTATTAATTTCTTTTTCTGGTGCACTTAACAGATGCATTCATGTGTGCTGTGAACAACTAATTTACCATGCAAACAGCAAAAACTTTGAGTTTTAATGTCCTCTGAGGAAAGTTTAATTTAATATTGCTATTGTAATAATATCTGTAGAGTAACAAAGGTAAATTCTTCCTTTGTGATTCCATGCCAGCACATATTGGTCTCAGAATTTTCTGCATAACACTGTACTTCTTACATAAGATGCACTGTTTTTTCAGTGCAGTGTTCTTTTTAAAGTATAGTTACCCTGCAAAACATTGTCAATGCCTCAGTATTCACAGGGTTCTGGGTAGCAAATATAGCTAACTACTACAAATGCTGAGACAATGTGGGATATTCACTTACAGCAAAATTCAGAGGAGGTTTAAGGATGACCCACCATAGTTATTCTAAAAACAAAACATGTGCACCCCTCAGAAATAACATGAAATTTGCAATACATCTTAGCAACCCTTATTTGTGTAACATTCCACGTCTTCCGGATGCTCAGCCTGGGCTCTGTGTCAGCAAAGAGTTATGTCTGGGTACAAAGTGACTCCCACGTTCCAATGAAACCCTACTCAGGAGCACGACAGCCAGGACTTTTTCAGCAGACTTCCAGAATTTGAAATGAAGACTGAAAACTCTCCGGGATTGTATCTGTGAGGGAAAGCACACTCTTGCAATCAGTGGCAATACGTCCATTGACTTCCGTGGGGCCTGTATTTCAGCTGATGCCTTCACTCACGCTACAGGAAGTCATCTAGGGCCAATGGTACTACATACATTGAGAGAGAGAAAGAGACGCAGGCCCACTGACGGATGGGGGGAGCAAAGAGGGCAGCTGCTTTGGGGCCCAGCAATTCAAGAGGGCTGGGGCTCTGGTTGCTGCTGCAATATCAGCTACAAGAGCCCCCATGCAGGGCGGTTTGGGTGGTACTGAAGGGCTGGCAGGGGAAGGCTAGTCCCTAGCCCATGGGTGGGCAATAATTTTTGAAAGGGGGGAGAGGCACTTCAAACATTTTTGAAGTCGTCGCGGGCCACCCCAGAAGGGGCGGGATCTTTGAATAGCAGGAGCTGAAAAGTCTCGGGCCTCCCCTACTGCTCCCAGGCAACGCATTAGCAGGGGGACAGGAGCTGTGAGCCCTATTTAAAGGGCTCACGCCTTAGCAGCCGCCCAGAAGGCACGAGCCCTTTAATCGGAAGCAGCTGAAAGGGGATGCGCCTCCCTGGTTCCCAGGCAACGTGATAGGGGGCGGGGCCAGGAGCTGCCGTGCAGGCCAGATGGAAGAGCGTAGCAGGCCGGCTTTGGCCTGCTGACAGGCTCTTGCCCAGCCCTGCCCTCGGTCTTCTGCTTGAGGCCCCACCCCTTCAGCTCACTCAAACCTTGCCCAGCGACCCGATAATTCTGTCAGCCCCCCTTGGATTGATCTGATTTGTTTTAATTCCCCAACCTTTCACTCCTGTCTTCTCTTTATGACTCTTGAGGTCTCTCCTATTTAGTGTTTTACCTGTAAAACCTACATTAAAGAAAACTCTTCAACATATTGCCAGTGTTCTACCAGGGAGCTCATTTCTATTCCTATTTTACAAGAAGCCAGATTTTGGAGCAGCTCAGCCCCTTTTCTATCTGGCATAATCGCCTTTTTCTAGCTCAAGATGAAAGGAACATCAGACTTTTCAGCATACAGCGCTGACTTTGAAAAAACTGCGCAGGAGCCAGAGAAAAACGTGGGGCCTACAATGCTTTTGTATGTGAAGAGGCAACAATGAGCGTATTCTCTTCCTGATAGTCCCCACCTGCTGGGTCTTTCACAGCAAGGCGACATGGCTGGTGGTGACAATGTGGAGGAGGCAGAAGGATGGTGTTTCACAGATGAAGCAAGTGATGGCAGGAAGCCAGCCCATGGTGTTTGCACAGCAGAGGGAAGAACTGTGAGTGACAGACTCATCAGGGGAAACTTTTGATCCACACAGTGGGTAGGAAAAAACAGGTCAGTTAAGCTACTAGGCAACACAATGTTCTGTGATGGAAAACAGAATTACAGAGAGAAAAACAGCTGGTGCTTGGAGTGGGAACAAAGGGAGAGGGCTAATCTTAAGGAAGTCTGGTGTTATCACTGACAGAGTTTGGGTGGATCCCACAGTGACCCTGCATGGCAGCACTGAGCAGCATCTCTGAGAGACTCTGTGGTAACATCAGCTTTTTCCATTGCTGTGGAGCTACTGAAGAGTATGTGACTGAGGTGGTGAGGAGCAGCTGAAAGAGCCTCCTGAGGGGACATTTTCATGACAGGGGCGCTGATACTGCCACAAAAACAGGCTCCCCGTGAGTGGAAGAGTGTTTGGGACTTGTCTCAGCACCGCCTGAACCAACTTTGCTAAGAGAATCTGCACTGCTCCAGAAAAAACAACAAATGGTCTGGTAGCACTTTATAGACGAAACACATAGATGGTATCATGAGCTTTTGTGGGCACAGCCCACTACCCATGAAGGGAGCCTCCCCCAGCAGTTTACAAGAGAAGGTTTGGCACCCCTCAGGGATCCTCGGCATTCATGCAGAGCTAGGTCATCAGTCCTGAGGAGACTACTAGCCTGGGTCTGGCCCATGCTACTTGTGCCTCCTTCATCGGCTGGACTGTGAACCAGAACTGATGGTTCAAGAATGAGGTGTTGTCTGCCTGCACTTTTCAGCTGCTTTTGTACCTCATTCACACCTGCGAGCATATCTTGGATAAGCTTTCAAGATAATCACACAGGGATAGAATTTGGCTACCAGTGCCAACATCGGGTGTGTCTAAACTACACCCCTGTGCTGACAAAGGGATGTAGATTAGGCACATCGCTATTGCAAATGAAGCGAGGATTTAAATATCCCACGCTTCATTTGAATAGAAATTGTCACCGCTTTTTGCCAACGTGGCACTTTGCCGGCAAAAAACGGCAGTCTAGACGGAATTGGTTGAAAAGGAAAGCCTTTTCCAACAGATCCTTTATGCCTTGTGCAACAAGGTTTACAGGATCGGTCGGAAAAGGCTTTCCTTGTTGACCAATCCCCGTCAAGACTGCTGCTTTTTGCTGGCAAAGTGCCGCGTCGGCAAAAAGCAGCGGCCATTTCTATTCAAAAGAAGCGTGGGATATTTAAATCCCCACTTCATTTGCAATAGTGACGTGCCTAATCTACATCCCTCTGTCGGCAGATGGGTGTAGTTTAGACACACCCATGAATGCTGAGGAGACTACCAATACAGCTGACTTTCAGAAAAGAAATGGGGTGGGGGAATAAAATGCAAGCACCATATGGAACATTGATAAAGATTATTTAAGGTCTTATTTCTCTTTAGTGTTGTTTAGAAATCTAATCACCCTATAGAACAGCAATGTCTATTTAATTCATCAGTAATTATTCCTATTAAAAGTAATTGTTTTAAAAATAAAACAATTAAGTGGAGGCTAAATAATTAGCACGTAGGAATTGCCATGTGAATTGAAAAATCAGTCCTACCCTTGTGACTTAGAAATAGCTAACTTTCAGCAAAGAGCATAAAGTAGGCATTACATTAGCACATATTTTAGCCACCACTTTCAGTTTGTGTTGAACTGCAGAGCTTGTCTATAGATTTAGTCTTCCACTAATTCATCCTAAATACTTCAGGAAAGGCCCCTCAGAAAGTTCTGCAAACACTCATCAGTGTTAAATCTTATTTGTTCTAACCTCCAAGCTTAATTGATGACAGTGAAGATTACATCAGTTATACGTCAACTCCAAATAAATAAGCTACTAACCCAAAGATGGGTTTCTATCAGAGTAAGGTCTAACTTGCAAAAAGCAAAGAAACCCACTATAAAACTGCATTTCAAAGTTAGATGAATATCAGGAAAGACAGAACTATAAACATAGCTATTTGGCAGAAAATACATTATAGGGTCAAAACTGAATGGTGAAAGAAAAGCATCATTGTAATCCAGTGGTCTCCAACCTTTTACACCCAAGATCACTTTTTAAATATCAGGGCAAGCCAGGATCTACTCCATCCCTTCTTCAAGATCCCACTCTTCTTTGGGGCCCCTCCCACTCCAAACCTTTCTGCCGACTACCCGTTGCTAATGAAAACTCATGGTTAGTTACATAATTATGCCCAAGCCATTTTGCTAGTGCTGCAGCTAGGGAGAGCAGTTTCATTTAAATTATTAAACAGATTAATAATTTTAATTTTCTCATGTTAGTTTATCAAGCTTCATTTTAAATAAAGTAAAATATTATGTCCAACATAAAAGGTTTCAATGTTTTCTTTATTTATGGCAGGGGTGGGAAACCTTTTTTGGGTCAGGGGCCACTGAAACACAGAAAAATCAGTTGGGGACAATACAAGTGAGAAGCAAAAATACTCCCCAAACCCCCAACCTCACTGATGTGGCCTCCAACTGAGACACCTCACTTCTCTGGCACTCCAGCTCCCACGGGGGGAGGGGAAGGGACAGGAAGGACTGAGATTCTGGGCTTCCCATAGGCCAGATTTACTTTTCTGGTGTTCCAGAGTTAGTAGATTTTGTGGATCCCCTTAGGCTCTGGGGTGGGAACAAAAATGAAGGGCTCAATATGTGGGACAGGGCTGCCAGCGAGTGGGATAGGGATGCAGGATCTGGGTGGGAGGTGGGATGCAGGATGGGGTGAGGAGGGCAGGGTCTGGACGGGAGTTTAGTGGCAGGAGAGGATGTGGGGTGAGAGTACGAGAGGGAGTTTGGGGATGGGAGGGTGGTTAGGGGAGTGACGCACAAAAGGTGAGAGGGTGAGAATGCAGCCAATAGCTAGCTGGGGCGGGAGGCAAAGAAGTAGGAGTAAAGGAAAGTGCAGCTTCTGCAAAGTAAAATTGTACCCCCCCACACACATCTTCCCTCTGCTCCAGCATCACTCCCCTCAGCCCCATGGTCCCCCCACCTTGATCCCCTGCTTTACCCCATTCCTCCACAGTGAAGCACCTGCCCCCTCCCATCCTGCCCCCACATCCTCCTTCACACCCTTCTGCCCACGCCCACATCTCTGTGCCCCAGAGTGCTGCCTGCCGGACAGCAGTGTTATCACTGGCAGTCTTCTGGGAGTAGCACTGGGACGGTGGAGGGGAGGGAAGGGGGAGTTGAACAGCACTTCCTGGCCCAGCACTTTGCCTGCAGGCTGCAGCTCCAGGCTGGGGCAGGCAGAGCCCAAGGCTGCTTAGGGCTGGCTCCAGCCCATCCAGGCACTGCAGGGTGCTGGGAAAGGGGCTCCCTGACCCCACACACAGCCTGTGGGGAACAGCCGAGCAGGGCCGGAGCAGGAGGCAAAAGCCAGAGGCCCATATACGGCTTTACTCCCCACCCTCCCAGCCAGCAAATTAACAAAGGGGGAAGCCGCCTGGCCGGCTGGCCACAACGATCAACTCTTAGGGGCACCGCAATCGACTGGTCAAGCGCAATCAGTGGGTTGGCGACCACTATGGTCTGTAACCTCGCCTCTGTTTCAGAGCAAGTAGGAAGCACATAAAGATGGGCGAAAAATTACACCCGATAACATAATTTAACTGTGTTAAACATTAATGCTTAAACTAGCATTCAATTGAATTGTTAAACCATACAATAACTTGGCACATGAGACATACTCAAGATGGCTGTTAGAATGCACAGCAATGTTTGGGGTCTCTGTACTAGGTGAACAGTTTGCATTGTTTTCACAACAAAGAAGCAACCTTGATCGGTAGTTGAAGCCTACTGCTGTCAGGGAAGCCTACTGAATGGATGGCTTGCAGAAGCAAGTATTACGTTACTGCTTTGCCAGCTCTCTAAACAAATACTTTATCTTATTTTCCTCTTTGTAATATTAATTATGCACATTTCTTTGTGTTACCATAATACCTACGAGTACCTGTCATGAATCAGGACCCCTCTGTGCTTGGCTTTGGGCTCTTTTTGCAGGCCGCACAGCAAAGAGTGGTAAAGAGAGACCTGCAGGCTGGAAGATTGTGAGTTTTGTGAATTTATTGAGGTGGGAGGTCACCCAGGTGAGGGCAGCATGGGAGAAAATTCAAAAGTGCCTGTTTGAAATTGTAACGAGTGAGTAACGGAGGCTGACATCTGGGCTGCTAGGGTCCAGGAGTCAGCTTTTCGATAGTGAATGAGAGATGATAGAGAAAATGGAGATAGGTCATGAAAGACTCAGAAAACAAAAACAAGTAGTTTCAGGGCTACTTTAGGAAAGGTTGCTACCCAGAGCCCTGAGTTAATGGGAAGGAGGGCAGGCGGCAGCCACGAAAGCCTCTGTGTGCCATGTTCCACAGTCTAGAGCCTCCTGTACCCCAAACACCTCATCCTCAGCCCCACTCTAAATCCTGCACCCCCCACCACACCACACTTACCTTCTGCCTCAACCCGCCGCCTCTCCCTGAACACTGATCCCCTAATTTTAGCCCCACCCCAGAGCCTAAGGAGCCCCACAAAATGAAGTATCCTTGTGGCCCCCGAGGGGTTAATCTGGCCGTGAGTATAATTTGATATGATGGAGAAATGGGTGTCAGTGAAGGGATATGGAATTTCCACTGATACTAAGCTATGGTAAAGAAAGACAAAAATGGGCTGTATGTAGGAGAATGCTACAGCGGATATCTACGTTAGTCTACTGCAGGGGCAGGAAACGTAAGGCCCAAGAGCCAGACGCAGTCCCCGGCTTGCCTGGATCTGGTCCCTAAGGCTCAGGGTTCCTTCCCCCCTGCATTGGGAAGCCTGCGCTGGTACTCCAACCCCCGCTGCTCCCCACCTGACTGATTTTTCTGTGGATCAGTGGCCTCCAACCCAAAAAAGGTTCCCCGCCCCGGTCTACTCCAAGGAAGGTCGTGTGATTAGGATGTGGCACTGAATCAAAACACAGGGGTTTGGCTCTTGACTCCGACACAAGGTTCTTAGGTAACTTTAGGAATCTCTTAATTCCCCTCTGTTTTCCATATATAAAGCAGAGATAGTTATGGGTGGAGGATCAAATTTCTGAGGTCTTCAGGAGCTCCATGAACAGCAACCATATAAATGACCACTCTGTGGCCAGAGGCAGATACTCCATCTCACAGCAATCTCTGCATATAAGGGAATCCCATAGGTTCAGACATAGAATCTTGGGTGAGCTGAACAAATGCAGCTCTACCTAAGTTTATGGAACCACACTGATTTACTTCAGCTGTGGATCTGCATCAAATCTGTAACTATAGAGAAAAAATAAAATGTTACTTGTATAAAAGAGCATGAGAAAACTTTGTTTAGTGTGTTGAAATGTTCAGTTTGAAGTGGTGTTACATGTTTGTCAGGCTCCTCAGTGCAATTATGCATGTAGGCATGTTGTAGGAGAATGGTTAACCATTAACTTTGACGTATTACTACCCACACAAGCCAAATACAATGTGAGGGATCTATAAACTCTTACAATAGATAGTGATTAGGTAGACCACTTAGTTTTTCTGTTTAGCTTGCTACCAGCTGTATTTTTTGCGTGTTGATGATTTAAAATCACAATACACAAAGTTTGCTGTTGAACTCTAAGGGCACATCTAAACTACATTCCTCTGTCGAAAGAGGAATGTAAATGAGGCAAATGGAAAGTGCAAGTGCTCTATTTGTGGCCAAGTGCTTTTTCAAAAAAGGGTTTTTTGAAAGTGAAAGTGCAGTCTAGATGCGGTTGTTTCGAAAAACCCCTCTTTTTCGAAAGAACCCATACATTTTTGGGGGAATACCGGTTCTTTCAAAAAAGTTTTTTTTTAAAGAACCGCATCTAGACTGTGCTTTCACTTTCGAAAAACTCTTTTTCGAAAAAGCGCTCAGATGCAAATATGCAAATTAAGTGTGGGATATTTAAATCCGTGCTTCATTTGCACTTTCAATTTGCTTCATTTACATTCCTCTTTTGAAAGAGGAATGTAGTCTAGGCATAGCCCAAGATTGATGTACCTTTCTCATCTGTAATGTCTTGCACATTTGATTAGGGATTTGAAGTTAGGATACACTTTGGTCACACTGATTGTGATTTTTTTTGTCAACCTATTGCTACATGTTTCCCACCATTTGTATTCCAATAAGAAAGGGCTAAATGTCTGAGTACAGTTGTTGTGACACTGTATAAACATCATACAAGAGACATCCTTTGCCTCCCAAAGAATGTATAATTTGAATCTTTGATAATCTAACAATGTGAGCAGGCTTCCATTAGAACTGGTCATTTTTGCTAAATCAAATTAATGAGAGTATCCATAGAATCATAGAGCACTAGAACTGGAAGGGAACTCAAGAGGTCAAACAGTCCAGTCCCCTGCCCTCATAGAAGGACCAAACACCGTCTAGACCAGGGGTGGGCAATAATTTTGGAAGGGGGGCCACTTCACAAATTCCTTCCCATGGGACCTTTACTACCAGTTCTCTGAGTTTACCAAAAACTGCCTTCCTGAAATCCATTGTCTCTATTTTGCTGTTCTCCCTTCTACCATTCCTTAGAATCATGAACTCTGTGATTTCATGATCACTTTCACCCAAGCTGCCTTTCACTTTCAAATTCTCAGCCAGCTTCTTCCTAATTGTTAACATCAAATTTAGAACAGCTTCCCCCCTCCTAGCTTTTTCACCCTGTTAAAATAAAAAAAAACCTTCAATGCAATTCAAGAACTTGTTGGATAGTTTGTACCCCGCTGTGTTACTTTCCCAACATATGTCTGGATAGTTGAATTCCCCCATCACCACCAAATCCTGTGCTTTGGATGATTTTGTTATTAGTTTAGAAAAAGCCTCATCCGCCTCTTCTACTTGGGTAGGTGGTCTGTAGTAGATCTCTAGCATGACGTTACCTTTGTTTTTTACCCCTTTAAGCTAACCCAGAGACTGTCAACAAGTCTGTCTCCTATGTCCATCTCCACCTCAGTCCAAGGGTGTACATTTTTAATATATAAAGCTACACCTCCTCCCTGTTTACTCCACCTATCCTTCCTGAGTAAACTGTATCCTTCTCTACCAATATTCCAAGAGTGTGTATTATCTCACCAAGTCTCTGTGATACCAACTATGTCACAGTTGTGTTTATTTATTAGCACTTCAAGTTCTTCCTGCTTATTACCCATACTTCTTGCATTTGTATATAGGTATCTAAGATTCTGATTTGATTTTGCCTCCCTGTTCTGCCTAGTCCTTCCTTTTTCTCTGCTATTATAGCCCATGTTCCCTCCCATTTCTGACCCAACTCCCAGGTCTCCACGTTTTCACTTACTCGTGGGCTTTGGTCATCTGCCCCAGTCGAATCTAGTTTAAAACCCTCCTCACTAGGATAGCCAGGATCTGCATCCAAATATGGTCTTCCCCTTCCTTGACAGATGAACCCCCATCCCTGCTTAGCAGTCCTTCTTGGAATAGCATCACGTGGTCGAGGAAGCCAAAGCCCTCCTGGTGACATCATCTTTGCAGCCAGGCATTCACCTCCAGAATGCACCTGTCTCTGCCTGGGGCCCTACCTTTGACAGGAAGGACTAAAGAGAACACCACCTGTGCTCCTAACTCCTTCACCTGTACTCCCAGAGCCCTGTAGACACTTTTGATCTGCTCAGTGTCACACCTTGCAGTATCATTAGTACTCACATTATGAGTATCATGGGGTAGTAGGCAGAGGGCTCGATAATCCTCAACAATGCCTTCATAATGTCTTGGATATAGGCCCCTGGCAGGCAGTATACCTCCCGAGATGACACGTCAGGGCAACAAATAGGTGCCTCTGTCCCCCTCAGAAGAGAGTCTCCAACCACCACTACCCTACGTTTCCTCATCACCGTGGTGGCAGCAGACCTTTCAGCTATAAAAATAACTCCATTGTTTTTTTGAAGAGTTTTGGACTGAAAAGTCTCAGGTAGAATTTTATCTACAAGAAAAAATGAAAGAATAATTCTTTCCAGAAAGAATAATTCTCACACTTGGCACTGATAACAGCTATCCCATTTCTATACATTTATTCATACTCCATACCCTTCTAAGTAATTTAACTTTCTGTTGTATTTTCACTGACTACCCCATCAGCTCCAAAAGAACTGAGGGTTGAAAACTGGTGTTTAACCTATTTAGTAGCAATTCTTAATCCCCAGTAATTCTGTCATATGCATCCTTGGGTACGTCTAGACTACAAGCCTCTTTCGAAAGAGAGCGTCTAGACTGCAACCTCTTCTTTCGAAAAAGTGAGCCGCTTTTTCGAAAGAGATCACCCAGGCAGTCTGGATGCTCTGTTTCAAAAAAGCCCTGTTTGCATTCAAGAACACCTTTTTTCAAAATGTTCTTTCGAAAAAAGGAGTTATTCCTGTGAAACGAGGATTACCGCCATCGAAAGAAAAGCCACGTTCTTTCAATTTAATTTCAAAAGAACATGGCTGTAGTCTAGACACAGGTGAAGTATTTTCAAAAAAAGTCTACTTTTTTCGAAAAAACACTGCAGTCTAGACATAGCCCTTCTGCTACTGTAAGTCTGTACTCTCATATCCTTCATTTCCTATCAATCAAATTACTAATGAAGAGATTTGACTTTTAGATCACTTTGAAAATGTTTTTGTTATATGAGCTGAGAAAATGAGAGCAGTGCATCTGCTGTCACTGCAAAGGAGGCAAAAAAGTTATCTGTCATTCATAAATTATGCTTAATATGATTAAAAAGTGAACTAGGTATTTGGACTAAGTTGGGGATTATGATTGTTTGAAAATATTTCTAAATATTTGTGCACAGAATGCCTAGTGACACAGCAGACAAAGTAATAATTAGAGTGTTAAGACTGGGCTATTCTTCCTGTTTGTTACAGGAGCTGTATGTAAATGTAATTGCAATAAATCCTGAAGAACGTCACCTTATTTTTGTGTATGAATCTGGTCCACTGAATGTTTCAGTATGGTGGTCTATGATCCTTGTGTTTCTGCTTTAGGTTCCATGTCTTCAGTTGCTATGGATACACGATGAGAACAATCACATGTACAGACTATATTATTATATTAGTTGTCTTCCTATTCAGCAAAGTGGGCCCGACTTTAGGAAGTGCTTCACATCCAAGACTCTAGTTGACATTCAAAGGAGCTGCGACTTTTCACTGTCTGGACTTTTCACTGTCAGGGTATGTCTACACTATCGAGAAGATCGATCCTCCAGAGGTTGATCTTCTAGCTTTTGATTTAGTGGATCTAATGTAGACCCGCAAATTGAATGCTGAGGGCAGCCCCCATCGGCGTTTGGTACTCCTCCTTCTGGAAGGAGTAAGGGAAGCCCATGGGAGTATGTGGTCCCATTGGCCTCCAGCTGTGTGGACGCTGCTATGACTCATCTTAAAGTAAGCCGACTCCAGCTATGCATTTTGTATAGCTGGAGTTGCACACCTTAAACTGACCTGCCTGGCCTAGTATAGACCAGGCCTCAGGAGGCAAAGTAGGAAACCGGCAGACACTTTGGAAAATGCTGGATTAAGTATATTCAACTCCTTACCATTCTAATGTGACTTTCATAACTGACCTGCTTTTCCATGAATGTCCCATGGTTAGAGTCATTGGTCACTTGCTTAAACTGTTTCTAAATGTGCAGAGAGCATGTGTGATGCTATTTTCTTACTGTTTCCTGAAAGTTTTTGTGTTATGATTCTGTGCTACAAAGGCTCCAAAAAATTACTAAATACAGGCACATAGAGAGCATGTGATATAATAACTCAGTGTTACTTGGGCTTAGTTTTTCCATTCTAATATCATCATTCTTTGTTGTTTCTGTCTATTTAACCTCCTCTTTGTGAAGAAGGAATTGGAGCATTACAGAACACCGAGTTCTAAGAAATCAGGAGACCTCATTCATAGTCTGCACTATCTCTGGAGTTACAGAGATGAGAAAACTAAAGCACTAAGCTCATTTTGGAATTCTGACATTTAATTTACCAGAAGGAAGTGAATGTGAACTCCTAATGAGACATAAATGTGCAGAGTATTCCTCTGGAAAGAGACAAACTCACACATTTCTCTGCAGAAGTTATTTTGAGTCTTAAGGTCATTAAAGGCCTTTTTGTAATTATTTATGTGTTTCCAGAATAGTATCCTTGAAATCCCCAAAGTATCACTACCATTATCCATGCATCATTGCAACTTTGTAGTATATCTAAAACATGTGTTTCTCTGAAAATCCATGTTATATTAACAACCAAAAAAAAAAGATTCTCTTTCAAATGCAAGAGAACTACTTGTACTACTTTCTCCACAAAACACATTTTCTCACCTTTGAAGAAAAGGTGTGGGATTTATAAGAGGGTTTTTCCCTGCATTTTCCCACTTCTGTGGTCCTTCTTATATGAACAGAGAATAGCAATATCCAAAGTCCATGGATGTAAACAATTCAATGTTTATTGAAGTTAGATTCCAGCAAGGATGAATCCGTTTCTTGTTTTTTCCCCACTCACTTCCTGTTTGTCCCTAATATATATAGTAAGTTTTCCAGCTATACTTTAACCAATCATTCTACTGAAATGTAATTAACCAACCCTAACATAGCTTAACACATATAAACAATGAGTATATAACCAACTATATCCCACCATCTTAATTGGTTTACACGCAGCAAAATTAATTATACAGGAGACAGAGACTATCAAAGAACCAGACAGAACCAGACAGCTAAACAATAGAGAGATTGGGAGCGTAATAAAAAAGCAATAAATAAATGTGGATGTCACAACCTCAATACTGATAAGTGAGTTCTTGCCACACAAAAAACTATCAACACATGTTGCCTGTAAATCTTCTAGGCTCTTCCTTTTATCTGGAGATGATATATTGGAAGGCCCCAAAATTACCTTATTTGAATATGACTGGCTTGGAATGTGCCACAATTGGTTTCCCAGTTTCTGCTGCTTAATCCAAAGCCTTAGTTCAAGAACAAGGCCTCGGACCATCATATACAGACTGTGATTTTGATTGCTTATTTTATACTTCTGTAAGAATGCACCTAAATTCTTAAAGTATTAGCCGTAAGAAGAAGGCCTGAAATTCTGGATTCTAGCAGGCATGTGGAAAAAGTTGGATTTGATAAGTGGGTTATGCAGACAAATATATAAGAAAAAATCTTATATTTTAAATGAACAACATTCTTATCAGTTAATTTGAAATTTAACCCCTAATTTTTCACACACATATAAACAATTTTGTATCCAGTATGACTAAATGCATGCATGATGTGACAAAACTCTAGCTCTTCCCTGTAGGTCTTGCACTACTGGATGGATAGTGTTAGCCTCAAAGGTTCGCTATGGCCCTCCACACAGCCTCTTTCTTTTAGAGGCAGGGGCTACAGACTACTGAACCCTACTCACCACAGGCTAGTTCATAAGATTGGGGTAAAATTCCCTCTGGAATTCTGGTCTTCCTTCTTGAGGCAGAGGTTGAGATGTCACGGGGAGGTTGTGGGGAACCCAGGCCTGCCCACTACTCCAGCTTCCAGCCCAGGAACCCTAAGGCAGTGGCGACAGACACAGTGACTGCCACTCACCATCCAGCAGCTTTTGTCTAGGCCACTTCACCAAATGATCCATCCCAGCACCTTCCCTTTAGTATCTGCTCATCTGTCCTCCACTCATACCCACACACTCCTGCACACACCACTTCCTGTCCTTCACTCTTTTTCCTCCCTCCCTCCTTGGCTGGGGGAGACCTTTTACAGAAGCATCACAGGCCTTAATTGGCTATAGGTGTCTAATCAGCCTGTAGCTTCTAGTAAGCTCTAATTGACCCCAGGTACCTGCCTGATTATGCTGCAGTTAGGTTTTGGGCTTTCTTTTACTTCAAGGAAAGGAAAACGGTTCACCCAAGCCCCAGCGTGTCTTCCCTCTATCAGTGTGGGGCAGCCAGCTTGTCTGGGCCTGTCAGAGTAAATATTAGGATAAGCCATACCCACCAACAGAGAGAGGCAAAGGGAGCAGTTGTCCCAGATTCTGGTGATTCATAGGTGCCTGGGATTCCCAGCTGCTGCTATTGTGGCCGTGGTGGCAGCTGGAGCCCTGGGCCCTTTAAAATGGTGCCGGAGCACCATGCCAGCTGCCCTGGATGGCTCCAAGGCCTGGGAGGTTGCCATGCTCAAGGCAGCATGAAGGGATGGCTGCCCACGCCCTGCCCCTTTTGCCTGAGCCTTGCCCCTTCTGTCTGCTCGCCTGGAATTGGCTTTTTTTAATTTTTAAAAAAATTTCCTTTTAAAAATTGCTTAAAACCTAGCATGACAAAGATTTTAGGAAGTCTCCTGTGCACATTATACAGGAATGCAATTTTTTCTCCCTTCTCAAAAACCAATTATATTGTAAAAAAACAACAACGCAACTATCCACCAACCAATAAATGTCTACGTTTTCAGAAAGGGCATTTGCATAAAGCAAAAAAGCAAATGAGTTTTTTCCTTAAAATATAATTGAAATAACTTAAGTATAATTTAATAATAACTTAAGTATTCCAAATTGTAATTAAGTATAAATGTTTTCTAGACACTTCTTAACGCTCGTCTTTCCTTCTGTTTACTTTTTCCTTTTGATGAAAAGAAAATAAAGAGCCCTTTCACTACAAAAAAGATTACAATGGTTGCCAGCAGTAAGAAGCGATTTCCCATGCCCGCTTAGAAAGACACTGGAACAGAATATGCTGAGCTCAAAAGAAGAAGAGGTCACCTACATACAGGTTAATGTTAAATGCTTGGGGTACAAATATAGTGTAATAAGAACATCTGTGGCTGGCCCTTGGTAACTGATTTGGGACTCAGACTGCAGAGCTATAAAATTGCAGTGTAGACATTTGGGCTCAGCCTGGAGTCCAGGTTTTAAGATCCCATGAATGGTAGAGATCTCAAACCTTAAGCTCCAGCCTAAGTCAGAACTTTTATACTGCAATTTTATAGCCCTGCTAGCCTTGTGCATCTGAATCAGCTGACCCAATTTAAATATCAATGATTTATATATTGGTATAGAAAGTACGCTTATTAAGTTTGCAGATGATACCAAGCTGGGAGAGGTTGCGACTAATCTGGAGGATAGGGTCATAATTCAAAATGACCTGGACAAATTGGAGAAATGGTCTGGGGTAAACAGGATGAAGTTTAATAAAGACAAATGCAAAGTGCTCCATTTAGGAAGGAATAATCAGTTTCACACGTACAGAATGGGAAGCGATGGTCTGGGAAGGAGTACGGCAGAAAGGGATCTAGGGGTTATAGTGGACCACAAGTTAAATGAGTCAGCAGTGTGATGCTGTTGCAAAGAAAGCAAACATGATTCTGGGATGTATTAACAGGTGTGTTGTGAGCAACACATGAGAAGTCATTCTTCCGCTCTACTCTGTACTGGTTAGGCCTCAGTTGGAGTATTGTGTCCAGTTCTGGGCACCGCATTTCAAGAAAGATGTGGAAGAATTGGAGAGGGTCCAGAGAAGAGCAACGAGAATGATTAAAGGTCTAGAGAAGATGACCTATGAAGGAAGGCTGAAGGAATTGGGTTTGTTTAGTTTAGAAAAGAGAAGACTGGGGGGGACATGATAGCAGTTTTCAGGTATCTACAAGGGTGTCATAAGGAGGAGGGAGAAAACTTGTTCATCTTGGCCTCTGAGAATAGAACAAGAAACAATGGGCTTAAACTGCAGCAAGGGAGGTTTAGGTTGGACATTAGGAAAAAGTTCGTAACTGTCAGGGTCATCAAACACTGGAATAAATTGCCCAGGGAGGTCGTGGAATCCCCATCTCTGGAGATATTTAAGAATAGGTTAGATAAATGTCTATCAGGGATGGTCTAGACAGTACTTGGTCCTGCTATGAGGGCAGGGGACTGGACTCGATGACCTCTCGAGGTCCCTTCCAGTTCTAGTATTCGATGATTCTATGATTTTATGACCCAGGCTCTAAGACTTAGTGCGGTGGATTTTTAAATTTCAGTACAAGAATATCCTCTTCTTTTATACCTTTATCACGCAGAAGTAACCAGGACTTTTGTTATTTCCTATTAAAAGCACTGGGAGATAAAGGTCATACCTCAGGTGTGGTCTGTGTTACAAAGCTTAGCCAACATATCTATGTCAATAAGAAATGTGAACAAAATTACATCCCTTAGCCAACATCCCCAATAGCTATGTGCCAAAACCCCCAGTGTAGGCATAACTATGTTGACAGAAGAGTACTTCTGTTGGCACAGCTAATATTGTTCAGGAAGATAGAGTAGTTATATCAGGAGAACTCCTTCTGCCTGCTGATGCTGCATCTGTATTTGGAAGACTCTGCTGGCTCAGACTGTACAAACTCTGGAATGTAGATGAGCCTCTGGACAATGCAGCAAGAGAACTGATAGAAAATGAATATTGAAGGGTAACAGCCAGTCTGTAGTGGAGAGGCCGTTCTACTCTGGCAAGGGAGGCGTTAAGAGTGGGCCGGCCCTCTACAAACCCTTCCAATCACAGAGAGGTTTAAAGGGAGCCAGTCAAAGTTTTGCTTGCTGGGACAGCCCTGATATAATAAGGAGCTGCTCAGCAGACAAGAGAACAGCTACATCCTGACCAGTGAGGGGAAGAACTAGTTACCATGGAGAAGCACCTTGAGCAGAACACTGCTGGGCAGGCTCAGAGGAGAAGATGGTGTGGTAGGGAGGGGTGCCTTGGCACATGAATCAAGAAGGTGCAAAACTCCTAGGAAGTAGCCCAGGGAACATCGAGGGCAGTTAAGGGGAGAGATGGAGGACAGGGCAGGCTGCTGCCAGAGGGTCTTTGGGCTGGGACCCAGAATAATGGACAGGACTGGGTCCCCCACTTATACAATACCTTGCTAACAAGCAGTGTGGCCATTTCAGGTTGCAGCTGGCCCCTGAGGCAAAGGACTAGATTTTGGCTGTGGTGGCAAATCTAAGGACTGAGTACTGCTGACATCCCAGGAAGGGGGCGAGAACAGAGTGAAGAGGATGCTGCAGTCTGGGAGCAACGTGGGTTCATAGGATGATAATAGAGATAGAGAACAGAGTGACAGCAGACGAGACACCAGCCAGAAGGTGACACACTTCAATGGATGGAGAGCACTACTTCCCGGTGTCACCACTAGGAGTCACTGTGGTGGTATATCGACCCTGCTACATTGTGGTGGAGAATGTGGGCACTACACACCCTCCACCCCAGTACAAGATGAAGAGTAAGGACTGGGCAAACTGTTCCACAGAGACTAGGTCACTGAGAGACAGTGTGGGTGGAAATGCAAGATGGATTATTATCACAGGGCCCACGTGTCTCAGCTTGATGAGCAGCAATGGGGAGTATGCCAGCTGCTGTGGGGGTGGGCACATGCACCTCAGTGGGAGTTTGGCATCACAGTTGAGAAACCAGTGCTGAGGCCGACAAGCTGTTATGCCTGTGGGCAGAAGGGCCACTATAGGAGATAATGCCCCTACCACGAGGGAGCAAAGAGGGCTTCCTGTCCCCGGACAAAGAGAAGGATGGGATAGCTCCCTGTGAGGATAACAGGGAGTCTCCAAACTTGTTGGGCCTGTGAGGGGCCGGAAAATCTAAAGAGAGAGTGTCCCAATGGTACCTGCAAGGCCTAGGCTAGTCTTGAAGAGAGGGTGAAGCCAGAGATAGGAAGGAAGAAAGGGCCAAAACAAAGGGAAGTTACAAATGGTGTTTGCCACCAAAATGGCTACTTACAAAGGTACCGTATATTCCGCGTACAAGACGACCTCTGAAGTTAAAAAACATCCCCCAAAAATCGGGGGTCGTCTTGTACGCCGGATGCCCCCCCACCGGAGCCCCTCCGCGGCTTTGAAAGCCTCGGGGGAAGCTGGCGGCCGCGGAGGGGCTCCGGAGTGGGGGCAGCCCATGCGCGCCTGGGATGCCCCGCCGCCGGCTTCCCCCGAGGCTTTCAAAGCCGCGGAGGGGCTCCGGCGGGGGGGCAGCCCATGCGCGCCTGGGATGCCCCCCCCGCCGGTTTCCCCCGAGGCTTTCAAAGCCGCGGAGGGGCTCCGGCGGGGGGGCAGCCCATGCGCGCCTGGGATGCCCCGCCGCCGGCTTCCCCCGAGGCTTTCAAAGCCGCGGAGGGGCTCCGGCGGGGGGGCAGCCCATGCGCGCCTGGGATGCCCCGCCGCCGGCTTCCCCCGAGGCTTTCAAAGCCACGGAGGGGCTCCGGCGGGGGGGGGAGGGGGGGAGCCCAGGCGCTCCTGGCGGCTTTGCTCCCGGTGCCTCTGGTCTGCTGGGGACCATCTCCAGCAGACCAGGGACACCGGGAGCAAAGGAGGCGGAGGGGCGCTGGCGTATAAGATGAAACCCTATCTTTTAATTAAAAAGATAGGGGGTCGTCTTATACGCCCAGTCGCCCTATACGCCGGAAAATACGGTACTGGCCCCAAAGAGGGGCTGGAGGCCAGAGAATGAGGCTTAACCTGAGACTACCTCAAAGGGGGGTGGTGAAAGTTGAGGCATCCACTAGGAAATTGTTTGGGACAGAGCGACCCCAGATAACTCTGGGAACCACACACAGGAGCTGTGAGGGCTCTGGTGGAGACCCATAGGGAAAGGGAAACCCCCATAAGAGTAGGAAGGGCCACTAGGGGGACCCAAACCCTTAAGGAGAGAAGCAAACTTCTCCAGAGGATGGACAGCCTGTATAAGGAGTGAGATACCCTACAGATCCAACTGAGGGAAAAGCTGTGACACCCTCCTCGCCCTGGGAGATACTAAAGAATAAAGGGATGTAATGAGATCTCTGCTTATTCGGGCAGGGGAGGGGTTAAAAGCAGACCAGAGGGAGGCTGCATGAACCCTTCCAACCACAGAAAGGCTTAGAGAGAGCCAATCAAAGGACGGCTCTCTGGAGTGACCCTGATATAAGGAGCTACTCAAGAGAGCAGAGGGTCCCTGACCAGCAAAGGAGAAGAACTGCTTCCATGGGGGAAGCACCTTGGGTGGAGCAGTGTTGGGCTGGCTCAGGGGAACTGGAGAGACGCTCCTGACTCACGCTGCCCGGGCTATGTCCTTCACACAAGGTCTGGGAAAGTGCAAGAGTCATGGGCCGTTAAAGAGTCATGGAGAGCCGTTAAAGGGAGAGAAGGAGGGCAGGACAAGGCTGCCACCAAAGGGTCCCTGAGCTGGAACCCAGAGTGATGGACTGGCTTGGATCCCCTTACAGTACTCCTTACTATCAAGCAGCATGGCCTTCACAGACTACAGCTTGCTCCTGCAGCAAAGGGCTAGTATTTGGGGCTGCAGTTGGCCACAGCAGCAGGTGTATTGATTGAGGATGGTGGATACCCCCAGAAGGTAGCAGAATGGAGTGGTGGGAAGTACCAGAAGTCAGCGTACTGAAGAGGAAGCTGCAGTCCAGGGCATGACATGGGTCCACGTATGTTGGATATGGTAGAGCAGCGTGACAATGGGAGAGAAACCGACCAGAAGATAGCATGCTCCAATGGACAGAGCTAATTCATGGCGTGACCTGGAAGACACCCTGTGGCTATGAATTAACCCTGCTACACAGCCCAAATCTGAAATGGAGAGAAGCCAAGAAATCCACAGCTCCTCTTACTGCCCTGTCTTGGTGTCATATCTCTTTGGCTGCAGGCAAGATTTCTTAATCTGAACAGACTATAGCTACAGATAGCAGGTCTGCCATCAGCTAAGATAGTGAAAGGTCATGGGAAGGATGGAGGAGAGATGAAAAGAATGAAAATTTGATCAGAATGTCAGGAACCATTCCTTAAGAACATAGTATATTCCACTTGTCGTCACGGTCATCTGCTAGGAGAAATGACAGCAGCTTCATCCGCTGACTCATGTTATACCAGGGCTGAATAAAAACAACTGTGAATGTTCAGTGGGGGAGGAACCTGTATTGGACTGAACACAGTAAAAGCGCCTACTGACCTGTTATTTCTGTCATTCCAGCAAGAACTGAAACAATCTGTTGCCATTCACTGCTCCCTTGTTGTTTTGCTGTCAAGGCTTCTCCAGCATTCAACCTACCATCAATGATTTGACATTAGCACTGCATTTATGTCTGCTAATGTAACCCACACACCTAGGCTATGTCTACATGGGAATGATTTTCCGGAAATGCTTTTAACGGAAAAGTTTTCTGTTAAAAGCATTTTCGGAAAAGCGCGTCTAGATTGGCAGGACACTTTTCCGGAAAAGCACTTTTTGCGGAAAAGCGTCCGTGGCCAATCTAGAAGCGCTTTTCCGCAAAAAAGCCCTGATCGTCATTTTCGCGATCAGGGCTTTTTTGCGGAAAACACTACTGTGCTATCTACACTGGCCCTTTTCCAGAACAGTTTTCCGGAAAAAGACTTTTGCCCAAGCGGGAGCAGCATAGTTTTTCCAGAAAAGCACTGATGATTTTACATGAGATCATCAGTGCTTTTCCAGAAATTCAAGCAGCCAGTGTAGACAGATGGCAAGTTTTTCCAGAAAAGCGGCTGATTTTCCGGAATAACTTGCCAGTGTAGCTAGTGTGGTTACTGAGTACTGTAAGTACTGCATTTGGGGTGCAGGCTATTTGCCATTCCCACGGGGACTTGCATTCAGATCAAATACTAACAGTTCTCCTGCCTATAGTACTGTCACTTGCAGATATTATGATGCTCCATCCAACTCTTCACTTGATCAGAGCTCTTCTTACAGAAAGTCTTATGTCCTGGTCAATTCCTTATCCTTCCTAATCCATAATGAGTCTTTGTAAGAAGAGAGAAAACCCAGGAACAAAGAGACATTTTTAAAAGGTATTTAGACACTAAAGATGCTTTTGAAAATTCCACTAGGTGTCTATTTACATCCGTTGGTGCCTAAATACCTCCAAAGCATATCCCCTAATATCCTTCATAGCCTATTACTTTCAGTAGCACAACTGTTCTTTCCAAATCTGCTATGTGCATAGTCCAAAAGTAACCACTAACAAGTAATTCTAAAGCTATCCGCACTCCTATTCAGTAATCAATATCTTAGGTCCAAATTTTGTCACCTTCTAATCCCATTGTTCCTAACAGGACTCTGATTTGACCTTCTGTGTTAAATTAGTAGACAACTTCTTGTGCATATTTTCTTTTTAATACGTTCTCTGAGAACATTTCTATTTATCCCCTTTCTCTTTATATGCATGTTTCTAAATCCTTCTAATTCCTTCTACCTAATTAACAGAAGGACAAAATGTTGGCTGGAAAGAAAACTCGAGAAAGAAAAAAAATGTGGTTTTCTTAAACAAAAACCACTCTACATTCCTACAAGAAAAATCTATAAATTCTTTATTCATGCAAACAGCTACAATATCCTCAGGATGTTTTCCATTGTGCTTATTCGCACATAGAGATAAGGCATTCAGTTCCTCTTTCACACAGTTCCTCTTTTAATCTAATCTATCCAATTAGAGAGAGTAAGGGGTTCCTTATCTAGCTTGCTGTATTTGCCTTGAGGATGCTTCAGAAATGGTGAGCTTTTTTCCCCCCTGTAAGTGGCATAACGCAGGAAAAAGCAAATACACAAATACAGAGGCTCATTGGCCTTGTCTACACTGTTGTGGTAAATCAACCTAAGTTACACTTCTCCAGCTATGGGAATAATGATACTGGAGTTGACATAGCTTAAATTAATTGACCGGGCTGTCTTCAGCACATTGCATAGAAGGGAGACATTCTCCTATCAACTTACCTTATGATTTTTGTTCCAGTGGAGTACCTAAGTTAACCAGAGAAAACTCTGCCATTGATTTAGTTGATCAGCGCAGGGCAGTGGTGGGGAAGGAGCACTCTCAGCCACCCTGGCACCCCAGTGACTCTCAGTTTTGTGTGTCCCTCTGCAGGTGGTCAAGGACATCAATAGAGTGCTGCTCCGCAGAGTCATACGCCTCACTGATTTGGACGCAGTGATTGAGGGGTTTGGCGCCCTGGGCTTCCCCAATTGCAGCGGGGGGCGGGGAGCAATTGACAGAATGCACATCCCCATCCATGTCTCGGAACACCAGGCCTCCCTGTACATCACCCGGAAGGGATACTTCTCAGGGTACGTCTAGACTACATGCCTCTGGCGACAGAGGCATGTAGATTAGGCTACCCGACACAGTAAAATGAAGCGGCGATTTAAATAATCGCCGCTTCATTTAAATTTACATGGCTGCCACGCTGAGCCGACAAACAGCTGATCCGCTGTTTGTCGGCTGAGCGCGATAGTCTGGACGCTCCCCTGCCGACATCAAAGGTATTTGTCAACCACCCAGGTATGCCTCATCCCAGGAGGCATACCTGGGTGGTTGACAAATACCTTTAATGTCGGCAGGGGAGCGTCCAGACTATCGCGCTGAGCCGACAAACAGCTGATCAGCCGTTTGTCGGCTCAGCGCGGCAGCCATGTAAATTTAAATGAAGCGGCGATTATTTAAATCACCGCTTCGTTTTACTGTGTCAGGTAGCCTAATCTACCTGCCTCTGTCGCCAGAGGTATGTAGTCCTGCAGGCTGTGTCTGGCCACTGGGGCCAGTTTGTGGACATTAATGTGGGCTGGTCCGGCAAAGCACACAAGGCGCGGGTTTACTGCAACTCCTTCATGTGCCAAAGGCTGCATGCCAGGACTTTCTTCCCCAACTACCACATTAGGGTTAGGGACATGGACATGCCTGTGTGCCTGGTGGGGGATGCGGCGTATCCCCTACAACCCTGACTGATGAAACCCTACACGGGACACTTCAACACCTCCCAATGGGCCTTTAATGCCAACTTTGGCAGGGCCTGCATCGTGGTGGAGGGGACATTCAGCTGGTTGAAGGCCTGTTTTAGATGCCTCCTCACCTGCCTAGACCTATCCGAGCAGAATATTCCTCACGTGTTGTGTGCTGCATAATTTGTGCAAGAGGAAAGGGGAGGCTTTCCTGTCAGCCTGGATGGCAGAGGCCGACCACTTGGCTGGCCTCTACATGCAGCCCCAGATGGCTGCTAGTAAAATGCATAGCTGGACTCATCTTACCTTCAGCCGAGCTGTGGGGCATCCACACAGTGGGAGGCTGACGGGAACAAAAATCAGCTTCCCTTACTTCCTGCAGAAGGAGGAGTACCGTACTGGACACCAGTGGGGCTGCCCTCAGCATTCTATTTACAAGTCTATACTAGACCCGCTAAATTGAACAGTAGAAGACAGACCTCAGGAGCATCAATCTTCTTGTAAGTATAGACACGCCCTAACTGACTAATTTCAAATTGAGGCTGTCTTTTTTAAGTTAGACATTGTTATGTTTTGAAGCTAAATATAATTTCCATAACATATTTGTGGATTAAGGGAATACAGTACAAGACAATAAGATACAGTTTTCAACAGGCAATGTGCTAGCCCATATTGAAATGAATACGAGTTTTGCCAGTCTTCAACAAGGCTAGGAGGTCACTTAAGAAGTTTTAATAGAACACAATATAGAATACGAGACAAGTAATTTTTAAAGGTCCATGTAAGCCAATGAGTTATGTTTTAAAACATGGACCTTTAAAATTTACTATGTATATATATATATATATATATAGTGCAATGTCTGTGTCATCGGAGCAACCAATGTTGCCTATGCTGTCTCCATAAAATGTTTCACAAACTGAGGGAACTCTGACAATATCATTGAGTTATGCCCTAACTTCTTCATAAAGATAGTGGTTGTTTCTCAGCCCCTGTAAACTATACCAGTGTTAAAAAGTCTCAGAGACTGTGTTAGTCTGTAATTTACAACAGGCAGCCCTGTGGCACCTTAGAAATTAACAACAATATATAGTATCATGAGCTTTTGTGGGTAAGACCCACTTCATCTGATGAGCTGGAGTGTTATCACTGGTGTTACTTCAGGCTTTTGTGACTATTGATATAGACTAGAACAGGTCAGGAATTTTTCTATTAAAACTTTGCTAAAAAATGCCAATTCATCTAAACCAAACCTGTTTTCGTGAACATCCTGGGGTTGGCAAAAAGTTTTGTTTCTCAGATCCAGATGGGAATTTCCGGGCAAAATCAGATAGAAAGAATGTTGTCCAACTATACATGAGCCTCAGAGTTACGGCACTTCCCTGGGATCAGGAGACATACAGTCAAGCATCTGTTCTGCTTGATTTGGAGGATGGGCTTAAACCCAGATTTCCATGTCTCCAAGTGAGTTATCTAACAATTGGACTGTGGGCTATTCTGGAATGGGTCTCTCTTTCTCATTTTTCACTGAACAACTTTGAAAGGTCAGTCTCATCTCAGCTCAGAATGGGGGGAAAATCAAACTCAGAAAAATAGTCACTGGGGGTGTGTCTAGACTACAGAGTTTTGTCGACAAAAGTGGACTTTTGTCAACAAAACTATACCTGCATCTACACTACTGCTGAGTTCTGTCGGCATAACGTCAACAGAACTCGGCAGTTTTGTCAACAGAGGTAAACCTCATTCTACGAGGAATAACATCTTTTGTCGAAAGAGTTCTGTCCACAGAAGGCGTTATTGCATCTACACTGTCCTTTGAGTCTACACTCTCATGTTGACAAAGCGGCTTGCTTTGTTGACAGAACTGGATGTAGTCTAGACGCTCTTTGTTGACAGAAGCTTTGTCGACAGTATCTGTCATCGAAGCCTCAGTCAACAAAAGCCTGTAGTCTAGACGTACCCAGGATGGGAAAACTCAGCTCTCCTGTAGGCTATTTTTCGTGCCATAATAAGCTTCATGGTTGAGTCCTACTGCTCTCCCACTCCCCATTCAATTGTGTGAGTTCCATTTAACCCACAGCAGAACTAGGGATGGTGTCCAAACATTGAAAGGGACAGCTTGCACAATGCAGTGGGGCATGGAAGGTATTAGCTGAACTGATTTGTGCTCTCCCTAATATAGAAAGTTGATAAATTACCTCTCCCCATATGACTACATGCATGGTTGTATACACACATGACCACAGTATGACCTGTAGCTCTCTTTTCTCCATATACTTTGAGTGGCCACAGAAACATATACAAAATTAGTCTGGGCCAATTCACCTTTCTTTTCTGCAGTATATAGGTGGTCCAAACCTCTAAATTTCACATACAGCAGCCATGGAAACAATTCAAAATCCTGATTTATACAGAGATCTACTATTTAAGGACATCACCCAAAAGTGCAGTAGGTTCTAAAATGGGATTAAAGACTTGGACAAATCTAATTGTTGGTTACCTTCTGTGTATCAACCCTTTACCTGAGGAGAGGTTTTAGAGAATATGTTTAGTATGTGTATTTTACTATGAAAGAATTTTTTTTTCAGATAAATGTCCAGCCAGAAAGCTCTCTCTTTAACAATTATTTTCAGGTGAGCACTGATCCCAGAACCAATTTCAAAGACTACTTTTCCCCTTGACTATACAAGGGAAAAATAATCAAATGTTAAATCCGTGCCACATTACATGATGATCCAAAAATTGCTCTTAAAAGAACATATTTTTCCCCTTATCTGTACAGAAGCATTAGCAATGTTTCCAAACCTGAAATTTTACAAAGCAATTTTATATCCATGTTAAAAGGAGACAGGACACATGCTCCTGTGCTTGGTAAGTGGGAACACCTTCAACATCCCATTTTCAGAAAATGGATTATCCAAAGCAGTCATCTCCCTAGGAACACAAACTGCCACCGTCTCACATGCATGGAATTCACTTCACATGCATCCACAGGTACAAACAATGGCCTTAATTTTCATCCCCCCGCAAAGGAGTAATAAACACGATGGGTTTGGACTACTACAAAAATACGTTTGCTTTTTAAATATCCATTGTCTGAAATGGAATTTGCCTCAGAGATAGATATTGCCTCACTATCTTGTATTTATTTTTAAAAGAGAAATGCTCCCAAAATTGATTTTTTTCTTTGGAAAATTACCATTCTGTAGAAAATTTTTGCATTCCCCCCATCTCAATATGGAATGTTTATATTGAAGGAAGATATTGCTAAGTTTTCTGTGGAAGAGACATTCTAATTTCATCATGCCTCCAATTTTCAAAATGCACAGATAGCTCATTGCTCATCGCTCCTAAAAAATTTGTTGTGAATAAGACTTTGGAATATTATCTGTGTTAATCTCTGAAGAGCAGCCCAAGGTTATATTTACACTGCACAGTTATTCTGAAATAGCTTATTTCGAAATAACAGAAATGGAGCGTCTACACATGCCTTATTTCAAAATAGCTATTTCAGAAAAGGCATTAGTCTTTGTAGAATGAGGTTTACAGAAGTTGGAATAAGCTATCAATTATTTCAGAAGTATTTCAAAATAACAGAATTATTGTGTAGCTGCTTGCATAGTTATTTCAGAATATCAGCTGTTATTCCAAAATAACTTTGCTGTGTAGACACACCCTAAGTGAAGTGTGAAAATATTGAATTTTATCCTTGAGTACAATGTACAAGTACCTTCGCAGGGAGAAGGTACTTATACATTGTATTATTGGGTATTACATAATTGTGGGTATTAGAAAATTCTTTAATCTAACAGAGAAAGGCATAAGAAGAACCAATCACTGGAACATGAAGCCAGAAAAATCCGAAGTACAAATATGGCACATTTTTTTAAATGAGGGTGGTAAAGTACTGGAACAAACTAGCCAGTGAAGTGGTAGATTCTCCATCTCTTTGTGTCTTCACATGAAGACTAGATGCCTTTCTAGATGATATGCCTTAGTTAAATACTAATTATTGGGCTTAATATAGGTCGTAACTTGGTGTAATTTAAGGACCAGTGGTATATTTGAGGTGAAACTAAGTATGGGAGCCTTTTGGCATTAAACATCTATGTCACGCTAATGAAGATAACAAAACAGGCTTCCCAAAGTTGTATCTCCAAGCAGCTGGAGTACAGGAGCTCAAAATCACAATGTATTTAAACAATCGACTGAGACAATGATCTCCAATGATCAAGATTCTACAACCTCCCTAGGTACTTTATTCCAGTGCTTAATTATCCTTACCATGCGGACGGTAAGAGTAAAGAGGAAGCAGGGAAAATGGGGTAAAGAGTTCACAAAAGTGGAAAAATGCATAAATATAAATGATATCTGAATTCACCATCATCCCTAGGGTGTTTTTCTAAGAGAAGCCAAGGAATACCTTAAAGTTTGGGAATGAGGTCTTAAGGAGATTTTACCCACAAAAGCTCATAATACTATACATAGAGGCTACGTCTACACTGGCCCCTCTTCCGGAAGGGGCATGTAAATTTCACGAGTCGTCGTAGGGAAATCCGCGGGGGATTTAAATATCCCCCGCGGCATTTAAATAAAAATGTCCGCCGCTTTTTTCCGGCTTTTAAAAAAGCCGGAAAAGAGCGTCTAGACTGGCCCCGATCCTCCGGAAAAAGTGCCCTTTTCCGGAGGGTCTTATTCTTACTTTGAAGTAGGAATAAGACCCTCCGGAAAAGGGCACTTTTTCCGGAGGATCGGGGCCAGTCTAGACGCTCTTTTCCGGCTTTTTTAAAAGCCGGAAAAAAGCGGCGGACATTTTTATTTAAATGCCGCGGGGGATATTTAAATCCCCCGCGGATTTCCCTACGACGACTCGTGAAATTTACATGCCCCTTCCGGAAGAGGGGCCAGTGTAGACGTAGCCATATATTTTTGTTAGTCTCTAAGGTGCCACTGGACTACTTGTTTGTTTTTAAAGTTATAGACTAACATGGCTACCCCTCTGAGACCATATAAACAGTTTATACAATCTTCCCTAGCTCATCTGCTGCACACTCAATGCTTGCCAATATGTCTGTGCAATGTGGACAACAAGGAGGGGTGGAGTGGAGGGAAGGTGAGTTTGTTAAATGCCTTGAAGACTGTGCTGTAACTGACCCATGGAGAGCCCACTATTGCAAACTGAAAGATATCTAGTTTGTATTCATGCAATTCTGTCTGAAAAGTCCTAAGTGCCTGTCTGGACCCCGCTGTTGAATACTAAAAATAATGTGTGTTTAAATCTACTCCTTCAAAGCAGGGTACATGAACGCAGACTAGAGAACCGTTAATGCAGGGCATCAGAGTCCACACAGACTGCATGGCACACTTGTGCCGAGACAATTCAAAATGCACCTTGCTGCCTTAAATTTTCATGCACACAAGCCCTATTGCATATGTCAGTTTGCAACCTATTTCTTTTATGTTCTGTTAGTTCATGAGGCTACTTGAGCACAAGCAACACTTGAAACTTAAATATCTGGAAAAGAGTTGAAAGTAAAAATGATCAGAAACTCGTGTGATCCCATTTAAGTCAGTGGCTAAGCCTACATGAGCTTTGATGGAAGCAGATGAAGGACAAATCTACATTTCCAAAACAAGACACTGTATCGTAGAGTAAACCAGCTGTGGTGTGTGTACCATAGACTCCTCTAGGTACCCAGCAGCGGTAATGCTTGTCGGTGAAGAACAGACTGAAAGCCATGTTAGATCACAACCCAGTGGCTATTATTCCAGTTCCCAGGGTCAGACAGCCAGGTGCAGAAAGGTCAGTGTCCTAGCTGCACATTGGACATAGCTGATCCTGTGCCCAGTCTGACTGATTGCACCCCCTAATTGGTGGAGATGCAGAACTAGCTACTACTTGACCTAGGAGGAGACAGAGCTCATTGGCTGCTCAATGTATTCCACACCTACAGATGTGCTTGGTCCTGCTTCCTCTGCCTGCTGCTATTCAGCCTGCTCTCCTGCCTGATAGCTCCTGTCTTTCTCCAGCCATGACACCTCTGGCTCCAACCCTTGACTCGGCTTCTTGATCACATCTCAAGTTCTCCCTCTGGTTTTCCATTCTGATCTCTGGCTCCGTCCCTCAGCTCTGCTCTGGATTAAAGCGCCCTGGTGTCCTTTGCTCTTGATTCCTGCTTGACTCCGTTCTAACTTCCAGGCCTGGCAATCTCCTTGGCGTTGAGCAGTAGACATGTGGTTCTGAAACCCAGCTTCAAAGAGCTTCCTCAATGGCCTTTACCGTCTCCATCTGCCTTCCAGTTCCTGTAGCCTATAGCTTCTGCATGGTTTATATTCTCTACATGCAAAGGACGGGCCAGATTAACTATTGGCATACCGTGTTTGTAATGCAAACATAAAATGCTACCATTCTTATTCACTTTTCACTCGTGCAGATGACAACTCAAGGCTCAGGAGGTCACTGAGAATCAGGGCCCAAAATGGTGAAATTGTGAGTCTGGTTATCTCCTGAACACTCCTCTGAGTCCACCTGTTTTTGTCCCTCACAAATTGCACAGAAAAGAAATGCTGGTTTAGTTATACTGAAAACAGGCGAACTTTTAAGCCAAGACTCAACTACCATAATTTAATATGAACATGTAAAAAAAAACTACCAAATTTATACCCTGAACCAGTACAGAAGGTTACATTTTTGTAGATGTTGGGCAGCAATCAATATACTCTTAAATAAACAACTGTGTTTGTTCACTGAGTTTGTGCCCATGTGTGTTTGATTTCCCGGGATGTTCTAGTGGAGTTCACTGGCACACATGTTTGCGGAAACAGCAATTTCATAAGTGAACACAGATTTAACTATAACTGCTGCAACATTACATAAAATCAGGCCTGTTCTAAGAGCAGAGCTTAGCCTGCCTGTGATGAAGTATTCTGCTCCACATGACACTGAATGGGAAAACATGTTGGGTTCAAGTGGATAGGAAGTTAAGGCTGGGATGCCAAGAGATCCCTGCACCATGCCAAGCTGGGAGACCATGCAGTTATGATCCTGTTTGCTTGCAAAACCGAGAGAAGCAGGGGAGCAGAAGACAGGCCCGCCCAAGGGGAGGAGGGGCAAATGGGGCAGTCACCAAGAGCTGGTGAAAAAATTCAGCTTTGACTCTCCAATCAGTCAGTTTTCTTATGTGTTAGAGGCAAAACAGTTGAAAATGAGAAAATATATGAAATTTGTAGCAGCAGCGGCAACCAGACCCTCCCCCCCCAGGCCTTTAAATCTCTGCTGGAGTGTTGTGTCGTGCACTCTGTGCAGCACTGAGGGAGGGGAGGGCAGAGTCACAGCTCAGTCAGTGCTAAGGACTGGTCTGCAGAAGCTGTTGGTCCCCTGGCAGAGTACAATGCAAAGATGCTGCCTGTTTGCGGTCCTGGAATGGACACCTAGTGGGAACCTCAAAAATGGTTAGGAAAACTCCATTGGCTTGTGGTCATGTGGGGTGTGATGCAATCAGGTGCCTCATCCTATCAGTTGCATCCGTCACTGGAGGTGATCTAGAGGGTAAAGAATTCCGATATCCCATCACTGGAACCTGAGGGCCACTGAAATAACCGTTCAGGGCAGCTCTCACGTTTTATGGGTATCATTTAGCCCATCACATATTTGTCTTTATTCACTTTGAACAGCTACTATCAGTTCATGCCACCTCTGACATGCAGCATAAAATGTACTCCACTCAATGAAAGCAGAATTAACAAATAAACAAAAGAAAGAGAGAGATGTTTATTTTTCAGGTTTTAAAAAGAAATGTCTTGCGTTGTAGCCAGTGCTTTCCATTATTCTCTTTGATCAGTCAAACTCCGTTGTGTAGTGAAAGTGCTTTTACTAAAGGGCTCCAACTAGCCAGCAGGGTTCCACTCATAACCGAATTTACAAATGGAACCCTGGAGTTTTATTTTCTGGTGCTTAGATCCTTAGGAAAGTTCCGCTACCACAGGTGACAAGAACAAAAATAAGGTTAAACAGTTGAACTCCCCCACGGCCCAGCAGCTCAATTTTCAAGTATTTTTGTACTCATCCAAATTAATAGCGTGGAAAAAACAGGTTTTTACTTCATTTTCCTTGCAAGACTTGTTGTCAAACCACATAATTCGTGAAGCAGAACTAACATCATAAACAGCTATTTATGTTTTAAATGGGGCTGGAGGGGGAGTTCCCTTGTCCCTTAACTATATTTCTCCCCTGCCTATGTGTTCAATTATTTCCAAGTCAGGGAATTCATTTTGTCCCTCTTCTACATTATTATTAGCTATGTACAATCTATTCACAGCTTAGAGACCTTTGCAAATCAGACCACAGCATGGACACCTTCCAGTAGTTTGCCCAGTACCTACAAATCTCCACTGGATAATTCCAATGTGATTGTTTAATTACAGAGAACACTAATACACCAGCCTGGGGACTGCTGCTTTTCTATATTCCAGAAACAATTTACCTGTATCAAACTGCTGCCAGAGTGCCATTCCTTTTAAATAAATGAAGATGACTATATACAAAGACCTCAATAACAAATAAATAAAAGGTAAAATGTAATGTAACATTATTGGAATGTCATTAAATCGGAAGAGCTAGGAGTTGCCTAATAAGTACCACTTCTATCATACCTAAAGATTTAAAGCTCTGTTTTACAAATGTCATTACATTATGGAAAAATAAGTATATTTGATAGCCATCTAGAAGGTGAATATGCTTGTAGGAAGAATGAGATTACACCCATCCCTGTCTCCAATACATAATAATTGGGAACTATTATATGATTACACACCATATGCCATTTATTAATGTCCAATATCACACAAACATCAACTCTACATGTGCATATATGTAAGAAAACAAGCTTCTTATATTTTCTCATTTTCAACTCTTTTGCCTCTAGCATATAAGAAAACCGACTGATCAAAGCTGATTTTTTTTTCAGCAGCCCATGGAGGTTAGCTATTTGTTACTTTTTCTTCTTTTTGTTTTCCTGGCAGATTTTACAACGTTTGTATCAAGAGAATAAGAAAGACGAAGCTAATAAATCTGGATGGGGCATATGCAGAGGAAGTTATTGCTCAGTTTGGAGGAGAAGTACTAAGGCATTTTCCCTTATGATTTTTTTAAAGTAATTTCCAGCAGTACATTAAACTGAAATTCAATTACAAAACAAATATATCTTGACTAATGCAAAGGCTAGCTGGCAAGGGAAGACCAAAAAAAACCCCTTGATACATATTCTGAATACTGAAAAGCCTCAACTCTGGCTTCTTGTTTCTTCTTTTACACTTTAAATCGTAGGTGGCCTGTAAAAGGGAAAGAAATAATGAAAACACATTTAAACTCTTTGGATTAAGCTCAGGTATAGGACAGCAGTTTCGTGAATTCAGTGGAAGTCACTTGCTGCAAGCCAAAAATCAGATCTTGGACTTTTATTTAAAGGTGTTCCAATCCAACATTCCATCGGGATTTGGGTCTAATTTTTGTTTGCCTTTCTTGACTATTGGCATAATAGGATCTCTATTTCAGCATCTTATAAGTGAGATCAAACAGCTGGATTACAAAGAGAGGGGTGCTGATTTACCCTGGAAACGATATGCTTTTTTAAACTTTTCATTTTCATTGTACAAGAACTGGTTGGAAAATAGGTCCTTTGCCCCCATGGAAATGTTTAAAAAAAAAAAAAAAGGAGACTTTCCACTGACAATTCAGACATTTAAAAAAAATCCTACATTTTTTGGTTTCTAGGTTTTCAATTTTTTGAAAAGGTCCATGTTTTCTGGGAAAGAAGGCCCCTTCCATGAAATTTTTTTCTGTCTTTCTTTCTGAAGATATTGGATGCAGAGTTATCATCCATTTTGATATTTTCACTTTTTTATATACAAAATATATGTAAGTAAAGGATACTGCACCCATTAGTTTTGTACAAAGAACCACACACTAAGACTCACAGAACGTGAAATGGGAAGCCAACAAGCACCTACATTCTAGTTCCAAGCTCCAACCACTGGAGTTCCTGTCATGCTTGCAAGCTAATCATCCAACCAGCAGAATGAATTTGGTGATGATTCCTGGTCACATAACACCTGCGACACATTGCACATATGTTAAGACGACAATGACTAGAGCATGAACCTTGTCATGAATCTTGGCATATTCATTGCCATTTTGGGGCTTAAAGAAATGCACTGTTGACTCAAGACTGTTCACTCAATCCCAGCTAATCTGACCTGTGACACATGTCAAAAGAGGAAGTTGCTGAGAGAAGCCAATAATCATCACATACAGGTAGAGATTTCTTCCTGCAATGCATGATAGGAGCATTCAATTTCCAGGTCTCAAAGGGGTAGCAGTGGTAGTCTGTAAATTAAAAAAAATAAAGGCCGAGGGCGGGGGGCAAAACTCTCTTCCCCAGATGAATTTGAGCAGATTAAAAAAAAAAGCAATTTCCAGGGTGCAGCCTCTGAAAATTTGAGCCATAATTTGCTCATTTTGATAGCAACTATTTCTGAAAAGGTTATGTGGAAAGCCTGCATAAAACATGTCAATTTTTCACAGATTCCTAAAAATATTCTCTTGGACTTGTTAAACTTATTATCGTACTCTTGAATCAATTACTCGCTCATAACTGTCTCCAGTTTATCATTGATTAAATCAGTGCCGTCGTCTGTTAAAACACAGCTTCATCTGTCCGGTATGGTCTCCGTTACCATTTAAGAGGACTGCATGACAAATACAAGAAAATCTCATCTGTTATTTCCACATGGCAATGTTGTCCAATCAGTTTTACATTTTAAAAGGTGATCAGAGGAACTAGGGTTAAGTTAGCCATTTAAATTAAATTACAGAGACTGACACATGGGCGGTGGGTGAAGGTAGGTCTGGGGGAGATAAGCCCCCAGCCCTTCCTCCAGCCCTGTCCCTCCCACCCATGCTCTGCCTCACCACAGAAGTACAACTGCACCTCCCTCCCCCAGCACCTTGAGAAGGTGGAGCAGCCCGTGGCCCCAGCCTCCCTAGGCTTGGAACACCGGAGAGGGAGGATGGTGCGCAGCTCCATCTTCCCCAGTTTGAATGCAGCCCCAGCCTCCTCGGCCCTGGAACACAGAGAGGGACAAGGGCACATGGTCCCACCTTCCCTGGGCTGCATGTGGACGCAGCCTCCCTGACCTGGAGCACGAGGAGGGCAGGCTCTCGGGAGCACCCTCCAGTATGCCTACAGTAGTCGTTTTGGGGGCAGTGTGGGTGGGACCAGGCTGGTGGTTTGGGAAGACAATGCCGTGCCCCACCTAGCATACCTGATGCCCATGGTCCGACAACTGATTAAACTAAACATCCTGCTAATTAAATCCTGTGCTGGGAGGAAGATCTGGGTAATAATTTCCTCAGATAGAGATGGTCGTCTCAGCCTTAAGAAGGAACGCTGCTCAGTTTATCCAACTTCCACAAAGGGAGAAGGTCATGCCATAAAAACTTGAGAATGATAAGATTCTAGGAAAAGTTGGTATGTCATTCCAGCTTCTCAACATTAGCTGTTTCTTACTTCTCTGCTGAAGAAGCATATATAGCCCCATACTTACACTAAAATGTCCTTTAAACTGTGCTGGTGTAAATCAGGAGTAAATTCATTGACTTCAGTGGAGTTACCATCAATTCACATGGGTAAAAATGATGAAAAGAGAATCCATGTTGTGAGCTGCTTCCAGTGGAACTCAGACGTGACCTGGCTGCTAGAAGTTCATCTCTATTCCTGTTTTATACTCCCTCGTCCTCCTTATGAATTGATTATACTCCTGCTGGTGTGATGCGCCTGGACTGTTCCGAACTACAGTTCTAATTCAGAACCACATTATATATGCGAGGTCAGCTGATACACTCATTGAAATGGGAAAAATGTTCTGACGCTAGAGATATCATTGAATTAAAATATTTAAATCTCAAGGAAATGTGTAATGTGGGTTGTCAAAATGCCAGTCATTTAAACAGCTGAAACGACATCCAATGTTAATTGACAGAGGGAAATTCCAATCATTTCCTAGTTCTCTTCCTCAATCCATTGTATTTTATAAAAAAAGCTAGCTTCCCTTTTTTCTTTTTTTTGAAACATAGCTTAGGTATAGATGGAATACGATGAAATTGTTACAGATGCTCTGGGAAAGTAAGCATTACTCTCTCCCATGAGTTCTTCAAATGATTATGTACTTGAAGCAACTTAATTCCACTCAAGACAGAATCAATACCTGATGCTTCTAGTGTCCTTTGTTTAAGAAAAACAATCTTTGCCCTTCCTTGCATGAATCAGATTCCTCTGCAATGGTGCTGCAACCTCTTTAGAACTTATCCCTGTGTGCTGGGTAGGATTTGACCATTTGTATCCATCAGCATGTCCATAACCTCTGCTGTCCAAGGCAAAGACAATCACTGGTACAACTAAACAGAACAGTAATGGGATCTCTTACTGGAGGATTCCCTTGGGATCTCAGAGTATGTCTACACTGCATCCTTTTGTTGGCAGAGGGATACAGATTAGGCAGGCTGACACTGCAAATGAAGCGGGGATTTAAATATCCTGTGCTTAATTTGCATAAAAATGGCTGTCGCCTTTTGCTGACTCAGCACTTTGTCGGCAAAAAACGGGAATCTAGAGGGGGATCTGCGGGAAAGAAAGCCTTTTTCGAAAGATCCTTTATGCCTCCTTCAAGGAGGTTTACAGGATCTGTTGAAAAAGGCTTTCTTTCTCAACAGATCCCCCTCTAGACTACCACTTTTTGCCAACAAAGTGCGGAGTCGGCAAAAAGCGGTGGCCATTTTTATGCAAATTAAGCACGGGATATTTAAATCCCCACTTCATTTGCAATGTCGACCTGCCTAATCTACATCCTTCTGCCGACAGAAGGATGCAGTCTAGGCATACCCTCAGTGTCCATCAACATCCTGCTTGGCCACACTGACTAGCTACACAGGGACATGTCCAATTCACAGAAACACAGCTTCTCACTTCTACATAACTCACAGACACCTGTGCACTGCGCAGGCCACAGCCACTACCTTTTGTCTCCTCTCTTGCTTCCTGCTCACTGGAGAGCAACTGCTTAGATTGGCTATGCACTTCAGGAGTGGAGAACGTTGCCTGAATGCCAGCCCCACCAGACAACCCTGCTAGGAGCTCCACATACTCATCTAGCTCTCTCTTCATCAATAATTTCATCCTCTGGGTTAGGCCCCCTTTTTGTTGTCCCACTTGTGGCCTTTGAAGTATCCATGGGAGGTCTTGGTGGCAGAAGTGGGGTCCTTTCCTCACAGACCTTGAGCAATGTGCCCATATGTACCTCAATTTATATGGATCAGTTGCAGCTGCGATTGTGCAGACTCCTCTCCCCATTTGCTCCCATTGGCCTTCTGCTGTGTGGACAGTGAGGAAACTCAATTTAGCGATGTAATTAACGTAGTTGGAGTTGCTTGTCTTAGTTTGACCTTCTCCTGTAGCGTAGACAAGGATTTAGAAAACAGTGACTATAGAATCTTCTGATCAGTCAACTATATGCTGCTTCTCCCTCTTAGACTGGGGCACAGGTATTTCAACATTTGAAGTTCATATAAATAGCCTAATATATCCTTTGTTTGTGGAAAAGAGGAAAATAAACCATGTAAGATATGCAAAAAAAATCCCTTCTGATTATTTCCCAGGTTGTGTCTACACTGCACCCCTTTTCCGGAAAAGGGATGCAGATGAGACAAGTCAGAATTGCAAATGCAGCGGGGATTTAAATTTTCCCCTCTCCATTTGCACGAACATGGCTGCCGCTTTTTTCCGGCTCAGGGTTTTGCCTGAAAAAAGCGCCAGTGTAGACAGGGATCTTTCGGGAAATAAAGCCTTTTCCGAAAGGTCCTTTATTCCTGATTTTAAGAGGAATAAGGGACCTTTCAGAAAAGGCTTTATTTTCCGAAAGATCCCTGTCTAGACTGGCACTTTTTTCTGGTAAAGCCCCGAGCCGGAAAAAAGCGGCAGCCATGTTCATGCAAATGGAGCGGGGAAAATTTAAATCCCCGTTGCATTTGCAATTCCGACTTGTCTCATCTGCATCCCTTTCCGGAAAAGGGGTGAAGTGTAGACACAGCCCCACTGTTTCGCTCTGTCCTGGAATGAGGTATACCTGGGTGGTCGACAAATACCTTTGATGTCGACACCCGTGCGTCCAGACTACTGCGCTGAGCCGACAAACAGCTGATCAGCTGTTTGTCGGCTCAGCGCGGCAGCCATGTAAATTTAAATGAAGCAGCAATTATTTAAACGCTGCTTCATTTTACTATGTCTGGTAGCCTAATCTACATGCCTCTGGCAACAGAGGCATGTAGTCTAGATGTACCCTTAGATTGGGGCATGGGTATTTCAACATTTGAAGTTCATATAAATAGCCTAATATATCTTTTATTTGTGGAAAAAAAGGAAATAAACTGTGTAAGATATGCCAGAAAAAAAAAATCCCACTGTTTCGCTCTGTCATCATGCAATTCTGAACAACAAAGAAATGAACAGGCATCACGTTACTTTTGGGGGACAGTTTGCAAAGCAAGTAACACAGATCTAAATTTTGTGGGCAAGTGGTTAACAGTGGATAATTGTCAAGTATCAGAGGGGTAGCCGTGTTAGTCTGGATCTGCAAAAGCGGCGAGGAGTCCTGTGGCACCTTATAGACTAACTGAAATGTTGGAGCATAAGCTTTCATGGGCAAAGACCCACTTTGTCAGATGCAAGTAGTGGAAATTACTACAGTGCACATCTGCTAACATAATATATGCCATCATGTGCCAAAAATGCCTCACTGCTATATACATCGGCCAAACTGGACAGTCCCTACATAAAAGAATCAATGGACACAAATCAGATATTAGGAATGGCAACATACAAAAACCTGTAGGGGAACACTTCAATCTCCCTGAACACACAATTGCAGACCTAAAGGTAGCCATCCTGCGGCCAAAAAAACTTCAGGACCAGACTTCAAAGAGAAACTGCTGAGCTACAGTTCATCTTCAAGTTTGACACAATCAACTCTGGATTAAATAAAGACTGTGAATGGCTCGCTAACTACAAAAGTAGCTTCTCCTCTCTTGGAATTCACACCTCCAGATCAGTTACTAGAAGTGGGAATCATCCACCTTGATTGGATCCACCCTGTCATCTCTAGCCTGATTCTGGCTTGCATATTTATACCTGCCTCTGGAAATTTCCACTATCTGCATCTGACGAAGTGGGTCTTTGCCCACGAAAGCTTATTCTCCAACACTCCAGTTAGTCTATAAGGCGCCACAGGACTCCTCGCCGCTTTAGTGGATAATTGGAGTCGCTTTGCTCAAAGCATATAAAAAACATACGTATAGGGCTGAAGACTAACCAGAAAGACCACTTTCCAACTCAAAGCAGACTTCCATTGGACTTGTACATACTCATTTGGAGTAAAAATGCTTATTTTTTTAAACATTTTTCTATATTGACCCTATAAAAGCAACCTGAACTGAAGTCGACCTGAGCCCTTCACCTCCTCACACCTGTTTGTTGGAAGTCAGGACTATGGTGAAGAGGTCTTTGAAAAGACATAGCTCGACTGCTCTTTCCCCAGTATGCAACACTGACAGCTAAAGCTTGCTGTGTTGTGACAAGCCAGGCAAATTAATAAGATACAAATAGAGAATAGATAGCTGTGATTAACCTAACTGGCCACTGGCTGTCATTGTTGTTCCAGGGGAAAAAGAAATCCTCATGGAAAATATTTCTATTGGAAAAATGAATTGAGCGCATAGCTAGATTCTGATGTTTGGTGTAATTTACAGCAAGTCAGTCGAATATTAAAAGCTTTTCCATATATAAATAACAGGTGCACTTATCAGATTCTGCCCTTAAATTTTACCCACTAAATTCATTGGAAATGCTATAGTGATATCTAAGGGTTGCATTTACCCCTTACTTTACATGCATAGTCATAGGAAGTACGTGTGTAAGTTAAACAAAAAATTTTGTGCAATTTAGGCCTGAAATGTTTTGCCCAGCATTGACAAATAGCTGTGAGACAAACCCCTGCCATCCTAGCTTCTCTCTGCAAAATCTACTTTCTCCAGTCTGCTTGTCCAAAATTCCTATCTCCTTCTTTTCTTATTAGAATGATATATGGACCAGGTAGGAACTCCACTCCACTTGCATCTTTGTTCTGCACTCTATCGAGAGCTCTGTCTGCACCCTTTTTGGCTACAAAGCTTCTTTCCTATCCCTGCCTGTTTACTCCTTTGTCTCGCTTCTCACCCCAAGATCCATCTTGCCCTGTTGGCCGGTTATAGTGGGAGGAGAGAATTGTTGGTATATGTATGTACTTGCACTGTGGGACCAAAGACTGCATCAAGACTTTAGAGGCAAGAGTCAACAGGCCTTTTGCAATTGACTTCAGTAGAGGCAGGATTTCACCGAACAGCGGGTATGACAGCACAGGCGTGCAGAAAAAAAGGCCTGAATGACAGCTGTCATCTTGATGGACACACTAGGGATTCAGCTAGAGGCATCTGGAGCTAAAACCATGAGCTACTTCAGTTCCATAGGTGGAGCTGTAACAGACTTACTTCCTCTGTGGATTGGACAATCCCACTCCACTAACTTACATCTGTGTGTAGGCTGAGTTAGAACCTTACTATCAGCCTCATCTTATATCTGAGGTCAGGATCTAACTCTAAGGGGAAATTTTTTTCCTCCCACCCTCTACCATGCAACTCTATAAAAGAAACCTGTTCTCTCCAGGGACCATTACTAATTTGTACATCAATAATTTCCTGTATCTTGTTCATTAAGATCACATATTTACCTTGTATCTATGCAGAGGAGTCCTGCTGTTTATTGCAGAGGGCTGAACTTCACTTTTGAAGTGGAAACAAATAATAGGGCACGTTATTGCAAGTCTCTTTGAAGAAGACATCTATAAAAAGCATACCCATATGCAAAGTTCCCTGTAACATGCACTGAGTTAGGAAGACGGCTCACTCCATTCCCCAACGTTATCATTTCAAACAGGGAGGTAGGGCTGCATTTCCCAAATTGCATTTTAGATGAAGGATGTTTCATAGTAGAGAGTTAGATCTTGACAAATGAGACCAGGTGTTCATTAGTGCACTGTTCTCCCTATTGTGAGAGAAATGGGAAATGATGGAGTCCTATGAAATTACTCAATAATGTACAAAAACTTTAAATAGGAGCCTGGGACTGTGGTTAAAAACAGTACTTTTCTGAGATGCACTTCCTTGACTTACAAATATTTAATGGCATATGGAAATACTTCCAAACGTTCAAAATGTCTAATTCACTTAACACTCATTTATTTTAATCCCTAAGGATTTTTTTCTGCTCTCACCTATTCAGATCTAGGAATGCAAAGTATTACTGTTCACTTTGGCAACATTTTGAGTGAAATCTTAGTCCCAGTGAAGTAAATGGGAGTTTTGCAATGGACTTCAGTGAGGCTAGGATTTCACCCTTTGTCTCCACGCTGACATCTGTGCTCAATCCCACTGCAGAGGATTTGGACACGGAACTTTTGATGAAAACTCAAAACAATAGAAATCCAGTCCAATCAAATACAATAACATGACACTAATTATTCTATATATTTGTCTTTGCCTAATCTGTTAGGCTATGTCTACACTGCATACTTATTTCGAAATAACAGAGTGTGCGTCTACACAGTAAGCTCATTATTTCAAAATAATTTAGAAATAACGGGCTTCTTACTCTGACTCCTGTGATCCTCATTTCACGAGGACTAAGGGAAGTGGAAGGAAGAGTGTTTCTCTTTTGACTTCCTGCTGTGTAGACAGCACCAAAAGCCAAGTGAAGGTACTTCAACTTCATAGCTTAAGTTGCATAACTTAACTCGACTTTAGCCTGCAGTGTAGACGTACCCTTATTGTGCTAGCTATATCTTTTGGTATTTCATCCTATACATTACGTCCTTCTTTCCCTCAGTGACATATTAAGATATCCTTTCCTCTTACATTTATTACTTCCTATTTGAATAGGGATGATATATTATTTATACAGTGCTTTGAAATTGTAGCTGGTGTGGCCTATAGGGCTAACCTGCTTGTTTTCATTATTATTGATTTATTATTTCCTCGTGGTTTTAAATATATGCTCATTATAAGATTATAAGAAGTCACAGTAGTTTTATGTTAAAGCAGTTTGGCTGTAACACAAGGGACTTACAGGCCACATCCTGTATGTTGAGTAAAGACAAAGCTAGATTGGACATGCCTGGGACCTTTCATCCAGATAGCAAAGTCAACGTGCATATATTTGAGGCCTTTCACCTAAATCAAGCAACCTTCAATGGCACAGTGGCTTTCAAGAATACCCTCAAACTTATCAGGAGGAATAACAGGTAGTTTGATTTAGGGCTTTAATTAGAAATACCGGGTCCCTGCCACATGTAGATGCAGGCAGTTAGTCTGGATTTGTAAATTTCAAAAATGGCAACCGGCCGGGAAGATGCAAATCAAGCACGGGATATTTAAATCCCAGGCTTGATTTGCAACTTCGAATGCCTACATTAGCTTCCCTAGTTCGAACTAGGGGGCTAATGTAGACGTACCCTTCCAGAATGATGGCACTGGGGAAGGTGATGGAGCTGAGGAAGACAATGGCTAACACTTCAGGTTGTCCTAGAAGGAATGGTGTGAGAACAGCCAGTCCCTGACTTACAAACAGTTGATTTAAAACTGTTCTCACTTAAGACCAAAACTCCCCTTAAGCGGTCATAAAGGCAGTCCCCGAGTTACAAATGCGACCCGCGCTTATGAACAGCACGGTCACATGTAAATCAATGGGGTCCAACTTACAAACACTTTGAGTTACGACCAAGTATTTGGTCCGTAACTCATTCATAATTCGGGGACCGTCTGTATATGGAAATAGAGATGCACATTTCTTATCTGTCTTGTGATGTTGGGGTGTTTGTGACTGCTAAATATATTAAGAAACTGTATTTGTAAATAGATAAGAGTTCCTATAGTGTGAGTGCTGCAGCTGTGCACATGAGGATTCCCAGCCATAACATAATTTAAATACTGGGCCTTAACCTTGGACAAAGGACCTGGCAACCCTCAATGTGGAAACTGGAAATTTATAAGTAATCAATATCATTATACACAATCTAAATCTTAAGCTACAATGGCCAAATCCCGATCTTGGTGCGGTCACTAGAAAGACTCCTGCTGTCTTTACTGGATTTAATATAATTACTAATGCTATACATAATGTCTAGACTATAGCCATATCTATGAGTGCACGTTAGCTTCAGTGCAGTCAAATCACAATGGTTAGAACACATGGAACTTGTTCCAAGACACTATCACAATCTTGAGTTTATACCTATGCATAGATAGAATCTTATGGCTATGTCTAGACGGCAGGCTTCTTTCAGAAGAAGCTTTTCCAGAGGAGCTCTTCTGGAAAAACTTCTTTTGAAAGAGAGCGTCCATACAGCAAAAGCGCATCGAAAAAGCAATCTCCTTTTTTGAAAGATAGCATCCACATTGATTGGACACTATCTCCTATTTAAGTTGTGATTACTGTGGATGGAATGGCCACAAGGGCACCTGTTCTTTTTCCTGGAGGCCTCTTCTTTTGAAAAAATTCCCTCTTCCCCGTCCACACACGCCTTTTTCCGAAAAAGCTTTTTTGGAAAAAGGCTTCTTTCTCGTAGAAAGAGGTTTACAACTGTCGGAAAAACGCCTGCGTTTTCGACTTTCTGTCAAAAGAACTCAATAGCAGTGTGGACATAAGAGTAAGTATAATATTTCTAGAAAAATGGCGATTTTCCAGAAATCTCTGCAGTGTAGACATACCCTATGTAGATTAGTTAGCCTTGACTGCACTCCTTGACTTGGAATAAGAGCTTCCCATGTATACTGACCCTGTGTGCTGTGCAATTTCCAACAGCACTCAGCCTCTGATCTCTGGCTAGTACCATCAGGATGGTACACATGCCTAAGGCTCTGTAGAAATGCTATGGTGTAACTCCTCTGTCTTCAGCAAAATGACATCAGGCATGAATACTGTGATGATACTGTACCTCCACAGAGCAGATAATGCCAACTGACTTCTGATAGTCTAATCCTCATAGACACATCAGAAAACTGAGACCATTAAACCCACTGCTTGAGTGACCTAAGCCATACTTAAAAAGGGAGATGTCATGAAGCAAAGGGCTTATGCATTTATCTAGTCTTCAGAATGAAAGGATATATTGGACCTTGGGATTTCTTAGCCTTCTCCTTGGTCATCATCTGAAATCTTTGAGCGTCTTCATATTCTAGGCCATTAGGCAGGTCTGTTCCATTCAGGACAGTTTAATAAATTAAATAATAAATTGTTTATTTATGCTTCTTAGTCCCTTTCCTTCTCTCTTGTTCTACACTTCTCTGTTCGCACACTGAAAGCCAATATCACTATAATACAAGGGTGGGCAAAAGGGCCTCCGTGGGCCACATCCGGCCTGCCAAGCGGGTTGAGCCAGCCTGCAGAAGCCCTGTCTCTCCCCCACCCCCAGGCCAATTAGGACCTGGGGGCGGGGGGAAGCGCACAAAGTTTCCTAAGAAGAGCCCCGCACTCCTGGAAGGGCGGGAGGAGGCTTCGCATGCTCCCTTGCCCCTCAGGCCCTGATTGGCCTAGGGGTGAGGGAGCAAGGGAAGTCTCTTCCCACAACCAATGGCCTGAGTGCTTAGTGGGAAGGGGGGGAGCAAAGGAGCTCCTCCACTCCCAGATGAGTCATTGTCTGTGGGTGGGGAAGCCTGAATCATCCTGGCCCTGCCCCTTGTGTTTGTGTCCTCGCCACTTCTGGTGTAGCCCAGGAATTTTTTGAAGTGGCCAAATTTTTTGAAGTAGCCCCCAGCAAAAAATTATTGCCCACCCCTGCTGCAGTACATCCTTCCCTTTGATTATCTTGTTCAGTCAAACAGAATCCCCAAAGTTAATTAATTTCCCATTCCTATGACACAGTAAAGAAGATGAATTTTAGAGCAAGATGAAAGCTTTACATTTCTAGGAAATATCGCTTCCAGTTATGAAATCCTAATTGGTGCCTCGATTGCAATGTGGCACAAGTCTTTTTGTTAGCCTAACACTGAGACTTTTTCTCAAATGTTCATGTTACAAAGCAAACACACTCATGTATTATGTATACATGTGTAACCATATCTTATTATACCAGGAATGTTATGACATTTGCTAATTAAAACAAGTATATGGGGATTGGTGAACTATTTTTAACATTTCAAAGACCTGGGAACACATGAATCCTGTTACAAAGCTGTGTTTACTGAATGGCTGTAGGAACAGAGATGTCTTCTGGTGGGTTGTTAGCTCTGCAATGAAGAGGATGTTCATTAAAAAAGACCCTTCAAGTGCCAAATCAACCTAGTCTTGAATGTCTACAGATAGGTAGCCAATCGGTTTTTAGGCACTTGGGACCTAGTTCCAAACAGTGCTTAAGCATGTGTCTAACTTTAAACACCACAGTGAGGTCAATGGGACTTTTCATGTTTACTATCAGCCACATGCTTCTACTCCATGCTCTATGGGGGGCTGTAAATCCAGGTCTATCCACAGCTCCCCAAGCCTCCTGCAGATGCTTGTCACCTCTGAAAAAAATCAGGCCACCATTTTAAGTGCCCAACTATACATTTTGGTTAGAAAGATATGAATTGCCTTACTGGATCAGACCTTGTCTAGGTTTCCACCAACTGAAAAATGGGGAGAAAAAAATCAGTATTTCATTTAATTTGCTGGTGGGTTTGAGAATAAATTATCACTGATGATTTATGCAATGCTTTCAGGGGGGCATGGATCAGCAACCAAGTCATGCTCCATGTCAATACCTAGGCCAAGCCAGGCCAGCTAGCGATCTAACCTGTAGAACAAATTTAGTGATGAATCCTGGTCACACGCCATTTGAGTCCCACTGCATATATACTGAGAAGCATATATAATACTATGCAGTACTTAAAATGTGCCCCAAAACAACAGAGGACCCCCCCTCTATCAAGCCCAGAGAATTAACAGAACTGAAATACACATTTGAAAGTGCTTTGAAAATAAATGCCTAATACAATATACATATTAAATATTAATTATCAGGTGGACCAGTCTAAAGAACAGTGCCATGAGTTAATTTCTTTCACATGTCAAGGTTCTGTGGAATGAGCAATGTAAATTACTGTTGAGCTACTGGAAATAACCTATTTTGACACCTTGTTGGTCAGAAAGGTTGCCTCCCATTTTGAAAGAAATGAAACCTTAAAAAATACCATGGCACATTTTCCTTTAACTTTGATCCTAGCTCCTTTCTCAAGGTAGGCAGGCAGGCAGGCAGGCCTGCCCTTCCCAACAGAGCTGCAAGTAGAAAAATGTTAAAAGGTATCCCAACCATCAGGCAGCAATTAAGAATCAGGGATAACATGTTGACAAATGTAAAACAAATGCCTCCCGCATGGCTGTGTAAGAGAAACATTCACCTGTGTGAAGAGGCACCAACAATGTAGAAAGGAGAATCTTCAAAGGAGATGAACTTGCCCGAGGACTTGTTATAACAGCTAAGCATATTATCAAACCACAAGGGCAGGAACAAAGGAATGCTGGAAAAAAAGGCCTCAAAATGCTTCCTCCAGGAATAGTTCGCAACAATCACAGAAGGCTAAGTATCCCATCCCCTTCTCTCAATCAATCCATCTGAAATCAGCAGCTAAAAGGATCTTCCTCTCCTGACCTCTCCACTCCCAGTCCCGTCTCCGCACCAAAGTAAAACTCTTCAGCCTCACTTTTCAGCTCCCTACAGCTCTACCTCAGCCTACATACAGGTTCCTCTACCCCAGCACTCTCTAATCCGGCAACATCCATGGTCTGGTGCGATGGTAGTTAGCCAGATGTCCACTTATCATGGCTGTGACCGAGTTTCCAAAAGTCCCATAAAGTTTGTTTACAGCCACCAGCCTTGGCTCTCAGTATTTACCCCTAAATGTCTCCTAATTGCCCAGTGAGCAGTGAAAGTCTTGGTAATGCTGCTAGACAATATTAACCTCCCATTATTTGGCAAATTCTCTGGTCTGGAACTGGTCAAGTCTTGAGGGTGCCAGAATAGAGAGGTTCAAATTGTACCGTCTTGTCCTAGGCTCAGCTCACCCGCTCAAGCTTTCTTTTCCTTTTTTCATTTCCTCCCACTCTCATCCTGTGCTTAGGACATCCCTTTTCCTCTGAGGAAGTCCTCCCTTTTCCTTCAGCTTGCCTTCCCCTTTTGCACCTGTGTTTCCATGCTGTTTTCTGGGACCTCATCTTCACATACAGATGTTATTGATTTGCATCTACAATATGATAGTGTTGAGGAGTCATGGATGGGATGCATCTGATGAAGTGGATCTTTGCCCACAAAAGATTATTGTGCCCCCCCCCCAGTCTGTTCCTCTTTAAGGTGCCACAGGACTCCTCATTGTTTTTCCATTCATGGATTGGGACCCCATTGTGCTAGGCACTGGGTAAAAGGGCGAGTCCCTGTTCCAAAGAGATATTTTTGGCATTTTGATAAAACATTCAAAATAAGTATTTTCCCAAACCATTAATTTATATATATGTGTGTGCATTGTTAGTGTGTGTATGTGGGTGGGACTTTAAATGTATTTGTTTCTGGTGGGGAAAAAGGCATTTTTCTCATAAATCTACCAATACACAACAATATTGAGAAGCTGTGACTAAGTTCTGCAGAAATTCTGCAACCCTCAAATGTCTTAATCTAGTCCCTGTGGGGGAACAGTGTGATAACCACACAATAGGCAACAATATGAAGTGTGAAGGGATATCTGATCAACAACATGTACCTGCTATTGCTGAAATATCAGTTCAAATGACTGGCCTAGAGTGACATGTGCTGTGGTTTCCCTGGCTTCGTCTACACTGCCGGTTTTGCTGGCAGCGAGTATGCAAATGAGGTGCAGATTAGCATATTACTGTGCCTCATTTACATAATTTATGCACACCGTTTTTTCCGGGGGGGGGGGGAAAGTAGCATAGGCTTTTTTTGTGCAAAATCCCCATTTTCCACAAAATCCTTATGCTGCTCCCTTTATGCAAAAACGGAGTGCATAAATTATGCAAATGAGGCTCAGTGATATGCTAATCTGCACCTTGTTTGCATACTCAATGCTGGCAAAACTGGCAGTGTAGATGTAGTCCCCTTGGGACAAGCATTTGTTGGAAGGACCTTGTTTTAGGATGAGTTACCAAGAGATGACTAACTCCCCATAACCAGAAATATGAAGGGAATACCATAAATAAGCAGAATTCATAATTGCATGGGGGCGCTTCTGAGTGCGTGCTACCATAAACAAGGTACCGTTGCCTCTACATCTCCCTGAAAAATATGACAAAAATCTGTTATTTTGTCCAACACAAAGCTGCAGTTCTTGAGGAAACTGGTTGGAAACAAGTTCTTGTGCTGTACTCCTACTGAATGACAGACAATGGGGATGTGACTCTAGCTGAAAATATAGCCTGATTTCAGATGTGCTTGGGTGCCTGCCAACTAATTAGCGCTCTAACACTGGTACTGAACAAAGATCCTATTCAGGTCAAGCAAGCGCATCAGATGCTTGCTCTGAGTTCAGCTGCTCAAAATTTCATCAAGCTGCTGCTCGGTCAACCTACATAAAATATGGCCCTACTGTTCAGGAGCTGGGCAAAAGACATGTGGCAGCACTGGCTGTCCCAAAAGATGTTGAGGAATACAGAAGGGAGATGCTCAGTGTAGTTCCACTCCCTGCCTATCTGGTATTCAGAAAGCGTAGAAAAAAGTCTATTAAGCAGGTCCTCCAGTGCCGTTCAGAAGTCCATTGACAGAAATCTCTGGTGTAAAACAAATGGAAGAAAGAGGAGAATCCAGCTCCTATACCATCAATATTGGAACATTTCAAATAATGCCCGATCTATGAAATTACTTCACACCAATGAGACTTACGTGGAGCTGAGTATGCAGGCTGGGATTTTCAAAAGGGTCTGAATTGCAGCAGGATTTGGATGCTTACCTTCCCTGAGCTCCTTTGAAAACCACAGATGCATGTAAGTGCTTGGCTGGATCAGGGCCTAGGAGAGCAATAGCCACAACCTCATAAATGTTTTTAATAGCAATAGAAATTCACAGTTAAAGTAGGAACACATTGATCAGCTCAATAAACTTAAGGGACTGTTGTCTCAAGTGCAGCAGCTGTTCTAAGCTGCCACAGTACTGTATCCCACAATGAGCACTATCTCTCAGGCAGCTGGGCCCCAAACTGTTCAGAGATTTGTAGATTAAAAAAACAACCTTTGATACGCATCCAGAACTGAAGTAGAGCCATTAGAATCGGCATGCTTTGGTAAATGGATGCTGTTATATCTCCTTGAGCCCTAACTCTGCTTCTTGATCGAATTTCCCTTCGTACAAAGCCTGACAAAGAAAAAATAATCACAAGAAGTGATTAAACTGTGGAGCTCCTTGCCATAGGAAGTTAACAAGATTCAAAAAAGGGAATGACATTTATGTGAATATTAAGAATTAATGATGACAAATTGTACAGAGGATATTAAATCTTCTCCTTCAGGGCTAAAGTCAGTCTTTAATGAGCAAAAATGGGGATGGGTTTTATATGGGAGAAAGATTATTCCTGAGGGCCTGGTCTACACTACATGGGAAGGTCAAAGTCAGATATGCAACTCCAGCTGCGTAAATTACATAGCTGAAGTAAATGTATCTTAAATTCCCATCTACACAGCGGGAGGTCGGTGTGAGTAAACTCTCTCGCCAGCTTCCCTTACTCCTCATAAGGAGTAGAAGTATTATCACTGATGGGGGCACCCTTTGATTTCGATCTAGCGGGTCTATACTACACCCACTAGAATGAACCTCGGAAGATAGACTGTGGCAGCGTCAATATTCCTTGGAGGGTAGATGTGCTCACACTGCCTTATATCTTTCTCTGAATCCTCTGATAATGCCAGTGTTAGTGACAATATTAGCCTACCACGTCTGGTCCATATGGAATTCATTTCTTTCTATGTAAAATTCTGGACTTAAGGAAGGAAATATAGTCCCACTTTCCTTCTCTGCCCTTTGCCCACTGATCCCCAGGCCTGGACCATGTGACACTTCTCTTCTCTAGTACTCCTGCACTTTCTGCAACCTCAGGTTTTTTTTCTTTTTAGAAAAAAGCAAAAATAAAAAATAGTTAATGTGTATAAGTTGAGAAAGTTACATTTAGAGACATAACTTTTGTTTATTATATTGCTTTACAATAACTATTTATTGCTTTAATACATAAGAACAAGAATGGTCACAACTCATTTGGAATATGCAATAATTAAACTATAATCAAACATTTTGCCAGAATGATATATTTGACTATCAGACTTCTACTTCTTTCACAATATAAAATTAATATGCACTTGGAAGAACAACTGAACAATTCTAGTATGTAACTAATATGGAATTAAACATTCCATTTCTACTAGAAAATCAGATGTTTAGAGTTATCTAAAGCAAACAAACAGCTTTTATATTACAAGAATTGCATGTTTGTTTCTGAAAATATTTTTTTTAAATGACCTGGTTACATTTTGACTCTCCTTTTACAGATGTTTACATTCTTATAAACTTCATGCTTCTATACTAGGGTGAGCAGGTGTCTGTTGCTTGACTGAATCATCTGATCAAAAAGGAACCCACATAGCCCCAATCAGCACTGCCTACTGGGTTGTTAAAAGTCTGGCCAGTGATGCTGCAGGCCTAAGGTGGGCTAGTCCCCACCTGTCTTGGCCACACTCAGCATTCTGGAAGCAGACGGCACTCCAGTTCTAAGGCGAGGGGAGGAACCACAGAGCTCTGCACACTGTCCCTTCCCTGAACACTGTCTCAGCTCACCGATTGGTTGGGAACCGGCCAATGGGAGCTGGCGTCTATGGTCAACAGGAACCTCATGCCCCCCCCCCCCTTATCTAGAGGGCATGCTAACTGCTTCCAGGGAAAATCTCAGAGCCAGGATAAGTAGGGAGCCTGCCTTAGCTTGCTGTACTTCTGACTGGGAGCTGACCAAGGTAAGCCTGTGACTCAACCTCCTGCCACAGCCCTGTCCCTGCCCCAAAACCCAGAGCCTCCTTCTGCAACCAAACCTCTCATCCCTGTCCCCTCCACCCTCACCCCCTCTTGTACCCCAATCCGCTGCCCTAGCCCGGGGAAAATGAGCAAGGGTGGGAGAGAGCGAGACGCCAAGGGAGGGAAGATTTAGTGAGCAGGGGTGGGACTTTAGAGAAGGGGTGGGGCTAGAGTGTTCAGTTTTGTGTGATTAGAAAGCTGTTAACCCTCACATACACTGTCTGCTGGGAGCAGCAAAGCAAAAACTATTGTCATGTAGTATATCAATTCAATGTAGTATTCTATGACTTCAAAATACAGAAGACTTCTGATAATCCGGCACCTTTGGGATCTAGGTGGTGCCAGATTATCGGATATGCCGGAGTACCAGGAGGTACTATAAGGGGGCATAATCCCAACCCAATCCCCCTTCCCTTCCCTCTCCTCCCCCTCCCCTTCCCTTTGCCAGAGCCAAACACTTCCCCTCCCTGCTGTAACCCAGTCCCTCTTCTCCCCCAACCTTATGTCCGGGTCCCAAGGCAGCTGCTTGTGCTCAGCAGCTGGCTGCTAGCAAGCGCAGAATGGATGCTGTGTGCATTGAGGACTATGAGCGGAACGGCATGGGCCGGGAGCAGGCATGCAGCTCACAGAGGCCCAGATATGAGGGCGGCTGACCAGAGCATTTCCGTTCCAGTTGCTGCCAGACTATTGGGAGTGCCGGACAACTGGATGTTGGACAATTGCTGTGTCTACACTGGCATCCCTAACGGAAAAGGGATGCTAATGTAGCACATCGCAATTGCAAATTCCACGGGGGATTTAAATATCCCCTGTGGGATTTGCATTTACATGGCTGCCGCTTTTTTCCGGCTTGGGGAAAAGCCGGAGAAAAGCACCAGTCTAGACGTTATTCTCCAGAAAATAAAGCCTTTTCCGGAGGATTTCTTATTCCTACTAATAAAGCCTTTTCCGGAGGATTTCTTATTCCTACTTGGAAGTAGGAATAAGAAATCCTCCGGAAAAGGCTTTATTTTCCGGAGAATAACGTCTAGACTGGCGCTTTTCTCTGGCTTTTCCCCAAGCCGGAAAAAAGCAGCAGCCATGTAAATGCAAATCCCGCGGGGGATATTTAAATCCCCCGCGGAATTTGCAATTGCGATGTGCTACATTAGCATCCCTTTTCCGGAAGGGATGCCAGTGTAGACACAGCCTTGGAGTTTTACTGTAACAATAAATGGCTATTTTCATGTGGAATGTTCAAAAGTTTAAATAAACATGGAACATGAGTACATCAGAGCATAATACTCTGACAGTGCAGACAGTCTCAATATGCAAAGCACATGCTTCAGTCTCAATGAAGTAGATAAAACTTAAGCACATGCCTGAATGTTCTCTGAAAGTGAAACCATAATAGAATAATCTCATTTAGAGAGATCATTATCCCAGAATGCTTGTTCAAGAGACAATTACATGGATCACATACTGTGTGTCCAGTTAGAGTTCTTAAACTTACCAAACATCATAGAATATATTTGTCATGTAAAAGAGTACAGTTTTATGTATGCAATCAAAAGTCTTGGGATTTTGTTCTTTAATTACAAAGATTCTGGAAGTTTGGAAAAGCATGTGTAAATGATCTGGAGATATTCTGTAGACTTCTCTGTAGGAAGATAACTAATTCATTCTTTCTATAAATGAAATGGAGAGTGAGATAGAAGATTAATAGATTTGTTTTTATGAGAAATTGTCTTGTTCCTTCAAGTATAAGCATTATTAATTTCTCAAGCACGTACAGCAGAACAAAATGAAAGTATCAAAAGAAGGATGTGCATGAAAATGTATGTTAAAATACTGATTTATAAAAATAAGCAGCATGGTTAACAAGATGAGTTTGTATAAGGTACATTTCAACCTGCATGTGCTCATCTTTTCAGGAACTCCTAAGGGGGGAGGGGAAATCATACCAGCAAAAGGATACAAACCTCTTATTTATGAGAGCCTATGCAAACTTGGACTTTTCTTTCTGTGGGAAATAGCAATATTTTGAAATGTGCTTTTACTCTACATCAAAACAATAGATTGAGATTTTCCACTAAATGGAAATTCTGAAAAACTTTAATTGGGAACTATCAAAAGGTTGTGTTGATGTTAACACAATACTAATTTATAATTAATCTTATACACAAATAGTCAAAATAAAGTTGAAATGAAATGTTCAACATCAAGATTAACAAGACAGAAATATTTTGATGACATTTGATATGAAGTCAAAATTCTCATGATCATATATTTGGATTTTGACAAAACTATATTTTCTGACAGAAAACTCAGAATTTTTTCAGACAGATCTATTATGCTATATATAAATCTCTTCAAGAACAATTAGAATGGGTAGGAATGGTGTCCCTAGCCAATGTTTGTCAGGGACTGGAAATGGATGACAAGAGAGGGATCCTTTGAAGGTTACCTGTTTCTGTTCACTCCCTCTGGGAAACCTGGCATCGGCCACTGTCAGCAGACAGGATACTGGGCTAGATGGACCTTTGGTCTGACCCAGTATGGCCGTTCTTATGTTTTCATGTTCTTAAGAAGATTGCTCTTGATAACAGGGATCATCTCATTAACATTAGATAATGTTAGTAAAACTCTTTGAACATATAAAATACTTAAATATTAGTTATCATTAACCATTATTATAAGTCCCCTTCCATTTCTCTTCCATGCAGGGAAAATAATTTAGGCAACGTTTACACTGTAGCGCTATTTTGGGATACTGGAGCTATTCTGTGTCTTTTGAGTGTGCCTGTTATTTCTAAATATAATGGGCTTGCTATTCTGATGTCCCTGTAAGCCTCATTCCACGAGGAGTAAGGGACGTTTTGGTCTGACCCAGTATGGCCGTTCTTATGTTCTTATGGAATAGTGATTTATTTCTTCCCTAAATAGAAGAACTAGAGGACACCAAATGAAATTAACGGGGAGCAGGTTTAAAACTAATAAAAGAAAGTTCTTCTTCACACAGCGTGTAGTCAACCTGTGGAATTCCTTGCCAGAGGAGGCTGTGAAGGCTAGGACTATAATAGAGTTTAAAGAGATAATTTCATGGAGGTTAGGTCCATAAAAGGCTACTAGCCAGGGGATAAAATGGTGTCCTTAGCCTCTGTTTGTCAGAGGCTGGAGAGGGATGGCAGGAGACAAATCACTTGATCATTGTCTTCGGTCCACCCTCTCTGGGGCACCTGGTGCTGGCCAATGTCAGCAGACAGGATACTGGGCTAGATGGACCTTTGGTCTGACCCAGTATGGCCTTTCATATGTTCTTATGTTCTGTGTAGACAGTGCCAAATTTTGAAAAAGGCTATTTCAGAATTAACTTGAAATAAGCTATGCAATTTGAGTTAAGCACTTTTTTCATTTATTGGTCATTCTTAGTGACCAATAAATGAACAGAAATTATTTCCTGATTTACATTTTGAATAAGTTAAAAAAAATCAAGATATTATTAACCAGCAATGATAAAGACAACAGCAATGGAAGAAGGTAGGACAGATCCATTTGTTTTCATAATACAGGACAAGCATTTGTTAGATAAAAGTTAATATTAAATCAGCTTCGAAATAATTCAGTTTGTTAATACATTTGACAACACTATTGATATTTATTTTTAAGCTTTGTGGTTTTATCAATATACGTTTTCATAGTTTTAAGTATATTTTGGATTTTAACAATTTAACTATGTGGGAGGGTCAGACAAGGATTAGTAGTAGTAGTAGATGCTGACACTGAAATAGTTAAAACTTTGTAACCCACAATACAAAAGTAAATATCCTTAAATCATCTAATACGTTTTCAAGCAGCATATATCTTACTTAAACTAATAAATGTCTTCCAATAATGCAATTTACAGATAGTGTATGCATGGCAACAATCAGCGTTTCTGACATTTACCAGTAAAAATCTCATCCTACCATCCTTATCAAGGACGTGTTTTTCCATTCTAATCTTTGTTAGGCTCAGGCCAGGTTTGGCAGGTAATACAGCTTGGGCCTCCCTGGTCCAGCACCCTTGGAACCTGACTGGTCCTGGATGAGGGATTTTGCCAGACCAAGAGAGGTTATTTCTGGCCCTTCTGCAGCCAGGCTCCCCCCCTCCCCTTTCTGCCGCCACACCAGGCTTCCTGGCTCCCCTCCTCCCACAGAGCCCAGCTTGGCCATGCTGTGGGCTTTTCCATTTCCTACCCTGCTCCATGCCCCTGCCAGCACGGCAGATTCCTAACTCTTGCCCCACCACTGCCACAGTTTCTCGGCTCCCCTGCCCCTGCAACATGCTGGGACTCTCTGATCCTGGGACATCTGTGGTCCTGCCATACCATGGATGTTGCCGGACCAGAGAGTCCCAGTTTATAAAGATGCAACCTGCAGCGTTACTGAGTGAAAACTGTTTATGGTGCGGTGCATATTAAGAGTACTGCTTTAGTAGATTCCCAGCATCTCTTATCAGTTATGCAGCTCTAGCTTTCCATGCAGAAGACAAAACAGAAGAGGCTTTACTTAGTAATTATTGATGTATCATCTCAAAATATTGCTGTGTTAATTTGCATCGTCGCAGGAGTGATGACTAGCACTTTACATCCGGTGAAGGGGTAAGGACTTGGAAGGTCCTATTATTAAAAAGAGGGAGGAGAAACAGGCCTGTAAAACAATTATGTTCTCAAGCTGGCCTGTTCTTATCACCTCTCTGACCAGCGTGTCTTCGTATTCAACTGAAAAAGCTGTGTACTGAGTGAAAGGCCAATAGCCGTTTTCAATTTTTCTTATTCATATAGGTACATACTAATTTCTGGAGGGCTGTTTGCCACAATCATAACACAGTGCCTTCTAAGTTGTCAGTGATAATAATTACTAATATTAGTCAAGAATGAGTTTTGCTATTATTAAGGTAGTGTCCCCTATCCACCCAGTTACCTTCTTTAGTGCTGATTTGCTTAAGTGGTTTTGATTGACACTCTTGTCACCCACTCAGCAGGATGTAGCTTTTTTCTTCTCATATAAATATATTTCACGGTGCCTCTACCTCCCTATTCCCCTCATAGAATGGTCATCGGGGAGCTTGGGAGGAAAATTCTAATAATAAGGTAACACCTACTTATCTGCCAGACAGCTGTAGAATTCCAGGAAATAACACAAGCATAGTAATGCTATTCAATGGGAAATACTTATAGCGTATGTAAACAAAACCACTGTTCTCAGAATCACAAGCCCATGCTGATAGTACCTGTGAATTGCCCAAATCACATGCCCTGATATCGCAAAAGTAGAATTAGTGTCCTATGGTACACATACTTTGTTGGAACCTTGATGATCTGTGACCGTGATAATCTTCTATGTAGCAAATACCAATATAGCTGACTGGGCTCAGTACAGTCCAAATGCTTCACAAGTGGAATCAAGAGGCCAGACCCTCCACACATTTAATAAGCAGCTGGTAATAAGAACCCCAAATCCTTATCCCTTGGTTTGTGGTCATAGTTCAAACTATGTTCAAACTAAGCGGTCAGGCTTTTGAGATCTTATTACCTGCTGTTTATTTCCCTAAAAATTTCCCTAACTAGCTAACTAGAGGTGCATCTACAATGGACTCTAATCTCAAAAATTGCATATCTTATCTCGAATCTATTTCTAAACAGCTTATTTTGAAATTTGACATGTCTACACAGTGCCAAATTTCAAAATCCCTCATGCAATGATATTTACTGAGATGGTGAAACAGGATGCCCGTTATTTCAAAAAAGCAAAATTAAGCTATTTTGATTTCAGCTACGCAATTGATGTGGCTGCAGTTGCGTAGCTTAATTCGACTTTTGCCCTGCTGTGTAGACATGCCTGTAGAGAGGGAAGGCTAACTCAGTCTGGCTGGGGCAAACAAGCTGACAGACTTGCCGGGCCCCTGAACAAAATGAGGGGAGGGACTGGCTCCAGATCCCAGATGGGGCGGGCCCTCAGTTGCCAGGGGCTGGGATGAGGCAGCTGGCCCTCAGTGCCACCTGGCCTGCATTGCCCAGCACATGTCACGCAGGGTGCTGCAATGCACTGTGCAGGTTCCAACTGAATCACTGGGCCATAGGGCAGTTGCCCCACTTCCTCCCTTCTCTAGCCCCATCAGCAGGCCCGGGGAAAGTTTTCCCAACAAAGCCCTTTGTGACAGCGCATCAGGAACCCCTGAGCCTGCACCCCCGTCTGCAGTAAGATCTGACTCTGCCAGCCAGTCGAATAGGGAGAGTTTATTGCTTCTCAGAGATACAGAATCATAGAATCATAGAATACTAGGATTGGAAGGGACCTCGAGAGGTCATCAAGTCCAGTCCCCTGCCCTCATGGCAGGACCAAATTCTGTCTAGACCATCCCTGATAGACATTTATCTAACTTACTCTTAAATATCTCCACAGATGGAGATTCCACAACCTCCCTGGGCGATTTATTACAGTGTTTGACTACCCTGACAGTTAGGAACTTCTTCCTAACATCCAACCTAAACCTCCCTTGCTGCAGTTTAAGCCCATTGTTTCTTGTTCTATTCTCAGAGGCCAAGATGAACAAGTTTTCTCCCTCCTCCTTATGACACCCTTTTAGATACTTGAAAACTGCTATCATGTCCCCCCTCAATCTTCTCTTATATAAACTAAACAAACCCAATTCTTTCACCCTTCCTTTAATCATCCTTGTTGCTCTTCTCCGGACCCTCTCCAATTTCTCCACATCTTTCTTGAAATGCGATGCCCAAAACTGGACACAATACTCCAACTGAGGCCTAACCAGCTCAGAGTAGAGCGGAAGAATGACTTCTCGTGTCTTGCTCACAACACACCTGTTAATGCATCCCAGAATCATGTTTGCTTTTTTTTAGCAACAGCATCACACTGCTGACTCATATTCAACTTGTGGTCCACTATAACCCCTAGATCCCTTTCTGCCATACTTCTTCCTAGACAGTCGCTTCCCATTCTGCAGGTGTGAAACTGATTGTTCCTTCTTAAATGGAGCACTTTGCAGTTGTCTTTATTAAACTTTATCCTGTTTATCTCAGACCATTCCTCCAATTTGTCCAAATCATTTTGAATTAGGACCCTATCCTCCAGATTAGTCACAACCCCTCCCAGCTTGGTATCATCTGCAAACTTAATAAGAGTACTTTCTATGCCAATATCTAAATCGTTGATGAAGATATTGAACAGAGCCGGTTCAAAAACATACCCCTGCGGAATCCCACTTGTTATGCCTTTCCAGCAGGATTGTGAACCATTAATAACTACTCTCTGAGTACTGTTATGCAGCCAGTTATGCACCTACCTTATCGTAGCTGCATCTAAGTTGTATTTGCCTAGTTTATTGATAAGAATATCATGCAAGACCGTATCAAATACCTTACTAAAGTCTAGGTATACCACATCCACCGCTTTTCCCTTATCCACAAGGCTTGTTATCCTATCAAAGAATAGCACAGCCTGGGTTCGATGTGGACATAGGAGTTAGGGCAGACAGACTTAGACACCTTGGGGCAGGAGTTCACAGGCCTCTGAACCCCCAGTACTCGATTGTTCTTTTCATGTTTGCTCAGCCAAGACTGCACCCCCCTCTTACTGCCATGGGTCGGTCACTCACTCCCAAATAGCCACACCCCTTCCTTAGTTTAAACTCCTTCCCCTGGCCAGGTGAGAAGTTGCTACCTTCCTTCCCTCAGGGACCACCCCCACTGGACATTGCACACAGGCACACAGACAGCATCTGCAGAGCAGCATAGGCCAGTAGGGGTCACCCATAGCACAACACAGCAACCAATGACTGCTAAACCAGAGTGGGCCCAGGGCCACAGGGATGGACAGCCTCCCAATTACATCACACCCTCCAAACGGGGAGTTGCATTGGAGAGAGAAAGGGCCAAGCTGAGGTATTTTACTTTCAGGTCTCCAGAAGCCAGTTCTTAAGGGGAACTCTGTATAAAACTTTGGGACTCAATAGCCCTCCTCTCCCTCCAAAACCAGTCCTGCCCTTTCACTGGCTGGCTCCAGACACCTCCAAAATAGCTTCTAATCTGTCCTGAACACCCAACAACAGCACAGGGGCTATGTCTAGACTGCAGGCTTCTTTCGAAAGAGGCTCTTTCGAAAGCATCTTTCGAAAGAGCCTCTTTCGAAAGATCGCGTCTAGACTGCAGGCGGATCTTTCGAAAGAGAAATCCGCTTTTTCGAAAGAGAGCACCCAGCGAGACTGGATGCTCTCTTTCGAAGACGGCCTCTTTACATTGAAGAACGCCTTCTTTCGAAAGAGGAGCTTTCGAAAGAAGGCGTTCTTCCTCGTGAAATGAGGTTTACCGCCATCGAAAGAAAAGCCGCGTTCTTTCGAAATAATTTCGAAAGAACGCGGCTTGAGTCTGGACGCAGGGGAAGTTTTTTCGGGAAAAGGCTACTTTTCCCGAAAAAACCCCTGAGTCTGGACACGGCCGTATAGGCTGCTGAGCAGCCCACATCAGCCCTTGGCTCCCTCTCTCAATGAGAGACAGCATGCTTCTCTCTGACCTACTAACACAGAGCCCCAGGATCCAGGTAATCCCTCTGGGGGTAATATTCATATTTTCAGTATATTCTTCTGTCCTGCCAATGTAACTTGTCCAGGGCAAGTTTCTTAATACATTAGGGTCATTTTTTCCCTGTAAGTAGGTTGGGTTTAGGAATAGAAATATATATATTTCATACATATTGAAGTCTTCACTGATTTTCTTATCATAGAGCATTGAAATAGCCACTTACTGTGTTCTGGAAAACTAGCTAAATCTTGGAAGCTCTTGACACTGACCTTGAAAGAGAGAGAGAGTTGTTAAAACTGCCTTTTTCTTTTGTATATACCTTACATTATCACAACAGAAGTTAAATTAGCATTTCCTTAATGGAAAAAAGGATGTCCTTGATTGCTTTGTAGAAAAATCAATTTAAATAGCAGAAAGATGGAAAAATTCAAACCCTTAAGAACTTAATGACATTTCCCAGTACGATTAACCATTTACAATTCTTCTATGGCCAGATTTAAAAGGCAGAGATAATATGGGTTTCAAATGAGCCCTGGTGAATGAAAATATATGTAATACTTGTGTATTATGGAGGGATAATGTGATTAGTCTATTCAAATTAAGGTACTAATTATTGATTGTTGTGCTTTTTATAAAACATTGTGCACTTAAACATTAAGATGGATATGAATGAGATACCAGATTGGATTGAATAATGGCACTTTTGTCAAGAGCTGACCCATCAACATTTTTAGGCCCTGGTTTAGAAAGAGCATTTCAACATTGTTTCACTGTACACATGTTCTTGAATCCTATTGACTTCAATCAGTCTTGAATGGACTTGATGACCTCTTGTTGACCCTTCTAGCCTGACCATTTCTATGAGTCCATGACTCCTCAGGGCATCCCTTAAACAATCTGCATTTGAGAATTAACATCTTTTGCTTGAGTGAAGTCTTTAAGAATAGATGGAAACATACACACAATATAATGTATAGGTTGTTTTCAGTCTTACAGATTTGGAGGTTCACAATTTCACACTGCCATTTCTTTGTGGTTGTTGGTACCTATTATGACAGTTCATAGAATAAAGTAACAGTTTGAATTAACTACCAGGGATGTGTTCAGTGTTCATGTCATAAATCGCTAAGTGACGTGAATACTCTTCAGTGAGCCAAGTACTTCAAAGCACCATTCAGAAAGTTTCCCTGGTGGATATTCATTTAGCTTCACCCCTTAGTCTGGTCGTCTGGACAGTGGAGTTCTTTGGAAGTCTGGGATGATGCATAGTGAAAAGGCTATCACAGTCGAGGCCCATCTGTGAGGAAAAAGTGGCCTTAAGGTTTGGTTGAGTTAATGATTGCTAGACTTTGGGGAATGGTCCTTAGGTCCTGGAAGGGGAAGTGCTCTGTAAAGTGATCTGGAAGGAGGGCTAGGTTAGACCTATTGCCCTAGAAGAAAGGTAGGTGTGTGTGTGTGTGTGTGAATTTTGCTACAAGGCAGTTTACAGATCCATAACACGTCTAGTGATATCTCACCAATTTCTCTGATTTCTATATACAGTTATCAGACAAATCTCAATAGTTGCGGACTCAGTGATTTTCTTTTTTGAAGCCGGAAGGGGTCATTAGATCATACAGTTTCACCTCCAGCCTGATGCATTATGACCTAAAACATCCACATCCACATTTGGGAAACAACACCTGATACTGCAAAGTGCTGAGTGACTCCTGTGAGTTGCTAAGTGCCCTGCCAGGCATATTCGCACAAAACACCTCATAATAGATCCCTAACAGTTTTCCTATTTGGGCCCTAGTTTTCATCCTTTTAGATTTATTCACGTTCAACTACATTTATGTTTCCTGTTCAATTATATATGCTGTCTCTGAGACAATGACTTTAAGAGCATCCGTGTTTAGCGGACAGTTGCCAGGAATACTTTACAGAGCAAATATATTACACTACTCATGTATAATTTATTGATATGATGTTTGTGTAGAAGTTTTATAACTAAGCAGCTTACACAGCAAATGTACTCTTAAAATTATAGATGTAATAATGCTTTAATGCACAACAATTGGAAATGTTACAGACTCTGGCCATATGAAGCTTTGATCTAAAACTAAGAATAAATCATTCGGTTTATTGGGAATTGCAAAAAATGGGGTCAAACTTATTGTTTTGGATCAAAGTGTCAAAATAATTGCTTAGAGTGAAAACATTTTTTCACTTAACCCATCTTATTTTGTTTTAAATGCTCAAAATTGCTACCTTTTTGGAGGAAAATTGTTGGAAATAAGTGGTGAAAACAGGCAAGAGGATTTATTACACACAACACTGGTAGAGTGCTACCAGGGGTTAAGCTGGTTAACACTGCTTATGCAAAACATTACAATAGATTATATAGGGGGCTGATGGACGGAGGGAAAGCAATTCAATAGGTTCTAGCAGCAAGACAAAATGAACACTTAAGCCAACAAGCTAAGAAAGATTACATAGCATCTCCGCCCATTGTCAATTAAACACCTTATCACTAATACAGGTAGTTTTCCTTAAGAAGCTAAATAAACCAACATCAACAAACAGATAATTAAATGGCAACTTTTGTCTAGTTAAATTATGATGTGCCTGTGATTGCACCTCACGTAGATGTGATCTTTGAATATATGGGCCCATTATCTAGAATTAAAGCAAAACATGTTAGCAAAGTTGTTTTGGTATCAGTCGGTGTCGTCTGGTGCGTTCCCTTGGAATGTGGTTACCAGGGCAACTATTCCTTTTTCAAGGTCATGCTAACTTATGCTAACTGCCTGTGCTGTTAGGTTACAGGCTTAGAGGCCTATTTTGAACTTTAGAGTTTCAATAGGGGTTCCTCGCAAGATATCATAAAGGCCTAGGACAATTTTACCCTATAAAATAAATACAATTGATGGAAAATTCAAAATGAATAATCATTTCAAATAAAACAAGTTTCAAAAATGCCAAAACACTTTAACTTTCAAAATTACTTCCTCCCCTCAACACAACACATTGTGCAATTACCAAAATCTGCATTTTCTTTTGCCAAAATAAAGGTTCAGTCAACATTTTTGGCCAAGCTCTATGTTGATCAATTTGGATAGCAGACTTCTCAGAAGTCAGTAGGAATTGAGCGTGGTTAGAGTCAGACCTAATTCCCATTGAAAACAATAGAAATCTATTGACTTCAGTGGCCACTTGACTACGTTCAGAAGGATCCCAGAATGAGACCCTGTGGTATATAAGGGAATTGTATGGGTGTTTATACCATAATTGCTATTTGAATCTGTTCATCACAAATGGCATGGAGGCACTGAGCTAAATAGAGTGGGAATGGAGCAGGGGGGGCAACAGAATTGCCAGCCCCAGGACAAGATGGGAAGTAGACTCCTCAGTGCCCCCTGAAAGGGGTGGAGCCTCAGACAAAAGGGTCATGACTGAGGGCTAGCCTCCCCCAGCCAGCCCTTAGCTCCATCCTGTGCAAGTTACACGAAGCTCCAACAGTGATGTAAAGGGCCAGTGCTCCGGTCACTGTGATTGGTTCCTGTGGCAGTTGCCCCCTTTGTGCCTCCCATTGATGGGCCTGGGAGGGGTAAGTGTTCCCAAAACAGCAGGAATGGTGTTAGCTAATATATTTCTGAAAAGTTTAGTATCAATGCCACAATGTACTGCTATGACTCATGCTTGCTGCATGCTGTGCCTCTCGTTCAAAGCGCCTGGTGGAAAGGTCTAAGAGGTCAATTGTATGGGACCCCATTCCTTGTACACATAGGAACTGACCAAAAAAAAAAAAAAAAAGCATATGCATAAGCTTAAAGCCTGGCAAGATGTGCTCTAACAACATAAGATAAAACAAGCACTGCTTTTATATGGATAATTGGTGTTAGATGCCTAAATGTTTTATGATCTGCAAAATAATTGGGAACTAGGTGAGGACAAGCATGTCCGGTCTTTAATAGGGTAAAATTTATAGAATTTTGTAAGTTAATAGAATATAAGAGCTAGTAATTGGCATCAGTTTGGAAGGCAGTGCAGATGATGTAAGCTGCAAACCTGTTCCCCACAGATGGGTAACCTATGAGTCAGTCTGAGCTGAATTGCTAAACTGAAACCATAAGAGTATATCTGAACCCCCAACCATAGATAACTGGTGCCCTATAGCACAATTTCTCCTCTTCCTGGGAACTTGAATTGCTTTTTTTTTAATGGAAAGCTAGGTAGGCTCAATGTTTGGTAGGATTAGAAAGGTCATGTGGCTGTATATTGTAGATAAGGGTCAGGACCACTTAGGTGGCATGTTCTGCCAAAAAGCAACTGGGAAATAACTAGAAAGTGAAGCTTTCTGTTGTCTAACTCAACACAATAATTCAAATACAGTCAGGGTATGTCTACACTACAGAGTTTTGTTGGAAAAATGGCTGTTTTTCTGACAAAACTGGAGGAACGTCCATACCGCAATTGTGTTCTTCCACAAGAAAATCAAAAGAACAGAGGGGGTTTACCGACATTGGTCATCCTCATTCTATGAGGAAGAAGCTGTTTTGTGAAAGAGCTCTTTCACAAAAAGGCATGTGTGGATGGGGAAGAGGAAGTTCTTTCGGAAGAAGAGGAAAGAGGAAAAAGCAAAGGTGCCTTAGTGGCCATTCTGTCCATAGCAATCACAGCTTACATGCGAGAGAACATCTATTCAGTCTGGGTGCTCTCTTTGAAAAAGAAAATCACTTTTTCCATGAACTTCGGCAGTGTGGATGCTCTCTTTCGGAAGAAGTTTTTTTCAGAAGATCTCTTCCAAAAAAAGCTTCTTCAGAAAGAAGTCTGTAGCCTAGACATAGCCCTAGAGTGGTTACTGCCCTGTCTCTCTTAAAATGTAGTGATATTACTAAGGAACTGAAGTTCAAAATCAAATCTACAGGGGACTTGATTTATGCCCATGGACGCACAGGGTACACACTCACTTTTTTCATTAAGGCAACAAGTCATTCATCCCAGCGGGAAGCACTTTAAAGTATCTACAGAAACCTCACCAGGGAAGGCTCTCTCAGAGGTGACACAGCTGTGGACCTTCTGCACATTTTTGCTTTGATTTCTGTTCTGACCCTTCAACTCCCTAGGGGTATGTCTAGACATGTCTCTGTCACCAGACACAAGTAAATTAGACTACCCGACATAGTCAATGAAGTGGGGATTTAAATATCCCCCGCTTCATTAAAATAAAAAATAAAATTGGCCACTGTGCTGTGCCGGCTCAGCTGTTCATCGGCACAGCGCAGCAGTCAAGACGCAGATCAGTCGACAGGGAACACCTTCGTCAACCACTCCTGTAAATCTCGTTTCATGAGGCTTAAGGGAGCAGTTGACAAAAGCATTCCCTGTTGACTGATCCACATCTTGACTGCCATGCTGTGCCAATGATCAACTGAGCTGGCACAGCGTGTTGGCCATTTTTATTTTAATGAAGCGGGGGATATTTAAATCCCCATTTCATTGACTATGTCAGGTAGTCTAACTTACATGCCTCTGGCGACAGAAGCATGTAGTCTAGACATACCCTAGGTGTATGGCAACTGTTCCCAGTGAAGTAGGATATAAACATGAATGACTGTTTCTCCAGCTCCAGACTGATTTGCAGGCTCTGTTGGTCTGTAACCTAGGACCCACCCGTGAATTGAATCAGGGTCGCCATGTTAACTTTGCATTGTAAAATAGTAGCTTCTGCACTGTCAGTGCTAATGGCAGATGCTCAATTTGTCAAGTTTCTTTTTAAAACTAGGTCATGCTGCTTATAATTAAATCAATCCAAAATTGCTCTACAAGATCAGGCAGGCATTTCTGATAATCTGTCAGTAGTGGTGGCAGATGTTTTCATTTCAACCCAGGTAGGGAGCAGAAAATTTCATTTTTACCATACTGCTGAGGGGCAGACTCTGGTTTTAGTCACATAAGTGAGATTTTAGCATAATCTCACTGGTTTCAGTACCTTTATTATGGATTATGCCTATGCAACAGAGAAGAACATGGCCCAGTAAATGGTGCCTGGTGGATAGGAATAAGTGAAATTAACTTTGATTCTCTATTAGAAAATTCACTGATGGGACTCTACTCTCCTCACATCAGTTTTACATAGGCATAACACCTCTGACTAATGGAGTTACTATTGATTTCACACTAGTGCAAGTGAGATGCTTTATCTCACTTTTCAATGGCTAATGGTTTTCTACACAGAGATGTTCTATAATATCACAGAGGTCTGATCAGATTCTCCCTTAATGCATAAGTCCTGACTACAATGAGAGCAAAAATACCCATAATACTTAAATGGTTGAAGTGTTACTGAAAGGAGTTGCATTGAAGTTATAGTTTTATTTTTCTTCCTGAACCCTCTTTTTTTTTAAAAGAAACAATGCAACTCTTCTTCCATGAGAAGCAGTTTAATGTATTCAGATTATATATCTAGAAATATACCAATTTATTATGTTATTTACAACTGTACGGGTATATTTATAAGAAGGTGGGCCACTCCAATTACACCCTGTAGACTCCAAGTCACCTCAGGCTGTTGCCAATAATTGTAGCATTAGAAGTCTCCCCTGTCCATCACAACTGGCTTCCATGTCATGCCATTAAAGGTCTCCTTCATATCTTGCTCCACTAAATAGAGATTCATATTTTTATCATGCCATTTATAGTCTTAACGTTTTAACCACCTGTGATGGGATAGCCTGGCCATACTCTGCCCCAGAGAACCATAGAGAAGTCTTCCAGGAGGCCAGAGTGGCCAGAAGAAACTGGCTAATCGGGGGCCAGGGAGGCCTACAGAAGGAGCTGGAAAGCTCAGTGACAGTTCAGTTACAGTGGAGCCCTGAAGAAGAAAAGCCCAGGGGTAACTGCCTAGCTGAGGGAGCAGTAGCACAATGGACAGCTCCTAGTGGAGAACTGTTGAAACACTGATGGACTTGAAGACAAAGCCCTAAGGCAAGGCTACTCAACACGCAGCCCACTTGTTTGTGGCCCGTGATGTGGTTTGGGTTTACATGGGGCTCAACATGTGACCCATAGGAGGGATCCTTTGAACATGACCTCCACTGGGAAAACACAATGGCGAGGCATCTACCAGGCAGGGTGACCACCGAAAGGCACGAGGATGGGCTGGCTGGAACAGACGGGTACAGGGTGTTGGAATTTCTAGCTCTGCCCCTCCAAGGAGATGCCAGGAGTATCGGGGCATTGTGGGAAGTGTTTTGTATTCATGCCTGTCAGTGTGAAAGAAACTATTTGCATATTTTTGCATATATATGAAACCACACTTAAGATGCAGCTCTCGGCTTATCATTGTGGCCCCTGAGGCTTCCAAAGATGAGTAGCCCTGCCTTAAGGTAATGGCAAAGGTGTTGTCTCCAGGATGAGGAGCCCTGGAGGCACCACTTTTGATTGGAGTGGCACAACAAACTGAGAGAATGGACTGAACTGCGAGAAACTCTATAGAGGGATTTGTGAGATCAGCCAGAGGGCTGAGTTGCCAAAGAGGTTTTCAGCATCAGGAAGAGTGCAGGGACCCTCATTCGGCCAGATAGTGGGGAAGGGTGGGGTGCTTGCATGAGGTGAGAGACGACCCCGTTATACCATCTCTTTTAGCCTCTGTTTTTGTAGCATATCATAATACAGTAAGTTCACCTTCACACTGTACCCACCTATGACCTACTTTTCTCTTTCTGGATTTCCTGCTGGCTCTTCCTTCACTCTAGGCAGGTAACTTTCATAGGCTACAACTAGTCTGCAAGAGTCTTTCGAAAGAGGCTTTTTTGAAAGAAACTTTCGAAAAAGCCTCTTTCGAAAAAGAGCGTCTAGACTACAAACAGTACTTTTGAAAAGCAAGCCGCTTTTTCGAAAGAGAGCACCCAGTCAGTCTGGATGCTCTCTTCCAAAAAAACACAGTTTGCATTACATAGCGCCTTTTTTCAAAAGAGCACTCCCGAAAAAAGGCGTTCTTCCTCGTAAAACTAGGTTTTCCGCAGTCGAAAAAACTGCCGCGTTCTTTCGATTTACTTCTGAAAGAATGCAGCAGCAGTCTAGATGCAGGGGAAGTTTTTTCAAAAAAACCCTGTAGTCTAGACACACCCATACTGACTAACTAATGCCGTTCTGAGGATTCTCAGACAATCAGTTTGCATGATAACATATTGTATATAGCCAGACACATTTTAACAAACATGTATCTTAGTGTTAGTATCTTGTTAAAGCGACGAGGAGTCCTGTGGCACCTTATAGACTAACTGAAGTGTAGGAGCATAAGCTTTTGTGGGCAAAGACCCACTTTGTCAGATGCCTGTAGTGGAAATTTCCACTACAGGCATCTGACGAAGTGGGTCTTTGCCCACGAAAGCTTATGCTCCTACACTTCAGTTAGTCTATAAGGTGCCACAGGACTCCTTGTCGCTTTTGCAGATTCAGACTAACACGGCTACCCCTCTGATACTTGATAAGTATCTTGTTAGTAATTCTTTATTACAGGAGTGAGGAACCTCAGGCTCCGGGGCCAGATGCGGCCCCATCTTGCCTGGATCTAGCCCCTGAGGCTCAGAGCTAAACTCCAGCCAATCCCCCACCCTCCTGCAGGGCTGGAGCAGGAGAATGTGGCCACATCAGTGAGGCTACGTCTAGACTGGCCACAAATTCCGGAAAAGGGATGCAAATCAGGTAAGTCAGCATAGGGAAATCCGCGGGGGATTTAAATATCCCCCCCGGATTTAAATAAACATGTCCGCCGCTTTTTTTCCAGCTTGGGGAAAAGCCGGAAAAAAAGGGTCTAGAGTGGCGCGATCTTCTGGAATAAAGCCCTTTTCCAGAGGATCTCTTATTCCTACCTTCAGGAATAAGGGCTTTATTCCGGAGGATCGCACCAGTCTAGACGCTTTTTTTCCGGCTTTTCCCCAAGCCGGAAAAAAAGCGGCGGACATGTTTATTTAAATCTGTGGGGGATATTTAAATCCCCCGCGGATTTCCCTATGCTGACTTACCTGATTTGCATCCCTTTTCCGGAATTTGTGGCCAGTCTAGACGTAGCCAGAGAGTTTTGGGATTTTTTTGCTTCTCTGGTGTGTGTAAGGCCCCTGACTGATTTTTCTGTGGATCAGTGGCCCCCAACTCAGGAAAGGTTCCCTACCTCTGCTTTATACCCATCAAATTACAGAGACCTGTCTTTCAAATCATTATATGCTTGTTAGTGAATTCATAGCAGTGATATTTACTAGTTTATTCCCAATCCCATGACAGTCCCATTCTTGGAGGGGGTTGATCTGTGTATTGGAAACACAAGCAGCTTGAAACATCAGAACTGTTATACAGATCAGACCCATGGTCATTTTAGTTCAATCTCTGCTATGGGATGTTGTTCATGTTCTTCTGAAGCATTTGGGGCTGACTACAAAAACTCCTCCAAACTTCTATTAGCTATTGATTGATGGATTTAAGCCTTAAAGCCTGAAGTTTAATATCCCTTCAAAAAACAAAAACAAAAAAAACCCCAGCCCTTACTTTCTACTATTATAATTAAGGAAAGTTTTGTTAGACATTAAGTATATGAGCATTTTCTCTTGCATCACACCTGTTTGACCATATTCACTGCTGACTCCAACAGCCATGACAGGAGTTTATATGAGTCTTCTTCTTGTGAACTCCAATTGGTAAGCATGGATGTCCAGAATCTCATAACATTGAGCTTTCTAGATTCATACAATCATCATAACAAATTACACAGCATACTTCTCTGGTTTCCTCTTTTCATCACTTCAGCCCAGCTCTTATCATCTTAGCTTACGCCGAATAGGACTTTCCTATAAATAGTCCTATTGGAAGTGATACGTTTGAAAGAAAAGCAATAAAAAGGGGAGAAGGTCCAGCCTCATATTCTTAGCCTGCTATCAAATGTCACCGCATACCCTGAACTTTTAGAAATGTTGTCCAACATAACATTCTCTGCAACAGAGATTTATGAAGAATCACAGCTGTTTTTCTGTACTACTCTCTTCTGGGTTGTTAATTTTGAATATGAGGCCTCTCATGGAAACTTAAAAATAGGGATATTACCCCACACATTCCTTCATCTTAGGAAGCTCACAGTAAGCTAATCAACTGTAATTTTCCTTAATGCATATTTTAATAAATCAGAAGTTTCTGAAATTTTGCTGCTATGTCATCCATAACTGATCTTCCAGACAATCTCATTTGAGAGAGAACATTATTATGGGTACTACAGCAAATCATTAAACATTGCATCATGAATGAAACAATACAATCAGCTTCCATTAAATTAAAACAGATAAATTAACATTTCTGAAGCCAGTATATGATATTAGGACATAATAGTGGGTATTACTGGTGTTTGGCAACCACAGCAGCATTTCACACTTTTAAGGTGTATCAGATGAAGTTATAAGCTAGTTTGCTTTGATTTTAATGGGAGTTTGTCCACTCATTGAAGAGATTAACTCGTCTTCATTAAGTACACATGCTTGTGGGAACTGATTTTTTCCGTATTACTATGGAATTTATTTTAAATGGATTTTGCATATATAGCATAGCATATATTGAAAAGGTTACAATTATATTGGGACAATTCCTGCTCTTTTAGAAAAACATAATTGAGTATCATTCAGTCAAATAGCAAGGCGCATGATAAATTCACCACATATGACAGTGTTTTTCTACATTACAGCCTCTTCAAACATTTGTGGGCAGCCGAGTTCTTAGTTAACCACATACCGGCTTTACACATTTCTACTAAACAACTCAGAACACAGGGAGCTGAAAACATATTGTTTGCAAAACTGCCATATGCCAAGTTTAACTAATTTCTTTCAACAAGTGGCTAAGCAGTTGGGCCAACTTTAAGACATGACAGACAAATGCTCAGGCAGAACAAAGACAGCAGTTAAAAAAAGGCAGCAAAGGAAGTGTAGAGGAAAATAGTCTATCGTTACTAACCAGATTCATGTTTTGACTGGCATGGAACACAAAATGCTTTATACCTGAAGTATTTGTGTGCAAACATTCATACCATCTTGCTTTCATTTCATGTTACAGATATTCTGGAATATGCTTTTATGATTGTTACTATAATAAAGTGTCTATTTATATCATAAGCCTCACCAATTATAGTTACACAAAACTTCTGAAAAAACAAATATTTGATTTTCCCCCCAAACTGTTAACCTCTGCCCTCTCTATTGTAAGTTTATAAGGAAAAAAACATATGCTTGATTAATATAATTAGGCAGAATTCTAGATAACTTTACAGATTATTACAAACTGCATATTTATAGTTAACACATGCACTATGAGCATCAAGATTTATTGCTCTTCAAGATAAACATCAACCTTGATTTTGCTTCATTCAATATCTACCTTTCAAATCAATACACCCTAATATTCATAGCAACACAATTGAGCAGTGGTTGACATGTAAGGGGTACAAAGAACAAAACAATTATTCATTAAAACAATGTTCAGATAAGAAAGATTTTTGAACCCTTTTCTATTTGCTTTGCTGAAATGGTACAATTATGATTTTGTTGAGTTGCAAAAGACTAAATCTGCTCATCATATTGTGTAGCATCATATTGCCTGATGCCTTTCCTTCCATCCCAAAGTGAATTGCATTTCTTTGGTACAAGTTAAATAGATAACACAATTAGAAATGAATAATATTGATTAGCACTCGGTGCTTTTCATCTTCACCATACTTGCAAACATAAACTACTTTCTCAACACGCTTGTGAGACTAGTTGAAGATTCATGCAAAGTGAGGTGATATTGGAGATGCAATATTATGAAGTACGAGTTCAAATCATGAATGGGTTAAGCTACTTGCGAATTTCAATTCAAGTCATCAAAACATTGCTTTGAAGATTCTGAATAATTTCATTTCTATTTTAACCTCCCCTTCATAAAGCATTTTATATATATATATAAATTGTTACTTTTCAAGAAAAAAAATCAAACCAAACTTTAATTTTAAAAATGGGATATTTTGAGAGCTTTAAAATGTTTACTTTTTTTTTTCCAAATTGGGAAATTTTTCAAAATGAACCCTTTCCTGTAAAACAGTTTTGGTTTTGCTGAACTGATAGTATAAAAAAACCAAACAACTTGCAAACTCCAGTCAATTCCTAGTTGCTATTCCTGTCCAATATAGAAGCATTTAGTGCAAAGGTATTCCTTTATGATGCTCCACGGGCAAATTAAACAGCTGGGTTATTAGTTAATCAGCATAGCATGTACGTCAAAGAGAACAGGTTGTGCCCATACTCTTGTACAAGAACATAACTAACATTTTGAATTCTTATTAAAAATCCAACAGGCAACATTTTGGGCCAAAACATAAGGAGATGAAACTTCATTGCCATGAATAAAATTGCAGCTATTTACACCAAAATGTAATTTGACCCACAAAATTATGCCTCACAAGTGACAAAATGTTTCAAGCAATACGTCTTTTGTGTAGTGTGGAATATTGTGCTCCTCTCTGGAATAAATGTTAAGGCAGCATAATGTGACATGATTGTGCCTTTGTCATATCAGAAGAGTGATGATGCCAATGACTGTGAAGCGAAATATAAATATTCACATCTTTTCGTGACATTCCGACGGAAACTTATTTAGCATTAGCTCAACTTCAAGGGAGCAGAGGAGGCAAAATTATGACTCCTGAATTGTTCTGAATATAACCCCAGTAGTGTTTAACATTTGCTTGGAAGCTCTGCCAGTTTTCCCTGCAGAGGAGATGTACCTAGATTGGCTTTGCAAAAAACCGAGGAACCAGTTTGCATAATGTCCAGTTTGCATGTTTTTACAAACTTGCAGAGAAATGGTTAATTACTAAAAATAAAGTGTCTATCTATTTGGGGTAGACAGCAGGCCTCTTGCCCCGGTGCCAACTTCAATGGCCACAGCTCTCTTCTGGGTGAACCTGAGATATTCTCTCTCTCTCTTTGGTCACACCTAAACTACGGGGTTTTTTTTTCATAAGAACAGCCGTACTGGATCAGACCAAAGGTCCATCTAGCCCAGTAGCCTGTCTGCTGACAGTGGCCAGCACCAGGTGCCCCAGAGGGGGTGAACCGAAGACAATGATCAAGCGATTTCTCTTGCCATCCTTCTCCAGCCTCTGACAAACAGAGGCCAGGGACACCATTTCTATCCCCTGGCTAATAGCTTTTTATGGACCTAACCTCTGTGGGAATTTGCATATCTTCTTCCGATCTCACCTTTGAAAGAGGATCTTTCAAAAGTGAAAGTAGTCTGGACACATTTTTTTCAGGAAAAAAACTCTTTTTCGAAAAAACCGCATAAACCTTTTTTAAGGTGTTTTTTTTTAAACGTTTTTTTTTTAAACCCGTGTTCAGACTACTTTCACTTTAGAAAGATCCTCTTTTGAAAATGAGAATGGAAGAAGATATGTAAATTCCTGTGGAATTTGCATATCCTCTTTCAAAAATTCTACGGAGTCTAGACATAGCTTCTCTCTCTCTGCATTTCCCATCACTCATTTACTCCATCCTCTGTGTTCTCTCTGGAGCCTGTGGCCTTTCTATCTCTCTTAGAACTGCCCCAAACTCCCCACACTCTTTGCCAAACTTCAGCCCTTCTCTCACCTTTCACCAAGCGCACGAGACTTGCACAGGCCTGTGGCTTACCCATTAACTCCTACCAGTCTCCCTCTTTGATGAACAGGAAGAGCCTGCCTCTCATGGCTACAGGAGACAGCCGTATGGGCCAATATTAACAACTATACACCTTTCACAAAAGGAAATACATTCCACTCTGGGCTGATTGCCAGAGAATCCCCGGGGAACTGCAAAGGAAAACAAAAAAACCTCTGCAGATTCAGCCAAAAACCAGGAGTCTGATTCACAGGATTGACTGAAGAACAGAAACTGTGCCCATAGCCTTCCGGGTGGAACATTAGACAAAGTATAAAATAAAGAAACAGCATGCCTAGCCAACAGAACCCCACCGGTGCGAGCACACTACACATATCATAGAGTAGGCCTAGCTTCCTATTTGCCTTCAGGGTTAACCTAAGCCTTTGGCTCTGTAACACACTGTCTTGGCACCTAGTTACCCCATTTCTCTCAGCTCGCCTAGCACATAATGGCTGAGTGCAGGCAGGATGCAGGGTCTTTTTAGCTGGGGATGCAGCTTCCTTGCATGTCAGTTCCAAGCAGGTCAAAGACATATCTTGGTGAACCAGTTTCTTGATTACGGGAAGTTGCATCTTGTATGAGTATAGGATGATGAACATTTTGTATTGTCCAATGAAAACAGTTTATTGTTGGGTGAAGTATCATTTTATCTGTGTAATATACCCAGATGCTGGTGAAGTAAAACAAATACATTCCCTGCAGCACACATATTTGGTATTAAAAGTATAGTTCAGCCATATGGATTTTCTTTGCCATATTCCCTATCGGTATCATTTGAAAAGAAAAAGGGTAATTTTGATGGGAAACTAGTATGTAAATAGATTTTTGAAAGTTTAGAAAAGTGACAATGAAAATGAATGCAGCTCAGCATTCCATTAGTTATTCATATGATTACAGGAAGAAAGCTTAATGTCTGATTTCTCTTCTGCCTGTGGAATTTATATATAGTATAAGTTGGAAGAGGAAAAAAAGCTAAATCTGTCATTACTTTGACCTCTTCAGTTCACACTTTTCCTCCCCCTTCTCTGTTCTCTTCTCCTGCACTTGACGCAGATTGTTGTTAACAAGGGTTGTTTATCTGAGAGCCCAAACATTATCCTGAATATCTTGGAATTAGAATAAACTCAAGAAAAGTTGAATCTCTCTTTGGGTTTTTTTTTTGGTTGGCTTTAATCTGCCTCAAAAGAAGGTTCCTGGGTGTAACTTATCACTCTTGGTAACTATTTTGCTGCTAAAAAGCCTCATGTAGACGGGGCTATTTGTTGGAAAAAAACCCTTTTTCGCAAGATCCTGTAAACCTCGATTTTTGAGGAATAAAGGATCTTGTAAAAAAGGTTTTTTTCCCCGACAAATGGCCCCATCTACATGAGGCTTTCTAGCAGCAAAACCTCTTCTGCAAAAAGAATCAGAAGAAGATATGCAAATGAGCATCCATTTGCATATCCTCGTCCACAAAAAAACCCAACCAAATGCAGTGTAGACATAGCCAGAGACAAATCCAGTTCCCAACCTCCACAGTCATGCAGGCCCTCCCGGGCTATAGTATGATTCTGCTCTGAGTGTCTGAGTGGGGACAGAGCTGCATCTTTGTGCATGGTACAGAGTCCAGCTAGTACACAGTTGCAGGGCAATGATGGGGAGTGAGTCTCCATCAATGCTCAGAACTGCACAGGTGTACTGGAGTCCTAGAGATCTATTGCATCTCCTGGATTGAAATAACCTCTGGCACTATAGCGGCTCTCCTCAGTCTAAAGGAGTTCTATCTCTGTTACTGTAGTTCCTGGTGCCCAGACTGTTCATAGCACTGGGTTCCTATATTGTTTACTACTTCTCTATGATTATTTCTGACAATATATATTCTCTCACTCCAGAGTAACAGAATGTTGCCATTATTTTTTCTCTGAGTATTACAGATTTATTCTCTCTATTGCCCTAGAGCTTCGAAACTTCAGGGATCAGGCCCCGCTGTGCTAAACATTTTACATACAGTCTTTTCCCCGGCAAACTTACAGTTGAAGATCCAGAAGATCCTTCAAGGACTTACATTCATGTTCAATTTCTCACCATCTTTTTTAATAAAACCACTCTCTGTCCATAACGTTAGGCACATACAAAAGTCCAGGAACTGCAAAGACATAACAACATATTCAGATTGGGATTTTTAAATACGACTATGGGAGACAGACACTCAGGGTACGTCTAGAGTACAGGCTTTTGTCGACAGAAGTTTTGTCGACAAAGAGCATCTACACTCTATTCAGTTCTGTCAACAAAGCAAGCTGCTTTGTTGACATGGTAGTGTAGACGCAAAGGACAGTTTACATGCAATAACACCTTCTGTCGACAGAAACTCTGTCGACAGAAGGCGTTATGCCTCGTAAAATGAGGTTTACCAGCGTCGACAAAACTGCTGAGTTCTGTTGACGTTATGTCGACAGAACTCGGCGGTAGTGTAGACGCAGGTATAGTTTTGTCAACAAAAGTCCACTTTTGTCGACAAAACTCTGTAGTCTAGACACACCCTCAGGTTCCATTGGATGTGAGTGCTTGTACAATGGCTGAAATTTGATAGATGGCTGCCAACCTGTGTTGGGCCCATTTTAAATCTCTAGCCTCTGTGTACAACAGGTTCAAAATTCCCCAGGGGAGGTATGAATAGAAAAGACAACTAGAGAATGGGTGGAAAAATTCATGAGCCCAAACATCCAACCTTTCATATCTATATACATATACACAAAACTATCATCTGTCCTAGCCGATACCTGTAAGTTCCCACTAATGAAACATTCTTGGCTTATACTCCAAAACTTGTTGTAATAAGTTTTCCCTTTTTTCCAGGTACAGAAGGTGAATTAGGTTAAGGTGTCTTGGGTTTTGTGTACATGCAAACTGCCACTGCAGAAATACCGTTGTGCCACTGCGGAATAAGCATTGTCTACATAAATGAAAGGAATTTTCCCATCAGTGCAAAGATGCTCAAGATAGTAGCTAATTCAATGGAATAATTCTTCCATTGACCTAGTGCAGTCTACACAGAGATTTCAGGTGGCTTAACATACCGCTATGCTCAGGGGTGTGAACTGTTTACACCCCTGAGTGGTGCAGTAAAGAATACCTAATTTTCTAGCTTAGACTAGGCTTTACTTTCTCTGCTTAAAAACATAAGCAAACAATCTCATTTCCAAACCAGTGCTGGCTGGGAAGGCAAAAATCAGTAATGAAATGTTAAATTAAATACACTCTGATGTGGAACTCTGAAGCACCATTTACTGAATGCACAATTGCAGTCATCCAATCTAGTGTAAATTTCACTCCATGCATGAGCTGCATAATTTTGCTGGTGAAAAGAAGTAGAAAATTGAAGCCTGACATTCATTAGTGACTACTTCACTGGTATCATATAAACATGAACATTTGGTTTTCTACAGAAAGCCAGGAAACACAATTTAACCAATATACTATCTAATGGTAGCATTAGAGAAGAAGATAGTTATAACCATCAGCAGCTGATGTCAGTTCTTTAAATAGATCTTCCTGGGTCAAATTTTAATATAATAGTCAGAAACAAAAAGTTGTTTGCAATGTTAATTCTTATACCTAGTTGCCAAAAGAGAGACGTAAAAACTAAAGCACAGAAAGCAAAAGAAGACTCATCAAGGCTATTGTACTTATAGCAAATGTGGGGGGTTGGAGTGTGTTTTGGTTGACTGGGATTTGGAAATTTGTTACAGACCTAATACAACGTAGGCCACATTTATACTTATGAACCTGAAATCGATCTTCTGGCATTCAATTTTCTAAGTCTAGCTAAGAACTGCTAAATCAAATGCTGAGGGTGGCTCTGGTCAGCATCCGTACTCTTGTCAGTCGCGAAGAAAAAGGAAAGTCAAGAGGAGCATTTGCTCCCATTAGTCTCCCACTGTGGAGACGGTGCCAAGCTTGGCTTAAGGTAAACCAACTCCAGCTACGTTATTTATATAGCTGGAGTTGCATACCTTGACCTGACCTTCCAGATCTTATGTAGACCTGGTCTTAGTGTAGTTATACAACAGAGAATTCCCTCTGACAGCACGACTAAATGGTTATCACTGGACTGTTAGTGAATGTCTGTTTTTTTGTTGTTGTAAATAGTCATTTCTACCTGATTACATTTACAACAAGTTTAATTAATGATTATTTTTATGGCAGGGATAAGTTTAGTTTTTAATATTATGCTTAGTTGCTAGGGATAGGTGCATATAACACGTCAGTTGGTGTTGTTAATATGGTAGTTTTGTGGGCTAAATCACCAAACTTAAAATTCGTTTTTTAAAGCTAATAAATAGAAGTATTTGTCATGAATTCAGTCTCTCATAAGATCACCAAATGTTGTATTTTTTTCTTTACACTTTTTTGTGGCTGATAGTCCTAAAGTGCTTTACAAAAGATGATTTATTTTAGCCTCAGAACATCCAGGTGACAGTGATAGTTATGACCAGGGCTTGACAATTAACGTAATCTACTCACCCATGGCGAGCAGATTTTATCCCAGCGTGGCTGTGAAGTGTGGTCAGTGCATGCGCAGTATGCGGTAGCGCACGGTTGGCGAGCAAGGCTCGCCGCCACTTAGCGAGCCCTGGTTATGACTATATTTGTTTGCAAGCTAAACAAAAACAGAGAGAGGTTGAAAAATTTGCTTAAGGGTACTTACAGCAAGTCAGTTCCAAATTCAACTCCTAATCTTCTCTTCCTACGGAACCAGGTAGATCTGCCTCTGTTAGTATTTTTAAATGTATTAGCAAATATGCACAGTACTGGGAACAGAACCTAGCCACTTACACTGTCAGACAAGTACCACATCTCTAAGAAACACCAAAGAAGAATGGCATCCAGCCTGACATATTTAAGCACGTTCTGTGAACATGGGAAGGTTACAAAATATATCCTCACATTTTGATGAATTTTTAAAAATTGATAACTTAGTCACTTGAATTGTTGCTAATGAAACTCCAGTTGCCTATGCTAAGAGTGGATGTAATGAGCTGTCACAGGAAGCCTTTTGCCATGGAAATCAACAAAGTCCTGGAATTGTGCTACATATTCTAAAGACCTATCAAATGACAACTCATTACATACATCTATACAGATCTAGGGCATTTCTGTAACAGCCTGGAGGAAAGGGTGAAGTGGTGTACTGGGATATGCAGGAAGAAACTGCATGATCTGCACTTCCTGTGAGTATGTCAGTTACAACGCTCTCCATTGTATAGCTGAAACAAAATACAGGACTATGTAGCACTTTAAAGACTAACAAGATAGTTTATTAGATGATGAGCTTTCGTGGGCCAGACCCACTTCCTCAGATCAAATAGTGGAAGAAAATAGTCACAACCATATATACCAAAGGATACAATTAAAAAAAATGAACACATATGAAAAGGACAAATCACATTACAGAACAGAGGGAGGATGCGGGGGGGGGGGGAAGGAAGGTAAATGCCTGTGAGTTAATGATATTAGAGGTGGGGAAGGGGAGATGTCTGTGAGTTAATGGTATTAGAGGTGATAATTGGGGAAGCTATCTTTGTAATGGGTAAGGTAGTTGGGATCTTGTTCAGCCCCCTGCGAAGAGTGTCGAATTTTAGCATGAATGCCAGTTCAGAGGATTCCCTTTCAAGTGCAGATTTGAATGTCTTCTGAAGTAGGATGCATGTGATTAGGTCATTGAGACAGTGTCCTTTCTGGTTGAAATGGCAAGAAACTGTCTGTTTTCTGGGCATTGATTACTCCATTGTATACTACTTGGTATGTTTTCCTTCTCTTCATACACACGAGTAGGCCCTGATATGAATTCAAAACACAGGGTCAGCCCCAAAGTGCTTTCTATCAGAACCACAATCTATACTCCCCGAATTCCTGAGAAACAACAAGGCAATATGCAGACTCAATTTCAATTGCCAAGGAATTTTCTTAAAACATATGTTTTCTGATGCTGGTCTTCTTAAACCTTGTGGTTCCATGTAGAAAAGGGGAATGGAATGAGTTCATCACCCTAATTAGGTAGGGCAGTCACTCTTACAGGTAAGGAAAATATAGCAATGTACATCAGTCAGTCATGATGCTGACCAACTGAGCCCTATAGAGAAAAGAAATGTGTCATTTTCCTAGCCTTATGTGCAGGATCTTTTTGTAAACAAAACCCACTCTGTACAGCTGATAGATATGGACTGCGAACATCCTTCCTTCCTTAATGTACACACAACCACACTCGTGCACGCATATTTTCTCCATCTAAATAATAGCATTCCTATGAAGTGTCAAACCAGCCCACTGTAGTGGGTTATTTTTTTTAAAACCTGCCACTTCTGGGCTGTGTATTTGTTGCCATGGCACAGAGTTAACACACAAAGCTGTTTCTTTAAAAGGAGAATGGTTGAGAGTTCTGAAACTGGCAGCTCTATTTTTATTCTCTGCAGGATGCAGCAGCACCAAAAGATTTTGAAGCGGTGCCAGTTCATTTGGCATCTGACAGCAACAAAACACTACTTTGTTTATTGGCACATTGATATAAACTTGCCTACTAAATCAAGTTTTCCCAGAGCAAATGACTTTATTCCTTGGCTGGAAAACACCCCGATAACAGAAATCTTTGTCTCCTTATTCATTTTCCCACAAGGTTTAGTTGAGTGGTGCAATATCATTGAGCCTCCATTGGTTAGTGCCTCTTACTAATTCCCACTTGTGTACTATGCACTGCTGGTCTGGTGTCTCTTTCTGGTTGTTCTGGGAATTAGCTCCTGAAGTAGACACCCCTTTGCACGGTCAGCACATACTCTCTCCAACTCTGGGTGCAACTTTTCTCTCCATGACCTGCAGAGTCTTCTTCATGACAGCTCTCTGGCTAGGTTACTGAGGTTCCCTCTTTCTGGGATTCAGTAGACCTAGGCAGTCCTCCCACTTGCTGCCTCAGGATCTATAAAAGGCCTGCAATGGCTGTCAGGGGGAACCCGGCCTACCCTTTTTCTAGGTTCTAGCCAGGGATGTTTAATTCCAAAGCTATGGGCTTCCGCTCTGCCTTCTCTGCTCCTTCCTTCGACAGTTTCCTATACTCTGGCCTCTTCTCTCTGTGGGGTTACTCTATTTTTGAAAGAGGATATGCAAATTCCCATGGAATTGCATATCTTCTTCCCATCTCACTTTCAACAGCAGATCTTTCGAAACTGAAAGTAGTCAGAACATGGTTTTTTTGGGGGAAAAAAAACCTTTTTTTGAAAAAACCGCTCTTTCTTAAAAAATGAGTTGTGTTTTTTAGGAAAAGAGGTCCCCCCCAAAATGCATCCAGATTACTTTCATTTTTGAAAGATTCGCTTTCGAAAGTGAAATCAGAAAAAGATATGCAAATTCCTGCTGAATTTGCATATCCTCTTTCGAAAATAGAGCATAGTTTAGATGTACCCTGGGAGTATCAGCTTCCAGGGAGTAAACTTCAGATAATCTCCCTACAACTTACAAATACTCCTTTTTCTTCCCAGAAAGTAACTACTGCCTGTATTCCTACACCCTTTTCCAGCACCCATGTCTATACCTCGTTTCCTGGCTTTATACAGGCCCCCATCTATCCCTGCACAGGTAAGCCTCACTCTAGCTAGCTATCTCCAACCAAAAGCTCCCCCGCTTGCATCCCAGTTAGCAGATTGAGTCCATTTGGCCAAGTGCCACTCTTGCAGGACGTGTGTGGGGATCTTACCCCATCACCCCACTCAAGACTTCTGTCTTGAAATGGGTGGATTTTATTAGCACTTATCTCTGTATGTACACAGCTATGCAAACTATATTCATTCACCTTTACTTTAACTTGGTTCAAGTTATTACAAAATTATAAATTCATTGATCTGGGCATTATTAGGATAATCTGTAAGATTTTTGACATAGTTTTTTTTTCTGGCTGTGCTACACAAAGTCATTCCATTACCCTACTAATCCCTAACAGTTTTCCTCTTTTCATCGTAATGCCAGGAATTTTATCATGTTGAAAGGTCTCTTTGTGTAGGCATTTCTACTGCCTCTTGCGGCCCTCATTTATATATTGCTTGGTTTTTTTTTTCTAAAAAATGCATTTCTTGCTCAAATTCTGGATTATATGAATAACCAAATTTCACACAAGTGTTCTTATTTGCAATCTTTTAATTCAAAGGGCATTATTCAGGAGTTCTAAATACACATGGAGATGGCTCTGAAGAATAAAGTCTTGTTGATGGCAAGCCTTATAAAATAGCACTTTAAGGTTTAAAAAAAAAAGGAGAAAGGAACAACCTCCTCCAGCAGTACGGCAGCAGATAGTGATTAGTTTGCATTTTTAATAGCCTGATGTTTCTCCTTCAACCTCCCACCCTGAGTGCTTATAATCAATTAGAAAAACCTCAAGAACTCTACTAAAAATTGGACTACTGACTATTTGCACCCAACTAAAATACTTTTATCTTTTTTATTCCCATATCCTGTCATGCCCATCAAACTGTAAATAAAGGCCTGATCCTGAAATGTGCAGAGCATCAGCATTTTGACTTTTCCTATTATTGGGAATAGTGGTGAGAAATTCCCAGAGAGCCTCTTACAGGGTCAGTTTCTTAACCAAGTGCTTGGAGATCAGCCAGCTGTAGAATTATAAAGCAGAAAAGTGCTGTTTGCTGGCATGCTCTTCCTTGCCTTCAGCTCTATGAGAATTAGTAGAGTCATAACATTTATTTCCATAGTATTAGTGAGCTGATGTAGGAAAATGGCCAACCGATGAAGTGTGTTCCATGGAAAGGCCCGGCTAGAAAGTTTAACTTAAAAAAAAAAATCCCATCTCCAGAGGACTACTCCCTCAAGCCCTGCAGTACAATAATATGTGTAAGACCAAACCTATCCAGCCGTTGGCTCCATTTCCCATACCACATAAGACATTTATGAGCCCAATAACTTTCATGTACTTTGCATTTACAATCTTCTGTGTGATACAAGGGGCGTGGGAGGAGAGCTTATTATCATGGGTGCCTTTCCCAAGGAGGTCATCTTTAGACAATGCAAATGGGGAACCCCTAATGGAAAATGCTGAATTTGCAATTTGGTTGCCAGGAGAGTACGTAATTCCATCTCCTTTTTAATCCAGAAACAAACAGATTGAGGAGTAAATATTCTTCAGGGTTCATATTTGACCTCCCATTGTTTACATAAGTTATTTGCACCTGGAAAAATTGCAGCTGTGCCTCTAGCTACCTAACTTGCTGCACAAGCAGAAAGAAAATAGAAATGTAATTATGTAGTTTTGCACTGACAAGATGGGTGAGGTAATATATTTTATTGAACTAACCTCTGTCGATGAGAGAGATGAGCTTTCAAGCCACACAGGGCCTGAAGAACAGCTGTGTGTGGCTCCAAAGCTTGTCTTTATTACCAATAGAAATGGGTTCAATAAACCCCACCTTGTTTTCCTGATATCCAGGGACTTACTATGACCACACTGCACATAACAATGGCTGATTTACACTGAAATTTAAATCGTCAGTGCAAGAATGTGGGTCAAAATTGCTCAGGTGCCAGTCAAAACTCACAGCAGTGAAATGGCCCTTTTGAAAATCAGCAGAGTCCTGTAGCTTCAAATCCTTCTGAATTTGACCCATCCTAAGTAATAGTCTCCACAGTAGTCAGCTTCAATTAATGAAGAGACACCTTCTTCAGGAGGCATGTTACATATTAATTTTAAAATACAACTTCATGTGCTAAGGAACCCTTCAGATAGAATATTAATTTTGAGCCTTGTCAAACATCCCCAGCTTCATAAGCCATTTGCAAATTTGTTGTACTTTTTCAATAAAAAACTCCAAATTGCACCAATTCTGGCAGGCTACTTGAGGACGTATATTCATTAATGCCAAGGTTATTGCTGAACATGTAACGCGAATTCTGTCTTTTTCAACTGACTGTCAGTTTGGTCTTAGGGTCTTGCCTCTAAGAATGCAGGAGATTCACAGAATTCAAGGTCAGAAGGGACCATTGTGATCATCTCATCTGCACTCCTGTATAATACAGGCCATACAACTTCCCCAAAATAATTTTGAGAGCAGATCTTTTAGGGGAAAAATTGTCAGGAAGGAGAATCTACCATGACCCTTGGAAACCCAAAGGTTAATTACTCACTGTGAGAAATTAGCTTCCTTTCTGGTCTGAATTTGATGAGCTTCCATGAGGTGTGTAATAGAATTGACAAGGGCAGTAGAGGCCACGTCAGAGTTCAGGATCTCTGGAACTGTAGCCCAGAAAGGGGTCCCACAGTAAGATTTCAGCTCTCCAGCCATTGCCTCTGTTGGGTGGAGAAGTGTCTACCGCACTGGGGTATTTCCAGGTTGAACAGTTCCCCATGACCTCCCCAGCAAAAGACAGACTGCCTAAACAGGCCTGCTTTGCCTCTTGCCTCAGAGACAGTATACAGTGTAATTACCAGTAGTGATAAGTTACCCCCCACTTCTTTCTAATCAAGCACTTTTTTTTCTTAAAGTAAGACATCGAGGGGAGGGAGCACTCAGTGGTTTGAGCATTGGCCTACTGAATCCAGGGTTGTGAGTTCAGTCTTGAGGGGCCATTTTGGGATCTGGGGCAAATCCGTCAGGGATGGTACTTGGTCCTGCTGTGAGGACAGGGGACTAGATTGGATTTGATGACCTTGCACAGTCCCTTCCAGCTCTATGAGATGCTATATCTCCATTGCAAAGGAGGAGAAACACATTTAAAAGAACCTGCTTACCAAAGATCCATTGTCCACAAGCACTGTGATTAGTCTGTGAAGTCCCACTCAAGGGTTTCTCCTGTGGCCGGCAGTTCCAAACTAGCCACTCCAAGAGTCTCTCTTTTACCTGATTGAGTTTCTGAAGTCACCATAAATTAGCAATTAGTCCAACAACGTGTGTCTGCCCCCAGGCAAAGTGTCAAAAGGATGGAACTGGAGGATGGTCATTTGCAATTCCTCTGATCTCAAATATTTCTTAGGAATCCTGACACTTTGTCTAGTGCAGTGTTTCTCATCAAGGAGTCAGTGGACCAGTGCCAGTCCCTGAGATCTCTCTGACAGTTTGGGGAGGCAACAATGCAGCAAGACAGTGCCTAGTATCAAAAAGATTGAGAAATACTAGTCAAGGGCATTATTTTGAAAAGTCCTTTGATGTGCCTGACACAGTGCTGAGTTCAAGTCAATTAAAGCCATGGTCCTGCAAAGGATTAGGACTTAACTTTGACCAGGAAAGTGGTCCCAATGACTTCACTCAGGTAAGTCACATGAGTAAAGTTAAGCTGGTGTATATTGTTTACAAAGGTCTATAAGTTTTTACCTGAGCAGGCAAATATCCATTGACAGTATATACATAAATAGCATGAATAATTTTATTACATTATCTATGTCTGTGGAAATTCTGTATACCTTTAAAAACATCTTGAACCACAGATGAAAATTGCCGTTTTGGAAATCTCTTATAGAATTTAGTAGAGAACCATAACATGATAGAATCTTCAAACCAAATTAACATTCTACAGTGAACATATAAAACTCTTATTTAAACTTTACATGGTGTAAGAATATTTTCTACAGAATCTTTCTTGATTGATCTCTGTAATATTCTATAGGTGTTTTGCTCAAGGATAATCTTTGGAAGCTTGCCAGTTTCCTTATTCCTGCAACATATTTGCTATATCCATATGAGCAAAATGAGCCATGCCTTTGTGGAAAGATATGGGTTTCTCTTTCCTGGTTTGGAGCATGCTGAGTTCTAACAGAATATTTCTACTGCTTCTCAAAAGAACTGCCCGATGCAAATACATGGTAGATTTCAACCCAGCTTTATAAATAGAACAGACTATTCCATATGCTCAAAGAATATAAAAATTCCTTGCCAGTTAAGACATTTTAACCATCCCCATAAATCATAATATAATGTTTGTTTTCTGTTGGCGTTTTATACAAAGCTTCTTTATATTTATGCCATAGTACACTGAAGTTATAATACTGTCACCAAATGTCTTCCAATCCAACCATGAATGACTAGATGTTTCTAGGAAAACTCATATTCATTGCCACCTTCTTCTGGCCCGTATTCAGTAAGGTACTTATATTCATGTATAACTTGAAGCATCCGAGTAGGCCACTCAAATGGGGCATGCTTAAAATTAAGAGCATTTTGAAGTATCTAGCTGAATTGTGATCTCTGAGTATTCTCATTGAGAAAATAAAATGATTCATGCAGTAAAAGCCCGTAGGAGTGGTTGAATCCAGCTCTAGGATTGCAATTTCAAGCATTTATATTTGATACATACTTGTTCCTTTGCTTGATACTAATTTTGTGAGAAGTCACTCACTATAAAGGTCACAGAAGCTTCGGTGGAGCTACTCACATCACCATCCCTTCCCCTATATGCATAAGGGTTTCATAGTATGGACCTAAGGAAATGAAAAAGAAAGAAGGCAATAGCTGAAATTGTGGCCCCCTTGAAGTCAATGATTAACTCCCACTAATTTCAATAGACAGAAAAGAATGTAAGTAGTATCGAATACCATAAGTGTGACAAATGAGTTATGCTTCATAAATAATTAAAACAGTAGATCAGCTCGAGGTCACATGATTATTTTAAAAAATAATACATTTGGGGCTTTTTTATTTGCCAATTGAGTTCTCAGGCCAGGTCTCGACTTTCCCCTTTAGTGTAATCAACATATGCCACTCCAGTCCAATCAACATATGTTTATTATGCAGCTAGAGTCGGTGTACCCTTATCTGAGTTTCCCTGCCATCTCCACAACTGGAGGCCAATGGGAGCAGGAGTACCAGCTGCCAATGGGGACACCCTCTGAGTTTGATTTAGTGGGTCTTAATTAGACCCACTAAATAGAACTCCAAAAGATTGATCACAGCAGCAGCAATCTTCAAGTGAAGACATGGCCCCAGTCTTTGGAGAGCTGGAATCTTTTGTAAAGATATGATATCTGAGGCTCTCACAGTCATTTGACGTTCGGAGCTATTGCTTTTGAAAGTGTACCAAATACTTGTATATTGTGTGTGAGAGACTTACCATAAAGGTTGGAACTAGCAAAGTTGTGTTTCCATTACGCAAGCCTAGGTACTTTAACACAGGGGGAAAGCTATTTATTTCTGCAATGGTATTTTTTGCAGAAACCAACACTTGCTTGATAGACTTCTCCATGCAATGAGAAACAACACAAACAAGTTAAGAAATAAAGGAGTGATTCATGCTAATAAAAATAAATCCAACATTGTAATACTGAATCACTGTCAGCGTGTAGGATTGTTGCATGAGGCAAAACTCATTAAAGATGCTAAACAACCACAATATATATTTGCCTGTATCCTTGTTATATGTCTTTTTTGTTTTTAATTACTATCCTTTGAACAAGTAACAATAAATATTTTCTCTCTAATAAACTGGTATGTCATTACTGTGATATCGACTAATCTGTAAATATATAAAGCTGCCCCTGGAAGAACGCCACTGGAAATGTTTCAATTTGACTTAAAATATATTTTTGCTAAACATACACGTATTTTCCATCTTACTTTTCAAATTTATTTTAACTTTAGACACCTCCTAGGAGGGCTTGAAATATTGCACGACTATGTTCTGAGTTTGCATATTTTTGTAGCAATCCAGCGATACAACTAACCTTTTTTTTTTTTTTTTTTTTTTTTTTTTAACTTTCACAGAGATCCTGTCTGGATGTTCTTCTGTGATGAAAATGAAAATGAACGGTTGTGCTGGCAGTCCTTCAAATGTAAATAAGCTAGTTGATGGCGTGGCCCACCTGATATCTAACATGAACAGATGGTGGCAGGTGACCAAAAGGGGCACAGAGGACAAAGAAGGAACCAGAAAGAGACCTTAATTAAAGAAACTAAACTATACATTGTAAGAAAATATTTTGAAGTGCCTGAGTGAAATATAAAGTTTGTTCCAGTAAGATCTCTTCTGTGCTAAAATACATTAGTCTCACATACTAGAATTATGTCATAAATCCCTTTATGTAAATAACTACTTTGCTCTCAAATGTGCTGATTGAGCTCAAACTAAATAAAAAATAACCACACGCATTAAGATCCTCTCAGATGTAAAGCAGTGGGTTAAGGAAGCACATCTGAGCCATGATTTTTCCTTGTTAGCATCAGGCAAGGCAGTGTAGACTAGTGAGAATGGCTGTAATTGCAAACTATTTAAATATTCTCTGCAGATCTATTTTTAAACATTCATATTTCAATCAATGGTGCAGAAGGAAGCTGAAATACTCTATTCCAATTGAATTTGCATATTGTGGCAGTAGTTTGATTCAAACCAATTAGACCACATAGTTATCTATGAAAAACATATGGCTGAAGATAAAGCCCACTTCTGTTTAAAATCTACAGGACTGCATTTGCATAGCAAGAAAAAAAAAGTTGGAGGATTTATTCTCCAAAGACTAGGGAAACTGATGAGAGGAACTCCTTGGCCAGGATTCTCAGCCTGTAAAGTCATGCTGAACTGCTCTGCTGAACCGGGATGGATTTACTTGCATAAGCATGTGTGTAAGTGTTTGTTGAATCAGGGCCTTAATTTTTCTGCACCTCAGTTCCTCATCTGAAAAATGGGGATAATACTTCCTTTCTCCCACCCAACATTATTTGTCTATTTAGGTTATAAGCCAGCACTGAGAAACTGAGGCCAGTGAGTGGGCTGCATGAGTGGGCCTCCTTCATCTCTCTGGGCCACTAGATTGTTGTAACCAAAACAGTCTCCTGGGATACGGTAGTTTTGCTAACTGCGCTTGTCTACCAAGAATTTGTGGGGTGCGCCGACTGAACTATATCAGCGCTTTGATTGAATGTAAAGACAGTGAACAGCTCTCACAGACAATGTTGCATGCCATCAGCCCACACCTCACTTCCCATGCCCTTGCTTTATGTATGTGTCACATTAGTAATACTGGTAGGGAAAAAAACCTACACCGATGGAAACCAGGAGAATCTGGAAAATCTGCATGTGATAAACAAAATATCACACAGGCCACACATAGAACCCCAATGGGCTGCAGGTTATCCACCACTGCCATGAGCTTTTCATGTAGAACGTACCTTGAAATAAGCTATGCAATTTGAGCTACGCAAATTGTGTAGATTATTTTGAAATTTCGCGCTGTCCACACATCACTTATTTCAAAATAAAATTGCTATTCTGCTGACTTCCTTAATCCTTATACAATGAGGTTTACAGAAAGTCGGAGAAAAAAGCCCGTTATTTTGAATTTATTTAGACATAACAGACTTCTTGTGTAGACAGTGCATAATGTTATTTCAGAATAACGGACGTTATTCTATCATAACTCTGCTGTGTAGACGTACCTTCTGTTACTTTGTGTTTAAACAGCTCCTAGCACAACAGGGCTGTGATCTTGCTTGTGGTGCTTGGCTCCATCTGACACAAACAATACTCCCTGGGAAGAAATCTTTTTCAACTTCATATTTTCTTTTCAAAGTTATTCATTTGATATGTTTATAATCAATATAACTCTCTTTCTCCTCTTAAATTCCATATTCTGAAGTTCAATCTATTAGTACAGGCCAGTGGCTTTTAAACTTTTTAGCGAGTGCTTCCCTTTCCAAATAATGCAGTTCCACCATGTGATAGGGTCATATAATTATATTGTCAAGTCTTACTAAATAAAATGTGTTGTCCACCGTTACAGGGTTTTTTTCACATGGCCCCAACAATAGCTCATGTACCTCTATGAGTATGTGCACCTTTGTGAAAACAACTGGTAGACCTTTACACGTATGGGGAATCCCACTATAATCTGAAACTGATGAAGAAATCCATGCCAATGCCATGCAATAACATGGACTGGAGAGTTTATCTGTAATTAAAATGGTATGAGAGTAATTTCTGGAAATGCCATCCTGGTATTGTTGGTATCTACAGAAGTGATGGGAGAAACAAACTACTTGACTCCTTTTGGTAGCCAAAGAATTTGGATACATAAATATCTGGCTTACTGTATATGAATAAAAGCTTCAGAGGGGTAGCTGAGTTTGTTGTTTTTTAAGTTTATCCTGTACAGACTAACAGTCTGGTAGCACTTTAAAGACTAATAAAACATGTAGATGGTATCATGAGCGCTTTTGTGGGCAAAGCCGGTCATCTGAATAAGTGGGCTGTGCCCACGAAAACTCATGATACCATCTACATGTTTTGTTAGTCTTTAAAGTGCTACCAGACCATTTGTTGTTTTTTAAGTTTATCCTGTACATGAATAATCAATCAAGCAATATCATACTTATGTTTGTCACACCTAGTTCTATACTCATTGCCTGGAATATTACTATTCTGAGCATTTGCTCCTTTCCCATTCATATCTGTTAAGTTTCTCTTTGGTTCTTTTCCTCTGAATGGGGCATTCACATGATTTGTAGGGTGACATCATTTGCAAACAATGACATTAACTGCTGGCCAGAATCAATATCTATAAAAGACAGAATGAATCCCCCATTATCCATTTGAAATTCAAGTTTTAGCACTGGGGAAAACCAGAACATACGCTGTTTTTTCTCCTCCCACACATTCCTCGGTGAATGTCATTTCACAGTAGCTAAATTATTCCACAGTTACTGAATCATGGAAAGCTCAGGGACCTGACCATGGGTCAAAACAATGCAATATTGCTTTAAAATAAAATAAAATTTTCCTCCAATCAAAATTATTCACAACTAGTCTGTCACACCTGAAGAAGAACATGAGCTACCACACGAATCCTTCATTGTATTCAGGATTTGAGGGCAGCTGGGGCAAGGGACTCAGTCGAATGGTGTCCTAGTTAAACTCTGAACTAGTTTTGGTCCCTCCAAGAACTTTCTAGAATTTTATAAACTAAATTCTATAGCAAGCATGGCAGCAAAACCACATTTAAAGCTTGGGAGTACATTTAAACAAAATGTGGTTGTGTTAAAACTCAGAATGCTGGAGCCTATTAAGAGCTGCAAAATTTCAGTTCATGCTCCAAAACAGGTCTCTCAAGGCCTTCATGTAAAAGGAAAGTCAAACAAAGCATCAAACCTGCTAACTCTTAAAAACTAGCAATGAGCTGAGACCAAAATATCCAGTTGCTTGAATAGTTATTTAAAGCACTTCACTAAAAATATCTGTTGAAAATTCCCAGCTGAGCAAAAGACGTTTTGGCATGAACATACAAAGGCAGCACCTCTGGCATTCTTTTCACTGGTGAAAGAACCTTGAAAGGCTTGATATTGAAACCACTGCTCACAGGAGTAGTTGAAATTCAGTGGTTCTACTAGCATAAATAAGAGTCACTGGAATAGACTTTTGTTTTGGCTAAGCAACCAAAAGTTTTATACTCCAGTTTTAGCAAGGTACTTAAACAGAAGAGTTGCACATTGACATTCTGGGAACTCTCTTGTGCTTAATTAGACACCTGCTAAAGTGTATAACTGAACTGGGTCCTAAAAGTCTATTCTGCACCATTCAAAGCTCTTGGCTCCGAGACATGGGATATTCTACTAGAATTTATTCATAGAGTTTCCAAATGTCCAGTTCCATTCTTAAGTGCAAACATATTATTTGATTTTTTTAACAACGAGGCTAAGAACCTCAGACTAAAATTTTGGCTCAAATTTTAGATAAGGATTCATGACCTCTTATCTTATCCTAATCTCTAATAGTTGCTGAAGATAAATAAACCGCCCATAAAAAAATAATTTCTTCACATCCCCAAATATATGTCACCTATCATAAGCTCTTGGCCAATATTGAAAGTAATAGCATATACAGTAAAACTCCAATAGTCCGGCATCCAATTGTACGACACTCCCAATAGTCCGGCATCAAAATGGCAAGAGCCTAGTGAGTGAGCTTCAGCAAAAAATGAGTTACAAAGCAGCAGCAGCTAAACCAAGCGAAAAGGGTAAAAAGGGTTAAAAAAACTAAAACATTACAGTATACTGTCTACGTATGTACAATAAAAAGGGTTAAAAACATTTTATATACAGTATACCGTATACTGTATATATATATATAACCAGTTTATAGTACCTCCTGATAGTCTGGGATATCCGATTATCCAGCACCACCTGGGTCCCAAAGGTTCTGGTCTATCGGAAGTCTACTGTAAAAGGAATGTTAAACAAATTTTCCCTTTTCATATTTTCTCCAACCCCAAAAATCTTGTCTGCCCTCACGGTCTTCCTGTAACCCTGGTCAACCCATCACAACTGAAATTTGGGAGACAAGTAGAGTAATGGTCAAAATTACAGGTTCAACTGACCGAGTAACATTTTTTATATTGAAAAACGCAATTGTCAATACCAAAGCTGTTCCCTGGAATGGATTTGTTTTGACAAATCTCCTAAATTGTTCTTTTTAATATCAAAATTGGAGAATTTTGGCACTTTCTAACTGAAAAGTTATTTCTTGTTCTTGTTCAAAAGGACTTTCAATTTGAAAATTATACTAAAAATTAGGTAAAACAAAAGGTCAAAAATGAAAATGTTTCAAAATTGTGACAATCTATATATTTATCCTGAAATGGAATTTTTGTTCCTGAAATTTCCAGTTCTCCCAGAATGGGAAGATAGTTCTTGACTTGAATGATAGTCCTGTCCTCTCTTGTATTTCCCTATTCCAAAGAAACCTGATAAACTAATCATTTAAAGGAGACAGAGACAGGAACAACACTTTTTATTATCACTTAATTCTGCTTCTGCCATTGTATTCTTCTACCAACCCATCCATGTGAAACAACTGCCATGTAGTGTGTCATGTAAACAGACCTATACCTGTTTGAAGAACAGGTGTTTCTGCTTCTATTTCACAGCAGCACATTTTTAAAGGAGGTGGGAGCAGTCATCCACAGATATTTCTGTGAGATGTCCTGAACATATAACTTTAATTCTTAACCATTTTTCTAGTTATGGAGCTTGTATATGGTTTAGAAACTTGATTTATTCCAGTGGACTACACGAGGAGTAACGGTAGTTTGAATTAGGATCTTTAATTCTAACTTCCTAGTCCATGCCGAGTGTAGCCGCGGGCACGGTGTTCAGACTAAGGGGGATTTAAAAATGGCGGTGCCCGGGAACATGCAAATGAAGCCTGGGATATTTAAATCCTGGCTTCATTTGCAACTCCGCTTGCCCTCATTACCCTACCTAGCTCGAACTAACGAGCTAGTGTACATGTACCCTTATATTCTCTCCATTGGCTTAAACTTTTTTCATAGTTTCTGCAGCTAACGGGACAGTCATATGGCCCAGTAATCCTATGAGGTGATGAATTGCCATGTGATGCGTTATTTGGCCTATTATTTTGAGCAGGTCAAAATGTGGCAAGACCATATGTGAGTGCAGGGGAAGGAAAATGCAGGGAGAAGAAGCAGACCCAAAGTCTTTGCCCACTTTCAAAGTTCTTCCAACTCCAGTTCTTACAATTACTAGCCCTGAACTCTGGTATTATCACTTAAACTGCATTTACATTTTGGACCAAGTTAATTTAGGTTAAGTATCTACATTTAGGCATGTGCCTAAAGAGCTTGCAGAATCCAGGCCAAAGTCAAGTGTGGCATCACCTCTATGTGTCAAAAGAAACTATTGCAGGAGGAAAATTTGTATAGCATAGAAAAAAGGTTTCTTCAAACCTTCCACTTATATAACATACAAAATTTAAGAGCTAAAAATCACCTATTTGCATCGTACTTCTGTAGATTCTTGCTGGTCCTCTCTTTATTCTGACTTTACCATACCTGGTGTGTCCAGAAGCACATGTTCTATAAGCAAGACATCTGGAGCCTATGCCATATGAAAACTCATATAGGACCATGGGAGACCTCTATGTTCCAGGATAGCATTGGGTTGTTAGGTATCTGGTATTGCCCCAGACAGTCCGATATTTGCAGCCTCTGTTCGGTAAAAGAAACAGAAAACATGTCCGGTATTTTCTGGTTTTTTTAAATGGAAGGCCACTTGGGACATTCCCCCTCTTCTGCGTCTGGTGGGGGCAGTGGTGAGAGTGGGGATTTCAAGGTGCAGTGCCTCTTTCTTTTGTGCCTTTTTTTTTTTTTTGCTCAACAGCTTTGCTTTCCTCCCCCTTTTTTTTGCTCAACCAATTTTTCCCCCCACCAGGTTAGGTATTTTTTTTTTTTAAGTATCTGGCAATCCTAGGATAGCATTGCTTCTTGAGTCAGATGGCAGGCTCAAAGCTAGTAGAAAACTTCTTAAATATAAGCACATAAGAGGTTTTATTAGTTCAGCTGAGGCTATGCACAGAACAACTTAATAATTATGATAAATATTTAATCGAGCAATATAATTTATACATAAAATAATTTTAAATATGTATGCAGTACCTCTAAGAGGCACCCGCTTAGTAAATTGGTTGAATATATGCAGTACTCCCAAATCATAAGAGTGAAGACTTTAATTATACTTTCATAATTTGTTAATAAAAAAAAATATAGAGAAACTAAGGGAAAAATGATTAGGGATCTCATACTTGCTAAAGAATATTAGAAAGAAATTTGTCCTTCTTGTGTCATAAACTCATATGGCATATGAGTATGCATATTTATATTTTATGTATGTGTGTATGTTTACCAAAGGTGAACTATTTGAAACTAATATACATAAGGCCATATACTGTCCTTGCTCTCTTGAACTCCCAGATGTCACCAGAAATTAGAATGAGGGTCATTTATGACTCAAATCATGGCTACCTGTTGAACTGGAAGGATATACTTCCACAATATTCACCTGAATTCAAGGGTTTACTTTCTTGCTTCTAAAAATTCATTCCAGGCTGATATTTTCAGAGTAGCATATATGATCTCAGAATATAAAATTAACTCATTAAAATGTTAAGTGAGTGTAAAAGAAAAATAAAATCAAAGCAACCAGTCTCAGGGAACTGACCCGTTTCAGGAATAAAAGCCAACAGTGGCTTGAAGTTTGATTCCAACGAAGATTACAGCTAAATATAACATTCATCCTGCAATATTAAACATTTGATATGGGTATTACCGTGCTAATGGAGCACTCTTTGCCCTTTCCTGAGATGCTTGGGAAAAGTAATATAGAATAAAAATATTCCAAAACACAATAAAATATCATCATAAAAATACCCTCCTAAGACTTCAAGCAAGCAGAAGAAATTGACAAACAAGAGGATCAAAGAGGAAGGGAATGCGTGTGATGCCCGAAGCAGTCAAACAGCACATTTGGACAATACGTTTTTGCAGGACGTAAAAGTGGGATACAAAGGTGTGAGAAGTAGGGCTACAGCACCCCCATGCTCCTGGCTACCTCCCCACACTCCTGCGGCCCTGCATGCTGGGGGGCTCTGCTGCTAGCTCTGGGCCTGGGGTCCCAGCTGTCAACCCTGTGCACTGGGGGCTCTGCTGCCCTTCTATAACCCAAGTCCTGACTGCTGCCCTGCACTCCAGGGCTTTGCTCCTGGCCTTAACTGGGGGGTGGGGACAGGTAGGGTAAGAGTGGAGATTGTCAGCACCCCCACTCTGAAAAATGTTACAGGGACTGGAAAGATGCCATGAGCTGGATTAGAATATGATTACATTGAGTTGAAATTCATCAAACAGTTGACAACCAATGCCACCAAGCTAAACATAGAAAGCAATGCACCCCCCGAAAGCAGAACGTATGTTTCCCAAATACAGGCCACATTAAAGTCATCTATCCTTGCCCTCTTTCAATCATTTTATAACATGAACTGAGGACATTGTGAAGCCCTAAGGCCTCTCTTCTTCATGCCGTCCAGTGGCAGTACCTGGCTAGCTAGCAGACACAACTGTTCTTTTTTGTGTCTACTGCTGTGCCCAGTTTCATTTCTGGGAATCTCCTCTAATTATGAGATACAGAACTCAAAAATCCTTCCTCAGTCAGCCCCAGTTAAGGCCTCATTTCTATACATTGGAGTCCATCCATGCAAAGGAGAAGGGAGCTATGCTTTCATTGACCACCTCCATTGCTACCTGGCAAACAATATGTGAAACAATATGTGAAATTTTCATGTTTAAGTCTTCTGCAATTTGTAATAAGCAGAGTGAAAGCTACTTTTTCCACCTACTATATCTCATGGCATGATGGTAATTACTGCACGGCAATGAAATCTTATCAGTGACCAAATGATTATTTCAAAATATGGTACACTTGATTTTCAGCTAATTAGCATGATCTTAAAAGAAAAAAAAATGTGGGAATTGCAAAACAAAATTTTGCACATGAAAAAATAACTAATACCAATGAGGGATTTTTATATAACTGTCACTATAAGAGGTGTAAAGAGATCAGTAAGGCCTGGGCAGAAGATAAGAGTAAAAATATCTTTCTTGGAGGTCAAAGACTGCAGGATAAACTCCTTCATGAGCTAACCAGACCACCTTCTGCTCTGAAAGCAAGATGTATTTCTTTTGCTTCCATCCCAGAATAACCCAATGTTTATGGAACTCTTGCTTATGTTCTACCTGATCCAGAGTAGAGCCTTGAATCTGGGTCTCCCCTTTCTTAGGTAAATACAGGTATGTCTACACTTGCCCCCACTTCAAAGTAGAGAGGCAAATGAAGGCAACCAAAGTTGCAAATCAAGCACGGGATTTAAATATCCCGCGCTTGATTAGCATAGTTGCATCCAGTCACCATGTTGGAAATTGACTAGCCCAAATTAACTCGCCACATGTAGATGCGGTACTCAGAGAAAACCCCGTACTTTGAATTAATTGTACTCCTCCTGCAATGAGGAGTCACCTTCATTTGCCTCTCTACTTCGAAGTAGGGGGCAAGTGTAGATGTATCCTACCATACCCATTGGGCTTTTAAGGAATGGGGCTTGTGCTCTCTTCATGAGAAATTTTGAAAGGTCTGGTTCTTATCGTGCATCAGAATTTTAATATGATTAAAACAAACAAAAGGAAGTACTACTTCACACAGTGCATAGTCAATCTGTGGAACTCCTTGCCAGAGGATGTTGTAAAAGCCAGGTCTTAAACAGGGTTCAAAAATGAGCTTGATAAATTCATGGAGGGTAGGTCCATTAATGGCTATTAGCCAGGATGAGTAGGAATGGTGTCCCTAGTCTGTGTCAGAGTCTGGGAATGGTTGCCAGCCCTAGTTCTTATACTGTGCTCATCACCATAGTATACAAGGAAAATTACTAATATTTGTCATGTTTTTTCTCCATCTTCGCCCTACAGGGAGATGCATATCCAGTTGAGTGTCTAGATTTGAAAGTAAGCATGAGTGTGTATATGTCTGTAAAATCACATCTTGCTACAGGTGCATAAGAGAAGGCAACTCTGTGACCAGTAATTCCATCCTGGACTTGAGGAAAGTTTAATCAAAAGTATATTTCCACAAAATGTTTTCAAATTGGAGGAATCAGCATTTTCTGGTAGAAATCCATTCAATCAAAAAATTCCCTGCCAACTCTGATAAGAACAGACATAGAATAAAATAGCTGGGCTTTCTGATCTATAGCCCAAGTTTTCTACGTTGTGTCTCTGTGACTTTCTGTGTACTTAATGGCGTATCTGTCCCTCTAGCTTTCTCTGTCAGATTTCCCCAGCTGCCCTCACTGCCACCAGGGAAGACTTGAAATGGCAGCTCCTTCAAAGGAGCATTAGACCAAAACATGTAACAGCAGTGAACTCCGGGCCTCTCTTCCCAAATGTTTGATCAGAAAGGAATGTATAAGTTGTTCACAGAGAATGGTCACTAGGTCACACAGAAAGGGACCAAAGACTATACTTCCCCACAGTTCAGACTCACTGAAGACCAGGAATATATCCAGACCTATATCTCGGGGAACTTAATAACCTTCTGATTTGGGCACTGCCACTCCATCTTCCTCCAGAGTTTTATACTGTACGGTCAGTATAACAATTTGCCCATACTCCCCAGTCTCTTTTCTTTAATATTAAAGGAATGCTTCCTCAGGTTACTTAGCAACAATGGAGCCGGGAACCACTGTTACTGGCCAGCTGCAGGTGGAATGGCTATCCTGCACCTTCTAAGGTTATGTCTACACTGCACTGCTCTTCCGGAAAAAGCTACACAAATTGCAAACCACAATTTGCGTAGCTTTTTCCACTTCTTTTTTCAGAAGAGGCTTTTCCAACATTTGGCCTCTCTACACAGGGCCAAATGTCAGAAATAAACCCTTTTCAGAACATCCCTTTTCCCTCATAAAACGAGGTTTACAAGGATGCTGAAAAAGCATGTCTGCTCTTCCGAAAAAAATTTCTGAAGAGCAGACATGTTCCCTGGATGTGGCAGAGTTTTTCCAGGATACCTCCAGTATAGACATAGCCTGATAGTTACATTAAAAACCCATGGACCCAAGGAGGTGGAATATAATGGAATCAAAATAGACAATCAGCTAGATAAACACTCCTACATTAAAGCGAGTTTCCATCACAGTGTGGCCTGGATTTCAGATTTCCCAGGAACTCCTTCAGTGGATGGGTCTGTTCTCTGAAGAATAATAGAGAGATGTCAATCTTACAAGAGATCTGGCAGCTCATGTTTCTCCATGCTGTCACATTACTGGATTTTGAGGGGAGCAGCCAGATCACTGATGCACCCAGAGGTGTGGGTGTTGGCCCCAAAAATGGTATAAAAGGGGGCCATGTGAGGTGTTGAATAGAAGCTTACTGTCTGCTAATCCTATGTACGCTAGTCATGTGATTGTGTAATGTCTGTGTGTATAGTTAGGAGTCTGTAATATGTGTAGATACTGAATATTTCTCTGCATGTGGTTGAGCAGTGGGCAGAGCCTGGCCTGTGGACATGCTAATCAGCAAGGCCCTGTGGGACAATGGCACTCAATGGGCCAAGGACACACCTAAAGAATGAGTGGTGACTCATACCTAAGGGCTACCAGCAGGGAACACAGAGGAATAAGCCGTGGCCCAGGTGACCGGCTGTAGCCAAGAAGAGACCAGGAAGGAGGGATAAATAGGCCATGTGGTGGACTCCATCTTGATCTTCAGCTCAGCACTTCATTCTAGAGGCAGCAATGCAGGGATCGAAGAGCCAGAAAGAACTGTGGACCCATCCTGACCTAGGATGCGCAACAAGGACTTTTAAACCAGCAGCTGTAACATCTCTGCTAGAGCCTGCATCGAGAACTGGAAGATTCGATGCATGCAATGTACTATCCTTTAACAACCTTACTCTCATGCTTTTCTTTATTGTAATAATAAACCTTTAGATGTTAGATGCTAAAGGATTGGCTCAGCGTGATTTGTGGGTAAGGTCCAGAGGGTAAATTGACCAGGGATCTGTGGCTGGTCTGTTGGAACCGGACAGAACTTGTTCGGGGTAGGTGGGATTGGGTGCTAAGACCCCCCCCCCCACCTGTGTATGAGGCCCGGGGCCACGTGGGGCACAGATATTGCTGGGGTATCAGAGGGGTTTTGCTCGTGAGGCTTCAGGCAGGCTGCTGAAGCACTCTGTGGGACTGGTTTGTGGCCTGTTTGGAGAGGTCACCAGTCTGAGGACTGTAAGGAGCCCCGAAGTTGAGCAATTCGCCCTGAGCGGACGCCCTCAGCTGTGCCCAGACATGGCCCGGTTCGTCACACATGCTTATGACATAAAATTCTCCGTGGGAGCCACAATTTCCCCTGCTTTCAGGAACACAGGATACGGTGTGGGTGAGCATCTGAAGAGATAGAGACTTAAGTATGACCACCATCACCATGCAAATGAGGCACTTAGTTATTTATGCAATTCCCCCATCTTACTGCTGCTGAATCTAGCTTGGAGTAATTTGACCTCTGCATAGCAGTGCTCTCATTAATACAATAATACCCCCATGCTCCATGAATCTGCTTATTTTTACATTGTGCTTATTGATGTAACTCTTTACACTTGTAGTGCCAAGAAAAAGCCCCCTAGAGAGATCTCTCAAGGACTGGATGAAATCTCTGGATGATATCTTGAACCTTTATGAACAGTTGCACACATTCTTCTGGTATGGATACAAAGAAAGCTCTAATGACACTCGCCAGACAAGCTATGTAAGAGTATTAGCAGGTTCAAATTAAATCCTATTTTCAAGATATATGAGCTCAAGCACAATATCTCCCAATAATGAAATAATCAATGTACAATTTTTGAAGAGAAAACATGGTCTATGCAATAGCTTGCAAACATATATTTCCTGTTAAATATTACACTTACGAACTGTACTAAGTGTTCTTTTACAAGCTGTTCTGCAAAGCATTTCCCTAAGCTGAGAAGGGATTTTTTTAGAATCTCAAAAAAAGTTCTGAATATACTTCATCTGGGAAAGTAGGGGAGGTTACAATTGACTTTCTAATCTCTGCAAAATTGCCAACACTCTCAAACACAAGACATCCTTGCTCAGTAATGTGCAGAAACAGGAACTGCTGCAGCACTTTGTCTATATCCACAATGTTGAATTTATTATTTTGGTTGCAGCTATTCTTGAGAAAGGATTTCAAACCCTCGTTAATGTCTTAATGGCTTGAAAGCAGCTCCTCATTGCCTTCAACAGAGAGGAAATGAGGATGGAATTCTGTTGCCAGCAAGAGTAAGTCTCAGGTCCGACACTGGGTTCTCAAAGTACAAAGATATGCTACACAGGTATCTGTCAAACACAAGGGCTGTGTCTACATTGGCGCGATCTTGCGCAAAAGCAGCCGCTTTTGTGCCAAAACTTGCTGCCTGTCTACACTGGCCGTGAGTTATTGCACAAGAACACTGATGTTCTAATGTATAAAATCAGTGCTTCTTGCACAAGAACTATGATGCTCCCGCTCAGGAATAAGCCCTCTTGCGCAACTGTTCTTGTGCAAGAGGCCAGTATAGACAGGCAACATGAATTTCTTGCGCAAGAAAGCCCTATGGTTAAAATGGCCATCAGAGCTTTCTTGCGCAAGAGAGAGTCTACACTGGCTTGGATGCTCTTGCGCAAAAGCACATCTCTTGCGCAAAGGCACATGCCTGTGTAGACATTCTCTTCTGGAAGAGTTTTTGCTCAAGAACTCTTCCGCAAAAGAGTTCTTGCGCAAAATCATGCCAGTGTAGTCGTGGTCAAGCAGTTTATTCCCTCACAGCCATCAGCTGTGCCCCTTAACTAAAAGAACAACATGATAGGAAAAGCAGCATTCTTACATCCCTTCTGCTAGCTGAGGAACCCGTTTCAGCTGCGGATGAAGTGGGAGACTGTCTCAGCTTCCAAGGCGCCAGTACTCAAAGCCCATCGGTGAGGTCCAAATTGCTGTGCTTTGGTGTAGTTTTAAATACTGTGTCTCTACCTTGTTTGTGGCAGTTCTGAAATTTACAGTGGTTACTCATTGCTTGTTACAGTATGGCTCAGCTGTACTGCTTGTCCTTTCACTTTGTTTACATGATCAGTACATTTAGGTAAACAAGATTGCTATGTTCCCGCCCTTATCTAAAATTCATTCTTGCTACAATAGCATATGTTCCTAGAGGCTTGCTTCTGGCTCATCAGTAATAGGGAAGGCGGGGGAGGGGGATGGCAAAACGGGAGGAATGCAGGCTTCACCACCCCTATATTCACATGTACAGAGTTCATTCACAATTGATCCCTACAAGTTCTAAATTACCTTCACTTTCTCAGCCAGTGCTCTGTAACACCTTCGGGCATGTATACACAGTAGGGCTAAAGCCAGAATAAGCTACGCAACTTGATCTATGTCAATTGTGTAGCTTAAGATGAAATAGCTTATTTCAGCTTTTGGGGCTGTCTATACAGCAAGGAAGTCTGAAGTAGAGCACTCTTCCTCCGATTTCCCTTACTCCTCATAAAATGAGGGTTACAGGAGTTGGAGCTCGACATTATGTCGATATAACTGCTTGTTGTGTAGACATAGACAATGTTATCTTGGAATATTGCTAAATAATGTTGCTGTGTAGACATAGCCTTAGAGACTAACAAGAGCTCATAATACTACACATATACAATAAAACTCCGATAGTCCAGCATCCAACTGTTCAGCACTCCCAATACTCCGGTATCAAAATGCCAAGTGCTCCTGACCAGCTGATTAAAAAGCCTGCCGCTCAGCACAAGGGCTGGCTGTAACCAGAGGGAGCATAAGGTTGGGGGAGGAGGGAGGAGTGGGATCGTGTTACAGTATGGAGAAGAGCGTTTGGGAGATTGTCTCCTGGCCAGCTGTTAAGCCTTGCAGCTGTACCAGACCTCCCAATTCTCCAGCAAATCTGATAATCTGGCACCATCTAGGTCCAAAGGGTGCCGGATAATCAGAAGTCTACTGTATATATGTTTCATGAGACATAAAGGATTTGACGACAAAGGGTGCTGGGGTCGGCTGTTCCCCATCTAGACTACCATGCTGTGCCAACAATCAGCTGATCGGCACAGCGCGGTGGCCATTTTGATGTAAATGAAGCGGCGATTATTTAAATTGCCGCTTCATTTTGCTATGTCTAGTAAACTCACCTACATGGCTCCATTGATGGAGCCATATGGTCTAGATACACCCTAAGGTGCTAAAAGATCACTAGGTTTTGGGGGTTTTAAGATTTTTAAGTTGCAGACTGACACAACTACCCCCAGGGCTGGCACATAACATTTTGGCACCTGAGGCTGGGAGCTCAAATGATGCCCTCATGCCCCTTCGCTTGGGCCAAAACTGAAAGGTCTCAATTCTGCCTTCTTCCTGTTCTACTCCTCTCATGGTACTGCTCTGCTACCTACATATGCACCAGCAGCAGACACAATTTTCTACACTCTGGATCCTAGTGGCGCCCCCCCCCTACAGTCTGGCACCTGAGGAGGCCACCTCAGTTCGCTTCATGGTAGGGCCAGCCCTGACTACACCTCTGAGACTTTCTCAGCCAGGAATTTCTCCACTTTTCCCCAGACTCACGGTATCGCTGGCCAGTTCTCAAAAGCCATTTCATTCTGTGCTACCATCAAAGGCTTCTACTGATATTTTGATTTCACTAGCAAAATGTCAAGATTGTATCATTTGGTTAATATCCTTGTTGTGCATCAATTGTTGGATTTGATTTAAAACTTCCTCAAGCTTGTCCCCTTTTTGTTGTTTTACACACTCACCCACAAAATCTTAAATTCAGAGTATTTTAGAGACTATGCCATACACTGTCTTTCAACATTATAGGCAGTCACTACTGAGACTAAGAGATAAGAGATATACGTGTGTAGACGCATGCATATACATACACCATACACTTTAATATAATTATTATTACTGCCTATACTGCGAAAGGTATTTTACAGAGACAATGTGGATGAAGTAACTTCTTTTATTGGACTAACTTCTGTTGGTGAAAGAGACAAGCTTTGGAGCTAACACTTTCATGATTTTATTTTATGACATAATATCATATATAGTGCAAGCTACTAAAAGTCATTAGTTGATTTATTTGTACTCAGCACAATGAGATACTGAATAGAAATGCAACAAATCATTCATGAAAAAACTCTAGGGAACCACCATCATGCAGGTAGATAAGCTTTATACTTAATCCACTAATTATCTACCAAAAAATTCAAGTAGCGGTGTCATTTGAAGGGTAGCAGGACTCTTTCATCATTCATCAGCTCCATCACTAATGCTGCCTCTATTCCTGGCATAAACTAATGTGGCATAGCCAAATATGACAAATCACAACACTGTGTGTTAGCAGGAGAGACTGGGAAAAAAGAGGAGGGGATTGCCCCTGAAAGTCACTGCTGCTCGGAGTGATGTTAAAGGGAGGAAAAGATTATACTTACACACATGCATGTGCAGGCGTGAGTGTGTGTAAAATCAAGAACCAGCAATAGATTGTGTTGTCTGCAAATCATTTGTGGCAAAATTGATATCCATTAGAGAAAACCATTTATAAGAATGGTTCCTTTACTCTTTTTGCTATAGGAAAATGTAAGAAAGCTATAGTGTAGTCAAATGCTATTGGGAATGCTATTAAGAATTATTCAGAATAGTTGTCATGAAGGTTTTGTTTTTGTTTTGTTTTTTTGTAAGAATAGAATTAATCTCCTCCCTAAAATATTGAAAGATTGGGACTCCTTGATTAAGTCACATTTGTTGAAACTAATGAAGGTTAGCACTTCTCTAACAAAGAATAGTGGTAGAAATGTAGCCAAATTAGTCTGGTATATCCTTTGGTATATATGATGGTGACAATTTTCTTCCACTATTTGATCTGAGGAAGTGGGTCTGGCCCACGAAAGCTCATCACCTATTAAACCATCTTGTTAGTCTTTAAAGTGCTACACAGTCCTGTTTTTGCTCTAACAAAGAAATCATTCACATATAGCAGTGTTTTCAGATAAATGCTGCCAGTCTTTCTTCCCACGTCTTTCAAGAAGTTTTTGTAAAAGACTAGGAGGTAAGACTACAGAGTTATAAGATGCTATTTCAGAGTGAGGCTAAAGGAGTTTATTGATCCTTAGGTTAGAGATTATTATACCGCCTTCTCCTGATAGTATGATTCTGAATTAGAATTCCTTCATGGAGATGAAGATCCGCAATTCTACCAAGTCTTACTCAATTAATATGTATTTGCCCTTTTTCAATCAGTTCCATTTCTCTCTATGATGACACACTACATGATTCATTCTGAGAGTATCAATATCCTGTGCCTTAACAAAGTTAACCTTTCTGATACTGCAGCAAACATCATCAACATATTATTATGGTGCATAAGAACGGCACACAGCAAGGAAAAGAGAAATCATATTTTTCAGCTTCTCAAACAGAAAGTAATATCTGTTGAAGCTCTCTAAAGCTATGTCTACACCACACACTTATTTAGAAATAACTCAGATTATTTTGAAATAACAGTGTGCACATCTACATGAAAAACTTATTATTTTGAAGTAATTTTGAAATTACATGCTTCTTACTCCGACTTCTATAACTATCATTTCACTAGGAGTAAGGGAAGTCTAAGGAAGAGTGTTCTTCCTTCAACTTCCTGCTGTGTAGACAGCACCAAAAGCAGAATTAAGGTATTTCGACTTCAGCTACGCAATTAGCTGAAGTTGCATATCTTAACTCAACTTTGTATATTACATATACCCTCAGAGAAAAAACATGTGTTGCTGTAGGAAACATAATAGTAGGCATTAACAAAACTGAATGTGCTGCTTTAGGATCCAATGCTACAAAAACATAGGCATGGACTTCCCTTCATACACAGGCATAATCACTTGAACCCAGTGGATTACTCACATGTATTAAATTAAGCACGTGTGTATCTGCAGGAGTATGATTTCAGTCCAGGCCTTGATTACATAGAAAAACTCATCACCTAATAAATCTTGTTAGTCTTTAAAGTGCTACTTGACTGCTTTTTTTTGTTTTACCAAGTTCAGACTAACACGACTACCTCTTTGTTACATAGCATACTCAAACACTCAGAACTGAACCATGCAATGTTTCCATCCACCACCTTGGAATATTGCATTTGCTGCTGTTGTGATTCCATGTTGTTCAAGGGGAAGCATTAATCTCTGCTGTGACCAAGGATATCTAGATTTATCTATGACCTAAAGGAGTGCTGTTTTCCCTGGATTTCAGGCACAATATATGCATGGGATGTTGATTGGGTCTGAGGAGAACACTGAGGGGGAGGCATGAAAGGAACGGCATTGCTAGTGGGATTTGAACTTCTGAAGGTTTGACTCATCTGATTTAAAAAAAAGTCTGCATTTTATTAATGAGTTTAACACTTTCCAGAGTGTGACTTTCTAACTATTAGCTTTCCTGACCTGATTGAGAGCCACATAAAGATCAAGACACTTGGAAGGAAAACAAGGCAGATGTAAAACAACAGTCTTAAATTGGAAACCTTGAAATAATCCCAGGGTTTATAATTTCACATACAAAGGCAACATGAGCGTTATATTTAAATCACCATCTGCTATAGGATTGGAATGCATTGTGACACAGAAAACCATTATTCACTGCTCTTTCAGCAAGTCTTTTAAGACCCGATGGACCCACTACACCTAATGCATTGCTGTCTTTGTAAGATGTATGCATTGCAGGGTTGTAAGGAGTAGCTGTTCGTTTCAGGGAGCTGAGTTATAGTCGGTATCAGGCAACACTACGGCATGATAAAGGTAGGTGGTGGTGAGGTGCTTTCCAACTCAGAATACCCCAGGAAGCATCACATGGATCCCTTCAATGGTAAGAACAATGAGAAGTCCTGTGCACCTTATAGACTAATACGTTTATTGGAGCATAAGCTTTTGTGGTCAAAGAGCCACTTTGTCAGATGCTTGGGCACTCTCATTAAAGGAAGGAAAACTGCCAGCCCATGGTTCCCTGGGAGCAGAATGACAATGGAGCCATGTTGCCTTGAAGCAATACATTTCAGTGCCCTTACTCGGCTGGCATTGTTCCTTTTCTGAATCAAAGTGATTTATAGGCCAGGCCTTCTGATTCTTTTCATCGGAGGAGAAATCACCCAACAGCAGAATTTGGAGGAAACTTTGTTAAGGCAGCCACATGGGATTAATTTTTCCACCATCTTCCCAAGGCTCAACTTTAAGTCCCCCCCTCCGACCTCCCCCGCCACATTTGAGTGATTTACCTTTGAGCATATTACAATTTTTACTCAGTTGATTTTATTTATAAAAGTCTGATTATTAGCCTGCTCAAAAATAAGTACTCTCTGGATTGTGCAGCCACTGCCAACAATATAGAATTGTTCTTCCTAACTTAACTTTTTACAGGTTTTCAATTGTTATGCTTTTCCTTAGTTGACACTTATACAAGTTGCATGTTTTAATTTTCACATATAGCGAGACGGATAGCGAGTTCCACATTCTGTTAATAGGCCTTCTTAAAGGTACTCAGAATGTCACAGTTATTATTCTGTGTCAGAGAAGTTGGTCCAATCAAAGATATTATCTCTCCCATGTTATCACTCTAATATCCTGGGTGCAGCATGACTACAACTCTGCAAACAAATTTTCAGTTCACTGGCCATTAACAATTATTTTGAGTCATTCCCAACAAACAAATGAACAGTATGGTAAAATAAAAAGTGTGGAAAAAAGCTAAACAATAACTCCCTCCCCCCAACAAACAAAAAACAAACAAAAAACCAGTAACCGCAAAAAAAGACAACCCATATTATTGTGCATAAAAGGTTCTGCTTTATTCATGTTTTAATAATTTTTAATTTAATAAACTTTAAGTAAATTTCAAAATAAAAAGAAGTTTCTCAAAAAAATCAAAATGAAATATTACAAGTTTTTCTAGTTTTTTTTAGGATTTTCTTCAACCAAAACCATTCAGTGAATTCAATACAAGTTTGAATAATGTACTGGCTGATCCAATCTATATTTTTCAGGGAAAAGGATTCAGTTGAAAAGTCTAGCTCCTTCTATCTACTATGTATTTGAGGGCACATCTACACTGCAGTGTTATTTTGAAATAACTGATGTTATTCGAAATAACAAAGTGAGCATCCACACAGCAAGCCTGTTATTCGGAAATAATTTTGAAACAACAGGCATCTTATTCCAAATTCTGTGACACTCATTTTACGAGAAATCTTGCCTATTCCAAAATAGTTATTTTGAAATAGACAGCACAGTTGTGGTTATTTTGAAATAAGTGGCCTCCAGAGCTTCCCACAGGTGCCCTGCTGGTCACTCTGGCCACACTCATCAGGACTCTATAGTTCCCCTTCACCTGCAGGCTTTAAAGGTGTAGCCTCAGGGGAAACAGTGTGTTGCACAAATCAGACCCTGCTTGCACCGTGCCATACAGCAGCACCCAGATCTGCCAACCTTGCTGACAATTAGCTGGATGTCCACTTATCATGGATGTGGCCAAGTTTTCCATGGTCCCATAAAGTTTGTTTACAGCCACCAGGCCTGGCTCTCAGGGTTCTGTGCTATTATTTAGCTCTAATTTACCCCTAAATGTTTTCTAAAAGCCCAGTAAGCAGCGCCAGTGTTGGCAATGCTGCTAGACAATATTGACCTTCTGTGATTTGGCAAATTCTCTTATTCAGCACCGGGCAGGTCCTGAGGGTGCTGGATTAGAGAGGTTCAACCTGTAGTAAATTAGAGGAAAAAGCCTCCATCTCTCATTATCATCTCCCTGAACCACCCCGTCTTCCCACTAGAAACAGGGCAAAGCACTTCCTTAGAAAAAGCAAAATCAGACTGGTTGGATTTTCATATTTACTATTACTCCATGCTCTAATTTATATCTATCATCTAAGTAATCCATGCCTCCCAATTATAATGGTCTCACTAGCTTTATTGCTGCCACCATGCCACAGGTATTGGCTAAAGTCTTCTCACTACGAGCTTTCAAAGGCAGATTACTGCTGAGCAATGTTATATCTGCTAGGGATTGCTGCTCAGCAATCAAAGGAATAGATTCAGACCCTACCCGGATATAAATTAATTACGTACATACATGCAAACACACACACAAATACATTCAGGAGCTCTGCTATTTTACATTAGTTGAGGTTTGGAAATCTGTGTTGTCTCTCAATACAGGTTGGACCTCCCTAGTCCAGCATGGCCGGACTGATCCTGAACAACAGAATTTGCAGGACTGGGGAAGGTGTCCCTTGCCACAGGCCTGAGCCAGGCAGCCCCTGCCTATGGCTTCTTCAATCCTCCCCGCACCCTTCTGCTGCTGCCAGCTCCGGCCCCAGGCTACCTTAGTTCTCTGGCCCTGGCCCCACACTGCTGCTGGCTGTTGGAGTTGTCTGGCTCTGCACTGCCGTGGGTTGCCGGGCTTCTCCGATCTCCGACCCCATGCTGCCATCGGCACCTGGGCTTCTACGGCTGCCAGCTCCATGCCGCTGTGGTAACCTGGGGTTCGCCAACCTTCAGCTCCATGCTGCTGAGGTAACTTAGGGTTCCCCAGCCTCCAACTCCATGCTGCTGTGGGCTGCCACGGTTCTGCAGTCCCTGGCCCCAGAATTGCTGTGGGGCTCCTCCGGCTCAATTGTCCCCAGCCCAGGTCAGGCTGTTGGCACTCCTGCTTGGGGCTCTCTGGTCCAAGAACATCTGTGGTCCTTCCAGACCATGGATGTTGCCAGACTAGAGAGTACAGCCTGTACTCCTTGGCTGTGTCTAGACTGCATCCCTTTTTCGTAAAAGGGATGCAAATTAGACATATCGTAATTGCAAATGAAGCGAGGATTTAAATCCCCCCTTCTTCATTAGCATAAAAATGGCTGCTGCTTTTTTCCGGCTCAGAGCTTTGTGGGAAAAAAGGGCCAGTCTAGATGCTGATCTTTTGGAAAATAAAGCCTTTTCCGAAAGATCCATTATCCCTTAAAATGAGGGAAAGGCTTTATTTTTTGAAAGATCGGCGTCTAGACTGGCACTTTTTTCTGGCAAAGCTCCGAGCCGTAAAACAGGGGCAGCCATTTTTATGCTAATGAAGGGGGGGATTTAAATCCCCGCTTCATTTGCAATTGCGATATGCCTAATTTGCATCCCTTTTACGAAAAAGGGATGCAGTCTAGACACAGCCCTTTAGTTTAGTTCAATTGCTTTAGTTTTTCTACCGACTATTCCTGCAAAGATAATGTTCCAAAGAACAATGGATTGCCTTACATCAAGGGCAATGGAATGAAATGGATAAGAACTTCTTTGCTTCCCTATCCCCAGGAATTGATGGGCCACTAAAACAAACTATTCCAAATCGGCAAATGCATTCTACTGCAAGTACTTCCCCTTTAGCCACAGTGCTGCCCCTATACTTTTGTTCTCATGAGCATGTTGTCGTGGTCTTGCGTGGGAAATCTGTCTTGCCCAGACATGAGCTATCTTGGTAATGACTGTAGGAATACATCCATCCACAGACACAACGCACAAAAGATGGATGAGTCGCTGCAATTAAAAATGTGGATGAGAATGCCTGACAGTGAGGAATCTCAATCCCTATACTAACAGCATCCAGTAGGTACTTCCTATTGTTATTAGCAACAAAGCTGCACCCTCTGGAATGTAAACATGCACTATGGCAGGCTCTAATAAACTTTGAGAAAATATTGTTCAGCCAAGCAAGCATATTGTCTATCAGTTCACACACTTTCCAATAAAGCTTAACGTTATCACGGGTACATATTATTACTGCATTTTTAATAAACAATGGGGTAAGCACATTTCTAATAGAAATAAGTTGAACATTATTGTAGGTTGCACAGAGGAGGCTAAATACCATATGTTATTGCTTTCAAGGCAATTTTGCTAAGTTATTATCTTTTATAATAAAAACACCCTCAATAGTATTCCATACAATCAGACTATATAGCAGCAGTTTTATTGTTCCCTGAACATGGAGCTGCAGTAAACAGGCCTTATCGGGTGCGGGGAGCGGGGGGGGGGGGGGGGGCGGGGGAGGAGGTAGGGGGAGAAGGAAGGGGCAGGAGGGCCATTTGGCCTGGGGTTTAGGAGACGAAGGGGCCTCAATTTTTTCTACCATTTATTATACATCTTGCAGTTATAACGGAGACAACAAAAGAAGCTCTATATACCTGCAAATATTGATTTAAATCATTGTGGGACTCAGGCCTTCACCAATTTTTTGGTCACATCTGAGTTTTCATCTGCGTGACTGAAGACTGGAGTAGCTTCTATGATTAGTGATTCTACCTTATGAACTGCTGTTTACAGTCTTTGCATAGTTTAGAGGTTTTGAAAGTCCTAATTAATTCTCTCATTGTGAAGTGATTTTGCTTGGTCTGAGGGAGAGCTTAAGATTTAAATTAGATGTTCTCTGCATAAGAGATTTTCATATTCCTTTTTTTTTTGTCTGTGTCTTCACAATAACCATATCAGGCTCAGCTATGTGCTCCCTCTTTGTCCAATTTTAGATTCACCTGTAAAGGCTTGTTTGTGATAAACTTTTAATTCTAGTTGTTTAATAAACTTTATATCTAATCCGGCAATTGCTTTGTGTCCATATTCATAATAATGTACCAGTTATTAGAGGAATTTAATAATGGGAACTTGTTAGTAGAGGAAATTTCAAGACTTTGAAACAAGGCTATAAGGGCCATAGTAAATAACACTTCCAAACCATTATTATATAATATTCATTGCAAAGTAAATACAATTAAAATTTTGTATAACCAATAGCCTTTAGCAAATTAATGTATTGTGTGTTACTGTGTTTTAAAATAATCCCTTTATAAAAATGAAGTGAAGATTGGAAAGTGGTGCAAGTAAGAGACAGCAAAAGCAATTGAGTGAATCAGCAGTTAAGAGCTTAAAGCCAATAACATCATTTCTCATAGAAAAGGTGCCTCAGCCATTAGACGGTGACCATACTGACAGTGACACTGTCTGTTCATCTAGATCTGTTCATCTAGATCTGATGATGAAAACTTTGTACCCACAAATTACATTTCAATGCGACTGCCTCAAAATGAGGAGGTCATTAATCAAGACACGGAAATGCCAACATAAGTGATGCATGCAGAATCTACACTCGATTTTGAGACTGTGCAGGCAGAAAATGAGGACCTTGGGGATGCTTTGCAGCAAGAACAAGAACTTTTGACTAGCATAATAACAGTATAATAACAATGGCATCAGAGACTGATATTGGACTTCTTGATAAGAACAATGTTGCTCAAATGCAGTTGTTTCTCAAAGTTTGTGTTCAGATTCCAAGTAATATACTGAAACGTGTTGAAAATCATGCTTTTCCCACTCATCTGCTGACAAACTGAAAGATCTACACAAGAGACTGGCTCTTCTAGAGCATGGAAAAGCAGGCTCTGTACTGTGTACCCTGTTTCATTTTCAACAGTAATACTTCAAATGCATCTCTATTCTCTGGTCCATCCGGTTGGAGCATCATTAGAGGTTGGAGCAAGTTGAAAGACCGAATACCTGCACATGAAATTTCATTATCATGTAAAGATAACTATGTTATAAGGAAATCAGCTAGTAGAGCAGCACTAGCTAGCGGTTCAACTGAAAACTTACTCCTGAGTGAAATAAATTCCAAAACTGTCAATTGGAAAAAACTCCTTGAGCGCATATTGAATGTCATTCTTTTTCTTTCTGAATGGGGATTGGCTATGTTTGGTTCCAGTGAACGTATTGGTGACCCTACAAATGGAAACTTTCTTGAGCTTCTTAGCAAGTATGACCCACTTTTATCAGGCCACGTTAAGCATGTTCACGAATCACAACAATTGAAAACACATGCAAGTCCATCTGTGTACTAGAATATAAAACGAGTTTATTGATATGTGTGGGACATTTGTGCAAACAACAATTCTTGAAGATATATGATATGCAAAGTACTTTCAGTTATTATTGGTGCGACTCCAGACTGTTCTCATAAAGAACAGATAATGTTGGTTGTTTGATATGTTAAAATTGCAGGAAATTCAAAGATTTCAGTTGAAGAACAATTCACTTTGTTCAATAATTTCACACAAAAAATGGAAAAGAAATTGCCGCTCATGTATTAGAAATTCTGGAAGGCTTCAAATTAAATTTTCAAGTCTGCATTTGCCAAGCCTATAACAATGAATCCAATATATCTGGGAAGTAAAACGGAGTATAAGCAGTCTTTCTTGAGCAAAATCCAAGAGATATTTTCTCCAGTTGTGGCAACTGTACACTAAATCTCATTGGCATTGATTGCACTGAATCTTGCAAAGAAGCAATCACATACTTTGGAACAATCCAGCAATTGTACAAACTCTTCAGTAGCAGTTTTCAAAAGTGGGAGATTCTGAAGCAACAGCTGCCTGTTTCCTTTCACGTCATGTCGACAGCGAGATGGCCAGCAAGAATTGATGGTGTTAAACCAGCATTTGACTCTATGAGTTAGGCTGTAAGTGAGCTTGAATCCCTTACTCTCCCAACACAGGCTCTCATTGACCAAAATCAATTCAGAAGTATACATTCAAATTTGAATTCATTTTAATGCCATCCATGTGGATGCAGCTACTAAAAATGATCCACAAAACAAATCTTCAAAAGTGTTGAGGAGTCCTGTGGCACATTAAAGACTAACCAAAGTGTAGGAGCATAAGCTTTTGTGGGCAAAGACCCACTTCGTCAGATGCATGTAGTGGAAATTTCTAGAGGCAGGAATAAATATGCAGGCCAGAATCAGGCTGGTGATGATGAGGTGGATCCAGTCAGGGAGGATGAGGCCCACTTGTAGTAGCTGATCTGGAGGTGTGAATTCCAAGAGAGGAGAAGCTGCTTTTGTAGTTAGCGAGCCATTCACAGTCTTTGTTTAATCCAGAGTTGCGTGTATCAAACTTGAAGATGAACTGTAGCTCAGAAGTTTCTTTGAAGTCTGGTCCTGAAGTTTTTTTGCTGCAGGATGGCTACCTTTAGATCTGCAATTGTGTGTCCAGGGAGACTGAAGTGTTCCCCTACAGGTTTTTGCCATTCCTAATATCTGATTTGTGTCCATTGATTCTTTTACGTAGGGACTGTCCAGTTTGGCCGATGTATATAGCAGTGGGGCATTGTTGGCACATGATGGCATATATTATGTTAGTAGATGTGCAGGAGAATGAACCAGTGACAGTATGGCTGATCTGGTTAGGTCCTGTGATGGTGTTGCTGGTGTATATATGTGGGCAGAGTTGGCACCGAGGTTTGTTGCATGGATTGGTTCCTGAGTTAGAGTTATTATGATGCGGTGTGTAGTTGCTGGTGAGAATATGCTTCAGGTTGGCGGGTTGTCTGTGGGCAAGGACTGGCCTACCTCCCAAGGCTTGTGAAAGCGAGGGATCGTTGTGCAGGATGAGTTGCAGATCACTAATGACGAGTTGGAGAGGTTTTAGCTGAGGATTGTTGGTGATGGCCAGTGGTGTTCTGTTGGTTTCTTTCTAGGGCTTGTCCATAGAAGGAGGCTTCTGGGTACACGTCTGGCTCTGTCAATCTGTCTCCTCACTTCCTCATGTGGGTATCGTAGTTTACAGAATTCTTGTTGAAGATCTTATAGGTGTAGGTCTCTGTCTGAGGGGTTGGAGCATATGCGGTTGTACCTCAGTGCTTGGCTGTAAACAATGGATCGTGTGGTGTGTCCGGGATGGAAGCTGGAGGCATGCAGATAAGCATAGCAGTCAGTAGGCTTTCGGTATAGGGTGGTGTTTATGTGACCATCACTTATTTGCACCGTGGTGTCCAGGAAATGGACCTCCCATGTAGACTGATCCATGCTGAGGTTGATGGTAGGGTGGAAGCTGTTGAAATAGTGGTGAAATTCTTCCAGAGTCTCCTTCCCATGGGTCCAAATGATGAAGGTGTCATTGATGTAGCGTAGGTAGAGAAGGGGAAGTGGACGAGAGCTGAGGAAGCGTTGTTCCAGGTCAGCCATAAAAATGTTGGCGTATTGTGGGGCCATGCGGGTGCCCATAGCAGTGCCACTGGTCTTGAGGTATATATTGTTACCAAATCTGAAATAACTGTGTGTGAGGATAAATTCGCAGAGTTCAGCCACCAGTTGTGCTGTGGCATCATCAGGGATACTGTTCCTGACAGCTTGTATTCCATCTGCATGTGGGATGTTTGTGTAGAGAGCCTCCACATCCATGGTGGCTAGGATGGTGTTTTCTGGAAGATCACCAATGCATTGTCGTTTTCTCAGGAAATCAGTAGTGTCATGGAGGTAACTGGAGTGCTGGAGGCATAGGGTCTGAGTAGAGAGTCTACATAGCCAGACAGTCCTTCAGTGAGAGAGCCAATGCCCAAGATGATGGGGCATCCGGGATTTCCAGGTTTGTGGATCTTGGGTAACAGACAGAACTACCCTGGTCGGGGCTCTAAGGATGTGTCGATTTGTTCCTGTGCTTGTGTAGGGAGTGTCCTGAGCAGATGGTGCAGTTTCTTAGTGTATTCCTTAGTGGGATCTGAGGAAAGAGGCCTGTAGAATTTGGTATTGGATAGTTGTCTGGCAGCCTTCTTTAGGTAGTCAGGCCTGTTCATAATGACAACAGCGCCTCCTTTGTCAGCCTCTTTGATTATAATGTCAGAGTTGTTCCGGAGGCTATAGATGGCATTGTGTTCTGCATGACTGAGGTTACCAGGCAAGCGATGCTCTTTTCCCACAATTTCTGCCTGTGCACGTCGGCAGAAGCATTCTATGTAGAGATCCAGACTGTCATTTCAACCCTCAGGTGGAGTCTATGTGGAGTTCTTCTTCTTGTGCTGTTGGTGGGAAGGTATCTGTGTGTCAGTGCACTGTTCAGTGTTGTGCTGGAAGTATTCCTTGAGACAGAGACGGCGAAAGTAGGCTTCCAGATCACCTCAGAACTGTATCATGTTAGTGGGGCTGGTGGGGCAAAAAGAGAGTCCCCGAGATAGAGCAGACTCTTCTGCCGGGCTGAGTGTGTAGTTGGAAAGATTGACGATATTGCTGGGTGAGTTAGGGGTACCACTGTTGTGGCCCCATGTGGCAGGTAGGATTTTAGACAGCTTACAGTCCTTTTTCCTCTGTAGAGAAGTGAAGTGTGTAATGTAGATCTCCTGTCTTATTTTAGTAAAGTCCATTTGTGAGGAAGGTTGGTTTTTTATGAGACACTCCAGATTGGAGAACTCTTTTTTGATGTTTTCCTGTTTGCTGTACAGGATGCCGATCAGGTGGTTCCTCAGTTTTTTAGATAGTGTATGATGGCATAATCTCTCACTGTAGTCTGTGCAGTATGTAGATAGCAATGGATTTTTCACCTTCAGTCCATTTGGTATGATGTTCATCTGTTTGCATTTGGATAGAAAGATTATATCTGTTTGTACTTGTGCAAGTTTCTTCATGAGGTTGATAGATTTCCACTCCATACAGCTAAAGGCAGTGCCTTGCATGGTGTCAAGTATCAGAGGGGTAGCCGTGTTAGTCTGAATCTGCAAAAGCAGCAAGGAGTCCTGTGGCACCTTATGCTTATGCTCCAACACTTCGGTTAGTCTATAAGGTGCCACAAGACTTCTCGCCGCATTTGTAGATTCAGACTAACACGGCTACCCCTCTGATACAAAACAAATCTTGTAATTGAAGCACGCAATGCTACAATAGATGTTGAGAGGGATAATATTGAATGACTTCTTAAAGATATTCAAAAGATCGGTCATTAATGGGATGCTATCCTTTCTGAGACAAAATAAATAGCACAGGGTGTTCACATTTCATCTGAGTTTTCCACCGATCGCAGCCTAACATCTCAATTTGATGCAGAAAGGCATTATATAAAGTCTAATTTTTTTTGTTATTATAGACTCCATCAAATCTGGTCTTATACGTCGAGTTGAATCACTGCGACAAATTTGTACCCTTTTTGGATTCCTTTGGGAGGTCAGAGAACTAAGTGATGAAGACCTATATTCAGCAGCTGAACAGTTTCAATAAAGGTACAATGAAACGTCAAGAGAACTCTGTGACGAGATCATCTTCCTGAAACATATACTTGCCACCAACTTTAAATCAGACTACAAGCCAAAAGAATTGCTTGAAGAAATATTTGATCTTGGCTTGTTGATTGTATTTCCTAATATCACAATTGCATTACGTATTTTGGTCAGCCTTCCTGTATCAGTGGCTTCATGTGAATGCACATTCAATGTGTTAAAACAAGTATCACCGTTCTACCCACTGGACAAGAACGTTTGAAAGGGCTCACAATGCTTAACATAAAGAGTGATGTTGCATGTAAATTAGATTTTTCTTCAATTATAAATGAGTTTGCCCACAACAAAGCCAGAAAAGCATTCCTAAAATGAAGAGTTTTGCTTTCGGTGGAAACTCACAATTCAAGTTACATTTTTAATATACATGCCATTGATATTATGACTTAATTGTTAATAAATAAATATCTGAAGTGCTCATTTTCATAGATGCTTTTGTTTTAGTATGACCCTGTGGATGAGACGTTGGATATGTCAGGGGTCTAGGGCTGGTTTGGGCCTCTATCATTCTCTGAAAGGGCCTGGCAGCAAGCATGTATGTTTTTGCTTTCTTGCAAGCACGTGTCAGTCGAGGCCACTGGAAAGAGGAACTATGAGCCCAGCTCGGTTGATCTATCATTCCAAAGCAGCCTATGTGGCCATGTGGAGGGAAAGGTGCATGAACAATCACTTCCACAGATACTAAAGACCTCATAATTGCCTAAGGGAATGCACTGCCAGGGGGCCCCAATAGTTAGTAAGCTTATCTGCTTTTACTGTCTGCTACCAAGCAGTAAGGCAAAAACTACTGTCCAGCTCCAACACAAGTCAGAATAGAGTCAATCTGCAGATTCCTTCCTGAGGGACGGATGGTCCTTTGGAATCGTGTCCCTAGCCTCTGTTGGTCAGAAGCTGGAATGGATGTCAGGGGATGGATTGCTTGGTGATTCCCTGTTCTGTTCATATCCCTCTGGGGTACCTGACATTGTTGGTACTGGGCTAGATGGACCTTTGGTCTGACCCTGTATAGCTGTTCTTATGCAAGAGGTTAACATTGATGGGGAAGTGAAAGAACAAGGCATTCAGTGCTGTAATGTGTAGCAGACTCCTACAATTCTTTCTGTTGGGAATGAAAACCTATCTAGTAGGCCATGGAACAAGACAGCACAAGTGATGCCTGCTGTATTACAAGATTTGGACAAAGATCTGTATTCTGGTTTGCTTACATGAAAAGAACTTCCAAGTCTTTTGAGCTCCTCCCCTAATTTTAATGTTTACTGAGAGCAACAGCCCGAACTACTATGCATCTAAAAACTGCTTGTCATCTGCATTGTGACTCATCTTCAGTTTGCTCCTTTACTGCAAGCTGTTCCATGAAGACTGATTTAAGCTCCTGTTCCTTCCTGTTCCTTCCTTTGCCAGAGCTAATACCCACCGCATATCTGAAGAGCAGTGTCTATTACTGCTATGAATGTACAAATAATAATAAGTGCGTTTCAAAAGCACTTTTCCTGACAGACATGTCTTGCTTGTCAGAAGAAACTAAGTTGAAAACAGTCGCTCTCCAGCTATTAGCAGACGCTGCAGGTTACATTCCATTCACTAACCTAAATAAAAAAGGCCCAGCTCTGTATTTTGATGGAGAAGTATGACATGAAAAGAATGGAGGAAGATAAGGCCAGATGTGCTACACTTTTCTTAATGTCTTAAAAGTGTCATCTTAAGGCAGAGAGTTACTGGGAGCTTATATTTACATGACTAGCGCAGAAAAGGGACTAATGACTAAGAATGGACGAGGTACTTCCAAACTCCTTCCGCAAGTGTTGAAAAGGAGATCTATATCCAACAGCTGAATAGTTTCAACAAAGGTACCACAACAAAATTTCAAAAGATCTCTGTGACGAGATCATCTTCCTGAAATGTTCTCAGCTGCTACAGATACAGAAATCGGGGAAAATTGACAAATGTATTGAGCAGGGCACTTGATAATTTTTTTCCCCAAATGCATAGCTTTCCCTTAAAAAATATCTAGTTACTACAGGAGGAATTAGAAGTGAAATTAATATGGGACTCTAGTCTACATAAAAATGTGGAGAGAAGCTTTATGGGAGTCTGAAAGAGTCTCTCGCCAAGCATGCAATCAAGAGAAACATAAGGCCTGTCCTGCCCTTATGCATTTCAAATTAAGAGGGAAGTTGGGGAAGTGCAGATGTAGTATGGAATTTTTAAAAAGGCAACTTCTGTCCTCATCCATGGGTAGTTTATGCATGGGGGTTAGCAGGCCATGCTACATTTCTTGTCAATGGCTGACGCCTCCCCACTCAGAGTGGAAAGCCAGCCTTGGAGTGCCCAAGCGGTGTGACATGCACATGCACATTCACTGAAAAACATTTAATGAGCTAATTTTCAGCTGTCTTGCATAGAAACATGGGCACTGGCCATATGCTGTGAGCCACACAGTGGTGCAGCGAGGACACGGGGCTGCCCAAAAGGTAGCCAATGCTGTAGGTAAAAAAGGGACTGAAAGGAGTCTAAAGGAGTTCGGGTGCTGGTGGGGTCACTTGGTGCTGGAAGGGGCTGCCTGCTGGTAGGTGGGTGGTGCTGAATGCGAGTGACTAGTGAAAGTCAGGTAGAGGAAATGTGGGGAGGAAATTCTGAGAAATGCTGGGACAGCCCTGGGCCCCCTCACCTTCTGCCCCCATTGCAATTGTGCCTCTTCCTCATTCTCCATTTTCTGAACTGCAGCAGTTTCCACCACTTGTTCTTCTCCCACTCAATCCAGCAGTGGGAGCAAATAGATCACCTCGGAGCTTGTTTAAGGCAGCACTCCCTGGTGACCTTCAGAAGTAAATGCAGCCTATTCTAGCAAAGGTATGACATTTCAGCTGGACAGGAGGAATGTGTGACGCATGGCAAATCCTGAATTCCTCCCCATTCCTCTCTCCCTCACTTCCCTTACCACGTTTCATCTTCCCATACCCATTCTCTAGCCTCTCAGTCTCTAGACAACACCCACCTCCAAGACTATACCACACTGCTTCTACAGCAATACTACAGCTGCTGGAATAAAGAGTTAAGCAGTTAAGCATAGGCAGAATTGTGAATTCTACATTCTGCAATGTGTGCATTGATTCACAGGTCTCATTTCCTACCGGCCCCACAGGTATTCACTGTTTCTCAAACCGTGCTAAATATTCACAGTGGAAACCCCGAAGTGTACTGTGACAGGGACAAAGTCGGCATTAAATCAAATGTGTGACTCAGCACTGTCAGTCTAAGAGCAAGAATCAAATTTCTTTTAGGAAAGAAAAAAACAGAACAAGAAAATAAAAGCATCTTTGCCTCCAGCAGCAAAAATCTGTTACTTTCACCTGGCATCAATATTCTAACATCCCAGCCTAAGATTATATCTGGTTTTATGGCCCTTTCCTGCCTCCCAAACTTCTGGAAGAGTAAGCTTTAGATATACTGTTCTGATATTGATTTAAAATCCGACCTCTCAGATCTGGGGCATGGCCAGTGGATGTGGATATATCACACAGAGGAACTGCATGGACAATCAGTTAGGATTTTATTCTCCTAATTCCTGCACAGATGTACAGATGTACTGTTGATTGGCTTTTGGAATGGTACATCTGTACAACTGCACAGGTGTACTGTTCTGATAGCTAATTAAAAGCTAAAATTCCTCATATTCTGGACAACAAAAAGTTGTCAGTATTACTCAAACGAAGTATACATTTCTGGACAGACTTGTCTACTCTTGGGCCTGCAGGGCAACATATGCCAAAACAAGTTAAAGAAAGTTGCTAAATTATTCCACATTTGGTGATCCATACACTATGGCTGCGTCTAGACTGGCATGATTTTCCGGAAATGCTTTTAACGGAAAAGTTTTCCGTTAAAAGCATTTTTGGAACAGAGCGTCTAGATTGGCACGGACGCTTTTCCGCAAAAGCACTTTTTGCGGAAAAGTGTCTGTGCCAATCTAGACGCGCTTTTCCGCAAAAAGCCCCGATGGCCATTTTCGCGATTGGGACTTTTTTGCGGAAAACAAATCTGAGCTGTCTACACTGGCCCTTTTGCACATAAGTTTTGCGCAAAAGGACTTTTGCCCAAACGGGAGCAGCATAGTACTTCTGCAAGAACACTGACAATCTTACATGACATTGTCAGTGCTTTTGCGGAAATTCAAGCGGCCAGTGTAGACAGCTGGCAAGTTTTTCCAGAAAAGCGGCTGATTTTCCAGAAAAACTGGCCAGTCTAGACACAGCCCATAGATAAAGCCACTTTATAAAAATTTAGATACATTATTATATAACCTAGATCTACTGTTGTAATAGAAATGGTTTGCAGTTAAAAACTGCTTTGAAATCCTTGAATGAAAATAATCATGTATGTACAAAATATCATAATATATAAGATATGGAATAAAAGGAATACAAGATAAGAAGAATGAAATCTATGCATTCACATAATATACAAAAAGATTGATACAGAAACGTAGTATTCTCACTGGCTGTGTCTACATTGGCCCCTATTCCGTAATAGGGATGCTAATGTAGCACTTTGGAATAGGCAAATCCACGGGGGATTTAAATATCCTCCGCGGCATTTGCATTAACATGGCTGCCGCTTTTTTCCGGCTCGTAGGTAAGCCGGAGAAAAGCGCCAGTCTGGACACGATCCTCTGGAAAATAAGCTCTTTTCTGGAGGATCTCTTATTCCTACTTTCAAGAGCTTATTTTCCGGAGGATCGCGTCCAGACTGGCGCTTTTCTCCGGCTTATCTACAAGCCGGAAAAAAGCGGCAGCCATGTTAATGCAAATGCCGCGGGGGATATTTAAATCCCCCGTGGATTTGCCTATTCCAAAGTGCTACATTAGCATTCCTATTACGGAATAGGGGCCAATGTAGACACAGCCACTTCGTTTGACAAGTATGTAAATACGCATAATACTTCTGCTGGTAAAAAATAAAAATAAAAAATAAAATCAGGGAATCCCCATCTGATAACCAAGATGATGCTTAAACAAACTAGCCAATTCACTTATGCCATGTCTACACTGCATGGAAGATTGACACTGCTACAGTCGATCTTCCAGGGTTCAAATTAGTGGGACTGGTAAAGACCCACTAATTCGAACTCAGAGGGTACCCTCATCCGTTCTGGGAGTCCTTCTCCTCATGAGGAGAAAGGGAAATCAACAGAAATGTTTTCTCCCATCAACCTCTTGCTCTGTGGATGGCCCAAAAACACTATTTAAGATATATCAACTCCAGCTATGTAATTAATGTAACTGGAATTATGTATCTTAAGTTGTCTTTCACCTGTAGTGTAGACCAGGCCTAAGTCAAGTGGCAGAGTGTATGGGTCTACATCTTAAAAGAAAACTTACCAGTTTGGGGGCTCTAATTCACACTGGCTCTTCTCCTCATGTAGACATTCATACTTGTATGAAAGCAAAGAGGACATAACATGCTACAATTTTAGGTTCGGGAGGCTGCTTTATACTAACTTTGCACTGGTATAAATATCTACCAAGTGCTGGTGAATATGGCCTTTCTTCTGTATGAGCCAAATCTTCTTCTTTACCCTCCACATCACAGCTCTGAAAACCCAAAATGAAGTGGAACCATTAAAAATTCAGTGTGTCACTCCCCCCCTCCCCTGCTCCTCTCAGCAGCAGTGGTTTGTGGGGGCTTCCCCATCAGGAGCACAGAAGAGGTTGAGGAAAGGCCGGAAAAGGGGTGTGGAACATGGCCGGTGGGTGTGGCTACATCACACAGAGGAAGTGCACAGGCACTCAGTGCATCTGCCGGATTTCAATCTCCTTATTCCTGTTTAGTCAAAATTTGCCGAAGGATCGAAGGAACCTCAGAAGAACATGTTTTTAATGTGGATTTTAATTTAATTTTTTTTAAATCCTACCAATATTCCTACCAAAGGATCCCTGCATATTTCATTACTTGTGCCTGTATGGGTTAAGGATTTTCTCACATTCTCTTTTCCACAATCAACCTATGGAACTCATTCCCAGGGGTTATTGTGAAAGCCAAAAGCATAAGTGGGTCCAAAAAAGAATTAGGTAAATTAATGGAGGGGAGGTCCATCAATGGCTACTCGACAAGATTGTCAGGAAAACAACCCTATCCACCAGGTGGTCTATACCTTTAAATGCTAGAGGTTTGAACTGGATAGTATGCAATGGATCACTTGCTAATTACACTGTTCTTTTCATTCCCTCTGAGGCATCTGGAACTGACTGTGGTCGGAAGACAGGATACTGAACTAAATGAAGCATTGGTCTGACCTAGTGTGAGCATTCTTTTGTTCTTATTTCTCAGCATACAACAAACACTGCAGAAATCCCACAGCATCAGGGTTATTGCCTGATTTGCAATTCCAACCGTTGTTTCTTTTTTCAGTGTTCTGCCTTTTTCCGATATATCTGACAACATGCCCAGTTTGCTCACATTCTTAAAAGATTCATTTTCCGGTGGTATGTGCTCACTCATCTAACATAAAGGAGAAGTGAGTTTTCAGTGCTTTTTCTTTGTTTTTAACTGCTACATTTGTAGATTATTCAAGATTCAGACAAAATTGCTATCCAGTGCAGCAGGAAAATAATCAGGTGACATGACATCTTCTAATTGTTTCTGTGAGTGAGGAATTAAGGTTTTTTTTACATAAAGTAATGAAAGTAACTTCTCCTCAGACTAGTTGTTAAAGGAGAGAAGGAGAAATAATATTTAGCCATTTCTTCAGCAAATGAGATTATCATAAATAAGTAACACAGACAGAAATGCTTAAGGCCACCATCCTGTGGACAGATTCAGACAGAGCCCTGAGCATCCAGGGAGGTCCACCAGTTTCAGTGCTTTTAAATGTACTTCCATTGACTTCACTGGGTTATTGAAAACCAGAGGACCAATATCTGTCTGCGTGGGTTTGAATTCGGGATCCAGGCCTATGTCTATATCAGAATAGTTGAACATATAATGGGCCGGATTCACCCAGCAGAACCCCATTGCTTGAATGAACTGTCATGGGCAAATTGGGTCAACACACTTTTTCTTTTCACCCCTACAGAGAAAGGCACCAAAATACTGAGTAAGGAAATGTGGCCTGATGGCCAAGTGGAACTGGGCAAACAAATTCACCTCTTCGGATTTCTATTTCTGCCTTGCTGCTGGGCACTCTTGATCCCCCACTGCTGTAATAATATAAAGTGTTCCAGTTCCTATTTTCGGTCTTTGTCCAAGCAGATGTCTCCCCAGCCATTCACCTCTCACTCCACTAAGTTTCAGGTCTAGTCTCCTTTCTCAGCCACTCATAGTCTCCCTCTAACTTCTAGGCCTGATTCTTGTCTTCCCCCCACACTTGGTTCTTTGGCCAATCTACTTTCACCATCCCTTGTAGATCTGACACTTTGCCCCTCTTCGCTGGAATCAGGCAGCTTCTTCCTTCTTGCTGCATGGGCCCAGAAGTGGTGTGTGTAGGGGTTGTTGTTGAAAACATAGACGAGAGAAGCTCCTGGTTATTAGTTCAGGCTGTTGGACCCACATCAGTAACAGCCTGAAAAAATCAAACTACAATTGCAGGGATACTCTTGCTCAGTGCCTGGATAGAGCATGCTTCGTGGGTACTGAATCTTCAAGAATTTAGTCTCTAAAAATCTAAGAAGTCTCTGCTGAGCATGTGCAAAATCAGAATTTTCAAAGGCATATAAATGAACCAACTTTGGAGTGGAATTCCGTGTGGTGTACAGGAAGAACATCCCAACAGTCCCACCTTGTTTCAAGTCTAGGGAAGCTGTTGAAACAAAAGGTTGATAGATTTTTTTTAATATGGTGGAAAAATGAAATGAAACCTGTTTTGCTCCTCAACCCTTTTTTTTCCTCGGAATCAGCGGAACCATTTTGGTGGCAATCTGCCAAAAACAAAACAAAACAAAACAAAAACACATTTAGCATGAGGCAAAAACCCAGTTTGGAAAATTTTATCCTATACAACTAGAGTTTGGTTAAGTTATAAACAACTTAAATCAGGATGCTTTACTGTGAAGTGTCAAGTAACTGAATGGATGGTGCTACCAGCCCATACACACACTTCCAATTTTGTTAGGAATGTATCAGTAAATAAAGTAATTTATACTAAATTGGGAATCTCTGGTAGTGTGCATTTTGTGATGTTTACATTAAAATATTTTAACAAAATGTTTAAGAACCTCTGAATTACCCAATTGATTATTATTGCTCAGCTTTTCACATAAACTTTCTAATCAGATACTCTCCTGAGGGCTGGCATCTTTATATCCCTGAAATACAAGCTGCTTGTAGATATTGTTTTAGGAAAACGATGTCATCTGGGAATCTAATATAAAAGGCAAGATCTTTAGGCATTTCCATTCTCTCTCACATAGTACTGGAAGGAGACCACAAAGCCATCAATTTCTGCTTAAGAGAATAAGGTATTATTTTGGTTTTAAAGTGAATTATCTTGGACTTTGAGAAATTTTCTTCATAAGAAGGTTTAATTTAAAGTGAAATATAAGAGCCATCACATGTTGAGAGAGAGATTGACACTGAGTTTGAATAGATTATGTTCCGATTAATGCAGGGCCCTATGCTTATTATGAAGTTTAGATTGCCTATAAAATCCCAAAGCACAATCTACACCTTTATTTCAAAGTCATGTCCTCCATGTTGCCAGGTTCCATTTTTATAAATTAATTCATCTTTCCAAATCCAATAGATGAGAAAAGCTTTACCCACTGGATTAAAAACCAAACCAAACAAAACAAAAACAAAACACTAAGGGATTCTCATGAGTGACAATCTCAGAAATTAGCCATAAAATAAGCATATCAAATCTTAACTAAGACCCAGAACTTGCAACTTCTTGTCCCTGGAAGTAGCTGGTGTGCCATGCAGGTGCAGCAGCTTAGCCATTCATAAAACTTGGGCCTATGAATACATAACTTGAGTCAGATTTTTGTTTAGCAAGAGGACTGAGCACCAACTCCAGGCCTGAGCCAGCTAAGGTTCAAAGAGAATACTTGCTTTGTGCTGCCAGAGGGATGAATTTCAGCATAGAATTTTTTTTTAAGCCACACACCGAATATTTATGTAAACTCAGTGTAAAATATGTGGCTCTGAATTTGACATACACAACAGTTTCCAAAAGTCTGAAAAAAATCCCCTGGAGCAAAATGAAAATCAGTGTATTAGTAACAGAATTTTACAGGATAATACTGAGTTGCTTCAGGTGTTTAGAATCTGTTATGACCTGCAGCTGTGAACCATGTCAAATGTTCTTTACCTCTGGTCACCTGTAAGTAAAAACTCTAGAAGCAAATTTTCAGCTCACTATTGTCCCAAGTAAAAATACGTGTAAAAAAATATGCTGTCAGCTTTCAGTTATTCTACTGTCAAGTCCTGTTATTGACTAGCGACTGAAGTCTGTGTAAGTTATTATAGTCTGCCACTGATCCAGGAAATGCTGGTAGAATTCAGTAATTGTTCACCGACCTATAGGAAAGAATAAAGAGGCAGAGAAGGAAATTGTTTTGTCAGATTCTCTGCAGGCTAGTGCTAACACAATTAAAAGAGGGGGGAAAGTGTAGTATCTTGCATTAAATTCCATCAAAAAAAATACAACTTTCAAAATCAATGGGGCTTCTTGTGTTATTAAAGTCAGGAATGTGCAGAAGTTTTTGCAGGAAAGGGACCAATAAAAAATAAAGGCTCAGTATTTACTACTCTCATCCCAGGTACTGAGACATTAAGGCTATGGCTACTCTGCCTTTTTTTGCGGAAGAGGATATGCAAATTGCACTTGCATTTGCATATCATCTTCCGATTCTTTCTGTGGAAGACGTGTTTCTGATAAAAGGCCCTGTGTAGACAGGGCCAAATGTAGGGGAAAAAACCTCTTTTGCAAGATCCTGTAAACCTCAATTTACAAGGAATAAGTGTAGCCATAGCCTTAATGTCAACATCCCCTCTGTACCAAGTGTCCTATTTCCCATTTCAGTCTTTCCATATAATTGGGGCTACAGACTTTAATCTTTCTTCCATGAAATACTGGTCCCATTGAAATCAATGGGAGTTTAATGTCAACAAGAGGAGGATTTTACCCTTTATGGGCTCTGCCCAGATGTCCTGATGGTTAGCACTCATGTAAAGTACCCAAAAACCTCTGGACTTTGAAGAATCTTTCAGCTGTATACACCGTAGTATTAATGATTATTATTCCTTCACACCTACCAATGATTTGAAGGCAGACAATCAACTTTGTCAAAAAGAACACAAATCCTTACTGAAAACACCAACTGCACTCCAGAATAAATTCGAGCCCAAAGTCCCAATCAACTCCTTTTAGCTCCAAAAAGCCTGGGGGAAAAACAAACTGTTTCTTGTGGAACAAATTGTCTCTGAGTGTAGATAAGACATTTTGTAATAACATCATAGGGTGACATTTACTCCTGTGTACAGAGCCGGCACAAGACTGAAAGTCCTTAATTCTTGGTTTAATGGAATTTAAATAGTTCACAGGTCCTAGTCAGGCCCCCTGCAAGGGGGTGAATTTTTACCCATAATGAGGACACAATTGAAATTTTCTCCATGTTGTTGAACAAGAAAATATAGGGAAATAATGTTTGACATGCTGCTATGGAAGCTATGCTGAAAATACAAGAAAGAGTGGAACACAAAAAATATATATTTGAACCTAGCACTTCTGCTCCCCTATATATTTGAACCTAGCACTTCTGCTCCCCTACTGCCCCACTATGGGGCTGAAGCACAGAAAATCTACCAGACTGGGCCTCCCAGGCTCTTGTGTGAGAGGGGAATATGGGGAGTGCCTTTCTCTTTCTCAGTTGGGGGCTACAGTGAGGGGTTTGTGGGTTTTTTTGCTTGTGCGCGGCCCCCGATTGATTTGTCTGTGGGTCAGCGGCCCCCAACCCAAAAAAGTTTCCTCATTCATGTTTTAAGTATTTCAGTTATTTCCAGGACCCAGTACTTGGGCTTTTCCCACATATTTCACATTCATTCCTTCACAGGCATCTATGTCAAGTAGCTAGAATTTCATCTCGGTTTTAGTCCTACTTCTGATTGCAGGCTTTTTGGACAAGTAGCTATTGGGTGTAGGAGAAAGAAGGAGCCTGAAGACTAGGCCTGGTTCTTGAACCAAAGTAAGCAAAAGTTATACTATGAGTAATAGGCCGTGTTAAAAAGTTTGCCTGCAAGTTAGTGTCTTTTATCATCAGAACTGCTAGCATGGATTGAAGCACATGTGTAGGGGTAAACTGAGGCAATCCATGGTATCTTGTTGAGAACTGAGAACTCAAATCCTAAATTATTAAGGCCAGGCCTGAGAAGCACAAAGACAATAGCTACCGTGACCCTGGTTCCTCTGGCAACCACATTCCAAAGGGGCCTCACTCTGATGAGGCCTGACTGATACCAGCCAGGCTGCACGGTTTCTCTAACTGTCTCCTGTAGTTTCAGATTAATCAGCTTGAATCCCAAAGACTGTGCCAGTGCAAGGAAGTAGTCGTCTTGTAGTAGACATATCACAGTCGCAGCAAAACAAGTTCCCATCAACATGCCTTTGTTTATGCTGGCTTATTTAGCTTGTTAGGAATAATTATTTGTGTTAGTGATAACATGTTAAATTGGCGATGGGCGGGGATCCTATGTAACCTTTATATTTCATTGGCTTATGTGCTCATCTTATTTCCACCGCTAGACCTAGCAAATCATTTTCCCTCCACCCATCTGCTGCCTATATAATCTAATGTATGTTTTGGTTAAGTTAGTGCTCACCAGACTAACCCCTGCTGGGTACACCACCAGCTGTGTGAACCAATAAATCCTCTGCTTGTTTTCACCTGCACCCAGCGTGTCCGGAATTATTCCCTACAACATGATATATGTAAATACATGCCACCAGGACAGTACAAGGGCAACCAGCTAAGTACATAAAAAAACAGAAAAGAACTACAAGCGTGAAAGCATAACAATAGGTAGTAAATGCTTTGGAGGAAAGTACAAGGGGAGGTACCAAGTATGTCATTAATGAGTAAGATGATAGGTACAGTGTGTATCATAAATTGTTCATTTCTGTCTATAAATATTGAGGTACCTCAACTTACAGTAATTCTTTGGCCAGCCTAGGGGGCATTAATAAAACCCATACCAGCAATTGAGCCAAGTCCATTGTCCCGGGTTCAAATACATAGGGGCTCAGAGGCCAGCTGGCTACCGACACCTATAAATGTACTTCGTTCAATAATAAACCTGACTCAGGTGTCTTTGTGTCTTATCTGAGTATGGTCTTGGGGAGCTCTCATACAGTCTATTATGCTAGCTATCTGCACAAAACTGGCATAATATACTAATGAAGGATATAAAAATGTAGACAGCCAAATGTTTAACATCACGGATGGAGCAGACAACCTGTCAGGACACCATGCCAGTAAATCCTACATTTATTGTATCGCTGTCCTGAACTAATACATTGGGAACCCAGATGAGGCTCGCTGACTCAAACAGATGTCTACTTCATAATATTACCAAAAAAGGACTGTGTTAAGATGCACATAGGTTTCTATATTAAAAATGCTACCATCTTTGTCTTGGCAATATGATTTTGCTACTGCATTAGTAGAAATAATAGCTACCAAGCCAACAAGCCTATTGACATCATTCCTTATGACAGGGAATAACATCTAAATTGAGGAAGAAGTGAAATTAGCTACAGCCAGAAATTGTTGAAATATAATTATTTTTGAGAGCTGACAAGCTTTTATTTCATCTGAAAACATATAATTTTTTGTATTGTGTATTTGAATTTGGGGATCAAGCATTATTTAAATCAAGTACAGTTAATTACATTAGGTACCTTTAGTGCAAGACAGATGAAGATATATTAGTAATAAAGCTTACACTGTTTATGGTCTGTCTCATGCCCTGTCCCTTTTATATGGAGGACAGAAAGAAAATAGCAGTTGCAAATCTCTGTGCTTTGAGTTTGACTATATTGAACATTGAGTAATTTGTATGTAACTTCAGCATTCAAAGTAACATTATTTTTCATTATTTGTGTGACAAGCAATGAGCTGAATCAGGATCCGTGCCCATTGCTCTGTGTGTGTCATAGGATTACAAAGTAGAATGAGAAAGTTCCTGCCCAAATAATGGAATGGAATGGGTTATCTTCAGTCCTGGTAGAATCCCCATTCTTTTTGTTTTTTAAGGCCCAGCCTGTCAAAACTCTGGGTCAGATGATTTAGTTAGGGTTGGTCCTGCTTTGAGCAGGAGGTTGTACTAGAAAAAATCTTCACTTACGTCCACACTGCAAGCATGTTCTTTCAACAAAAAGTCAAAAGAACGGAGGGGTTTTTCTGACAGCAGTAAACTTCTTTAGACAAAGAAGAAGCCTTTTCCCGAAAGAGTTCTTTCGGAAAAAGGCATGTGTGGATGGGGAAAAAGGTTTTTTGTTTTTTTTCTGAAAGAAGAGGCCTCCAGGAAAAAGCACAGGTGCCCTCATGGCCACTCTGTCCACAGCAATCATAACTTAAATGCAAGATAGCATCCAATCAGTGTGGATGCTATCTTTAGAAAAAGAAGATTGCTTTTTCGTTGTGCTTTTGCTGCGTAGATGCTCTTTTTCGGAAGAAGTTTTTTCCGGAAGATCTCTTCTGGAAAAGCTTGTTCCCAAAGAAGCCTGCAGTCTAGATAGATGTAGCCTTGAGATATCTCTTCCAACCCTAATCTTCTCTGTTTCTATGAACTTACCATCTACATTTAGGTCACAATCTGACAACAATTGTCACATACGCTTGACCACTCCTGTTCTTAATTTAAAGCACGTGCTTAATTGTTTGCAGGATTGAAACTCAGCAAACACATGAAAAACAAATGAGCATGTGTGTTTGGAAATATTTCAACTAAACCTATTTTTGGTTAGAAAATCTGGCTTCATCAAACCTCAAAGGGTTTTGAGAAAATGTATCAGTTTTAACAGAAATTTTGTCAGAAAAGATTCTCTAGTCCAGCATGGAATTTTTGTTCAAAAACTGAGAAAGAAAATCCAGAATACCCAACATCTCTGGGAGCATGTCTGCACTAGGAAATTATTTCAAAGAAGCTAAATTTGAAATAACTCCAGAAATCACTATTTTGATATAGGATTATTCCCCAAGGAAAGCAGGAGGACAGATTTGGAAATAATCATCCCATTAATTTGGAATAACGGGCTTGTTAGTGTGGATGCTCCTCTTATTATTTTGAAATAAGGAGGGTTATTTAGAAATAACTCCTAGGATATGTCTAGACTACATCCCTCTGGTGACAGAGGGATGTAAATTAGACATACCGAAATTGCTAATGAAGCGGGGATTTAAGCTTCATTAGAAAAAAAATGGTCGCCGCTTTTGGCCGCTGCAGCACTTTGCCAGCAAAATGTGGCAGTCTAGACGGGGCTCGGTCAATGAGGAAAGCCTTTTCTGACTGATCCCTTATGCCTCGTGCAACAAGGTTTACAGGATCGGTCAGAAAAGGCTTTCCTTGTCAACTGATCCCCGTGTAGACTGCCGCTTTTTGCCGGCAAAGTGCTACGTCGGCAAAAAGTGGTGGCCATTTTTATTCTAATGAAGTGTGGGATATTTAAATCCCCACTTCATTAGCAATTTCAGTATGTCTAATTTACATCCCTCTGGCGACAGAGGGAGGTTGTCTAGACATACCCCTAGTGTAGACAGGGGATGGCAGATTTAGATTAGGGACTTGAATCTGGGTCTTCAAGTCTTGGTTAAAAGTAAGTCTTGGGTCTTGGTTACAAAAAGGTCAACAGAACTTTAAGATGCTCTATCATAACACCATCTAGTGACTCCTAATAGCATTATACAATTGAACACTGATAGCTGTGTTTGCTCTCCTATTCAGTCAAATTCTATACTTCTGGGTCTGCACACCTAGGGTACGTCTAAGTTTGGGGAGCCCGACTGGGCTCCTCTAGAGTCTTCTTCTCAGTCTATTTCCCCTCTCCCTGACTCTTCACCATACAACTCCCATGCTTGGAAGGCTTCAGGAGTCAGCAGGAACTTGTGAGGCCAGATAGCAGACAAAAGGAAAGGACATCATGTGGCTTTCTGTGTCTCATGCTGATCTTAGGTGAGCTCTGGATTAGATAAGCCCTGGGGCAAACCACCAGCTGTCCATGGAAGAATTAAAAGGGAAATGCCACAGATTGGAGCACAATTAACTTCACTTTCCCTCTGGAGAAGGAAAACATATGATCTATAGTGCTCTGATATAAGGCATTCATATTTAATAAAGTAAGCAGCAAGGCAATACTAATTACAAATAGGCAACTATTCACAAAGTCTCCCACAAAACATGATACAATTTTAATTTGCATTCTGAAAGACAAAAACACTCTGGAAGTACGAAGCTATGTTTGGATCTGTATGAATCATTTCTAACTTTTAAATGTTTAAGATATTAAACATCATTAAAATGGTTTAGATAAAAGCAGTGAACCAAACAAGGATGGAGCCCATGTAATTATTTTTCACCAGACATGTAGCTTTTTCTCAGGTTATACCAAGGATTCAAAAGAAAAGAGTGTTCACTTTCCAGTGAAAGAGAATAAAAACCAAAGTTCTAATTTGAGAAGAGTCAAATTGTTGCAATTCTAGATAGACATATACATCCATTTTTGGCATGTTATTCTAGATAAAGTTCTACTCTAAGGGAATCTGGATTTTAATAAACATTTCTGTACACTGGGGCCCTGACACCATTAAATGATTGGTTGATACGTTTCCATGAAATTGTATTTAATATATGTCACTGTAGCTGCATCTTTACTTCACCTTGAACTTCAGTACATATGTATTTTATTTTGTAATTTCCAGACCCCAACCATTACAACCCATTTTTAATCAACTCTCTTGATCAAAACCTCTAAGTGTGACAAATTCATATAACTAATGAGGGAAAGAGTATTCTTTTCCCAAACTTCTGCTGCGTAACTGCAGTTTTTCCTTCTAAGAGACATCTTTCTATTTTGAATGGCTGCTTCAGTGTTCTGAAAAGGTATTGGATGGGAATAAAGGCATAGGGGCAGTAAATCATAGAACACTAGAACCGGAAGGGACCTTGAGAGATCATCAAGACCAGTCCCCTGCCCTCATGGCAGGAGCCCAGTACTGCCTAGACCACCCCTGATAGGTGTCTATCTAACCTGCTCTTAAATATCTCCAAAGATGGAGATTCCACAATCTCCCTAGGCAATTTATTCCAGTGTTTCACCACCCTGACAGTTAGGAAGCTTTTCCTAATGTCCAACCTCAACTTCCCTTGCTGCAGTTTAAGCCCATTGCTTCCTGTCCTAATCATAGGGCTAGAAGAGACCCCAGGAAGTCATCGAGTCCAAACCCCTGCTAAAAGCAGGACCAACCCTAACTAAAGTATCCCAGCCAGGGCTTTGTCAAGCTGGGATTTTAAAACCTCTAGGGCTAGAGATTTCACCACCTCTACAGGTAACCCATTCCAGTGCTTCACCACCCTCCTAATGAAATACATTTTCCTAATATTCAAACTAGATTTCCACCACTGCAACTTGAGACCATTGCTCCTCATTCTGTCATCTGTCACCACTGAGAACAGCCTCTCTCCATTCTCTTTGGAATCCCCTTCTGGTAGTTGAAGGCTGCTGTCAAATTCCCCCTCACTCTTCTGTAAACTAAACAAGCCCAAATCCCTCAGACTCTCTTCATAAGTCATGTGCTCCAGCCCCCTAATCATTTTTGTTGCTCTCCACTAGACTCCTCCTATGCGCCCACATCCTTCCTGTAATGGGGGACCCAGACTTGCAGCCAATACTTCAGATGTGGCTTCACCTGCACTGAATTAAGGGGAATAATCACTTCCCTATTGATGTAATGATGTAGCTATACTAATTAACACCAGCTGAGGATCTGGGGCTAGATCCACAAAGGCAGTTAGGCACCTATGACTAACATTCAAATGCACTTTTGAGCTTCAGAACATCTGCTAAGCTACCATGGAACCCTGGAGGTGTCTTAATGTCTACTGTTAAAAGCTCAGGGGAGCCCACATTCCTGCCACTGAGCATGTGCACCGCAGTTTTAGTCTACACAGCTGGATCCTCAGTCTAGGAGCAAACCTGTCCATTTATGTGTTGTATCTCATCAAATAGAAGTGCTCTAAGCATGCCTACCTTCAAACAAAATGGAGTAGGAAGCCTTCTCCTATCATAAAATTTAGCCCAGTGATTAGATAGGGGGACTTCTTTTTAAAGGGGCAGTCTTGTATTTAACATCCCCCCACCCGCAATTGTCCTTTTTCTTAAAAACTGACAAATTGTCCCATATTTTCTGTCTCCCCCTTCTATACTGGTGAGGCCTTTGGCTGGCCAGGTCTCTGCTTGCTTGTCCCACTTTGGCAGTCCAGTGGCCAAAGAAGGGATGGGTGTGCAAAGCAGGTGGTGGAGGTGAGATGCAGCACATGGGGTTGGTCACTCTTCCTTGCGGTCCAACAGCATGGCCCCCGCTGCATGTCAGCTCTTGGCTAGCAAGACCCTGCCCCCCCATCCCACTGCCAGATAATTTGGTGTGGTTAGCTAATGTGGGCAGGTGCCAGGTTTCGCTTCTGCTGCCCCCACTGGCTCTTTACATGCTTCTCCTCTCTCTGCTTTACCCTTCTCCTCCACTGCACTGCTCTTCCATATCCTCCCAGGCAGGGCATGTCCTGCTCACAGCACTGTGCAGAGAATCAGCCCCTGGTCAGAGTGCTGAATTTACCAGCAGCCTGGCTGACAAGCTCCTTCCTTCCCCTACTACCTCTGGCTTGCCTGGCACTCAAGGAAAGACCACAGCCCTCTGGCCCAGATCACAAAGAGCTGAGCCCTGCATGTGACTAACCCTGCATATAGCTGGCATAGGGAAGCCTCTCTGTCCCTCAGCTACACTCTGGAGACGTTGTGGGGAAGCAATTTCCAGCCTGTTCATGCCCTGTATCTGCACACTCCACTACTGGCCCCAGGGGAGGGTCTCAACCCCCTTTCCACATACCTATAATGGGTGCATCACCGCGCTTAGATTTCAAAGGGGGAGTGTCACAAGGTCCACACTTCCTAATTTCCCTTTGTATTTTTAATCGTACATTTACACGTACCCAATGGCCGTTCGGCCTGGAGGCCACACGCAGGTGGCTCAGCTTGCGGTTGCCTGGCCGCTCTGACTGGACTTCGCGACTCGCCTTCAGGCGGCGGAGAGGGGGACCCGGGGCCACCTAGTCTCCCGGACCCCGGCCCAGGGCCCTGACACAGGAAGGTAAGCTCCCCGGTGTAGCAAACAGGGGTGTTGCCCCTAAACACGTTTTCCCGCAGGTTCCACGACCCCGCACTGGGTCACTGTTCTGCTCGGCGGCCCAGGCTCAACCCTTAGATATAATCTGAGCCCTTTGTGTCCCCGTTCCCCCGGTACCTGCTCATCCCCACACGCCTCCCTTGGTACCTCCATCTCGCAGCGCTTTTACTTCGCCCCCCCTCCCTTTCGCCGACTCAGGCCTCCCTCTTATGGCCCTGTGTTTGTAGTTGCTGGGTGATGTCACGTCTCGCCTGCCGCTTCCCTCTTCTCCTCCAGGCAGTCCCAGGTGTCTGCCCTTCGCCGCACAGCCCGTGGGTGCGATGTCATCCCCCTGTGCCGGGCTACTGGACGTGGTTCCTTTCTCACCCAGAGCCCCAAATGCCTCCCCTGCCGCTTCTCACATAGCACAGGTGCTGGTGCCTTCACCCCCCGACCTTCTCCCCTCTCGGGGCAGTGGTGGGGTTGCTTCCCCCGCCACAGGGAGGATACAACAAGCGACATCATCTCAACATATGCCCTTTCCAGCTGTCCATTTGGACTGATGCAAGGATTAACGTTAATTGACTCAAGAAGGAGCTCTTGCAATAGTTTCTGGATTGTGCAATTGTGCTACTACACATGGGCAATTAAATGTGATAGTAAGGAACGGGATGATTCTGTACTTCCCTTGTGGAAATGCTTTGGAATAGGAATAAATCTTGTTCCCACAATGGTCTGTACAGAAGTATTATGCCCACGTTTAGACTCGAGGCTAGTCAGTGGCTTCCAAATACCTTTTCAAAAAGTCTATAAAAATAGAGCACCAAACTCATCCTCAGTGGAAAGCTCTTGGAGTTAATTAAGCTATTACAGTAGAGACGAATTTGCCCCAGTGTGCAGAAGTGACACTAAAAAGCAATAAATGAGATGACTGCATTGTCACTAAGATGATATAAGATGTAGTACTTCTAAATGTTGAGGAAGAAAGAAAGAAAGAAAGAAAGAAAGAAAGAAAGAAAGAAAGAAAGAAAGAAAGAAAGAAAGAAAGAAAGAAAGAAAGAAAGAAAGAAAGAAAGAAAGAAAGAAAGAAAGAAAGAAAGAAAGAAAGCATTCCATTATAAGAAATGCTTTTGTAGCCCCATCCAAATTTAGCCTATTTTGGCAATAACATTTCAAAAGCAAGTTATTCAAGAGCAGTCACTCAAAATCTGCCAGGCATCAAAACTATAATAAACTACAACCGTGCAAGTAATTTAATAATCATGATATTTTTAGCAGACAACTTATCAAGGTGAAAATAATATAAATATGTAATCAAAGACAAGTGATTAAACAAATTATATTCTTCATTCATGTGGAAATGACCCATGTATCTTTCAAGCATAAAGTAATTAGCATCAATGGCAGGAAATGTTTCTTTTTTTAAAATTATTGTGAACATTCTCTAGGCCAGACAAAACATGACACAATTTTAGAAGACAATGTGTGAGAAAGACTTGTAAAACAGATGAATTTCAAAATATCAAAGCAAAAGTTATAAATAAGTTTATCTTGAAAAACAGTCTCCTGAGACATTATTAGGATAGAAAACTAACCCGGAGATTTGCATTAAGATAGAAATAGCATTCTATTCTATTCTTAATAAATCACACAGCTAAAACATGTTGCCCAGGTTTATTCTGTAGTGCAGAAATAGGAGAGGACCTAGTCCTTTAATGGGCCAAAGGGCATATTGAAATTAATTATTCTGGAAGACTGTCATCTTTTTGTTCTTTTACTTGATGGAAAGTGACCTACAGCTAAAATGTTTCTAATAGTTCGTGAAATATGTATTAACAATTCTGTTCTTAAATAATAAAGGAAACTTGGCTCCTTTATACACATTTTAAAAGTTAAAGATTAACAGTTTACTGGGAAATCTATTATCCTGTCAGTTGGCTTATGCATTTGTTTTGGTATTTCTGTGTGTTTGCTGCAATTGACAGAACAACATAATGAAATATTAAATATGTACCAAAACTACAAAGTTAATTTGAAAAACAGAGAAAGATTCAGATTGAAAGTGGAAAATCTGCTTGGCTGATGGGATTTCTCAGGTGCAAGATTGCATGCCATACAAAAGATGACACAGTTTTGGGGGGTTCGATGATCTGCCACAGTCTCACAGACAAGGGAGAAACCTCAGCATATGTAGTTCCACATCATAGGCCGAATGGAATCATGTGACATCCTCCTTGCTGAGCAGGATTGGCTGGAGCGCCATGAATCAATCTAAAGACAATACAAAGTTCCCCTTTCTCCCATGAGTTGAGGATTCTGCTTTTTATACCACTCCCTGACCTATCTAGCTTCAGGAATGACAGACCACATGTTGTACACCTTGGCCTTAATTGCTTCTCTGTTCCAGTGTTGGGATCGATCAGAGACTTACATTCCAGTGGACAGCTGAGTCCCTTCTCCTCATATTGCTGGTGGACCTAGAGGATCCATTCCAGAAGAAAGGGACAGAAGGTAGCATCTCTCTGGTCCTGAGATAGATTCTCAATAGAGGCAGAAGCAAAGAACATCCTGATTAAGGAGCCTCCATCCAGAGGGAAAGGAAGTATCTTAGGAGGGAAGCATTAGCCCTGGAACCTGAGGAATGCCTGGCCTGAAGACTTCTCTCCAATGTATTTATCACAGAGATGCACAGTAGGCACATGAGTTTGGGCTGATCTGCAGCAACAGGGCCTCATTGTTAATGATTGACTAGTTGTGTTTGGTATTTAATCCTATTTATTGAGAGGCATATGAAGCTCACGTCATCTGAGCCAAAGCAGGAGCAGAGCTCCTTGCTTATTGCTTAAGCCCTGCTATTCCTGCTGAACCCAATGAAGCCTGGGTACCCACAGGTCTCCCTCCAGTACCTGAAGTACTGACAGCACTTGCCTCCAGATCTTGTGGTGGAATGATCTAATGGCCAACCAACTCCTGCGAACTTCTGCTTTCATGGACTCAAGTGACACTCCTGAGGGAGTTATACATGGGTCATCTCAGTATATCACCCCAGGAGAGCCTGAATTGGAGTGACTCTCACTCAGGGGCTGGAAGGTAGCAGGAGATGTAACTAATAGAAACATGTAAGAATTACATGCATTAAATTAGAGGATGATATCCACGGCTTTGCCTTACAGCTTCAGGCTCAAACTTACTTCATTCCAGATGTGAATATTACCTACCTTACACATTATATCCGAATGTGCTAAAAGGTTTGTCAATTCAGCCCTAGCCTGTTTCCCTCACAAGGCCAGTCCAAAGCCCTCTGAAGTTAATTGAGAAGCACCCACTGCCTTCACTGTGCCGGGGCTGAGGAGGCCAGAGTTTTCATGGCATTTAGAGGCCCGAAGAAGAAGAAAGGGTATGTCTACACTACCCTCCTAGTTCGAACTAGGAGGGTAATGTAGGCATACCGCACTTGCTAATGAAGCCCGGGATTTGAATTTCCCGGGCTTCATTAGCATAAGCGGGGAGCCGCCATTTTTAAATCCCCGCTGCTTCGAACCCCGTGTAGCGCGGCTACACGGGGCTCAAACTAGGTAGTTCGGACTCGGGTGCCTATTCCGAACTACTGTTACTCCTCGTGAAACGTGAAACGAGGAGTAACGGTAGTTCGGAATAGGCACCCTAGTCCGAACTACCTAGTTCGAGCCCCATGTAGCCGCGCTACACGGGGTTCGAAGCAGCGGGGATTTAAAAATGGCGGCTCCCCGCTTATGCTAATGAAGCCCGGGAAATTCAAATCCCGGGCTTCATTAGCAAGTGCGGTATGCCTACATTACCCCGCTAGTTCGAACTAGCGGGGTAGTGTAGACATACCCAAAGGCACTATTGAAAATTATACTGGGTGCCTAAGTTTCATTGACTGTAGTGGGAATAATTCACTTCGCTTGATTTGGCATTTTAAAAGATCTGCTTGGCATGAACGGATTTGCAATGGCACCAAGGACCAGTGGACCATGGCCCTGCCCTCTGCTCCACTCCAAGGCCTGGTCCCACTTGGCCTCTTTCCCCTGAGGTCCCACCTATCCCTTGCTCCTCTCAGTACCCTCCTCTTCTACCCACCATAGTGTCTGTCTTCCACTCCCTAAGCAGTGATTAGAAGCAGTAACATGAATTGCCACAGAATGAATTAGTAAAGTTGAAGAAGTCTGGGCCCAACACATAGCATGCCCCATAATCAGCTCAAAATACCTCATACCTTTATTTCTTTCCTTCCCTTGGAGTTTCTTTTCCCTGCCCTCCCATCTCACTCTTGATTGTGGGAGGAAAGGAAATTAGGTTATTTTTAAAAGCACTTGGACCCAGATCATCCTCTCCCACAGAAAATCCTGTGAAAAGCTTAGGGAATGGCTGTGCTCCATGAGGCTCCATGAGGTTCCCCTTGTCAAAAGTCCCTCAATCAGGCTTCAGTCCAACAAAGCACTTAAGATACGCAGGTGTAAATCCATGCAGGGCAGTCGTCCCTTACAGCTGAGCATTGCTTAAGTACGTCACTGGTTTGGGATCATTGCTTGGTTGCACGTAGAGACACCCAACTCTGTACAGGATTACAGTTTGGCATTGCTCAGGTAATCAGTTCAGATACAGGGGTCTTCAGTTCAGATACAAGGAGCCTTCATTATGCTCATTGTGTTTCAATGGAGCCTTCACTAGAATGCCCCCTTTGGGGCAATAATCTTATGGGAATATGATGAGCCTATGGGACAAATTCTTTCCTGGCGTACCTGCCCTGGACTCAGAGTAGGGATGATCTGGCCCGTTGTCATTAATTGTGATGGGACACATACCATGACTGAACTCTGGCAATTCTAGGTCTGTCCTCAGTTCACATCATAGCTGGTAAAGGGCCAAAAGATGAGTCAGCCATCAAGAAACAAAATACAGTTTTGCTTTTCTCTGACAATGGTACGCTGAAGTGGTGAGTGATAAGGTGAGGCACAGGCTATGAAGTATATCACTGAGAGCATTTCTAACGTGGTAAGCATGCTGACACCCTAACCAAAAAAACCCCAGCCGTATGCTTGGAGTTTCTCTCAGAGATAGACAGAGAGGTCCTCCTATCTCCCTATTCATTTACTTTCTATTGGGCAATATATGAAATGTTAAAATATTGCCATCCAAATGAACAGAGCACCAAACATTTCAGCTGACAAGCTCAAGGGGAGCATAGCTCTGGGGGTCTTGTGAACTATGGTCTGCAAGCGTTATGCTATCCATGGAGCAGCTCAGATGTCAGAATTCTGAATTTCCATGCCAGAGGAACCAACAGCTGCTGTGGCCCCTGGCCAAGGTGTACGTGTGAGGGCAGCTCCGCACTTCCGAAAGGGGAGGGGCCTTGGGCACAAGGGGTGGGGCCAGGAGCATTCAGCCCTCCTTAGAGATGCAGGGAATGCGCAGCATCATGCTCTGGTAGCTATTTAAAGGGCCGGGGCTGGTAGTTGTGGAAGCAGTGGCCGGTAGTCCTAGGTCCCTTTAATTGCAGATCCCAGAGCAACTGTTCCCTTTTCTCCCCTCTCAGCAGGCTTGCTTCATTCCTGTGATGATGGATGATGATGATGAGACTTGTATGCACATCCTGCCCCCGGCACTGCACCCTGGGTCTGGTCCTCCATATCTTGTATAATCATGTTCAATGTGAATAATAAGCCAGTTTTTCTCCCCCAACTCAGCCTTTTTGCACTGCATAAGCAGTGGGCAAATAGTTGGTATAAATCTAGAAGAACTGGCTCCTATGATAACTGTGTCTCACCACCCATATCATAAGATGTGTGTGTTGAAGCAGGATGAGGGTTTTTTTTTGGGGGGGGAGGGGAGGTAGATGGACTGTTCCTCCCTAATGCCGTTTGGTCCCTTAGGGACATGCCTAGCTTGCATCAATTGGTATGAGCAACTCACAGGCGGCTGGTGCAGATCAGTTACAAAATGAGGGAGCCCTACCCCAAGCCCTCTTCTTTCTGCCATCAAACACAGCACCGGAGGGAATCCGGACATGCCGAGTGTATGTAATATATTGCCAGAGTGGTATTCTTCACTCCCACCAAGCAGTAATGTTTTACACTCAATTTGTGTTCCTGTGAAGAACTAGACAAGGTGCGAAGCAGGGGAGAAGCAGGTCCTTGAGGGTGAAGTACAACAGAATAAAAACAAATGCAATGTAATAAAAACACCATAAAAAGGCACTTCTCAAAATTCAATCACATAAAAACATGATATAATCCACCCCAGAGAAAGGGAAGTAATTCATGAATACCAAAGGAGATACTGGACAGGCATATGAGCACACTACTAAATATAAAAATGAACATTTATCAACAGTTACCAGTCTGTGGCATCCTATAATGACTCAGCATTTCTTCACGTATCTGAAAGAAATGAACATCCCAAACAGCAGCCATGCTGCAGATAATTTAATGGTACACATGCAAATAAATGTTGACTTTTTAGTGTCTACGAGAATTATGTGTTTTTTAAAACAGTGAATTTCCAGATTCAGTAAGGTTGCTAAATTTTCACATTCCAATGAGTGAAATGCGTCTCATGTGCTACATTTCAGGTTATTAATGCAACAGTCTCAGGCGCGCCAAACGCAAGAGATAACAAACCATTGGATACCAAAGAGATCTTCAATTACTGATTGACAATGCCAGAAATGAAAACACGGATTGCCACAATGAATCATATTCTTAAGAGAAATAGTTGTCCTCTGTTCTGACCTTGACCTTTGATCAAGAACAACTCAGAGAGTTATCATCAAAGCAAGAACATTAATACATCTCCTTTATGCACAACATGCTTTATCATATCTATTTTAGTGGTGGATATTAAACAGTACTAGATTAAATTGAAATTCCTCTGAATTTCAATTTAATGCCTAAGGAGTTCATCATGATTGATGATCTCATGCGCGCCAAAGGAATTAATGATAATTTGCCACGTGTAATGGGTTGCCACCTCGTCAACTGGGGGCACTCAGTTTTGCAGTGCCCTTTTCATAAATGTAATCAAGCCACAAATCCATTAGCCACATGCTTGAAGTGAGGCCCATCGAAACAAAACAGAAATCCAACTATGGATTTTTATTTCAGTAATTTTTAACCAGACTCCAGAATGAAAACTTTAAGAGGTTCTGGTTTACCATTTTCCAAGGGATATGTGATTGTTTCAATACCTACTGAAGTCAATGGGATCCCTCTAGTTGACTTCCAAGGACTTTGGATCAGGCTTTAACATAATTATTGCCTATTCTGGACGTTTGTTTCTGTATCCAGGGGCAAAGTCTGGCTGCTGTTGCATGGATGTATGAGGTGAAAGGGAGAAGTTTTAGGAAAGCTAGTATTGTGACATTGGGCTTTCTGAACGCAGGCTACCACCAAAGAACCCCCGTAGCTATCTGAAGTACTCTGCCACTCAATAGGGTTGTACCTAGATGCAGCAAATGTATCATTATGGCTTCTATGGCATTCTAAAATCAACCGGTTGTTCAGGGAAAGCACAGGGAAGGACCAACTCTTAAAAGGGTGTGGCCAGTGTACAATTTCTTAAGCTATCTTCACTTGCATTAAACTTTTGTCATTTATGGGTGCTGAAAAGACACCCCCTTCCAATGAACAATGAAGTTTTGCTGCAACAAGGTGAAAGTGTGAATGCTGTTTTGTTGACAGGAATGCGCTGCTGCCAACAAAGTGAAACCCCCTCAGTGGGGGTGGAAGTATTTTGTTAACAAAAGTGCCAATAAATAGTGTTCACACAGAATGACTTTTGGGGCACAGACTTGTTTCTGAAAGCTGGTGTGACAAAGCTCCTAAGAACACTCAGTGGGTCCTGTACTTCTGGGCGGATTTGCTTGCCTCAGAGGCTCAGAGCAGCCCACAATTTTAGGCAACATGCCTAGAGCTTTAGTTTGCTGTTTGTTGAGCTCTTTTTATTATCGGCCAGTGGATGGCAAAATGGAAAATAAACTCCACAGTTCTTTTCCCTGAGTGGAAATGGGAAGGTGGGTGTTGAGGGGAACCCAGGCTCACCTTCTGCTCCGGGTTCCAGCCCAGGGCCCTGTGATAGCAGCTGTCTGTGTGAGTCCCTGACACCTGCTAAAACACAGCTCCAAGACCCCTCGGCTACTTCCCCACTCTTTTCCCAGCACCTGCCTTCTCTCTGGTTCATCCTCCTAGTGTTCAGGAAAGTGCCCCTTTCCTCCTACTCCCAGCGGCACCCTCCTCCATCCTCTCAGCTACACGTGTGCCCCAACTGTAGGCAAAACTTCTTTTATATCCAGTCTGAACTGGTTTTCTTAATTACTCCCAGGTGTCCTAATTAGCCTAGGCTAGCCTGACTCTGCAGGCCTGGCCAATTATCCCCAGGTGTTCCATGGCCCCTAATTGCCTCTGCTGGTTCTAAACCAGCCTCTCCCTGTTACTCTGGGAACAGAGATCTCCTCAGTCTGAGGCTAATGTTCCACCTTTCCACTCTTTTTTGTCTCTCTCTGCTCTCACCCTGTCACATATCTCTCCCTCCACACCCCACCTCTCTTCCTTTTTGGAAGGGCTATGTGGGGGGGCTACTTATGTTGTGGCAGGCAAGCCGTGGCTACACCCTTATTTTGGCTCAAGCCCCCTCTTCTTTCCACCTGCTTTGTTTGCAGGCAGCTTCTTCCCCTCCCCCTTCACCTCAGCTAGCTGTAGGAACTGTGGGTGTGTGAGGTGTGTAGGGGGGGCTCTAATGCCCTATCCCTGGGTGGGAAAAGGGGAGGAGGACCCCCTTTTTCCATGTTCTTTGGGAACTACCTGGCCTCTTGTATGTGGGAGTTTGTAAGGGACCCTTTCTCCAGCTGGGTCCCTGGGGTGGTTGGTGATTTTTTGTGAGGGATGGGGGGGGTCCCTCCCTCCACATTCCTGCTGCTGCTGCCACCACCACTGCTACTTCCTCCCCAGCCTCAGTTGTTGCAGGGGCCTTTTTCCATTCTTCGCTCCACTCCTTCCCCCTTCCACATTTGGTCTGCTGGGCCCTGTGACAGGTGCCCTGGGCCTGCTACTCAGGCACCCATGGGCACACCTGCCCTCCTCGCCACCAGCAGTGTCTAGATGCTCTCCCCACCTTCTAGCAGCAGATCCTTTCTCACTGCCTGCCATCCTTCTCCTCTGTCCCCCCCCTTTTCTGTGTACCCATGCTCCCCTTTTTCTTTTCTTTGGCACCTGAGCCTCCCCATCTTTTCTTAGTGACCCCCCCATACAAAGTTTCACTTACCCCATATTGTTAATATAATTTACCCCCTCATCTCCCCAGTGCAGCAAGAGGAGTCGGACTTTCCATCCTGCGTTGGGAGTTGTATCTCTCATTCCTTTATCCCCCTTTCTCCTTTCAGTATTGTTGCCCTCCCACCCCACTTCCAGACTAGCAGGGGAGTGGTGAACTTTCCTCTTTTCCTTCTCCCTCTCCTTGCTCCCTCCCCTGGCACTTCTTCCCCCAATTGTTGTTCCTCTCTTTCCCTCCCCGCCCATGACAATAATAGAGGGGCTGTCTTGTGATACCCCTGCCACCCCTTCCCACCAATCCTCTCATCAACCTATGTCCATGCTGTCCCCTCTAAGACTATCCACTCATAGAACAGTGGTGGGTTGCTGCATTTACCTCAGAATTTTGCCCCCGGGAAGCGGTTCTCATTTCTCCCTCACCCAGCACATCAGAGGCTGTTCTCCCTCTACCACTCTCCCTACCATCATCACAGCAGGGACTTTATGGTCCCTGCTTGCCTATATTGGTCAGCCTTGGGGCCCGTAGGGGGTTCTGGCTAGAGGACATTCAGGGGCCTGAGGCCCTGATGCTCAATGCACTGAAGGATGAGATGCATAGTTTCTTGGAGGACATTCGTGGCTCCAACAAAAAAGTGTCTCTCACCATTCCATGCTGGGGAGTCTCATCCTCTGGACTGTAAGGGCCATTTTGGAGGTGGGCAAAGGGACCGGGTAGTGGGATGCTGCAACCTACCAGAGGACCTACTGCTTCTATGATGCCATGCTCACATTTGGATTCAGTCATGGTTTGTTGCAGAGCCCAATTGGGGCTGCCATTGCTCCCACCAGCGAGGATCTTCCCCAGCCCTCCCAATGCTGTCATTCATCTTTGCTTTTCTCCAGACCTGGGGCTGTAAGATGGATCTCCACAGGTGTCGGGTGCTCTCCTTCCTTTGGTGGGGGTGGATACTCTGTCATTTTCCTGTAGGACACCCATACTGCTCCAGCTGTGGAGGCTAGCTGGCAGCTGGAGTGTGGAGAACAGGGTCTTTTTTAGATACCTGTCAGCTCATCAAGCCGGGATGGTGACCCTTTTCTCCCCAAATCTACAGCTCAAGGTGCTGTGGACCACTGAGGTCATGCAGGGTCATCTGCTGCACCTCCAGGTTCAGGTAGAGTGGCTAACGTTACACCTTGTTAACGTATATGCCCCAATGTCTGGCCTGGAGAGACTCTGCTTCTTCCAGAAGGCATCTGTCTTGCCTGGCTCTTTGGATCCTTGTGAATGCTTGGTCCTGGGCAGGGATTTCAACTGTACCCTCGAGAAATAAGATTTTTTGGGGACTGAGCAGTGCCAGGCCACCACGGAAATCCTTAGGGAGCTTATAGATCAACACCCCCAGATGAGGACATCACATTCACCTTTGTCTGGATGGAGGGTCAATGGTCATTTCACTTCCGGTTGTACCACATTTACCATACTCAACATCATCTTTCTTGGGCCCAATCCTCCAGCATTCAGCTGGCCCCATTCTCAGACCAGCACATGGTGGCTGGGACAGCCTCTCTTTCTTTGGAGATGCCAGGACCGGCCTACTGGCATTTTGACAACAGGTTGCTTGCTGGAGGATGTGAGCTTTGTAGCATCCTTCCAGGAGTTCTGGCTGGCCTGGCATGGGCCACGGTGCACCTTTCCCTTGGCACAGAGTTGGTGGGATGTGGGAAGGTGCATGCGTGACCCTTCTGCCATGACTACACCCAGAGGTGGGGAGGCAGCCGGCAGCGGGATGTGGCAATAGACCAGCTGGAACAGGAGATTTAAGAACTGGAGAAGCGTCTGTCCAACAGCCCTGGAAATCCATCCCTCTGTGGAATGTACTGGGAGAAGCAGTAGCAGCTCTGGGCCCTCAATGACCTTTGGGCCTGGGGCACCTTTGCTCGTTCTTGCATCCATTTCCTCTGGGAAATGGTTTGTGGCTCCTGCTTCTTTTATGCTCTGGAAAAAAAGAGGGGAGGCTAAAAAGCACATCATCTGCTTTCTGGCAGAGAAATGCACTCTCCTCTTGGATTTGGTGGAGATGTGCAAGAGGGCTCGAGCCTTTTATGCTTCCCTTTTCTCCCTGGATCTGGCCACACTGACACCCACAGAGTTCTCTGCGATGAGCTCTGCAAGGTCAGCACGGGTGATGGGGATTGGCTGCAGCTGCCTCTCACTCTAGCTGAGTTCTTGGAAGCCCTCCATCTCATGCCCATCAATAAGTCCCCAGGAATGGATGGGCTGACCATGGAGTTCTACCACATGTTCTGGGACATCGTTGGCCCAGACCTTGCCAGAGTCTGGAACAAGTCTTTGGTGAGAAGGGTCTTCCCTTTATCATTCAGGTGAGCTATGCTCACCTTGCTGCTTAAGAAGGGGGTCCTCTGCGATCTGAGGAATTGGTGTTCTGTCTTGCTCCTCAGCACAGACTATAAAATCATCCACAAGGCCATCTCACTGAGGCTGCTAGGACCTCCGCTGGACCTGGAAGCCACTTTTGTCAATTAGGTCCGTGGGGGCAGACCTCCTTGCAGAGCCCCCATCTCCGTGTGCAGATGGCAGAGTCCTCCTCGGTGTGCCAGAGGTTGGTCCTGGAAAACAGTCACCAGGATTGGAGACCTCCTGCACTATGACCAGGGAGACTGGGTGGATCCTCCAGCGCTCACCCAGTGCATGGGGCTCTCCACCCTTTCTACTCCCTGGCGTGTACTTCAGAAGGTGAGGGACACTTTGCCACCCACTGCTCAGGTTTACCTCAACCGGGTCCTATGCAAGTACATACCCCATCTAGCCCTCACCCCAGCCCTCCAGAGCTCTCCATTGCCCCCCGGCTCCACATGCCTTCCCAACTGCCTCCCCCCCATCACCCAAGCTAGCTGCATGCATTGCAGTTTGTCCTCTTTTGAACTGAATCTGTACATGCTCACACTTCACATTCTTCATTTCCCCACCTATATCCTGCCCAGATACCATGAGGCTTACCACCAATAGAGGGTAGGGAGCCCCGATGGACCATACTTTGCTCTACCTTGGTTCCACAGCCCACTGGGGATATCAGCTAGAGAATCCTCCATGGCACTGTGAATAAGGGCATGTACTTGGTGGGGTTCATCCCTGTTCCAGACACTTGTCCCTTGTGTGGCATGAGGGAGACCCTGGCCCATGTCTATCTTAACTGTGCCAAGGTGCAGCCCCTCTTTCGGCTCCTCCAGAACATCTTGTTGAGGTTCCGGCTGCACTTTTCCCTTCACCTATTAATTTATGCACACCTCATCCATGACCCCACAAAGTCGTGGGACTGCCTCATTGACCTCCTCCTGCTTTATTCAAGTTGGCCACCCATAAGACCAGGGAACAGAGGTTGGCTAAGGGAAGGGCATGCGACTGTGGGGCCTATTTCTACTCCTGTATCTGTTTCACATAGCTGGGCAGAGTTCCACTGAGTGGTATCCACTGTCTCTTGAGGACTTCGAGGGATGGTGGGTGCTATCCGGGGTTCTCTGTTTGGTGTCCCTGTCCAATTCCCTCATTTTAGCCCTTTGACCTCCACACCCATGCCTATTTTCTCTTTATTTGTCCCCCGTAATCATTTGGTGTTTTGGGTTCTGTGGCTCCTCCCCACAGGCTGAGGGGAGGTCCTTTAGATATGGGTGGACTTATGCCCGCCCACCTCCCAGATTCCAATAGAATTACTTTTTATAGCCTTCTGCTCTGTCCCTGTCAGACTGGGTAATGTAGACATACCTCTAATATTCTTGGAGTCATTTGGCCTTTAGGAGGCTAATGCCTCCAAACACTGACAGCTGTTTAAAGCAACTCTCCATGCTTCTCAACATGCCTCAGGCCAGTAAAATCATAAGATAGCTCTGCACATTGACTTAGGATATTGCCTAGTTTACCTGTGGTGGTGTGGGAGGGGTGCCACAGGTGGATGGCATTATTCCAAGTGCTATATGCATTTTTTATAGAATTGTCACAGTGACAATGTAATTATACATAGAACAACTGCATTTCACATCATCTCAGCTATCATAGCTTGCCTGTAGTCTGAATGGAACTGGGAACAGAGGATCAGGTTTCAGTAAAGACACAGTTCATGCCAGGGGTTCAGGAATGCAAGATGGGGTCAGGTTGCTTAGGTAGAAATTATAAGCATCAGTGTGTCACACTAGCCATTCAACCTGAGTAATAAAGATCTTTTCCCTCCAATTCTTCCGGATGCTCTGCGTTACTTATAGTTATCCAAAGCGTGCCTCAGTTTTTATTCAATATGTTCAGCACTTTTGCACAGCACAGAGGGAGAGACAGTTCCTATCTCCATGGAGTTATCACGTCCAATTAGACATGGTCGACCTACATGCAAGCACACAGGGACAGGCCTTTGGCAGGTACTGCTTCATGCTTTTAAACGGAGCTGTGCTGATCTGCCTCAGCTGAGGCTCAGGTCTCTAATACATGGAACAACAAAATATCTGACTGCATATCAAATAAACACTTTTAAAACATGCTTCTTATAGTTTCTGGATTATCACTGACAGGCTTTTATGGAAGAAGTGTGTGTCTTAAGGAGGAGTTTAAATGGGGAAGGTGGCCATCTGAAACACAAGGAAAGAGAAAACATAAGAAGCATGAAGGGTATCACAGAAGAATGACCTAAAAACACAAATGGGAGAAAGATACAAAAGGATGAACAAGGGGTATTACTGGCTGGAATAAAATCATACAAGGCTGAGCTTTTCAAATGAAGCCAAGAGTTGTAGACACCGAGGGTGTGTCTAGACTACAGGGTTTTGTTGACAAAAGTGGACTTTTGTTGACAAAACTATACCTTTGTCGACAGAACTCAGCTGTTTTGTTGACGGCTGTAAACTTCAGTCTATGAGGAATAACGCCTTTTATCAACAGAATTCTGTTGACAGAAGGCATTATTGAATCTACGCTGTCCTCTTCATCTACACTGTCATCTAGAACTGGATGTAGTCTAGATGCTCTTTGTCGAGAGAAGCTTTGTCGACAGTATCTGTCAACAAACCTTCTGTCGACAAAAGCCTGTAGTCTAGACATACTCGCACTGTCAGATTTTCAAAGGTATTTACTGCAATGCCTCACTTAACATTGTCCCGGTTAATGTTGTTTCATTGTGACATTGCTTATCCAATGCTCCCTTATAATGTTATTTGGCTTCCTGTTTTGTCCTCTACTGGCAGGATTTTCTGGAAAAGCAGCCCCCCCATTTGCTCCCCTAATAAGGTATATGGCTGAGCAGCTGCAGTTCAGTCGCCCCTCCTTCCACTTCTGTGCTGCTCCTGACCTCTGCCTTTGAGCTGCTCCTGGGGAGCCTCCTACTCATGGTTTAGGGTAGGGTGGGATAAAGGTTGAGAGTGGGGCTGATGTCAAGATGTCCCCATCAAGCCCCACGCTCTGTACCCCATTTCTGCAGGGAAGCGTTTGCAGCCACTGGCGTGCGTCTATTGTGTTTCCTCCCTCCTGCCTCCCTCCACGCTGCCTCTAGAGCAGGGCTGGGAAAGCTTCTTTGGGTTGGGAGATGCTGACCCACAGAAAAATCAGTCAGGGGCTGCACACAAGTGAGAAGCTACCCCCCCCCCAAAAAAAAAGAACCAAAAAACAAACCCTTACTGAGGTGGCCCCCAACTCCGAAGCAGAAAGACACTCCCAACTTTCCCCTCACACACCAGAGCCTAGTGGGGCCCAGGCTAGTAGGTTTTCTGTGCAGCAATGGGGCTGGAGGACCAGTGTAGGCTCCCCAATGATGGGGAAGGAGCCCCAAGCCTTGTGGGCTGGATCCAGGCAAGCCAGGGGCCGCATGTGGCCCTCAGGCCTTAGGGTCCCCACCCCTGCTCTAGAGTGTAAGGCTACATTTACACTAACAAGATATTAACCTTTGAGGGATCAGGTGAGCACTGATTGATCATTTAGTAGCAAGACGTTGCCTGGAAAATATTCCTCACTGACTCCACCATCTCAACCAACTCCTTTTTTGGTGCTACAGCTCTTGCACAAAAAAGCAGATGTGGAAGCTCTGGAGGATGTTTTGTGCAAGAAACCCCTATTGGCAAAAGCACAGATGCTCTGATGGCCATTCTGTGCATGGCACTCAGAACTTTCTTGTGCAAGAGTGTCCATGCTGTGTGGATGCTCTCTTGTGCAAAAGCGCATCACATTTGCAATGCACTTTGAGGTGTGGACGCGCTTTCGTGCAAGAAGTTTTTGTGCAAAAACTCTTGCGAAAAGGCTTCTTCTGCAAAAACCCTGCAGTGTAGATGAAGCCATGTATATACTACCTTGCGTTTGCTGAAACTGGATTTGCTTAACATCATTTCTCTTAAATAGCATTTTTTCAGGAGGGTAACTACAACGTTAAGCAAAGAGTTACCGTAGTTGCCTAAAAATGTGGCTAGCTGCTTAATGGGATTGTCAAAAATGCCAAAGCAGGCTGCACACCTGACCCCCCTTCATTTCAGCAGATTGAGTTAGGAGACTGACTTGCTTTGGCTCTTTTGGCATCCCCAATGGATACCTAAAACACCTGTGAAAATCCTGGCTTCCAAATCATGCTTTTCAGTATGAGTTGGGCAGGTGCCTGCCTTTCGGGGCCTTTGAAATTTCCCACTTTCCTAGTTACAGGAAGTAAATGCAACTTTTCCAAAGGATTTGATCTTCAACAAACAATATCTAGCTCTGACACAGTGCTTTCCGACAGCAGATCTCAAAGCACTTCACACAGGAGGGAAATCTCATCCTCCCCACTGCACAGATGGGGAACTCAATTCTTGAGGGCAATAGGAGAGCCAGGAACAGAACCTAGAACCTCTGAGTGTCTGTCTACTCCAATAGGTCACACTGCATTCCATTTGCCATCTTGCCTTGTCCTGGGGGCTGTATTAGCGTTCTTTTACTCACACTTATCTACACCTTATTTCATGGTTAGTCCCAATTTCAAGAAGCCTTCTTGGAAAGTAAGATAGTACTCAGTGAGTAAAAGTACGGTTGGTCCTCCCTGGTCTGTCACCCTTGGGACCTGACTGGTCCCAGATCAGGGATTTTGCTAGATCAGAGGAGGTCATATCTAGCTCCCCTGCTACCAGCTCCCCTCCAGCCCTGGACCAGCTGCCAGCCTCCTGCCTGGATCCCCCTTGCCACAAGCCTCACTGCCCTGCTGATCCCCATACCTCCCTCCCTGCTATGCCAGGCAGACCAGCTTCCTGCGCACCAGGATCCTGGCCCCATGGGGCAGCCCCGCTGGAGCAGTGTTCCAGGCAGCCCACCAATGGGGAGCCGAGCTGCTTGCCCTCCTCTGGAACCCTCTGGTCTTGGAACACCCGGGGTCCTGCCAGACGTTGGAAGTTGCCAGACTATGGAGTCCCGGATTACAGAGGTTCAACCTGTAGTGGAATCTGACTCACACTTAGCAGGTAATATTCTTGGATTCAGACTTCTTTTGATCAGGTCAATCAAGATCATTCAACCCTGTTAAATCAAATGCCTTTCTTAAATATCTATTAGTTAATATTCTGTTTAAGTTAACTAAGCTATGATTTCTGGAACTTTGGAGCTTTTTAAATGGGTCCACGCTCTTATTAGATTAATATAATATGAAAGCTATGAATCTATTAGGAGAAAAAATGTGCAACCATGCATGCTGGTATTAAAAAAGCAGCCTCAAGTCAAATAATCTTCTTGATCATATTTACAATTTATCTTGTTTCACATCTTTAAGGTTTTTAGCTTAAGGTTTCTTTTAAATTACCATACAGAAATAATTGATATATATAGAGAGATCTATCTAGCTATCTAGCAATACTATATATAGATATAGATATAGATATATATATTCAGGAAGGCAGAGCAGCTCAAACTTAGCACTTCCCATTTAACCCAATGTGATTTTTACACTACTGTTTATCTTATGTCTTCTTTTCAGTGGTCCTGTATTTGGCATATTGTCCCCAAAAGATTCAGTAGAACCTGATCAAAAAATCTGATTTCCCTATCAGAATCAAAATCTGAAAACAACCACCAAAAGTACATTAGGGGAAGTGACATGCTCAGTAAACTGAAAGACATTTCCTGTAAATCATGTTGTGGTAGATTAAGTTAGAAACTTCTTAGGATAAAGAGAGGAGATTCTATTTCATTGAAGTTCTTATAATGCAACCATCAATACAGATTGTATCTTTATGGTTTATTTATTTACTTACTTATTTTTGTGCAGTACTCCTAGACTTTGTAGCTTACAGATTAGTATCATTTTTCCATTTGGGGAAATATCAGGGCAAGAGAATCAATAGATTCAACACACAGGGTCAGATTCTTATCTTTAATAAACAGTGCATTTCTCCAGGTAATACTGCAAATCTTCTATTCTATTTGCTTTGACTTTCAAACAGTATTTATCAGTCATGCAAAGTTTCATTCCATAGAGGAGATTTTGAAATGGAAGTATTTCTCAGTAGCTTCTAAAGCAAGGTGCCCTTCTAGTTTATAATGACTGAGAAACATAGACATGGAAGCAGTACCTGTGCCCCAGGCTGATCAAAGATGGTGTGATAAAGGGAAAAACTTGTTTGGGAGATGTTCTAAAATGGTCCATGAACTGGACCACCCTGCATTAATTAAGACTATCACTAGGCAGTTGATCATCCCTTCCCCACATTGAGCTCTATTGTGTGAGTGGAAATTTGGTACACAGGAAAATTCAGGCATAGGAATTTCTGTCCTTTTTGCTTACATTAATTCATTGGTCTGTGGAAATTATTCAAAGGAAATGCTACATAATCTATTTCACATAACTTTTCAATCAGAACCAGAACCAGAACCAGAGTCGGCCCAAGGTATGGACCCATTGTAGGGGGCACCACGCAGGGCTGCCGGGCCGGGCGAGGCCTGCACTGTGCATGTTCCGCGTGCCTGGGGTGGCAGCGCTGCGCTCCCGGGGCACGCGAATGGCTCGGGCCGGCCCTGACCAGAATGACATTCCCATCAGCATCCACCATCCAGAGGTGGAAGCGGTTTGTCAGGGTCAGCCCCTAGTGAGATGCCAACCCTTTTATTTACCTGCATATCTGCAAGTCTGGCCGCTCGCAACTCCTGCTGGTCAGGGTTGGCTGTTAACTCCTGCTGGTCAGGGTTGGCTGTTTCCGGGCAATGGAACCTAGAGGAAACAATGCCTGGGCCTGCGCCGCTGCTTGCAGCTCCGATTGGCCAGGAACAGTGATCTGCCACCAATGGGAGCTGCAAGTGGCCATACCTGCAGATGCACAGGTAAATAAAGCTCTGGCAGCCTGCCAGAGGCTAGCCCTGGTGAACCTCATATGAGTTGCAGGCCACTTATTGCCTCTTCCTGTCCTAACCAGAGCTTTCTATAACACAGACAGGCAGAAGAATCAGACTGTATGAAGTCCATCAACAACTTCCCTATTGTCAAGTTACATTGTACACAACAGGGGGAGCACCAGATGTCATGGGGAGCGATTGTACACTCCCCTAGAACAGATTTTATGTAGAATTTCCTTGTTCCAGGAAAGACAAGAAATTTCATTGTTCTCTCAAGTCTCTGCCTTTAATTTCCACTGACCCCAGTCACAGGACAGTGGTCAGGAGGACCTGGCCTTGAGATCAAGCTAATCAACTCACCATGAAGTTCTATTACCGGAGCAGACAGCATAACTGATTATGGAAGATAAAAATTTTAATGCTTCTTCACTCAGCATCATTTGAAGCCAGGAGCCTTGAGAAAGGGAATTTGGAAGAAAGCAGAAATGAGAGCTCACAAAATCTAATATGATTTCCAGTTAGCGATTGGTGTCTCCCAAGATTTGCAGGTTCTGTGTCGATAATCAGGTCTAATAATCTGAATTTACCCTAAACACTGAACAGGCCCACTCATTCTTTACTTTTCTCCTTCTCTTTATCTCCATATCTTACCCGTCTCCCTCATTCCTTCTAACGGAAGAGTTCCTTCTCGTGTCCTCAACCATGGTACAGAAATGACCTCGCAATGCCTTCTGTTTCCTGTCTCTAACTCTGGAGAACTATCAAACCCGTAAGAAACACAAGGCTCCTTAGCAAAGCCCAGTGTTTCCATATGTTGCCGCAGTTCATGAAGAAAGCTAGAGCTACCTGGCTGCCGCTGGGGTTTGAACTGGAGTTCCCTGGCTGTGGGAGCCAGAACGCAGAGTTCTGCGGCTGGGGCCGGGGCCAGAGCTCTATGGCTGATGTTAGGGTCAGAGCTTCCTGGCCGGGGCCAGAGGTCCACCAGGGAGCTCTGCTGGTGCCAGAACTCCCCGCCATGCCTTCCCTGCCTGCCCCTACACTTTGGGCTCCTGGATGAGTCACCAGTGTCCCTTAAGGTGCTCCTGCCCTGCCACTAAACCTTTGCTTTCCTTCCTCTCTCCCTCCATGCCTCCTGGTGGTGTGGGAGGGAGTATTGCTCCCCAGTGAAGAGCCAGCCTGCCTCTCCCAGTGAATACAGCCCACAGTCCTCCCAGCTGTGCCTGACACTCATGTCTATTTGGTAGAGAACAGCCTGAGAGGAAACATTGTATATTTCTGAGGGGCCACCATTTTGTTCTGTTTGTATAGCATCTAGCACAATGTGGTCCTGGTCCATGAAGAGGGCTCCTTGGGTCTATGGCAGTGGTCTCCAACCCTTTTTAAGCATGAGATCACTTTTTGAATTTAAGTGCAATCCAAGATCTACCTCAAAACCGAATACCCTTGCTCCGCCTCCTTTGTGCACCTTCGCCGAGGCCCTGCCCCTGCTCACTCCATCCTTGCTCCCTTCCCCACCCTTCCTCACTTTCACCAGTCTGGAGCAGAAGTAGCATCTGCCTAAGGTCTATTCTGTCAGCCAAGGATCACTGGAATACAATGCATTCCACCCGCTTCACCAGTTTGACACACCCAGGGGCACTTCTATTCCAGATGATTTTCTACCTGGCTACTTGTGTCAGTTTTCCATCCTGCTTTGTGATGCCCAAATGAGAGAAAGATCAGGGCCAGGAATGTGCTTTCCACCCCTCAAAATCCCAACCTTTAAGCAAGAGACACAGCCAGCCTCTACTACAGTAAAATCAAGTCTCTGTGCTGTACTGTTTCTTGCTACCCTTTTTTGCTGGAAGAGTTAAATAGGATTCTCCACAGAATCAAAACCAAATATGATGCCAGACTCTCATGCATGACTTGAGAAAATTCTTAATTATCAGAGCATGATCAGTTTTTATTGCCCACAGCGGGTCCTGCTGCCTATTCTCTTTGCTCAGTATTATAATAACAAATCAATATGCCTTCTGGTATTAATCATTCCATCAAAATGGTTGCTACAGTTGACAGTTACGTTCAGGCCATTAGTCTTAACTTAATATCTAATCTTCTGGGAAAAGCCTAATGAAGTTAGAGAATGATTACATTTTATAGGCATTCTGGACCATTTATTGAACACCATATCCTAGCTATGGAAATTCATAGCATGGGCCAATAAACCATGGAAAGGTTAAATTCTATAGAGTTTTTTTTAATTCATTTCCATAGTGTGCTATTTCATTTCTATTGATGCCTGGAGAGTTCATGTCTGTTAGATTCTTCAGGATTTATATCAAAAGCTCCAGCAATAAGCATACCAGCTTTCCTTATAACTATGTTTGGAAGGCAGGGACTTCGGGGACATGCTGACAGTGTTCTCAGAAGGACTTGACAGCCTCAGACAGGGCTATGTTCTAACACAAGACTGGGCACATAAAGGCCTGCCGACCAGATCCGTTTCCCCAGAGTTAACCCTTGGTGGGCAGCTGCTGCTATCTTTACCTGTGCCTCTGCAGGTACAGGCGATTACAGCTCCCATTGGCTGCAAATTGTTGTTCCTGGCCAATGGGAACTGCGGGAAGCAGTGTCCCATCCTGTGCAGCTTCCTGCAGTTCCTATTGGCTGGGAGCAGTGGTCTGCGGCCAACGGAAGCTGCAAGTGCCCATATCTGGGGAGATACAGGTAAATAGAGTGGTGGTAGTCCATCAGGGGCTAACTCTGGTGAACTGCCACCATTTTATTGCCCATCCGTGTTCTAACATCATCTGCTTGGCATCTGGCACTGGAACAGTGCCTTTTTGTAACAGCTGTAAGGGCTACTACTGTCCTTGCTCCCTCCCCACACCCACATCCAGCTGAATCATTCTGCTTCCATCCCTTCTGCACAGATAAAATAGTTCTTGGATGCTTCAGTTCCACCCTTTCCCCTATAGCTTAGAGGGGAGAACACAGGGTTTATTCTTTCAGATGAATTACTCATTCTATACTGATTAATGGACTGAGAATATTATTGCACCAACCATTTGTACAATACCCCAGATAGGGTAGATGAGGATGAACTGGCATTTGAATTTTCCAAGCCCATCAATGATGGAGAGGTAGCATAGGTCCAATTCCTTAACAAGTATAAACCAGTTGCAATTCATTAAATGTGGATCTAGTCATCACAACCAGCCATGAATTCAGCAGTAAAAGGAGAAAAATGCATAAAGCTGGCTGGATAAAATAGATTTTTGTTTGCTGGCAATTTCCCCCTCTCACCGGTCCAAAAACAAAAGGGAAAAAATAAATTGATTTGGATTAAACATAAATGGTTTTTTAATTTACATTTTCAGAAAGGCAAAGTCAAAAAATGTCTGGGATTGAAATATTTTGTTTGACCTTGGTCAATTTTTGTCTTCATTTTCATTGATTTTTTTAAAGGTTTTAGGGGGAAAATGAAATTGCAAAAGAATTTTGTGTTGGTTCTGGAATTCATTTAGGTTTTGTCCATTTGCTTTTTATCGAAAATAATGTATTGAAATAGGCAGTAATTTGTGAAATGTTTAGCTGTAGCTGAATCAACATTTCTTACTAAAAAGAGTTTGAGACAAAAAAATCCACATGCATCAGCTCATCTTTCCATTCTGAGACTGAATGGCACAAAGAACTGTAGAGAATAGTTTTGAATATATCCAGTGATAGCTCCATCAGAATATCATACAATTAATGCACACAAAATATCTAAATGCTCTCTGATGTAATCATCTCCAACTTAGAATATGATATAGTCGAGTCATACACAAATCTATTGATAGAAGTTACAGAAAATGTTAATTACATTTATTTTTTTCCAAACTGCAATGATCTGGTTTTATTTTTACATGAGTTATTTTGAGCAATGAAAAATATCTGAACGGCTCTCACTGAAATTAACTACTACAAAGGAACAAAGCATATCAAAGTGCTTTAAAAAAGGAACCAATTGTTCTGAATTAGTGTCAGCAGGAGCAAGATTTTGGGAGAAAAATACAATGTAAGCAACATAGGACAACAGCAAATTACTCACAGTTGTGCAGTGACTCATCAAGACATTTTATTGTGACAATGAGAGTTGATATTTTAAGTAAGGGGAGGGAACTGCTTTTTCAGCGTTAGCGCTGATAAAAATTGCAAATAATAAAAACACAAATTTCAAGATGTCCTTGATAGGTAGAAATGGATAAGCTGTTAGTTTAAAGGGGCTTCTTATATTTACAAGCTTATTTTTTAGCCTGGGACACCTATTACTGCAATGCTTTTAAAGTAAAATGGAGAAATCTTTTTCATTGATTTCCACAGGAGGCTGCTTTAGAAGGTTTTGTTAGCTGCAAGCTGAACACTTGCAAGGGTCTTTGTTGCTCTAAAAATCAGGAGCATAAGAAAAGAACAGAGAATTAGAAGAACAAAAGGGGCATGGGGTCAAATAAGGAAAAGACAGAGGTGTAGCCATAGTGCTTTGTATTCCCACTGATCATACACAAATCCATCTGATGCTATAAAGAAGAAAAAAGACACACCAAAAAAGGTCCGGATTTATACTTCCTGGCTGTGTCTACATTGGCACCCCTTTCCGGAAAAGGGATGCTAATGTAGACTTCGGAATTGCAAATTCCACGGGGGATTTAAATATCCCCCGCGGCATTTGCATTTACATGGCTGCCACTTTTTTCCAGCTTGGGGATAAGCCGGAGAAAAGCGCCAGTCTACACGTGATTCTCCGGAAAATAAGCCCTTTTCCGGAGGATTTCTTATTCCTACTTTCCTACTTTGTTAGTCTATGCCAGCCAAGCAATAATAAGGCCTAGCTCATTTCATCTGAAGATCTCAAAGCTCTTTACAAGAAAGTCAGTAACATTCTTCCCTTTTTACAGATGGAAGACTGAAACACTGAGATTTGCTTAATGTTATCCAGAAGGCCAGTGGGCTACTTGGGAATAGTATCTCTGTCTGCTATCTCACAATGTATATATAGATGGTTTGGAAATAAAAGAATTTACCCAGAGTTTACTTTGTTAGTCTACAGGAACTGAGTTTAAAATTTAAATTTAAACTAGTTCATTAGTATGTGGCTGAAGATTTTAAAATCACCATCCCCCCTGCTCTGGCTGCTGTTGGGGCACCAGTTTAATAGTACTGCAGAGAGCCCTATAAACCCTAAGGACAGCGCTGAGCAGATTACAAACTGTCTTAGTAAGAAAATGGCACACTGCATCATCTTCTTCAGAATCTTGTGGGGTTTAGACTGACAAGTGTGGCTGCAAATATGCAGGAATTAAGAAACCTCTGTTGCTGCAACAAAGCATTCGATCGCAGTGAAAACTATTGCAACCATGTTGGACAGAGAGAGTTTTTCCCATCTGCATAATTTCTTTGAGTGATTTGCTTTGCACACATGTTTGAGGATGCAGGAATGCACACACCTTACTGTGTGCCAGCATGCTACACTGATACCATGTTTCATTCCAAGGACAAGCTCTGTCACAAACAGTTAGTTGCATTGCCAGCTGAAAAAATGCCAGCACATTGCTTTACATTTTCAGCAATAGTTGTCACATTATTACCAAGATAGCTAGGGCCAAAACCAATGAACCTAGAACTAGAAAATGAAATTTCAATTTGCGCACCCAGTAAGGCATGAGGGAGATATTTTGTAACACTTTGCCACAAGTGCCTAAATACAGCTCCATCTACCGCTATAGAAAGTAAATAAATCTAGTGAGGCAAGAGCCTTGGAAACTATGGTGAGGTTGAGTGCAAATCTTATCTGAATAAGAGGTCATTTCTTCATGAGATATCTGATATTTGACGTGTTTCTTTCTAGTTCAGTTAAAAGTAGTATGGGCCTTATTTTTGGATATGCTATAGCCAGGAAAAGCAACCCAAAACCTGGAGGAGAAGTCCAACTCACAGAAGAAGAATCTGTAGGTGGAATACAAGTGCCACAGAATGTAGATTTCTTGGTGAGCAGAACATCCCAGAACCCCAATGACCCTCTGAAACAGCATTTTAGGGCTATAGAAATCTCATTTGATTCACACCGGAGGTCAGCTCAGCCCTCAGTTATCTCCAGAATCAAGGAAATGCCAAGGGGTGTAAACCACTTGTGTCTCCCGCCCTTGCACCTGGTTCCATAGTGAGCGCAACTTGGCTAGAATGCCAGAAGGTGTTGACGTTTCCAGTGACAGCATGTTTTACAGCAATATTACTGTTTCAGCACTAGGCTGTAATCAGAAGGTCCTACTCTAGTCACAATGTAGCGGCATTGATTTCAATTGATTCAGTGGTGCCATGCTGTTTTACACCTGAGAAGGATCAGATCTCCAGATTAGACAGGCACTGGAACATGGAATTAAGAGATACCATTTGGTGTCCAAACTATCCTAAATCTAACAACGGAAACAAAAGAAGAGGAGGGTTTGGAGTGAGATTTGTGCCTCGCTCACATCTCTGAAACAAAGTATCTTCATTCTGCAAATTTGTCCCGATGCCAGGTCTGATGCCAGCTTTTCATGGGAAGTGAGGATATTCCAGAGAATTTTCTGCTTTAGAACAAACTATTTCTAGTATGACTCTTGTTTTCACGTTAACCCTCAAAAACTGGCACATCGTATTTGAGGTCCACCTTTTCCCAAGCAGTCAAGGCTGTTCCCTGTTGCAGGGCAGAATGATGGACGAAGCCAGGTGGATTGGTAAGAGGTGATTTATTCAGTTACAGCATCCAGACGGCTCATTCCCCTCCGCCTTGCGACCAATGAAGTGAGCCATGAGTTATGGTTACAGTATCTTTTTATCCCTACCCTTCTCTTGGTACCCGCCCAATCCCTTTATTTCTGGATCATCCTTTTGTTTCCTAATATGGTAAGTATTACCCCTTCCCAGACCTCTTTGCTTCCTAATATGGAGAGGCTACCTTTCCCCAGACCCTACCTATTGATTCCTTATATGGTGTATTTTGAAGCCTTATTTTACTCGCAGCAAATTAAGTAACTGGATGGCCTAACTTATGGTAAGGCCCCAAATTAGGGAACTTTGTGGCTTAATTTACAAGAGAACGCTACTCCTGAGGCAATCCTTGTATTACCCTCTTTCCTGTTACACAGGCCCCCCCCCATGCACCTGAGGGTCATCTTGCTTCCAAGCTGGATTTCTGAGGAGAATTATGAAGTCAGGCTCTTATGCCTGGATCCTGCCTTCAGATCCTTGTAGGCCAGATCCAGCGCTGAGACGCCCTTTATTCCCACACCCACATTCCCCAGTCTGGCATTCTGAATGCAGAAGGGGGTCCTACAAGAGGCTTTAAAATACCTTGCTTCTAGAAGCTTCTGTTTTAAAAACTCCCCTACAGATTTCCTGGCCATGGGAGATGGGCTGCCACCACCCAAGTAAACAAAAAAACCCTTTCTTTTTAAACTCAGGAAGAAAGCACTTGGGAACTTCCAGAGGGGTACCTCAAGCTCTTTTACTACAAGAGAACTTGAAAAAAAAAGAAAAGAAAGTAAACTGTAATATTTGATAGCTGACCTCTCAGTCTTAGGCATGCATACAGAAACCTCCCATTACCTTCCAGGACACAAGAATCAAATCACCCCCTTAAAATGGTGATTTTATTAACAAAACAAAAAGATATACTTGTTTGCTAGGTGTTACAGAAAAAACTGAGAAAACAGATTAAAGCACAGATTTTTTTCTCCTGGGTCTCAGCTTTAAAGTTACAATGTATGGTGGGGCACATGGACTTGTCACAGAGAAATTTAACTAAACAAAACCAAACAAAGAAAATAACCTGATCATGACTAAATAAATATTGCCCATATACTCATGTATTCATACTTCCAAGGTCCCTGCCAATTCTAGGCTGAGTAGAGCTTACAGTTAAGCAGTATGTGTTTTTATTGCTGGTGAACATCTGCACATACCACAGTGCATTCAACAAAAAATATTCCACACATGGATAGGAAAAATTAGCAGGTACACTGTCTATCAATATTCACTTTACCAAGGGCCATAGTGGATTCCTTATTGAGACTGGATGTCTTTCTGAAATCTATGCTCTAGTTCAACCACATGTTATTGGGTTCACTATGTTATGAAGGAATCACTATGTTAAATTGTATGGTTCCTATTATGCCATACAATCCCTTCTAACATTAAAATTCATGCCTGCAAGAGACATTTTTGTGACCTTATGTTTTTGGAGTTGTCATGGCTCCTTTTCCACTCTGGCATGATAAATGCAGAAGTGGGGACCAGAAAGAGTACCCCAAAACCTTATCTACCGGGCTTTGATTTAAAACTTCCCTCTAAAATCTTAACAACCTAGATTTTGGGAATAAAACACCGTTGCCACCGCCCAAATATTAATAAAGCAACCAGGGAGAGACTACTTGGGAAATCTCACCCCTAAAGTACAAACCAGGACACAAAAATTAACCAATACCAGGTTAATAAAAATAAAAGAGAAAGAACTTTTATTATCAGCACAATATTCCTGTTGCAAGCATAATGACTAGATGGAACAGTAACAAAATAATATACTCATGGAGGAGAAATTTATCATGGTCCAGGAACTTAGTTACAAAGCAGAGCAAAACCCATTTTTAAATGCACAGACACTAGATCCCATGTCCCAAACCATAAAACAATAAAACCTAATGGATTTATCTAAACTTTATCCTACTTACAGACTGAGAAGAGTATTTTCTTAGAGGGAGACATCCTGTTCCCTTCAACAGCTGGAGAGAAAAAACTCCAGACTCAAAAGCGGGAAAAGACCCAAAAATTCCTTTGTCCCAGTTTGAAAATCCTACCTACATTTCTATTGGCTGCCTGCCATCTGGTTTAGGTAAGGGACATAGTTAACCCCTTAGTCCCCAAGATGCTGGCTAACCCTCATGATCATGACAGGAGTAAACAAGAATAAATCCAAACTATTATCAATCCAAAGACAATGCAATGCATTTCACAGTTCACTGATTGAGAACAGGCAGCGATGTGTCTTTGCATATTGTGGCTCCATTATATGTAATTACATAGAATGACTCTATACAACGGTACAATATCTCCTAAATTTTCAGAGATGAAAATATACTGAGCCACAATAGGTATGTTACTATCAAAGTTAGATCCTAGTACAGGTTGAACCTCTCTAGTCCAGCACCCTCGAGGCTTGACTGGTGCTAAATCAGAAAAAATGATGGACCCAGATAAGTCAATATTGTTTAGCAGCATTACTAATATTACCACTGCTTACTGAGATGTTAATAGACATTCAGGGGTAAATTGGAGCTAAATAATAGCACAGAACACTGAGAGCCAGGACTGGTAGAAAGCCAGGACCAGTGGAGAGCTAGGACCAACTTTATGGGACCACATGAAACTTGACCACACCCATGACAAGTGGACATCCAGCTAACTATAAGCCAATCCAGACCACAGATGTTGTCAAACCAGAGAGTGAGAGATTATGGGAGTTCAACCTGTATATTAGTAAATGCCCTGTAAATAATTACTGGAATTCAGAGCACAAAATCTTTAATTATTCAGTATCTGATATTGGTTGTTTGTTAATATACCAAAGTAACATGACTGGCCTTTGGATTGATGTTTTTTGATTAGCTTAAAATAATAACAGGGGGGAAAACAAAAGGATAAATTCTCATAACTTCCCTCATTGTGACTTATTCTATGAGAAATCCTACTGGAGTCAAGAAGACATTAGAACAACCCTTGCAGTAAGGTGCTACTAACCTAGAATATCAAAATCTGACCCCAAAACTTTAGGAGTCAATTTTTGACAACCTAGCACCTACCAGATTTCAGAGGCACAATCCTCTAGCCAGTAGGTCTATGAGGGCACAGATGTCAAAGTGATGCCAGTTGAGCTGAGAAAAGTAACAGAAGTCAGAGGTGCAAATAATTGCACATTCCCTTAAAAACTGTGGTCTGCAAACTGCAAGTATAATGAGTCAAAGCCCTGGGCAAATGAGCCTTTCTAAAAAAAATCTTAGCATTTGCTTCTAGGCTGAGGTTCATATGCCGTGCTACAGAACTAAGCAAACTTTTATGACCAATTATAAATCCCTAAAGATAGGGTTTACTAATGATACACTCTTAACTAGATTAGTATCGGCATGTGCAGCTAAGGAAGCCCATGATGACTTAAATTTGAAAGGTTTCTAATCTTGTAATGAAGCTATTTTTTTGACCATTCACAAAACAGAATCTGATTTGAACATTAGAATGCAATTAATCATGTATTTTAGAATCTCATTTAAAATAATGTATTCAGAGCCCAGAAAGTATATTGCACACATGATTGCATTATGTATAAGGAAAATAAACTGCATAATTGAAATGTACCACATAAATTATTCATCATAAAACAAAACCCTCTTGAGTACCGACATGGGTTCGGTTTCTCAACGGTCTTGTGTTGTCATTTACACCTGTAACAATGGAGGGTGGAATGCTCCGATTCTAACACCCTCACATCACACACCCATATGCTGCTTTACAAGGTAGAGAATCAGACCTACAGCACCTGAGAAGTAACATGAAAGAATGAAAGGAAATCTCAGCAATCAAACTGGAGTTCTGTATTAAACCACTAGATAGCAATGTTCTAATGCGGCACACAACGTTCTGTATAAACGCCTAATGGAAAAATAGAAGAAAGGAATTATTTAAATTGGAGTTCTCCACATTTTTCCTTTTGAGCCCCCCCCCCCCCGCCATAAGTGATTAAAACTCATGGCCCACCTGCACTACAAAAATGGGTTTTCTGCATATTAATGCCAAGGCTGGCGCTAAGGTATAGTAAGCAGGAGAACTGTCCAGAGCCTCATGCCACACGCAGCTAAGTGGCTCAGGCTTCTGAGGCTTAGGCCAGTGATGGGCAACCTAGGCTACCGAGGAGGCCTCATGAATGACCCTCCTTCATCCCAGTGGACTTTTGTAACCAAGTCTGTATCCTGGAAGAGGGTAGTTTTGCTAACTGCATGTGCATCCCTATAATTTGAGACATGCCAATTTCATGGTACCAGCACTTTGATTGGATACATAGGGAGTGTGCGGCTCTCAGTCAGTGTTGTGTGCAAACAATCGTGCCCTTAGTTTACATGCATGTCACATTAGTAATACCAGTAGGAAAAAACAAGATGGATAGAAACCTACAAAATCTGGCAAGTCTGTGTGTGGAAAATGGTAATCAAAATGTTTCATGGACCACACCTAAAACCTCAAGGGCCCACATGTGGCCTATGAGCCACACGTTGCCCACTGCTGGCATAGGCTTTCTACCCCAGACTCCAGTGAATACTACACTGCTTCTTCTTGGGACCCCCTGAAACCTGATCACAGCCCCCTCAGGGGGTGCCAGATTCCTGGTTGAGAACCAGTGCTATACGTGAACTTGAAATGAGCCCTCAGAAAGGTGCAGTACAGAAGGGGGGTTATTTTTGTCCCCCCTTCAAACAACATCCCGACCATGGCCTACGTACGGTAATCCCAAGCTGTAAGCTCTTTGCTTTGACAGTGTTGGAAAGCACTGCATGCTGTTACCTCAGGGTCTACTCTGTGTGGATCAAACCATGACCTGTGGTTGCACCTACACAGGTGTATTCAGAGATGCCATGGGCCCCTTTACTGTCCTGCCAAGATTGGCCACAGTACAACAGCGAGAGGGGAGAGTAGATTCTCACGGCTATTTCTCCCTGAGCCAGCAGAGCTGAGCTCCTACAGAGTAGGAACAAACCCCACCCACCCCTTTCCCAGATGTAACTCAGACTCCTCCAGCAGTAAGGAAGAAAATCATGGATCAAACTGTGATTCGCTGAACACAAAGTGGGAAGACATCTTCTGCAAGTCCTCTGTTCAACGTAGTGGAATTTCTACGAGCCGGGGCATCAGGTCTTCTGCTTCCTCTGTCTGTCTTCTTAGAGCTCCCAGCAAAGGGGACTGCCATGAGATAGCAAAGATGCACTGAGGGCAGGAGACTGGCCAGAATGTGAGGCAAATTCATTGTTTCTCACTGAGGACATGGAACATAGGGATCACCAGTCAGATGGGGAAGGATAGACTGGTCCCTTATTCCCAAGTCTAGGATGAGGCAAATAGTCAAGGATTTGACTTCCACCTTTTAAAAAGATGCCTTCTTATCTCTCACTGCTTCTTTTACATGGTTGTTAAGCCACAGTGGCTCGTTTTAATTCTTCTACTATGTTTTTTAATTTGGGGTATACATTTAAGTTGGGCCTTTATTATTAGAATGTTATCCACCCAACGAGAAAATGAATCTTAAATGCCTTTTTTAGTCTTCTTTATAGAATCATAGAGTTACAAGAGACCACAAGAGTCATCTAGTCTAATCCTCTGCCAAGATGCAGGAATTGTTGGATTTAAATCCTTTAAGACTGATGACTGTCCAGCCACCTTTTGAAGACTTGCAGTGAAGGAACTTCCACAGCCTGTCTATTGTCCTACAGTTCTCACAGTTAGGATAAGATTTTACTGAGAATCAATCTAAACCTGCTATAGTGTAGTTTGAACCCACTACCACTTGGTCTGTCCTCTGGCAAAAAAGAACAACATTTCTCCATCTTTTTATAGCAGCCTTTCAAGTATTTCAAGACTGCTATCACGTTCCTCCTTAATCTCCTCTTTTCCAAACTAAACATACCCAGTTCTGTCAGTCTTTGCTCATGTGGCTAACATTCCTGCCCTTTGATCATTTTTGCCATTCATCTCTGAATCCTTCCCACTTATTCCACATCCTGTCTATAAATTAATGTCCAAAAGTGGACATTGTACCCCACCTGAGGCCTAACAAACACCGAGTAGAGTCATGCTCTCTCCCACCATGTCTTGCATGCTATGCTTCTCTTAATGCAACCTAAAATTGCATTTGCTTTTTTTGCAACAGCATCACATTTCTGACTCATGTGGGGATCATGATTCACCACACCTCGATCCTTCTCAACAGTGCTGCTGCCAAGCCCGTTTCCCCCCCATTCCGTATCTCAGAATTTTTTTTTCTTCCCCAAGTGTAGCACCTTATAGTTATCTGTATTGAATTTGATTTTGTTGTCTATAGAGCAGTTGTCCAATTTATCAAGGTCCCTCTAAATTTTAGATCTATTCTGCAGAGCATTGTCAACACCCTGCCCCTGCAAGCATACGCTCTATTTCTACATGTAGGACATTAATAAAGTTAAACAACAGTGGACCGAGAAAAGATCACCATGGAACCCCATTTGAGACCTCCCTCCAATCTTACATCAGTCCATTAAGAGCTACTCTTTGTTTGCAGTTGTTTATCTCAGTATATATCCACTTAATGGTAGTTTCTTCAACTGCATATTTCTCTAGTTTACCTATCAGAATGTCATGTAGAACTATGTCAAAAGCCTTGCTGAAGATCAGGTGTGTTATCATAGAATCATAGAATAATAGGACTGGAAGGGACCTCAAGAGGTCATAGAGTCCAGCCCCCCGCCCTCAAGGCAGGACCAAGCTCCGTCTACACCATCCCTGACAGATGTCTATCTAACCTGTTCTTAAATATCTCCAGAGAGGGAGATTCCACCACCTCCCTTGGCAATTTATTCCAATATTTGACCACCCTGACAGTTAGGAATTTTTTCCTAATGTCCAATCTAAACCTCCCTTGCTGCACTTTAAGCCCATTACTCCTTGTCCTGTCCTCAGAAACCAAGAGGAACAAATTTTCTCCTTCCTCCTTGTGACACCCTTTTAGATATTTGAAAACCGCTATCATGTCCCCCCTTAATCTTCTTTTTTCCAAACTAAACAAGCCCAGTTCACGAAGCCTGGCTTCATAGGTCATGTTCTCTAGACCTTTAATCATTCTTGTCGCTCTTCTCTGTACCCTTTCCAATTTCTCCACATCTTTCTTGAAATGTGGCGCCCAGAACTGGACACAGTTATGCTCACCACATTACTCCTATCCTCAAAACCAGCTATCCAGTCAAAGACGGAAATCAAGCTGATTTGGCATGGTTTGTTCTTGGTAAATCCATGCCAGCTGCTAGTGATTATCCTTCAAGTATTCACAAACTAAATGTTTTATGACTGGTCTAGTAGCTTCCCAGGTGCCAAAGTCTGGTTAAACTGTGGATAGTTCCCCAGCTTCTTCTTCCCCCCATTTTTAAAGATGGGCACTTCATTAGCCCTTCTCCAATTTCCAGGATTTCTCTTGCCATTCATGAGCTTGCAAATATGTAGTTCTGAGATTTCTTCAGTAGCATTTGGTGAACAGCATCTGGTCCTGCAGATTAACATTCATTCTAATTGGTCAGAAGATCTCTGATGCATTTACTACTCCCAACCTGTACCCTTTCCCCATTATTGTCAGTGGTAACTTTGCTAGTCATACGGTCACATGTTATTTTTTGTGAGAAGCCTGTAGCAAAATTGGCTTTGAGCAGCTCTGCCTTGTATTATCTTCCCTTACCAGCTCATCACCTTCATTGAGCCACAGACCCTTGATTTTTCTTTTTGGCCAGAAATATTTGAGGAACTCCTTCTTGTTGTCTCTAACACTCCTTGCCAGCCATAAATCATTCTTCATCTTGGATATCCTGAATTTGTCACTTTCTCTCCAATTCTCCCGGCTTAGTGTTTTCAAAGAATTTGAAGACAGTCTGGTCTCAGTCTGTGCCTAAATGCTACCAAATTCAGTGTCTTCTTTTCCAATGAGTTGGACACTGAGATGGTGCTGTTTTTACAACACCCTCCCTCCAATAACTTCTCCCCTGGACTGATCATATCTAACTAGTGGGATGATTTAGGTCTGTGTTCTGTGGGGCCCAGGCCCGACCTCCTCCCGTCAGAGAGAATTGGTGGTTAATTAAAGGCAGATGAACCACACCCAAGTTCTCATTTCCAGGGCATTTACTTCCTTCATTTGCTTCTTAAGAATGTTTTTTTCTCACTGATGTGACAGTTGACTCTGTCAGACCCCACTATTAGATAATGAGGCTACTCTGGTCAGGTATAAAGGGGAATAAGTAACTCCCTGACATTACTTCATTCTTTTTCATGACTGCCAAGTCCAACCATTCATGAATTGGGTCACAAAATATCAGGCATTCTTTTTACCTGCCTTCTGTTTTCTGAGCCTTTTGGAATCACATTTTTAAACTTTTCTCTGCCACCAAGAGAACTAGAAAACTTAATTGTGTTTTACGTGAAAGCTGAGATTTTCATGTCATCACCTGACCCCAGAATCTGGAGCTTTTAAAAAACAACAGTGATTTTTGTGCATCTTACAATACAATGGCAAGCGATGGCAACACTGAACTTAGTTATAAGAGCAAGTAAGAAGTTGAGAGGTATTGATGTATTCTCTGGTCTGGTCTGTTCTTGGGGCACAAGAGCTACACCATGACCTGAACTCAGACTAAACTGCGATGTTACAACGTAGCTCAAAACAGTTTGCAAAATCAGGCCAATAAGAATTAGTCTTCACATGTGAGTAGAGTTTTTAGCACATAATTTCACTAATTTTAATGGAAGTTATGTCCCAATATAGTCTGCTAAAAACTGAATCTCAATAGCTTTGTCTACAAGTTTAAAAATATTGATTATATCTTTGGTTCAATTTTTCTTTCAGAATACTGGATAAATTGAGGCCTTATTTGATCTCTTTCCCACCCATTGCATTCCTAATTTAAACCATTGTGACATCAATATCGGGCCTACAATTCCTATATGTTTCCATAAGTTCCCTTACAAATTCACTTACAAAAGTTTTCCATTACCATAATTAATTCACATAGCCTTAGTGGTAGTAATGATTGCATCAGTGAACACTTATCATGCAATAGTGTGATTATCTCTCTCTCTCTCACACACACACACACACACACACGCACACACACACACACACACACACACACTTTGCCTTCTTGTTCTCTCCACAATTCATTGTTTTTCTTTGTGCTATTCTTAGATAAGGAGCAATGGCTAAAATATTCTTACCAGCATATATTTAAGGTAACTTTTTGTTCAGTTTGGGGACAAAAAGGTTTTGTTAAAGAATAATCACTCAAAAGATCCTTAACTAGACTCCCTAAATTGAACACCGAATGATCAATTGTGACAGCGTCGATCTTCCCTCTAGCCAAGACATGTCCTAACTCTTCAAGTACGTAGATGCCTTAACAATGTAAAGGTATGGTAACATTTTGGGGAAATCAGGGTTACAACAGTTCTATAGATACATATGCTACAACCATCATTTTTTCTTATGTCTGCTCTGCAGTCGAGGGGTATGATTGCAGCCCATGAAGATATATCTGTGCAATCTGTGAGTTAGCTACAGCAAAGCTAATTTGTTTAATAATATCCATGTAGCCCTGAAAATGTGAACAAGCCCGTCTGGAATATTCACATTCACCAGTATTGCACTAGCTTCATGTCATTGTTACTCAAGCCACCTTTGATCTTGGATATGTCTGCATGCATGGAAATCTCCCCTCCCATCTGTGGCATAGTCAAACCCAAAGACATAAATTGAGTTTCTTTTATGTCTTTCGAATGTTTCTTTGAACTTTAGGATCAGAGGGGTTCCATTTTGTTTTGATATTTTGTATATTATAGGCCTTGATTTCACAGTGATCCCAAACATTTGGAAGACCACATTTGGCAACCCCCTCACATATAAGCTCACTCCACCACACAGAAGTCAGGCAACAGTGAGTTAAAGAAATAACCTCATTCAGCTGGTGAGAAGTTAGCCACTTAAAAGGAACAATCTGAGAGATTTAAATTTCTATTAGATATATTTGCTTTTCAATAATTCATACATCCAACCCCTTAAAAGAACACACTCAATTATGTGTGCTCTAGCAATTATGTGAGGAGAGGGACATATTTTACAGAAAAACTTCCCTGAAATATACATTGCTTTGCTTTCTATTATTTTCTATCAACACATCAGTGAATTTGACACAGTGTTATGTGAAACAAGATTTCATTCCTAGTATCTTAATATGACAATTTTCTTAGGTAAGATGATTGGCTGAAGTAAGAGAGACTTGTAGTTCTACATGTTCAGAGATTCCAGCAGGATTTCCTTTCAGAGGCCAAAGATAAAATACAAGTGGATTTCTTATTTTGTACCTTTTGGCAGCAGCATATCAGTGTATTATTCACCGAAATTGTCTTTCCTCTGGGTCATAAGGAGCCAGGTAGTAATAATTATGTTCTTAGGCAATCCTAAGGGATAACAAATGAAGCAGAGGAGTACAGACAACTTCCTTCTCTTCGGCTGCAGTTAGAGTAGATGCATTGTCCAACCTCAATAGACATAAAGAAAGAGGCCACAGTAGTAGGGTGGTTGATGCCATCTAGAGTATTTATTGTGAACATGAGCAGAGTGGATGCTTATTATTGATTTTTAACACTGGGGCAGCTGTAGCAATCATTTATTTAGGTTGCCTAACACTTGCTATTACAAATTATTCGTCTGTGTTTTAAAGAATCTCTAGTACCACCATTTTTTGCAGAAATGAAAGTTCAACAAGGTGAAATTCTGCATGGAGAAAGTCCCAGGGCCACAGAAGTACCTTATCTTTGTCTAATGAAACATTGTTCAGGTTCGACAAAGGTATAAACAATATTAATTGCCATTTTCTTTGTCTCTTGGAATGCCAGCATGATATAATAATAACTGAACATGAACACTGTCGTCCAAGACCGACTAAGGGTCCATGCTACTGCCAAGCCGTACACTTTGCTCCGGAGACTCTGTAAACGTATAGTCTCTGAGCATGTCTACACTAGGAAATTATTTCAAAATAACTAAATTTGAAATAATAAATCCCGAAATACTAAAATCTAAATATCATGTCCCTACTACAGGAGAGCCTTGAAATTCGCCCGTGACAGGTTCCATTATTGTGGACATGCTACCTTAACGCTCCAGGAAGCACTGGGGAGTAATTACTCTGAATGACTCTGGGGAATAGTTATTTCTAAATAGCAGAAGCGAAGTATCCAAACTAATTCTATTTCGAAATAAATATTTCAAATTAAGAATTATTCTCCGAGAAAAGCAGGAGTACAGATTTTGAAATAACTAGCCCATTATTCCAAAATAATGGATTTGGTAGTGTGGAGACTGCTTATTTTTTTAAATAAGGTGGTTATTTAAAAATAACTTTCCAGTGTAGACCAGGCCTGTTTGGGAGCAGAGGAGACATGTCTTCTCTTCACCCAACCTATGGTCCTAGTAGTCCATTTCTACCATTCTGCTGCCAGCTAACATAATTAGTCTTTATGAAAAAAAATTATCAAGTTACATTCCAAAAAGTACACGATTAGAACATTATTTAGGTGGCAGAGTCAGTAGAGATACAGAGTTCCCACTCTGATTCAAAACAGGGACCTACACCTGGGTCTTCAATGTTGCATGGAAGTGTCTTACCCACTGAGGTATATGACATGCTGGGGTGGGACTCTCAGTCTCTCCTGTTGAAGTTGTTCCATTTTCTATAGACCAAATATTCATTGGGCCAGAGGAAGAGAGAGAATGAGCCTGGTAGTTAAAACAATCACCTGGGAAGGGTTCTGGTCAATGTTCCCTGCAATCTTTTGCCTCTATGCGGGGAATACGTTTTGTTATGAGCACCCAGGTATATGCAGATGTGCACCACCATTAAAAACACATACTGCTGGCTGTGGAAACTGGGGGCTTGTCTAAACAACAGAGAAGATTAGCCCTCCGGAGATCGGTCTTCTAGTGTTCGATCTAGCGATTCCAGTGTAGACCCCCAAATCGAACGCTGAGGGCAGCCTCTGCTGGTGTTGTGTACCCTTCATTCTGTGAGGAGTTGGGGAAGCTGACGGGAGCGTGTGGATGCTGCGGTGGCTCGGCTTAAGGCATTTTGCTTAGCTGGATGGTATACCTCAAGCCGACTTACCTGGTGTATTGCCGGCAAGGCCTGTGAGTGCTCTGCTAATCAGTTGGGTGACCACCCAAGTGCTCAGCTTCCAGGGAACACTGGTTCTGGTCTTGTCTTCAGCATCTAATTATTTATGCAAAGTGAATCAGCTTCAGTAAGACAGATAGAGAGCAGCTACCCCAGAATGCTCTCACACAGGGCCGTAACAAGGGCGAGACGAGTGAGGCACTTGCCTCAGGCGCAAAGCTGAGGGGGCGCAGAAAAGACAACTATTACGCTGTCTTTGCTTGTGCCTCGCACCATGTCACCACCCCCACCTGCACTGAGAACGGTCTTGCCTCAGGGGCCAAATTAGCTAGTTACGATTCTGCTTTCACAGCACCATGGGCAGAGCCATGCTTGCAGCAGCAAACCCCAGTTCACCTCAACAGTGGGGATTTGAATCCTGGCTTCCCACCGGCTACATGAGAGCCCTAACCACAGGATAGAAAATATAAGGCATAAAAAAGCCCCATAACCATGTCCTTTGCCTTATAAATGGCCTTCCATAAGGCCTTTGGCCTGGGCCGAGATGATGAATTTTTTTTCTTTACTTCTGCTGCTGCTAGCCACTACTACTGCTTCTACTCTCATTGCAGGTCAAGACAAAAACAAAGCTGTCTATGCTTCTCTTCTTGATTTGTTACTGCTTAAGGCTGCCAAAGAACACAGTTATCACACTTTGGCTCCTTTCAACCCAGAGGAGGAAGGACAATTTTAGTGAAAAATACCCCAAACCTCTGCTGCGAAAAATTACCAGACACAGCACACTTCTGCTCCAGATTTGTCTAAAAGGAAAATCCTGTGAGGAACTCGGTGCATGTAGAACTCTATGTTATTTTTAGACTCCATTTCACAAAAAACAACAAAATCTTGGTAGGGAAAGAATCTTCCATTTTAATATTTAAGCACCACTTCAGGCAACAATGTTGTTAGGGCACAAACATCACTATGAGGATGCAGCAGTTAAAGATACACGCACATTGTATACATTACAAATGCTTTTGATTTAATAAACACAAGTAACGTGTTAAATCTTTTAATTTAAGTGCTATTAAAAAAAAGTTGAAGCAAAAAGTCAAGTAGAAAGAAAACTTGAACAAAATAGGAAAATCATTAAAAGTCAGGGGGAAAAAATCCATGGACAGGCTATGGCTGGTGTTTTCTTATCTCAGTAAAAAGCACTTACACAAAATCAACATTTTGACTTCCCTACAAAAATGATCTTTTAGTAGAGCCCAAATTAGTAGAATCTTATACCATGTACAACTGCTTCTGGAGACTAACTCGAGAAGGCAAAACACAACCTGACTGTTTTTCACATTTATTTAGGTGTGTGTAGGAATGCTACATTTCAAATAATTGACTAATTGAATAGTTGGTGCTATTTGCATTTACTATTCAATTGGTCGATAGGGCACCTCTGACTTTGAAGTGCAGCAACAGTCCTAGGTCTGATGCTGTACCTCAAAGGCAAAAGTGCTGCAGGGAGCATGAGGTCAGTGGGGGAGTCCCTAGCTAATCCCAGGCTCCACGGAATGCTGACACTTTGAAATGCCACGTACAGCCTGGGGACACCCCAGCTGGCCCCAGGCTGCACGCAGTGTTTCAAAACAGCAGCGCCACGTGGAGCCTGCGGAGCCAGCAGACCAGGGAGACGGGAGCAAAGCGGCGGAGCACCGGGGGCCGGACCCGCGGCCGCTTCCCGATCAGCTGGAAGCGGCACGGGTCCTGCTGGGTGCTCCGCCGCTTTGTTCAGCGTCTCCCTGGTCTGCAGACCAGGGAGACGCTGAGCAGAGCGGCGGAGGATCCGGGCTGGACCCGCAGAGCTTTCAGCTGATCTGGAAGCCGCGGGTCCGCCCGGGTCCTCCGTGGCTTTGCTCAGCATCTCCCTGGTCTGCAGACCAGGGAGACGCTGAGCAAAGCCGCGGAGGACCTGGGCCGGACCGCGGTGCTGATCTGGAAGCGCCACAGTTCGGCCCGGGTCCTCTGCAGCTTTGCTCCACGTCTCCCTGGTCTGCTGGGGGGGGGGGGGACACAGCTAGTGCCCCCCCAGCAGACCAGGGAGACATGGAGCAAAGTCGGGGGCCTGTGGTAGAGCAGGTGGGGCACTGCCAGTTGGTCCCGCAGCACCGCTCCTTGGCGCTACTGGACCAACCCGGCAGCACCCCAGCTGCTCTGCCCCAGGCGTCCCGATTCAGCTGCTGATCAGTTTCAGCAGTGGCTGAATCAGGATGCCTGGGGCAGAGCAGCTGGGGTGCTGCTGGGTTGGTCCAGTAGCTCCGAGGAGTGGCCGCGCTACTGGACCAAGCCAGCAGCACCCGAGCAGCTCTGCCCCAGGCGTCCCAAAGTCAGCTGCTGCTGAAACTGACCAGTGGCTGACTACAGGAAGCCCGAGGCAGAGTTGCTCTGCCCTGGGCTTCCTGGAATCAGCTGCTGATCAGTTTCAGCAGCAGCTGACTTGGGGACGCCTGGTGTTCTTACCTTGAATCTGTATGTAAATGGAACTGGTGTCCAGATTCAGCGGCTGTTGAAACTGATCAGTTTCAGCAGCGGCTGATGCCAGTTCCGACTTACATACAGATTCAACTTAAGAACAAACCTACAGTCCCTATCTTGTACGTAACCCGGGGACTGCCTGTAATTACTTCACAGTGTTCATGGGGCTCTAAGTCTGAGGTAGCGCATCCATATTAACGGAACCTGCCTCAGAGTAATTTTGAAGTTTCCCTGTAACGTGGACATGCTAGTTCAAATTTGCTAAATCAGGAGTTAAGTCGAATATACTAATTACGAAACAGTTTCCTAGTATAGACATGGCCTCAGACATAACATCCAATCTTTTTCTCAATATTTGTATTTCCAGAGCTAACTAAATTGAGATAAAATTCAATATCTACACATAACTACTGTTAATTATGAAGTGCAGTTGTGGCTGGTTGGAAACCATCTTTTCAGCACTGAGCAGAATGCATTTGTTAAAAGAGAAAAAAATTAATCAGAAGTTTTTGTGTTAGATACGGGCAAGTGAAACAATTAGCATTTATGCTAGGAAAGGCATATGTTACTGTAAAAATAACAACAGATTGACTGCAGTGCTACAGATTAGCTGAGCTTTGCAAAAGAAGTTTGAATAGTCATCATCTAATGTATTCTAATGCACAAATGAAGCAGATGGTGCACTGTTTATTAGTACTTATACAAGTCAAAAATCGGTACCAGCTATGAATTGGAAAATCTCTCCTCTCCTGCTATGGACTACTATATAGCGTTGTCCAAGACAGTAAGCCTGCCACTAGGAGACATGTAAGCTCTTTGGCAAAGGGACCATCTTTAATCTCTGTGCTTGTCCAGTGTATAACACAATGGGATCATAGCCTAATATATGGCATTTATTAGTTCCAGGCCTCTCCCTATTAACTCACAGCCATACCCCCAAAAAGTCCACCATTTCTCCTTGTGATGAGGTGGACTAGGCCTTGAAGCCCTCTACTGTGACCTTGCCAGACACCACCCCAGGAAACGAGCAGTAGAGAAGTCCTCCAAACTCCCAGGAGTGGTGGTCTGAGAGGCAGCTAATCAGGGCCCGATAAACCAGTGGAAAGAAAGTTGATGGGCTACAGCCAGACAGTTCTTTGGAACTTAGTGAAGACTGGATGACTGGCTGGCTGAGAGAATCGCAATACAATGGATAACTCATTGTGGAGAGTTGACTGCAGACTAGACTAAGACTAAGGGTCAGGGGCTGAAGACCAAGTACTTGACTGGTGGGAAGAGCTGCAGAACCCTGGACAGGGTAGGACTGGGATGTTATTGAGACAAAGCTCTGAGGAAGGGAAAAGATGGCGTGGGGCCCTGGAGAAGTGACCCAGAGAGCTAGAATAGCAGCAAAACGTTAAAGAACAGGACACAGAGCTAACTGCTTTTTACAAGGTCCGTAGGCCAGGACCTGTCCCAGAACCGCAGGAAATAGTAAGAATGTGCACATATGTGTCCTTCATCCCAAAAGAGGTGTTCATGAGAAGAGGATGAACCCATTATTCTCCCTTATTAACCCGTGCCACTTTATGAGCCAGATTGAAGTGCTTAATTGCATTTCAAATGCCCTCATGTGGTTCTTGTTAGGACTGCTATCTCTATTCTGATCGTGTGAGAAGGAACAATTGTTGCTGCTGCTTCAAGCCTTTAGCTTGTTCTAGAGCTGGTCACCCTAGAATGTGCCCACAGGGATTCCCCTTGTATAAGTACGGTGCTCCTTCATTTTCCCCTTTAGCATGCAGAGCATTCTGGGACATCCCTACCAAAGAAGGAGGCCTTAAAGCAGATGGGAAATGACCTCAAGACCCACACCTTTGAAATAGAAGGTGACAATGGAATGGTGGGCTTAAAAAGTGGTGAACACCTGCCCTGTCATTGGGATAGTGGAGATGCCAGGAATGGGACAGGTGCACATGCCCTTCCTGAGATATGAGTCTGGGCAAAGAGCCAGTTGGTGCCCCTGAAGCGTTTGGGTAGGGATGCAGGCAGCTAAGTGGCTTGTTAAAGACAATATCAGGTAGAGGGGGAGGATGGTGAACAAAATCAGATTTTATTGTAGTCCAGGCTGAAGGAAAACTGAAATGAGGTTCGTTGGTGTCATACTGACCCCACAAAAGTCCTTCTATATGTAGCTTTAGGTAGATATCAGCATTTGGATACCTAACGACCCTTTGCACTTCAAAACCTCTCCACCCTTAGTTTTGAGTTTTAGCCATAAATATCCCAACATTTCCCCTGCAAATTCTAATCACAGTATTTGAGTGATTTGTCTTCACTCAATAAGTACAGCAATTAACAAAAATGAAGAAGAGAAGACGCCGTCTATAACAGCATTCATAATAATTACAGCTTCATGCCGGATCTTACTGAATCATGCCAGATAGTGCTGTTGAACAGTTTAGTCAATAATCAGAGTTCTGATGAAAGGGAAGAGAATATTGATCACAGAATGACATGTGCTGGTCAAAGGATTTATCTATCTTCTCCACAATGACTGGTGTGTTATGCGACTTAAAAATCAACCATAATAAAACTGGCAGAAAATGCATAGAAGTAGAACTATAACAGGAGTTTGTGCAAGGACCCTCATTCACATCATTATGAGCCTTCTCCTCCCTCTTGCTGAAGATGTCCTTCTGCTGTCTCAGTGTGGCTTCAGATCATCTTGGGGCACCAGCAACATGATTTTAGTTTTGGGACAGTTCCAAGAGAAGTATAGAGAACATCCCTAACCTTTGTTTACTGTCCTTCAGCCCATCAATTGTGGAGCATTATAGAAGGAGCTATCTAGGTTTGATTATCCATTGAATATCATGTGTGACCCTCAGGCTACTCCATGGTGGGATGATTGCCACCACAAGTGGCTGGAGATGGATCTGTTCCCCATCCTGACTGGTCTTAAGCAGGACTGTGGTGTTGCTCCACCCCTTTCTTCCATCTGCCTTGCCATGATCTTGATTCTAATTCATGCCTGCCTTTCTTCGGTAATTGGGATGGTGTATCACATTGATAGCCATCTTCAACCTTCTGCATCTTCATCAAAACTAAGGTCTCCAAGATTGTTATTACTGAACTTCAGTATGTTAACAAATGTGCTGACCTTGTGCGCACTAAGGCTGACCTGCAATCCACCCTAGATCTCTTCTCAAGCATATATCATAGCCCAGGAATTTCCCTTAATGTTGGGAAGACTAAGGTACCCCTCCAGCCAGACCCAGCCCAAGTTTCCCTCATTGTCCAACAAATTGTCATCAGTGGTGAACTCCTGGAAAACGCTGAACATTTCCTTTCCATTACCTTTGGCAGTTAACTCTTCCAGATAGCCAGTCTGGATTTGGAAATGAAACACAGGATCTATTGTGCCAGAGCATCCTTCAGAAAGTTGCTTCAACATGTCTTTATTGACAGAGACCTGTGGATGGAAATTAAGACCCTGGTCTACTCTACAGCAGTCATCCCTGCTCTTCTTTATGGGTGCGAGACATGGGTGACATACCTTAGCCATCTTAATTGTCTGAAGTAGTACCACCAAAACTGCCTTAAGAAGATTACCCATATCAGACGGGAAGACTATTACACCGATACCAGCATTCTCTCTGCAGCAAACAACACCAGTGCTGAAGTGAAAATTATGAAATGTCAACTTTGCTGGCTTGTCCATTGTGTATATGACTGATAATTATTTACCAAAGCAAGTCCCATTTTCTCAATGTAGTCATGGTAAGAGGATTTTTGGGGGAGAGAGAGAGAATGGAGGAAATGCTACAAGGACACTCTTAAAGTTTATTTTAGGAAGGAAGGCATTAGCCCCATGAACTGGGACTGCAATGCAACATGCCTCAGCCAATTTTGAAGAACATTGCTTTGCTCAAGAAGCTGAGAAATAGAAGAATAGGGAGGAAAGTGTAGCATCCTGGCCAGTAGTTGTTCTATCTCCAAGCAATCACATGACATATATGTGGAGAAAAAAACCATAGAACACTGATTGGACACCTCAGCCATCTTAAGTTTCATCAGTGACTTTCCCTCCCCAAAGAAGACATCGTCCTCCTACCAAGGGATAGCCACTGCCAGCACTGTCAATAACAGGAGTTTGTCCTTACCTACAAACATACCTGAGGTAATATACTGGCAGCTTATGTATCACTCTAGACAGGATGAGATACCAAATTAGACCATGGAACTAAATGTACCTCATGATTTTGTGTGTGAATTTGTCATGTCAACCATACATAAATGGCCTAATGAGAACAAAAGAAGTTCATTACAATAATCCCTTTCAAACTATAATTGGCAGTAGGCCAAAACCCAGTAAACATTGCTAAGGGAGATACTTTCTTTGCTTTTAACAAAACGCACATCACTTCTTTAGCACCAAGCTCTGCTCCCTTCTAAATATGTTTGCTAAATACTTTAATGAGCACTTCAGTGACACCAGAAGAGAAGCTAAGTTGGAGGACATAAGAAATGTTCATAGAGATCTGGCCACCCAATCAGTAACTGGCTGCAGAGTGGATGAGAAGTTCCTCCAACTATTGCTGCAGTTTGGGAGTTAAAATCAGCATGGGAGAGGTGACGTGAGTTAAAATGAAGTTACACTTTTATATCTGTTCTAAATCTGATCATGTGTTATCTAATCCACCTCATCTCCATTGGATAACCTGTAGACTCTCACTACTGTCTGTGGCTGTGACAATGTTGTATCTCTTTTTGGCTTTGCTTCTTATTCTAGTGTTTTGCTTGCACTTGTTTGGGGAGAGTTTTTCAACTTGTGAGATGTCATGGAGATATTCCTATCATTGTCACACAGGCAATTCTGATGTATCTGTTGCCATATACTCAATAAAGAAAAACCTTCCCATTAAGCAAAGTATATCCATTGGTCCAAATTATACCCTGGTATAATACTTCTGAAAGGAATGTTATAGGAAGAACTTGGTTTATTAAGGCTGAAATTGAGAAAAAGGCAATTTTCACTCTGGCTTTTTTAGCACACTCAGAAATCAGAGGCTATTAAATAAAAAAAACCCAACACCTTGAATTGTTTTTGTCCTCCCACCTCATATTATAAAAGAACGAATGTTTTGCTTACTTTGAATGTGACAGTGTGTTTACAAAGCTCCTGACCCTTTGAAACCACATTCACTCTAGGCAGTACATTAATTTCATACCTTGGTTATAGATATACTCATAAGACTGTTGTCTTAAAAAGTCTTCTGTGATCTGCTTTTAAGTGGACTCAGTCATTAACACTATAAAGGACACAGTGCTGTGAGGGGTTCATGAAAATGATTATATGTCTTTAATCTAAAAACAGCTTTGACCATAATCCATTACCTTGAAACTGTATGTGAAAGCACCCACTTCAAAAATAAGAGCAGTTGAACCAAAATGTAGATGAAAAGCAAATGGAAAGACATTAATTTAGCATAGAAAATGTAAGATGTAAGTTTTCCAATTCTGTTACAAGTAGTTACAAGTATTTTCTGTATATATTACTTTTACAATGATTATGTGATTTCACTTGTTACGATAAAATGATTTTTTTCCTGCTCTCCAACTTCTTTAATGTTAGCAGCAGGAGCATCCAAAAATGACGTGCCGTACCTATAATCCTAGTCTCCAAGTTGACCTTTTGTTGGAAAGCATGATAAGCACTGAAGTGGCTAAGTGGAAGTTTCTCCTGCATCTTTTTGTAGCTAGTGTTGCTCAATATAAAACATACTGTACTAGCTTTGAACCTGTGGATTTCTCTCACCGTAAATACTATGACAAGCTGTCATCAGACAATTTACATACGGTGAATGGAAACCAGTTTCTGGGGGGAGGGTCAGGGCAGTTCTATGTGAAAAACACATTTGTGAGGAAAGTATGTCTTAGCTATTTTTGACTTGCAGCTCCAAACTGGAAAAAAAAAGAGTTGAGGACTTTTTGTTCTTAAAGGACAGGAATAATATTACCAGAAATGTGGAAGATGGTGTAATGAGGTGCTGCTTTAAATAAAAGTGGGGAATTGTGTTTGATGTGTTATCTATTATGGAAAAGAAATAAAAGGGTGTCAGATCTCTGCCACGATTCCCTGGCATGGATTATTGCACTACCAGTCTGACTGTGGGTGTTTGATTGAAGCAAACTCCACACAGCCTTCAACTGGCTTCCTATATAATGCAACCAGTGCAGCTGTACTGGCAAAGTGGGAAATGTAACTTGCTAATGATAAAGCTCACCAGTGGATTATAACTTCTACGAAGCGAGGACATCAGGAGGTGCTGTCTTCCCTGAGAGTGCGTCTACCCAGCACCCTTAGCTCAAAATAAGCTACGCAATCTGCACTACGCTAATCGCATAGCTTATTTCGAGTGCATTCCAAAATATCTTATTTTGTAATTTGGCGCTGTCTACACACAAGGGTTGCCAGGATGTCGGAATAAGTCACTTGCTATTTCAAAATCTATTTCAAAATAATGGGCTGCTTGAATAGATGTGGAGTAGCTATTTCAGGATATTTCCGATAGCCCGAAAATAGCTCCGCAGTGTAGACATACCCTGAGTTCTTTAACATGGGTCTCTCTAGCTGTAACTATCACAGACGAAGAAGCATTATGATCTCACCAGGTCTCAAAGCACTGAGTTTGTAGATTGGGACCAAGACTTTGAAAGAAGTCCTGAAATGGACAGAGAGCTAGTGGAGTTCAGAAACAAATAACTAATGTAACATGTTCACATTGGCCTTCATTGAGTTCTGACCAGACACTAAAATGTAAAAGAAGGCCTTCCTCATTACTGTTAGTCTGTGAAGAGTCAATCATAATCTCATGGTTTAAAATAACCTTGTCAATCAGTAATCTGATGTCTTTGATCAATGAGAAGGGTGAGTAGATAGCTGCCCAAGTGGTTTCTGTCATTTTGTTTCCCTGAGTTTGAGCCTGCTATGCTGAGTATGTTGTTTTCACTGAACCACTGTGATTTCATAGCAGTTGACTCTCACTGGAAGCCAAATCCCAACTGAGATACTGAGAAATGTAATCCCGCTGATTTCAAGGATACATCTTGTGAGAAGAAGAAATGCAGGATTTGATTGTGAATAACATGGAAGGGGAGTTAACATCTTTCCCATGTCTGTTTGCATATGTATGTGGGAGCCTGCTGTTACAAGAACTGGAAAGATGGAAAGGCTTCCAAAGTTCAGTATGGCACATCACAAACAAACCTAACTTTGTATCTTGCTTTTTCCAAGCAATAACAAGAATGCATTCCAGACAACTTGAGGCAGCTATATTACATCTGTATTCTTCAGCAAAATACCCTACCCCAATGAGGTGTATTACATTATCCAGCATAGATGACATGATTCATCTCATCAAGGATATTAAAAATAATGGATCTGTGCTCTGGAATATATCAGCCAGTCCAGTGACATGGTCCAAACAATTATACATCATATAAAACACGTGAACACACGCCTTATAATCCTGTTGTTTCTCACCAGATGAATTTCCTGTGTATTAACTCTCAAGATAAAATAAGGGATACACCTGTATTCTGCTCATTCTCCTGGCCACTTGAGCTATGCCTGAGCACATCACTCCCAAAATCCACAGACCAGATGTCTTCTGCTCGTAGCTCCAAGTCAGTCATCTGGACTGTGGTTAATAGTGAAGCAGTGGGGGAGGAAAAGTATGAAAGGGAGAGAAACTAAAGGAACATGGGGGGTTACAATGTCTACTTTGGGGGAATAGAGGCCGGAGTAGTTTCAGAGGGGTAGCCATGTTAGTCTGAAATAGAAAAGAAGTAGGTGGTGCCCACGAAAGCTCATGATGACATCTACATATTTTATTAGTCTCTAAAGTGGTGCCGGAGTAGAGGAGACAGAAGAAAAGGGGGAGCCCCCAAAGTTTCCTTTTCTGCTCAATCCCATGTTATGTCTTTTTAAGTATCTAAGACAATTCAAATACACTCTTTGATCAGCTGAGGTTAAGACTGCAGGTTCAGAGCAGTGGTCTAAGCACAGATTACATTTAAAAAATGTTAATTATCCCCCTCACGATTTAGAAAACCAGAAAACACAGAGAGGAACATTTTAACCTCTAAGTGTACATCTACATAGCAGGGCAAAAGTCAAATTAAGCTACACAACTTCAGCTATGTCAACTGCATAGCTAAAATTGAAATAGCTTAATTGGGCTTTTGGCGCTGTCTACACAGCAGGAAGTCAAAGGAAGAACACTCTTGCTTTAACTTCCTTTACTCCTCATGAAATGAGTCTGAGTAAGAAATCCTCCAGCTTGCCATTATATCGAAACAATGGCTTTCTTTGTAGACACGCTCTTTGTTATTTCGAAAGAACGTCAGTTATTCTGAAATAATGCTGCTGTGTAGATGTACCCTAAGTGAGTTGCATGTGTTGGTAGTTAGCATTATCCTGTGGGTCTTCAACATTCACCAGTATAGGTTGTTGCATAACAGTGCCATCATATCCAGTACAACAGAGTTATTTCTGCTCTTGCATACACGGGTGTAAATCTGAAGTAATTATATTGACTTCAGTGAAGTGATGGTTTTCATCCAGTATAAAAGGGGAAAAAAGACCTTAGTTAATATTGTCTTAGCATTTTCAATGTCAGTGCCACTTACTGGGTTACACTTTGTACCCAGTTGTACACAAGTATACAGTTTGATCTGCACTCTACTTAGGTAAAGTATTATACTAATAATAGTTTCCAAATTGTGTTAGCTGCTTTTATATGAAAAACAATGCCACTGGTATTTTTACAGGTTTGCTGTTTGCTCTCCTCTCCTGTACCCTCTCCTGTCCTGAACCCATTTCCTTCTTAGTGTCTTGTCTCCATTCCCTTGCCTTTCCATTTAGTTCAGTTTATTTCTTCCCAACTAGACCAGACCCTCGCCCCATTTCCCTTCCCCAAAATAGCGAAACTCACATGAGGTTTCCCACCACGTACATCTATACAGCTCTTCATGGCATAGTCTGTGTACTATGCTGAGCTTCCACTGTGCCTAACACAATGGAATCCTGGTCTCAGCAGGACATCAAGCAGAACCAGAGATAAACAATACAATTCTTTTATTCTTTTTACTCAAACTGAATTCTGATTTAAGGAAATTATTTGGAGCATAGTTATTTGACTCTAAAATCATCAATATTCCTTGACTCTAGAATATTTGTTTTATTTTATCTCCATTTCCAAGTGTCTGCACCAGCGGAAGCATGTGTTCTCTTATGAGGAAATGCTTCATGGCATTTTTGTAGAAATGAAGATGCTATATGTGAAAAAGAAACTGAACTCTTTCCAAACGATTATCACTAGTTTGGAAAATGAAAAGTGACACACAAGTATCATGTGTTGAGAACTCAGTTTTGAAATTGAAGAATACATTAGAAGTCCTGGCAGCTACATTAATGCAAAGAAATAAAGCATTGATAGTTAGATTATTTTGATAATAAATTGTGAGATATTGGGCAGCACTCTCTAAGGAATTGGTGTACAAGTGCAATGTATTGAGAGTTTTTCCATGAATCCACTCAGCTTGATTTCATATGCTGCTATCTGTTTAGGTACCGACAAAAAGACTTGATGCAGAAACTGAAAGTAAGCTAACATTTTGTTAGCATTAAGGGATAAAGATCTCATTCAGCTACACCTATTTATAGGACAGATCCTGTTGCCCTTATTTATGCCAAATAGGACCGTATTCTATCGGTAAGGTCCCAGTGAAATCAATGGTATTACTCAAGGGCCATGTCTACATTACAGCTAAGATCAAAGCAGCCACAATCAATCTTCCTGGGTTCGAATTAGTGGGTCTAGTGAAGATACATTAATTCAAATGGAGAGGACATTCCTGTTGATGATGGTAGCCCTGCTTCTACAAGAAGTAAGGGAAGTCAAAGGGAAAGTGTGGATGGTGCCAAAATTCGAGGTAAGATACTTTGATTTAAGCTATGCAATTAATGTAGCTGAAGTTGCATATCTCCGTTCAAACTTATGCCCTAATATAGACCAGACCTTGGAGTGTGGTCCTACCCAAGCTAATATGAATAAGTACATCAGAAGCTGGCCCTATATGAATAATCATGGCAAGGCTTGGTCCATTGAATTTAGTGGGCAAGGGTAGGAGATTCTTCTATCAGAGTTTTCCCATTGAAGCCAGGGTCAAACGTTAATATTTTTTAAGTTTCTCAGACAACTTAGGGTTTGTTGATA